>NC_134400.1:120990304-121733801 GCF_050003625.1 Haematobia irritans
TAATTGTTTGATCAAGTATATTTTTTTGTTTCTAATTAATTCTGTGATTTGTACTATCATTTTCGGGATTGAAGCAATTTAAATTTCAAAATTGATTGGATCAAATCATTTCGAGATTTAATCGGAGAAAATTTTTTTCTATGCGGGACATAAAAAAGTGGAGAAAGTTTTAGTTCAATCTTCGCACAGTGTAGTTTATGTTCCCCATAAAACAGTTTACTTTTTTCTGTGCACTAAAAATACGGTCATGAAACGACCTTGTTCCACTGCTTTTCGCAAAAGGGATTAAGAAAAAATCAATTAATAGATTTTCTACACATGTCCACTGTATTTGTCGTAAAAAAGTTGTTCAATTGCAGAAGTAAGTGATTGGATGTAATATTCGTAAAAATGGAGAAAACACTAAAGACACACGGCGATGTAGTAAAGAAAAATTTAGTTATTGCTGGCATTAGATTGTTATGGGCTTAAAATCTAGGCCAGTTTAACTAAACACGGCGGGAAGCAATATCAGAATTACTTGTCGATTTTTTTAAGTTAAACTAAATTAATATATAATATAATATTGCATTTGCACAATAAAAATTAAATTTTCAATGGCTCTATTGACCATGTTCCTTAATCTATATCTGTCCATAAAGCTCGAAAAATAATTGTATAATTAGATATAATGCATTTGGACGTCAATTGCCTGTTTCGGTATCAGGCTAACATGAAATATAAATTTACATCAATTTGTTTTAGGATAGCAGGACATTTGAGCCGTAACTGTTCACTATATCATAATTTCTTGTTAAATGTTTTTTTTTTTGTTATAATAAGCTCACAAATTCATATTATAAACTTATATTATAAAAAAATATTTTTTTTTTTAACTTTAACAATAATTAAAATTCAATTATTTTAAAATAGTTTTTTTTCTGTTTCATTATTTTTTTTTTTAATTTTTGATATTCACCCTTATTCCTGAAGTCGCCCTCGCTCTCGCCGTCGCTTTTAAGTCGTCTTGTTATTCATTTGGTGTTCCTGTGAAGTGGCGACGACGAGACGACGATTACTTTTTGTACCAATTTTCAGTAATAAAAGGCCGATATCACTAGAAAACAATCAGCTGATGTGCAAAAAATGAATTTAATTTTTTTCGGTTTAAAATATTTTTATTCTGATGCAATTCTATATCGGAAATCAAGAAAAAATATTTAATTTTACGCGGGAAAAAATTTGGATATATATTCAAGGACAATAAAAGCTTCCAAAACTACACAAACGGCGACGACGCTGAGATCAATGGCACAAGAATCATCGTGAAAGAAAACAATCAACTGATGTGCAAAACTGAATATTAATTATTTGCGTAATAAGGTGGGTATTAAGTTCGAGTTTAGCCGCTAAAAACGTCATTTTTTTCACGATTACTTTTCTTTAATAATCCATTTTAAGGAATACAAACTTTGTGGAAATTTGCTTTGGGCTTTTCCCCATCATGTTATAATAAAATTTGCAACAAATATGTATAATTTCATGCATTTTTCTTACTGATTTAGTTTTCACTTTAGCGATTTTAGCGGCTAAACTCGAACTTAATACTCACCTATATGTAAAAATAATAAATGATAAATTTGACTTGGAAATGATTTATATTATCTAAGTTTGGTGAAAATGAAGGGTTTCTATTAAAAATAAATGGAACAAGTAAAGGGTGATTTGTTAAGAGCTTGATAACTTTTTAAAAAAAAAAAAACGCATAAAATTTGCAAAATCTCATCGGTTCTTTATTTGAAACGTTAGATTGGTCCATGACATTTACTTTTTGAAGATAATTTCATTTAAATGTTGACCGCGGCTGCGTCTTAGGTGGTCCATTCGGAAAGTCAAATTTTGGGCAACTTTTTCGAGCATTTCGGCCGGAATAGCCCGAATTTCTTCGGAAATGTTGTCTTCCAAAGCTGGAATAGTTGCTGGCTTATTTCTGTAGACTTTAGACTTGACGTAGCCCCACAAAAAATAGTCTAAATGCGTCAAATCGCATGATCTTGGTGGCCAACTTACCGGTCCATTTCTTGAGATGAATTGTTCTCCGAAGTTTTCCCTCAAAATGGCCATAGAATCGCGAGCTGTGTGGCATGTAGCGCCATCTTGTTGAAACCACATGTCAACCAAGTTCAGTTCTTCCATTTTTGGCAACAAAAAGTTTGTTAGCATCGAACGATAGCGATCGCCATTCACCGTAACGTTGCGTCCAACAGCATCTTTGAAAAAATACGGTCCAATGATTCCACCAGCGTACAAACCACACCAAACAGTGCATTTTTCGGGATGCATGGGCAGTTCTTGAACGGCTTCTGGTTGCTCTTTACTCCAAATGCGGCAATTTTGCTTATTTACGTAGCCATTCAACCAGAAATGAGCCTCATCGCTGAACAAAATTTGTCGATAAAAAAGCGGATTTTCTGCCAACTTTTCTAGGGCCCATTCACTGAAAATTCGACGTTGTGGCAGATCGTAAGTCTATTCATGATGAAATGTCAAAGCATACTGAGCATCTTTCTCTTTGACACCATGTCTGAAATCCCACGTGATCTGTCAAATACTAATGCATGAAAATCCTAACCTCAAAAGAATCACCCTTTATATACGGCCGTAAGTTCGGCCAGGCCGAAGCTTATGTACCCTAAACAATAGATTGCGTAGAAACTTCTACTGAAGACTGTCATCCACAATCGAATTACTTGGGTTGCGGTAACACTTGCCGATGGCAAGGTATCCTAAAACTTCCTAACACCGTCTTCTAAATTGCAAGGTAGTCCATACGTAGTATATATTAAACTAAAAAAGGCCGATTAAATACGTATATAATTAAGTTTGACAAAATTTTGTATAGAAATAAAATTTTGACAAAAGTTTCTATAGATATAAAATTTTGACAAAATAAAATATTGACAACATTTTCTATAGAAGTAAAATTTGGACAAAATTTTCAATAGAATTAAAATTTTGACAACATTATCTATCGAAATAAAATTTTGACAAAATTTTCTATTTTGCCAAAATTTTCTATAGAAATAAAATTTGACAACATTTTCTATGGGAATAAAATTTTGACAAAATTTTCTATAGAAATAAAATTTTGGTAGATTATTTTTGGCTCGAGTGGCAACCATGATTGTGAACCGATATGGACCAATTTTTGTCGCGGCCATATACTAACACCACGTTCCAAATTTCAACCGGATCGGATGAATTTTGCTCCTCCAAGATGCTCCGGAGTTCAAATCTGGGGAACGGTTTATATGGGGGTTATATATAATTATGGACCGATATGGACCAATTTTTGCATGGTCAATAGAGAACACATACCAACACCATGTACCAAATTTCAACCGGATCGGATGAATTTTGCTCCTCCAAGATGCTCCGGAGTTCAAATCTGGAGATCGGTTTATATGGGGGCTATATATAATTATGGACCAATATGGACCAATTCTTGCGCGTTTGTTAAAGAACATATACCAACACCATGTACCAAATTTCAACCGGATCGGATGAATTTTGTTCCTCTAAGAGGCTCCGGAGATCAAATCTGGGGATCGGATTATATGGGGGCTATATATAATTATGGACCGATATGGACCAATTTTTGCATGGTTGTTAGAGACCATATATTAACACCATGTACCACATTTCAGCCGGATCGGATGAAATTTTCTTCTCTTAGAGGCTCCGAAAGCCAAATCGGGGGATCGGTTTATATGGGGGCTATATATAATTATGGACCGATGTGGACCAATTTCTGCATGGTTGTTAGAGACCATATACTAACACCATGTACCAAATTTCAGCCGGATCGGATGAAATTTGCTTCTCTTAGAGGGTCTGCAAGCCAAATTTGGGGGTCCGTTTATATGGGGGCTATACGTAAAAGTGGACCGATATGGCCCATTTGCAATACCATCCGACTTACATCAATAACAACTACTTGTGCCAAGTTTCAAGTCGATAGCTTGTTTCGTTCGGAAGTTAGCGTGATTTCAACAGACGAACGGACGGACATTCTCAGATCGACTCAGAATTTTACCACGACCCAGAATATATATATACTTTATGGGGTCTTAGAGCAATATTTCGATGTGTTACAATCGGAATGACATAGTTAATATGGTGGAGAATATAAAAATCAACACGTTTACTTTAATTGTGCAGTTTTCTTTTCTATGATGTGAATGTGATGACCATAACTACTACACGGAAGAAAAAGACTGTTTTTCATATGTTTGGGTGTAAAAATTATATGTTTGCAACTCAAAATTCTTAACACAATATTTTTAAGTGCAAGCATATAATGTTCATAAACTAGCATAACACGTTTGGGTCATATATGTTAATATGTTAGGACATAAAATGTTTGTAAATATAATATGGTTATATGCAAACATATATTAATTTGGAAATAGAGAGTATGCTATAAGTAAAATAATGGAAGTAACCAATTGGCGCCTTAAAAATATATAAAATAATATATAAAAATAAAATTTCATTAAAAAATTTTTACTACCAGTGTATGCCCTAAGGTGAAACATAATATGTTTGAACAATACAAACAATATTTTGTTTGGACCAATCCTAAAAATCTATATGCTTGAAGCAAAATGTGTTTGGGGTATATGCTACAGAAGCATTTTTTTTGAGGGTATATATACAGATCTTTGTCAATTTAGTATAAATAGGGCATTTAGATATCAATAGATTTGTGATCGTGATCAGCTCAGGACTCCTTGATATAGAATATGAGTTCCTCAAAGAGTGGAAGCTGGAATAAATATTTGAACAATATAATACCGATTTTCATCGATAGCAGAATATATCGTCGAACGGAATACCAATTAGTGGCAACAGACGAAAAGCGACAAAAAGCGACGGCGAGGGCGACTTCAGGAATAAGGGAGGAATAAGGGTGATTAATTTCAATTTCTCCTAATTGAATTACATTTAGTTTAAAAATAATATTTATTTTATTTTAATTTTAGATAACAGGAAACTGTAGTCCTAATTATTTTCTGTATCATTATTTTTCTTTAAATTGAATTTCCTTGAAATCGGTAAAAAATATTACGAAAATAAATTTTGTGTAAAATTCCCTTTTTTGTTTTTTTTTTTTAACTTTTAGAATATTTAATTTCTGCATTCGATGACTTTTTAAAGCAGACTTTGTTTTTTTTATTGCCAGCAATCTCTTGTTTATTTTGTGAATGACCCCCTATATTTGCTTGATGGTCGGTCTGTCTGCCCCATGAACTAAATGAATGAATGCAGAGGCTGACAATCACTGGCCAAAGGAGGAGTATGTCCATATATTGACATGTTGGATACATATACATATATACTACTCAAAATATATGTAAATGAACTTAACAGTCATCTTTCTTTAGGAAATATTTGATGGATGAGATTTTTACACTCTATACCATAGTTTTTGTATAATATTTTCTATTCAAGTGTTTGTAATGATTGGATGTAATGATCAGAGAATAGTTACATACCATTTGGAATATTATCGATAGTTTCGTACCGTCTCCGATTTTATTCCACTACGAGACGATACGAAACTATCGATAATAATCCAAACAAGTATATACGGCTGTAAGTTCGGCCAGGCCGAATCTTATGTACCCTCCATTATGGATTGCGTAGAAACTTATACGAAAGACTGTCATTCACAATCGAATTACTTGGGTTGTGGTATCTTAAAACTTCTTAACATCGTTTTCTAAATTGTGAGTTAGTCTACAAATAATTATGAATCGATATGGACTTTTTGCGCGGTACGTAGGGAGCCAGAATTGAAATATGGGGGCTATAAACAGTTATGAACTTGATATGGACCAATTTTTGTGTGATTGGGACTCGATTTATCTGAGGGCTATATATAACTATAGACCGATATGGACCTAGTTAGGCATGGTTGTTAACGGCCATATACTAGCACAATGTACCAAATTTCAACTCACTCGGATGAAATTTGCTACTCCAAGAGGCTCCAAAACCAAATCTCGGGATCGGTTTATATGGGGGTTATATATATGATTATGGACTGATATGGACCACTTTTGGCATGGTTGTTAAATATCATATACTACCACCACGTACCAAATTTCTAACGAATCGGATGAATTTTGCTTCTCCAAAAGGCACCGGAGGTCAAATCTGGGGATCGGTTTATATGAGAGCTATATATAATTATGGACTGATAGGAACCAATTTCTGCATGGTTGTTGGATACCATATATTAACATCACGTACCAAATTTCAACCGAATGGGAAGCATTTTGCTCTTCCAAGGGGCTCCGGAGGTCAAATCTGGGGATCGGTTTATATGGGGCCTATATATGTTTATGGACCGATATCTACCAATTTTTGCATGGGAGTTTGAGGCCATATATTAACACCACGTACCAAATTTCAACTGAATCAGATGAAGTTTGATCTTCCAAGAGGCTCCGGGGGTCAAATCGGGGGATCGGTTTATATGGGGGCTATATATAATTATGGACCGATGTGGACCAATTTTTGCATGGTTGTTAGAGACCATATACTAACACCATGTACCAAATTTCAGCCGGATCGGATAAAATTTGCTTCTCTCAGAGGCAAGCCAAATCGGTGGATCGGTTTAAATGGGGGCTAAATATAATTATGGACCGATGTCACCCAATTTTTGCATGGTTGTTAGAGACCACATACTATCACAATGTACCAAATTTCAGCCGGATCGGATGAAATTTGCTTCTCTTAGAGGCCTCGCAAGCCAAATTTGGGGGTCCGTTTATATGGGGGCTATACGTAAAAGTGGACCGATATGGCCCATTTGCAATACCATCCGCCCTACATCAATAACAACTACTTGTGCCAAGTTTCAAGTCGACAGCTTGTTTCGTTCGGAAGTTAGCGTGATTTCAACAGAAGGACGGACGGACGGACATGCTCAGATCGACTCAGAATTTCGCCACGACAAACGGAATGACAAAGTTAAAGGTTGCCAGTGTTGCCAGTATTGGGAATTTTTTCCAAATCGGGGATATTTTTCCGTGAATGGGAACGAATTTTCTGAGTTCGGGACTTGGGGATTTGGTGGGAAGTTTCCATAAATTTGGGGATTTTTGTGCACAGAAAAAAATTTCCGTAGTTAAACTAACTCTAAATTTATCTTATTTTTATTGGAAAAAATTTATTTGCTAGTGGGTGAATTTTATTATTTTTTATCTAGGAAGAATGAACTACCTCGCACGAAAATTGAACTAAATTTTGCTCCACATTTTGAGATTTCCACAAAGCGTTGTTAAAACCAGGAAATTTTAAAGCCCTGTTGTACTTTTTAACTGCAGTTCACGAAATTACATCCTCTCATAGAAGAAAAAATTAACTAAAAGTAAAGAAGAAAATCATTGGCGCCAAATCATGACCATTTTAACCATACACTAGTTCATTCTTACTATTTTTGGGAATCGTACGAAAATCTTCTTTTGCTTTAGTTCATATTGAACTTATGTGTACGGTCATTGAACTTTATACTCACGTTTAGTTCATAAAATTTTTGAGACATACTTAAAAAAGTAAGATTTCATTAAGGTGTGGAAAATTTCGATAAAAATAATAAAATTTAACTATTAGCAAATAAATTTTTTCCACTATAAAAATAAGTTAAATTTAGAGTTAGTTTAACTACGGAATTTTTTTTTCTGTGTGCTTGCAACTACCGAATTGCACACCTTTTCTTTTGGGATATTATCAACAGTTTCGAATCGTCTCGTATTGAAATAAAATAGGATAAATAGCAAAAAAAAAAATAAATCGCACTGAGTATAGCGACCTTTATTGACAACTTTTGAATTGTCGCCTTTTCGTCATATATGGTAGGCCATTGCATTGTTGAACTCAGCCCAAGTTATAAGTAACCATCTTTGTTTCTCTACAAGTTAAATTAATTTATTATTTATGTTTACTTTTTTTGTGCAATTTGAGTTACATCGTCCGAGTTACAGACATATGCCATTTCCCTTGGCAATGACCCCATGCTGTTAGTTGCAATATTTTATTGGGTTTATTGAACCCGCGTGCAAAAAAGCAATGACATTCTATTTTGAATGATAAAAGCAGAAGAATAAAATTACTAAATTGTATTAGTAAATATATAGACTTAAAGAGCAACGTTACTAATAATTAATTTCCAAATATTTACACTAAAAGAAAAAAATTCTTCAAAAAACACCACTAAGTGCTGCCCTATTCTATGTTAAGCTCAATGACCTCCTTTTTATAGCCGAGTCCGAACGGCGTTTCACATTGCAGTGAAACCACTTAGTGAAGCTTTGAAACACTCTGAAATGTTAGTTATAGTGGCAACTCAATATTTCGGGTTCACTTGGACTATTCAGCCCATTGTGATACCATCAGTTTCTACATGAAAATTTTTGTTACAAAACAAACAAAAATATATGTTTTATTCCAAAAAACACACTCCATTTCGTTGGTATCAAAGACTCTTCTATTCAGAGGTTTCGTAGTAAAAATGTAATATCGTAGCTAGTTGTCAATGTCGAACATTTTAAAGCTTGGGGAACTTATGTAAATTTCATTATTCTTGTTTCCAAAAGTTGTATTTGGTGCAAAGTGCTGACTAAATGGTAAGTTTCTTTTACATAAACTTTCTTTACATCGACTTGTGAGTACCCAAAACTATACTCTAAAAATATAATTGCATGACTGTATACGTTGTTTCTTGATGACAGTAAGAGCTACATTTTATAAAATTTTCTATAGAAATAAAATTTTGACAAAATATTCTATAGAAATACAATTTTGCCAAATTTTTCTCTAAATTCAATATAAAACATTTCTTTCGAATAAAAAAAAACACTTTTTTTTACTAACCACAAAAATTTGATCAACAACATCAAAATATTTTTTTTAATTCGGTAGATTTATGGTAAAGTTTTCTTCAAATTTCGGTAGATTATTTTTGACGACCTAAATTAACCTAAAACTTTTTCAAGATCAATTGACATCCACGGTACTCTATAAAATGTTTACCACACAACCTCAAAATGTGTCATATTTGTGCATTCCGTTTTCCAGAAACTATAAAGATTGATGTGAACGAATCGACTATGCATTTCGAATAATTTTTTATTTCCAACTTTTCTAAGAAACACAAAAACAAAAATTTGCAAAAGAACAACGTTTGCATTAAAGGTTTTCCAAAAGTTTTTTTTTTGCTGCGTGTATATAATAAGTGTGATTTAGTAACATCGTGCTCAAGTAAGTGTGCTATAAATCGGGATTTTAATTTTTTCATTTACTTTCGATCGCCTTACATTTAAAGGATTTTGAAAATAACATAAAAAGAAAATTTATTTCATATTCATAATTAGAGCAAAAATTGAGTAAGAATTTTTACATGCGGTAAGGAAAGCATTATTATTGATAGGAAACAACCATGCGGTGACATAGATGCGACGTGATGCTTGTTCGGCAAATATGCGAAGATTTTTCTTAAATTTCAAATTTTGATCAGGCCAATTACAGGAGAATAAAGCATAGGCAAGCTGTTGAAATTCCTCTTCCAACAGGGTACCATAGTAACAGCTTGGTAGTATTTCCGCAATTGTGCCAATAAAAAATGAAGAAAAATAACCCATTGTAAAGGGATCCTTGACAAAGAGTATAATGAAAATCAGAACAACACACATATTCATGCTGGCGGCAACAATTTGAATGAACATGTATAGAGAAACGACTTCTTCGAGTTTACGACGATATCTGTATAAAGAAGAAATATATAAGAAAAAATCGTAATTTTAAGAAACAACAATTGGAATCAAAAATTGCAAAAATCTCTTTGGCGGCATACGAAGTTCTACATGGATGCATAGCATACTTTGTAAAATGTAAGATTTTTATGAAATTCTGAACTATTTTGTGGGGAAAATTGAATTTTATAAAATTGTTTGCTTAATTTGTGTAATTTTTTTTTCTTCTCTTTTATGGTTCATTTAACTAACGTAAATCAAAAATTTTAGAACTGAGGGAAACTTTTCCATATTGGCGAATTTTTAACTAAAATAAAATAATTTTTATGAACTAAAATAAAATTAAATTGACGTTATTGGAGCTATGACTATGGGTAAAATGAAAATTAGCTCCAAAACCTAAATGGACCTCAAACATTTGTATGAAAAACAACAACACCAAATTTTTATATTTTTTTGGGGAGTAATTTAATTTTCCATAGAAATAAAATTTTGACAATTTTTCCATGGAAATAAAATTTTGACAAAATTTGCTACAGAAATAAAATTTTGACAAAATTTTCTATAGAAATAAAATTTTGACAAAATTTTCTATAGAAATAAAATTTTGACACATTTTCTATAGAAATAAAATTTTGACAAAATTTTCTATAGAAATAAAATTTTGAGAAAATTTTCTATAGAAATAAAATTTTGAGAAAAGTTTCTATAGAAAAAAAAATTTTGACAAAATTTTCTATAGAAATAAAATTTTGACAAAATTTGCTATAGATATACAAATTTTGAAAAAATTTTCTATAGAAATAAAATTTTGACAAAATTTTCTATAGAAATAAAATTTTGACAAAATTTTCTATAGAAATAAAATTTTGACAAAATTTTCTATAGAAATAAAATTTTGACAAAATTTTTCTCTAGAAATAAAATTTTAACAAAATTTTCTATAGAAATAAAATTTTGAACAAATTTTCTATAGAAATAAAATTTTGAAAAAATTTTCTATAGAAATAAAATTTTGAAAAAATTTTCTATAGAAATAAAATTTTGACAAAATTTTCTAGAGAAATAAAATTTTGACAAAATTGTCTATAGATATAAAATTGTGACAATATTTTCTATAGAAATAAAATTTTGAAAAAATTTTCTATAGAAATAAAATTTTGACAAAATTTTCTAGAGAAATAAAATTTTGACAAAATTGTCTATAGATATAAAATTGTGAAAAAATTTTCTATAGAAATAAAATTTTGACAAAATTTTCTATAGAAATATAATTTTGACAAAATTGTCTATAGATATAACATTGTGACAATATTTTCTATAGAAATAAAATTTTGACAAAATTTGCTATAGAAATAATATTTTGACAAAATTGTCTATAGAAATAAAATTTTGACAAAATTTTTTATAGAAATAACATTTTGACAAAATTCTCTATAGAAATAAAATTTTGACAAAATTTTCTATAGAAATAAAATTTTGACAAAATTATAAAAAAAAATATAATAAAATTTTTACAAAATTTTCTATAGAAATAAAATTTTGACAAAAATTTTTATAGAAATAAAATTTTGAAAAAATTTTCTATAGAAATAAAATTTTGATAAAATTGTCTATAGATATAAAATTGTGACAATATTTTCTATAGAAATAAAATTTTGACAAAATTTGCTATAGAAATAAAATTTTGACAAAATTCTCTATAGAAATAAAATTTTGACAAAATTCTCTATAGAAATAAAATTTTGACAAAATTTTCTATAGAAATAAAATTTTGACAAAATTATAAAATTAAATATAATAAAAAAATATAATAAAATTTTGACAAAATTTTCTATAGAAATAAAATTTTGACAAAAATTTTTATAGAAATAAAATTTTGAAAAAAGTTTCTATAGAAATAAAATTTTGACAAAATTTTCTATAGAAATAAAATTTTGATAAAATTATCTATAGAAATAAAAATCTATAAAAAATAAAATTTAGACAAAAGTTTCTATAGAAATAAAATTTTGACAAAATATAGAAATACAATTATGACAAAATTGTCTATATAAATAAAATCTTGACAAAATTTTCTATATAATTAAAATTTTGACAAAATTTTCTATAGAAATAAAATTTTGCCAAATTTTCTATAGAAATAAAATTTTGAGAAAAATTTCTATAGAAATAAAATGTTGATAAAATTTTCTATAGAAATAAAATTTTGACAAAATTTACTACAGAAATAAAATATCATTCGTTTTGTTTGTTATTGTTGGTTTCTCTTCAATCATTATTGTTGTTTTTGATTTCAGCTTAAAACCATACATTGACTAACTACACTTGTAGTTTAGTCAATGCATGGTTTTAAGCTGAAATCTAAAACACCAATAAAAATAAAATTTCGACAAAAGTTTCCATAGAAATACAATTTTGACATAATTTTCCAAAGAAATAAAATTTTGCCAAATTGTCTATAGAAATAAAATTTTGACAAAAGTTTGTATAGAAATACAATTTTGACAAATTTTTCTAAAGAAATAAAATTATGACAACATTTTCTAAAGAAATAAAATTATGACAAAATTTTCTATAGAAATAAAATTTTGCCAAATTTTCCTATAGAAATAAAATTTTGACAAAAGTTTCTATAGAAATAAAATTTTTCTATAGAAATAAAATTTTGCCAAATTTTCTATAAAAATAAAATTTCGACAAAAGTTTCTATAGAAATAAAATTTTGACAAAATGTTCTATAGAAATAAAATTTTGACAAACTCGAGTTTGAATGGTGTTCCACACTTACTCTTCCATATTTACTTCCATTCCATACTTACTCTAATAAATCCAAATGATCACGTATACACTCCACTAAATCGTGATTATTTTCCTCCAATGTTTTCTTGGGATCATGTCCAATTTTCGCCACTCGCATACCCAATATATGCACTTGACCACCCAATAGGGCTAAATGCGACCCGGCAAAGGTGTCATTAACCACATTCTGCGCGACAATATAAAAAAGTGCAATCGTCTGATAAATATGTGCAATGACATAATTTCGGTCCGACTGGTATGGATCGAATGGAAAATAGGCCCGATACATAAGTAACCATGATCCTCGGAGGCCATGGAATACGAAAGCACATTCAGCAAATACAAAGATACAGCCACATATCATGTAGAAGAGCCTTATGAGGGAACGTATGCGAGGATAAACATTATTCTTCATGTAATCGATCTCTTCGCCAGGTCGTATACGTTCATCTTGACGTTTGACAATACCGAACATTTCATTAATATCTCGAAATCTCCACCAAATGGCGAATGTTTTCATGGCACACACGGTACATGTTAAGGAGACGCCCGCATTCTCGATAAACTCATAGAGCGAGGAACTTGCAAAAAGGGCTAGCGTGATATGCAAGGGAAAGCCAATGGTAGCCAATCCATTGACAAGCAGTGAATAAAGCCAATAAATGGGTCGAAGTCGTTTGGGAGGCATCATGCCCAGTAATCTCCAAATGTCAATATGGGGTTTAAATAAAGATTTCGTATCCAGTTCAATATCTGCCATCGCTTGGGTGATTCGAAGACAAAAATTCCCCAATAATTTCAATGATACAAAATTTCTTAACTGTTTGTCCCATTAGGGATTGGGAAAGGCTTTTATATAGTCCAAATTTATTGACAATTTTATCTATTATTAATTATTAAAATATGAATATATATATATATAGTTTAATTATTTAATCATCAATTATGCAATCGTCTATAGATTATTAGAAATTCTAACACCTACACGCAAAGCAAAAAAAAATGTTTGACAGCGGGTATCGCAACCGTTGTTCTTTTGTTACAGTTATTAAAATATGAGTAGATATTTTAATTATTTAAACATCAATTATGCAACCCTTTACAAATAATAAGAAATTCTTACACCTACACACAAAGAAAAATAAAAGCAACTTTTGGAAAATTGGTATTGCAGAGGTTGTTCTTTTGTTAGTTTTTTTTTTTTTAATTTACAAAACCAAAAATCAAACCTTTATCACCAAAAACATGTGTTTGTTATATTTTGTAAAATAAATATTTTTCATTACAAAATCACAGTCCATTTTGATTATTCGAAGCACCGTTCTGTTTGAACTTTATGTTTTATATAAGAAACATTTTGAGGTTTTGAAGTAAAATATAGTAGTAGTAAGTAATAATAAAAATTGTTTACAAACTATTTGATTGAATTTAACGGTGACCTATGGTCGTCAGTCCCTTTATTTGTTACATTATTTCTTAGAAAATTGTAAAGATTAATATTTGAATTCGTACAGCAATTCTTCTGTGTAAGTTACACAAGTTTTTATGTAGTTAGCAAGTACCTTCCAATTTATGACAAGACCATTTAAAACTTGTATTAGCTCATTCTCACTTAGCGAAACCTTTTGGAAATATTGGTATCGCAATTCATTTATTGCTGGACATTTGCCTACACCGAAAAAAGTGACCTGTTTTGTAGGAAGAATGAACTATCACGCACGAAAATTGAACTAAATTTTACTCCACATTTTGAGATTTCCACAAAGCGTTGTTAAAACCAGGAAAGTTTAATGCCCTGCAGCGTTGCCAATTTAGCTTTTTTCCCGCTAGATTTGGCTTTTTTTGAAGACGTTTAGCGGGAAAAAAAATGCATTTAGCTTTTAGCTTTTTTCTGGCTTTTTTTTCATGACCCTTTTAGCTATTTTTGGCTTTTTTTATTTTCGACATGTTTCTATTGAAATATGGATAAATCGGCGTTTTTATCTAAGCCTTGCTGCAAGTATAAGGGTTTCCACATATTTCAAAGCTCAGTTGAAACATTAATAATGAGTCCAGCCATTATGCGGGCATTTTTATAGCAAATACACCGTGTAGTAAAGTTTTTTCATTATATACATAAAAGTTATCGTAAACTTTAAATCTACTATTACCATACAAATTTGTTAGATAAACTGTCAGTAAATTATTGGGAATATTATCATTTGACTCGTTTATCCTTTTTATGTTATTATAATATTCTAAAGTTATTACGATATTACTAAATTAAAATAGTAGATGTGAATAGCTTTGTGCACTGAAAAAATATTGTCGTCTCCTTAAAATACGAACGCTAATTTTGGTTATAATAGCATTTGTGAATTTCTTTTAATAAAAACTGTTTTCCTTGTCCAAAAGACGACAAAGTCGTTTTGTCCTTATAATTAAGTGATTCAACTTAAAAATGGGTATGTTTTCATGAAAGAAGGAAGAATTAATGAAATAGTATTTAAATGTGAGGAGTTTTTGCATCTTAACCACAAACCAAAAAAGCGTTCAATAATAGAAGATGTTTTTCAACACTTTATTTTAAAAACGTATATATACAATAATTTCTACTTGAAGTCGAGTCTGAATTTGGAAATTTAAGTTGGCGTTAGCACGTTTTTAAAGCACTTTGATAGCTCATGAAGAAAAGGAAAATGTTTTTACTGGGAAATGTAAACTATAGGTATTTTCTACAATTTAAATAAATGTAATGTATTTCGAATTTTTCACAATTTCAAATCCAAACTAAAATTTTATTTAAAAAAATGACAAATCATTTTTTTACCAAATCCAAAGCATGCTTAGATCATTTAATATTTTAAAATAACAAGTAAATAAAATAGAGGTGTTGGGAAGGTAGCTCCCACAAGACGAAGGACTTCCAGTAAAAAATTTGTGATAGTAATCAAAATGTATCGAATACGCAAACAGAGCTAATATGCCTTAGATATTGTTACAGTCTCACAGAAGTGGAATTAAAATGAAAATAATATGCATTGTAAGTGAAATAAAGCCTTTAAGTTTGTTAAATTTCAATCAAAAATGTGACTTTTGATACAAAAAAATTTAGCTTTTTTCTAGCTATTTTTTAGCATTTTTTAGCTTTTTATACCCTTCACCACTACTGTGGTACAGGGTATAATAAGTTTGTGCATTTGTATGTAACGCCAAGAGGGAAAAGTCTGAGACCCATCGTTTAGTATACCGATCGTCTTAGAATTAAATTCTGAGTCGATTTAGCGATGTCTGTCTGTCTGTCTGTCCGTCTGTCTGTCTGTTGATGTATTTTTGTGTGCAAAGTACAGCTCGCAGTTTTAGTCCGATTGTCCTAAAATTTGGTATGGGGTACTGTTTCGGCTCAAAGACGATCCCTATTGATTTTGGAAAAAATCGGTTCAGATTTAGATATAGCTGCCATATATATTTTTCACCGATTTGGTCATAATTGGCGTGTATATCAACCGATCTTCCTCAAATTCCGTACATCCCAATATTTTATGAGTCTCGAAAAACTTGCAAAATATCATCCAAATCGGTTCAGATTTAGATATAGCTCCCATATATAGCTTTCGCCCGATTTACACTCCTTTGTCCACAGAGGCCAATTTTTTGCTCCGATTTAGTTGAAATTTTGCACAGGGAGTAGAATTAGCATTATAGCTATGCGTGCCAAATTTGGTGGAAATCGGTTCAGATTTAGATATAGCTCCCATATATAGCTTTCGCCCGATTTACACTCATATGACCACAGAGGCCAATCTTTTACTCCGATTTAATTGAAATTTTGCACAGGGAGTAGAATGAGCATTGTAGCTATGCGTGCCAAATTTGTTTGAAATCGGTTCAGATTTAGATATAGCTCCCATATATAGCTTTCGCCCGATTTACACTCATATGACAACAAAGGCTAATTTTTTGCTCCGATTTAGTTGAAATTTTGCACAGGGAGTAGAATTAGCATTGTTGCTATGCGTGCCAAATTTGGTTCAGATTTAGATATAGCTTCCATATATATGTTTTTCTGATTTCGACAAAAATGGTCAAAATAGCAACATTTTCCTTGTAAAATCGCCACTGCTTAGTCGAATAGTTGAAAACATGACTCTAATTTTCTTAAACTTCTAATACATATATATCGAGCGATAAATCATAAATAAACTTTTGCGAAGTTTCCTTAAGATTGCTTCAGATTTAAATGTTTCCCATATTTTTTTACTAACATTGTGTTCCACCCTAGTCCATTAGCCGACTTAAATTTTGAGTCTATAGATTTTGTAAAAGTCTATCAAATTCTGTCCAAATCGAGTGATATTTAAATGTATGTATTTGAGACAAACCTTTATATATAGCACCCAACACATTTGACAGATGTGATATGGTATCGAAAATTTAGATCTATAAAGTGGTGCAGGGTATAATATAGTCGGCCCCGCCCGACTTTAGACTTTCCTTACTTGTTTTTAGCTATTTTTTTGGGCAAATCTAGCGGTTTTTGGTGAAACAATTCTGGCAACGCTGATGCCCTGTTGTACTTTTTAACTGCAGTACACGAAATTACATCATCTCATAGAATAAAACATTAAGAAGAAAAAGAAAATTAGGAAGAAAATCATTGGCGCCAAATCATGACCATTTTAACCATAGTTCATTCTTACTATTTTTGGGAATCGTACGAAAATCTTCTTTTGCTTTAGTTCATATTGAACTTATGTGTACGGTCATTGAACTTTATACTCACGTTTAGTTCATAAAATTTTTGAGACATACTTAAAAAAAAAGTAAGATTTCATTAAGCTGTGGAAAATTTCGATAAAAATAATAAAATTTAACTACAAGCAAATCAATTTTTTTAAATAAGTTAAATTTAGCGTTACACTGAAAAAACAGTGAACCCACCAGGAAGAAAACTTTTGGTTAATTTTAGAAAATTTTTAATATTTTTAGAAATTTTTAACTAAACAGTATTACAAACGCTGGCATCACGCCGATATGACAAAAATAAGTAAATATTTTTCGACAAATTCAAGAAAATTTATTATACATAAATAAAGGGTGATTTGTTAAGAGCTTGATAACTTTTAAAAAAAAAAAAACGCATAAAATTTGCAAAATCTCATCGGTTCTTTATTTGAAACGTTAGATTGGTCCATGACATTTACTTTTTGAAGATAATTTCATTTAAATGTTGACCGCGGCTGCGTCTTAGGTGGTCCATTCGGAAAGTCCAATTTTGGGCAACTTTTTCGAGCATTTCGGCCGGAATAGCCCGAATTTCTTCGGAAATGTTGTCTTCCAAAGCTGGAATAGTTGCTGGCTTATTTCTGTAGACTTTAGACTTGACGTAGCCCCACAAAAAATAGTCTAAAGGCGTCAAATCGCATGATCTTGGTGGCCAACTTACCGGTCCATTTCTTGAGATGAATTGTTCTCCGAAGTTTTCCCTCAAAATGGCCATAGAATCGCGAGCTGTGTGGCATGTAGCGCCATCTTGTTGAAACCACATGTCAACCAAGTTCAGTTCTTCCATTTTTGGCAACAAAAAGTTTGTTAGCATCGAACGATAGCGATCGCCATTCACCGTAACGTTGCGTCCAACAGCATCTTTGAAAAAATACGGTCCAATGATTCCACCAGCGTACAAACCACACCAAACAGTGCATTTTTCGGGATGCATGGGCAGTTCTTGAACGGCTTCTGGTTGCTCTTCACTCCAAATGCGGCAATTTTGCTTATTTACGTAGCCATTCAACCAGAAATGAGCCTCATCGCTGAACAAAATTTGTCGATAAAAAAGCGGATTTTCTGCCAACTTTTCTAGGGCCCATTCACTGAAAATTCGACGTTGTGGCTCGTTAGTAAGTCTATTCATGATGAAATGTCAAAGCATACTGAGCATCTTTCTCTTTGACACCATGTCTGAAATCCCACGTGATCTGTCAAATACTAATGCATGAAAATCCTAACCTCAAAAGAATCACCCTTTAATTTTTTTCACTTGATAAGAAAATTTTGTAGTTTGAAGGAAAAAATTGGAGTTCAAAATTGCAAGAATGGCTTTAGTGACATATGAAGTTCATGATGGATGTATTTTTAATAAAATTTACAAATTTAAAGAAATAATGAACTATTTTGTGAGAAATACGAATTTAGGAAATCTTTATGCTTAAGTTTTGTATAATTTTCCCCCGAGTTTTAGTTCATTTAACTAACATACGCAAAAAATTATTAAAGTAAATGAAACTTTCTCTAAACATAATAATTCTATGAACTAATATAAAGTTAAATTGGCTTTAGCGAAATAGAGAGTTCACTTTTTTTTGAGTGTAGTTTAACTACGGAAATTTTTTTCTGTGTAAGAAATGCTGCAAATTTTCATTTTCATTCCAGTTGCTTATTGAACAAATAGGATTTCCATTTTGATGAAAGCGATTTTTATTTAATTTAATCATGGTGCTTCTTGCTTTTAATATCCACATTATTTCGTCTGGAGTTGAAGTGTTATTTATATATAAAGAGCCAGCCATTGGATCAAGCTAGCTATAAAATCTGGAAGTCTCAGTGGTTTTTCCGATATGGTAATTAATATGTTTCGATTGTAAATTCTGCAAAAGCAAATCCGTTTTCCCAATCCAATGATTTTTTTGAGACTATCTCAAGAGTGCCAACATTAGTCTCTGCCATGAGGTCCATTATATTTTTTGCTTGCCCAAAATAACTTTTGGTTCAAAACTTGTTTTGCCAATATATGGGGTAGTCTTTCTTCGTTGTAATCAAAAAGTACCCGGGTCAGATATCTTAAGTGTGTTTTCAACGTGTACATATGTCCATTTTCAACTCCAGTTTCGAGCATGAGTATTTTCTTTAAGAAGAATAATGTAAGGTTATCCACTTCTTTGAACTGTGAGAACCCCCATTTCTGCGACCCATACGATCGGATTGCTCTACAGACAGCAAGAAACAGTTTCCATTTGGAAAGAAGAGTTTTCCATGTTGAATTAATGCTGTTTTTTGCTGATTGATTTCTCTTCTGAATATGCTTACTAAAAGAGAGTTTTGGTGTGAGAATCATTCCTAGGTAGCAATATTCGGATGTATGTACATGCATTTCAATTCAAAACGACTACATGTGGTGGAAAATACAGCCGATGTGTAAAACGAGCGCTCCTCCATAGATCGCATACAAGATATTCTCTTTAAGAGCTCAAAAAGGACTGAAAGAGAATACAAATCAATGATTTATAGCGTAACTGTTTGTTATCTTTAAGGACACAAAATATTTCGAATTTATGGGATCAATGAAGAATGCAGTCTAAGGAAATCAAGGCTAAATAGCATTCGAACCGTAAAGCGTAGTACGGTGGGTTATAGACGATAATCATGGTTACATTATTCGTTTATCTGTTCTTCAAATATTGAGGAGGTTTTGAGTCAAGGGTAATGAGGACAAATAAAAACATTTTGATCGCAGACTTCTAAATCTAAAATAATTTTTTGTATCTATCTTAGTCTGTGAATATATTTTTAATAAAAATATAATATAGAATATGTAATTTAATAAAATATATCTATTTATACACTTCACCACTACTGTGGTACAGGGTATAATAAGTTTGTGCATTTGTATGTAACGCCAAGAAGCAGTATTAATAGACCAACCTTTTAGTATACGGATCGGCTTAGAATTAAATTCTGAGTCGATTTAGCAAAGTACAGCTCGCAGTTTTAGTCCGATTGTCCTACAATTTGGTATAGGGTCTTGTTTCGGCTCAAAGATTTTGGAAAAAAATTGGTTCAGATTTAGATACAGCTGCTGTATATATTTTTCACCGATCTGGTCATAATTGGCGTATGTATCAACCGATCTTCCTCAAATTCCGTACATCCGAATATTTTATGAGTCTCGAAAAACTTGCAAAATATCAGCCAAATCGGTTCAGATTTAGATATAGCTCCCATATATAGCTTTCGCCCGATTTACACTCATTTGCCCACAGAGGCCAATTTTTTGCTCCGATTTAGTTGAAATCTTGCATAGGGAGTAGAATTAGCATTGTAACTATGCGTGCCAAATTTGGTTGAAGTCGGTTCAGATTTGGATATACACTTATGGACATGCAATTAAGTCATTCTACAAATTACATTCTTCAATTAATATAACAAGCAAATTCTTTTTAAATGTCTAACCAAAATCACCTCGTTTTATTCAGAACGAGTGTCGCAAATGATATTTAATAGAAAAAAATGTATTCATTACATATTAAGTGTGGTTATGTATCTAGTTTAATGATATCTTGACATTAGGGTGGACAAATAATTAAGTCACTTCAAATCGTATGGCTATTTCTCCTTAAAAAAAAAATATTTTTTTCTTATTCTATATTTTAGTTCTAATACTTGGTGGGATAACCCTTCTGGCGAATTACTGCTGCACAACGATTAGGTAAAGTTTTAACCAGTGACTCACACTTATCAGCAGTGATATTGTACCATTCCTCCTGAATAACTTGCCATAATTCTTCCTGAGTTCTCGGTTTCCGAATAGAAACTTCTCGTTTTATTATTCCCCATAAGTTTTCTATGGGATTAAGGTCGGGGCTTTGCGCTAGCCACTCAAGTACTTTTATTTTGTTCTCATTTAACCAAAATTTAACGACCCGTGACGTATGCTTTGGGTCGTTGTCTTCTTGAAAGATCCAAGCTAGCGGCAAATTCTCTGCGTACTCACCATCTAAATTATCCTTCAGAATTTCCCGATACATATCCGCGTTCATTTTTCCTTCGATTTTTACTAATGGACCAAAGCCGGAGGATGTAAAACACCCCCAAACCATAACTGAGGAGCCACCGTGCTTTACCGTTTTTTTGGTGTATCTAGGCTTGAGTTCGGAATGAACTGGCCGCCGAACAAATGGTCTACCATCGTTTCCGAACACGTTAAACTTGGATTCATCGCTCCATACCACCAATTTCCAGAAATTATGGTCATATTTGCAGAATTTCTTAGCAAACTGCCGGCGCTGAATCAAGTTCCTTTTTGTTACATTAGGTTTACGTCTGGCAATTCGACCATGTAGTCCACTTTCAACCAACCGCCTTCTCACAGTTCTTGATGAAACTATAACGTTATATTTCTGTTCCATTTCCGACCTTATTTGGCTAGATGTGAAAAAAGGATCACCTTTACTCATTCGAACCATTAACCGGTCATCGGCAGCAGAAGTTTTTCGGGGCACATTTCGAGGCAAGTTGTTGAATGTGGTAAATTGTTTGTAATGTTTAATGGCATTAACAACCTTTCCACGTGAAAGACTAAGGGTTTTAACAACCTTTGCCACAGAACCCACATTTTCGAAGCACGTCCAGATGATCTTTCTTTCAACAGGAGTCGAACTTTTCTTTTTGCCCATAATACCGATAATTTCTGCGTGAGTGTTTAAGAATGTTCTGAGAAGTTAAAATTATTTATTTATTTTGCAAAGAAAACGATAAATTTGCATAATTACCTCTCAAAAATGTCTGTATATGTAATTTTGTGCACAAAGTACAGGTCGCAGTTTAAGTCCGATCGTCCTCAAATTTGACATAACGTCTTTCTTCGGGTAGAAGACAATCGCTATTGATTTGGAAAAAAATCGGTTGAGATTTAGATATAGCTGCCATATATAGTTATCACTGATTTGATCATAGTTCACGTATGTATGAACCGACGTTCTTCAAATTTTGTACATCTGAACGTTTTGCCAGTCTCGTAAAAACTGCCAAATATCAGCTAAATCGGTTCAGATTTATATATAGCTCCCATATATATCTTTCGTCCGATTTGGACTTATATGGCCCCAAAAGCGAGAGTTTTGCCCTGATTTGCTTCAAATTTTGCACAACAAGTACGTTTAATAGTATCGTTAAGTGTGCTTAATTTGGTTAAAATCGGTTCCGAGTTAGATATAGCTCCCATATATATCTTTCGTCCGATTTGGATTTATATGGCCTCAAAAGCCAGAGTTATGCCCTGAGATGCTTGAAATTTTGCACAAGGAGTACGTTTTATAGTATCGTTAATTGTGCAAAATTTAGTTGAAGTCGGTTCAGATTTAGATATAGCCCCCATATAGCATTCGCCCGATTTGGACTAATATGCCCACAGAGGCAAAAGTGCTACTCTGATTTACGTGAAATTTTGCAGAGGGAGTAGAATTGAACTTGAAACTTTGCACAGGCAGTAGATTTAAGGTTTGCATATGCGTGTTTATTTTGGTTGAAATTGGTTCAGCTTTTGATATAGCTCCCATATATCTTTCGCCCGATTTTCGGTCATATGACGACAGAGGTCAAAGTTGTTATCCGATTTTGCGAAATTTTGCACAGGGAGTATATTCAACATAGTAACTATGCATGTGAAATTTGATTGCAATCGGTTCAAATTTCGATATAGATTCCATATATATGTTTTTCCTATTTAGGCAAAACTGGCCGAAATACCTACATTTTCCTTATCAAATCGCCACTGCTAAGTCGAAAACTTATCAAAATTACTCCAATTTTCCTATTACTCTATTACACATCTATCGACCGATAAATCATAAATACACTTTTGCGAAGTTGCCTTAAAATTAGTTCATATTTAAATGTTTCCAATAATTTTTACTAACATTGTGTTCCACCTCAGCGCATTAGCCGACTTAAATGTAAAATCTATAAGTATTGCAGAACTCTGTACAGATCTGCTCAGATATACAGAATATACGAGCCCTAACCACAATTAATTCGTACACTGAAAATTTTTCAACATGTAATATTAAATTTTGTATATCTTCTGAACTATAATGACTACACACACAAATTTTTACTTTTCTTAAATGTCATTTTATTCTCTTTTAGAATACATTAGAAAAGTTACATATTAAAAAAACAGACTTTTCAAAAAGCAATTATAAACGAAAGTTCATTATTTTAAACAAAAATATTGTGACCACTATTAATTCGTTCAGTCTCAAATTTTCATAGCTAGAATTGTGTAACGCCACCTTTATTTTTTAAAACAGCATCGATCCGCTTTGGCATAGTCCTGACTAGTTTCTGACAGTCTTCTGGGGTTATCGAGTCCCAAATTTCCTGAATTTTTGACTTTAACCCTATAATAGTCTTTTGTGGATCATTTCGAAGTTTTCTTTTCATAATAGCCCACACATTTTCTATCGGGTTAAGGTCTGGACTGGAAGAAGGCCAGTCCAGGACCTCGATTCCATTTTCTTCCAGCCACTTTTTCGTTTTTTTTGGCAGTATGGGAAGAAGCTCCATCTTGTTGGAATATGTATTCCCCGCAGTCTGCCAATTTCGATACCGACGGAATCAGATTTTCCTCCAAGATTCTAATGTATTTTTCTGCATTTACGATCCCATCTATGAAATGGAGCTGACCTACACCTTTTGATGACATATATCCCCATACCATAAACTTTACGGTACGTTTTAAACAGTCTTTGTGGTATGCCTCGTTTTTTACGTATTACCCTTTTTCTTGCATCACCAACACATACATCGAACTTGGATTCGTCGCTGAAGATAATACTGTCCCATTGCCGTTGTACCCAAGGGCGTCTCTCTTTCGACCATAACAGACGTTTTTTCATTTGGGCCGCTGTAAGCAATGGCTTTTGCTTGGCCTAAATAATTAAATATATGAATTATCAAGTTGATTTCGATATAACGGGTTAATCTTTAACTTACTTTATAGAAATTATAACCTATGCTTTTCAGTTGCAATCGGGTCCACTCACGTTTTACGGGCTTTCCAATTGCTTCAGACCACTTTAAGGCTATATCGCGAATAGTGCTACGACGATTTTGTTTAATAATATTTGCCAAAGCTCTTTTATCCCGAAGACTTATTTTGGAAGTCCGACCTCTGTTGGAAACATTATTGCCAAAATTTCCGCATACTTTGTATTTGCTAACAATACTTTGTATTGTTGATCTTGGAATTCTAAGATCGGTAGAAATTTGTCCATACGTCTTTCCCGATTTGAACTTATCAATGATTAAAATTCGAATTTCCTCGCAAAGAGGTTTACCACGTGTCATTGTTAGAAATGATGCAAATTACAATAAAATGAAGGGAAAAAATTATTTTTTTTTTACTTCTTTGCATTCCTATTCTCTTGTTGTAACGGTACATTTGCAATTTTTGTTTACATTTTGATCTATTCATTTAGACTGAGCGCAATTTATACACTGAACGAATTAATAGTGGTCAAATAATTTTTAATAAATAATAAAGGCTTTTTTGTTTATCTAATTTTTTTAACATTTTCATACAGTATTTAGGATTTTTATAAAATGAATGTATAGCAAATAAAACGACCTTTCAGAAAAGTACAAACTTGTTGGTGTAATTAACATAATTAAATATTAATTCAGGCGTTTGTGGCTAAAGAGTGAAAAAATAGCTGGTGTACGAATTAAATGTGGTTAGGGCTCGTATGTGTATGGATTCATATAGCATCCAACACATGGACGGATTTGATATGGTATCGAAAATGTGGACTTACAAAGTGGTGAAGGGTATAATATAGTCGGCCCGGTCCGACTTTAGACTTTCCTTACTTGTTTAATAATGGTTTTAATTAGTGGCATACTAACTCTTTTGGTGCAAATTAAAGTATAGCTCCTAATATTAGACATTTCTGCTCAGTTTGAGACAAGACATCCATAAACATGTACCCCCCTTTATGTTCTTCAAAACCTATACCAATGATACTCCAAAACCTATACCAATGATACCCCACAAATGCTTACGTTTACTAATTCAGTAGGGGTGGTTTAGGCTATGATATAGTCGGCCCCGCCCGACTTTCTACTTTAGTCACTTGTTTTTAAGTACCTTTACTTTTTTCCGATTTATTGGACGGGAAGCATAGGTTCTTTGTATGGTGTTAAAATATGATGCTTAATTTTCCGTTATGGTTAGGAGAAGGATACCTCCTCTTGACAAACCATGCTTGAAATGAAAATGAACAGGAAATGTAGAAGATTGTTCAACGACTTGAATACACAGAATATAATTTAAAAAAAATTGGCGGAAAAGGGATACCCTCTCTCCGACGTTTGTTTAGACAAAATGTTGTTACAAATATGCTTCGGAGAGTGCAGCGAAGCGGGCCGGTTTACGTTAGTTCTTCAATAAAACAACTACATAGAAAACTATGTGGTTTACACTCCGGCCAAATGACACATACTAAACATGAAAGCTATGGTATGAGGTTATAGCATTAATATGGTTTCAGTATTGTCTTATGCGTTTATCCTGAACTATGTTACGCCATCTATTGTCTATTTTGTCATTACTAATTTTTGCTCTTCATTATGACGTTTCATTCAAAATATTATAAGGGATCTTAAAAGCAAGTGTTTTACCAATGATCTCTTTATTCTGCAACCATATTATTAATTGTTGATTTGAATCGAAATCGCTATTAGATATAACTATGTTCAGAAATGTCACCACTATTAATGTCTGAAAATTTTGTTAGTATTTGACCCCATGTTTATGAAGGAATTCCCCCAGTTCATTCTATTGCACCACGGTGGAGCCATAATTATAATTCTATATTAACCCTCTAATGCCCAATCCCGCCTTTAGGCGGACTTCATTTAATAACGAAGCCTTTAGTAAAACACACCTTAAGACAACAAAAATGGCTAAAATAAAATGAAAACTTAGTTGAAACTGTTCAAGAGACTTTGTACCATATACTGAATTTTACCGTATAAATTGTTCTTGTTTAGTTTTCTTGCTTTTGTGTCGTTAACATTGAAAACTTAATCAGCTGGCAAAAAAATTGGGGCATTAGAGGGTTAATTATAGACTACACCACTCCATGGAACAGGGTATTATAAGTTATTGCATATGTTTGCTACATCCAGAAGGAGACGAGATAGTCGCATGTTATCTGTGAAAATAAAGCTCAGGCCCTCCTGCTGAGTTGGTTTATCGATGTCCGTCTGTCTGTGAACACACATTTCTGTAATCAAAGACTCGTAGTCGATTTAGATTTAGATATAGACCACATATATATATATATATATATATATATATATATATATATATATATATATATATATATATATATATATATATATATATATATATATATATATATATATATATATATATATATATATATATATATATATATATATATATATATATATATATATCTCCCGATTTATACTCATATGACCACAAAGGCCAAAGTTCTACTCCGAATTACGTGAAATTTTACACAGTGAGCTATTTACGAAAAATTTTATTGAAATGCCAAAAATATAATAGCTAACCAATCACCCTTTGTATGCGGATATAAACCTTTTTTACATATACATTGAAAGAAGTGTTTTCTTTTCTGAGGAATGAAATTTTAGACAAACCAAGTTTTCTCTTGGTGCTAAACAAATTTTCTATTGAATTAAATAAAAATCATAAGATAGGTTAGGTTAGGTTATGTGGCCGCCCGATGTATCAGGCTCACTTAGACTATTCAGTCCATTGTGATACCACAGTGGTGAACTTCTCTCTTATCAC
Source organism: Haematobia irritans (assembly GCF_050003625.1). Lineage (NCBI taxonomy): Eukaryota > Metazoa > Arthropoda > Insecta > Diptera > Muscidae > Haematobia > Haematobia irritans. The sequence goes on from NC_134400.1 coordinate 121,017,515, forward strand.
TGAGTGCTGCCCGATTCCATGTTAAGCTCAATGACAAGGGACCTCCTTTTTATAGCCGAGTCCGAACGGCGTTCCACATTCCAGTGAAACCACTTAGAGAAGCTTTGAAACCCTCAGAAATGTCACCAGCATTACTGAGGTGGGATAATCCACAGCTGAAAACTTTTTGGTGTTCGGTCGTAGCAGGAATCGAACCCACGACCTTGTGTATGCAAGGCGGGCATGCTAACCATTGCACCACGGTGGCTCATAAGATAAAATCGTTGCTACACGTGTCAGAAATTCAGGTTTATGTGTTATAACAAAAGCGAATTTCGTTTGTCTGAAATTTCGTTCCTGAGGAAAGTATTTTTTCTTTGAGTGTACCTTTCAACAAATTTGGTGCAGGGAATAATATAGTCGGTCACGGCCATCTGTAGAATTTCCTTAATGGTTTTCCTTCTGTTTTTATTGATAAATAATCAAAGATTTTCTATAACAACATAAATGGCTGAAATTATCTGGATGGTGGGGTGAGTATAAAAGCTTCGACCCAGGTGAATTTAGTATAATACATAAATATAGGTTAAAGTATTTATTTCTTAAACATTTAATACATGTACTGAAAAAAAAGCTTTCCCAGTTTCAAAGTTTTTAATTATTATTTTTTATTTAACTTTAAATTATTTTGGTATTGATCGCGAAGGCAAAAAAGTAAGGAATTACACTAACTATACACACTTAAGGTGCAATTCACTTTTGACAAAATTTTCTATAGAAAAAACAAGTAAGTAAAGTCTAAAGTCGGGCGGGGCCGACGATATTATACCCTTCACCATTATGTAAACCAAAATTTTTGTTACCATCTCAACTCCTTCAAATTTGTTGGGAGTTATTATCAAGGTTTATATTCCCACATACACTGTTAGAAAAATATGTTTTTCATATGTTCCGATATAAACAAAATGTGTTTCGGGCACAATTTTTAAACACAATATATTTAAGTGCAAACATGTAATGTTCCTACACTAACACCAAATGTTTGGGACATCTATATTAATATGTTAGAATATATTATGTTTGGGGCATGAATGTTTCATAAAAATCATATGTGTGAATGCAAACATATATAAATTTACAAATTTCAACTAAACATACATATGTTGTGATATTTTATTCAAAGCGACAGAGAGAGTATAGAGAAAGAAATAGAGATGGAAACCGGGAGAGTTGACGAAATATATCAACATAACACAGCGAAAGAATCAAAAGAGAACAATTTCTGTGAAACCGCTTGTATGTTGTTTCGGAAAACTGTTTTATGGCAAGGCCAAAAATTTGATATGCTTAAGTCTAAATATTATTTAATTTGAATAAAGAGAATAGACATTCGGAACCAAGAGAATAGATATTTGAAAAACAAATAGCATATGTTTTCGCCTTGAGAGCAGCATTTTATGTATGTGTGGACATGTGTTTTGTTTATCATTTTGGCATTATGGGCACAATTTTTTTCTTGGTTCGTTAAAAGAAATCAGGGGTCTTCAAAAAAATAACGAAAGGGCACTATACTCTTTTTAGAGTTGGGACAGTAAAATGAAATAAGGAGGAAATAGTGAAAAATTACACAGTAAAATGTATAAAACAAAGTTCCTCTTTATTAATAAGTAGTCCAGGAGGAGTTGACGGACACCTTCGAATATAAAAAATGGTCCTCGGTTCGATTCTTCGTGCAGGCGAAAGGTAAAATTTAAAAAAATTATAAAAGTGAATAATTTCTTCAACATTATTTGTATTACAGAAAAAGGTGCCAAGAACTAAAATATTTCGTGGAAGTGAAAATTACGAGTATGTTAGGCAATGAGCACAATCGTCTTTGGGAAAAATTCTTCCAAGCATATAATATTTTTGGGCTCAAAATGCTTCCAAACATATAATATGTTCACATAAAACAAACATATTAATGTTTCGGCAGTATGCAATAATATATGTGCTTCCTGCAAAATATGTTTGGAACATATGTTAAAGAAGCGATTTTTTTGAGGGTGTACAAATATTTATATCCGAAACGATTTGGAGACAATTTTTTGTACTTGTACAAAATCGCTAGAATTATAATTTAATTTAAATCGGCTAACACCGTGGGATGAAACACGATGTTAGTAAAAAAATATGGGAAATATAAAGCTAGAGCAATTTTGATGCAAAAGAGCATTTATGATTTATCGGGCGATACATACACTGTTAGAAAAATATGTTTTTCATATGTTCCGATATAAACAAAATGTGTTTCAGGCACAATTTTTAAACACAATATATTTAAGTGCAAACATGTAATGTTCCTAAACTAACACAAAATGTTTGGGACACATATGTTAATATGTTAGAATATATTATGTTTGGGGCATGAATGTTTCATAAAAATAATATGTGTGAATGTAAACATATATAAATTTACAAATTTCGAGTAAACATATATATGTTGTGATACTTTATTCAGAGAGCGACAGAGAGAGAGTTAGTATAGAGAAAGAAATACCGCTTGTATGTTGTTTCGGAAAACTGTTTTATAATAAGACCAAAAATTTGGTATGCTTAAGTCTAAATATTATTTAATTGGAATAGTAGAATGAGTATTCGGAATAAAGAGAATAGACATTCGGAACCTAGAGAATATTTAGACATTTGGAAAAAAACAGCATATTTGTATTATAGAAAAAGATGCGAAGAACTCAAAAATTTCGTGGAAGTGAAAATTATGTGAGGGAATGAACATAATCTTCTTTGGGGAATTCGTCCAAGCATATACTATTTTTGGACTCAAAATGCTTCCAAACATATAATATGCTCACATAAAACAAACATATTAATGTTTCGGCGGTATCCAATAATATATGTGCTTCCTGCAAAATATATTTGGAACATATGTTAGAGAAGCGATTTTTTTTGAGGGTGTATGTATTCGAGATATAGGACAATTTGAGTACTAACAGGTTGGCTGATAAGTCCCCGGTCTGACACATAGATGGCTTCGCTAGTATTAAATGCATATTATTTTTATATAGTACCAACCTTCAAATGATTCGTGTCAAAATTTGACGTCTGTAAGTCAATTAGTTTGTGAGATAGAGCGTCTTTTGTGAAGCAAATTTTGTTATTGTGAAAAAAAAAATAGAAAAAAAGAATTTCGTGTTTTGATAAAATACTGTTTTCTGAAGGGAAAAAATACGGTGGAAGCAAAAACTTGACTTGATAATAAGTTTCCGGACTCTATCCCAGGGAAATCAACAATAATTGATTGGTATGCAAAATTCAAGCGTGGTGAAATGAGCACGGAGGACGGTGAACGCAGTGGACGCCCGAAAGAGGTGGTTGCCGACGAAAACATCAAAAAAATCCACAAAATGATTTTGAATGACCGTAAAATGAAGTTGATCGAGATAGCAGAGGCTTTAAAGATATCAAAGGAACGTGTTGGTCATATCATTCATCAATATTTGGATATGCGGAAGCTCTGTGCCGCGCGAGCTCACATTTGACCAAAAACAACAACGTGTTGATGATTCTGAGCGGTGTTAACTCGTAATACACCCGAGTTTTTCCGTCGATATGTGACAATGGATGAAACATGGCTCCATCACTACACTCCTGAGTCCAATCGACAGTCGGCTGAGTGGACAGCGACCGGTGAACCGTCTCCGAAGCGTGGAAAGACTCAAAAGTCCGCTGGCAAAGTAATGGCCTCTGTTTTTTGGGATGCACATGGAATAATTTTTATCGATTATCTTGAGAAGGGAAAAACCATCAATAGTGACTATTATATGGCGTTATTGGAGCGTTTGAAGGTCGAAATCGCGGCAAAACGGTCCCATATGAAGAAGAAAAAAGTGTTGATCCACCAAGACAACACACCGTGCCACAAGTCATTGAGAACGATGGCAAAAATTCATGAATTGGGCTTCGAATTGCTTCTCCACCCACCGTATTCTCCAGATCTGGCCCCCAGCGACTTTTTCTTGTTCTCAGACCTCAAAAGGATGCTCGCAGGGAAAAAATTTGGCTGCAATGAATAGGTGATCGCCGAAACTGAGGCTTATTTTGAGGCAAAACCGAAGGAGTACTACCAAAATGGTATCAAAAAATTGGAAGGTCGTTATAATCGTTGTATCGCTCTTGAAGGGAACTATGTTGGATAATAAAAACGAATTTTAAAAAATTGTGTTTTTCTTTTGTTAGACCGGGGACTTATCAGCCAACCTATTATTCTTCTGTGCTATCACACAAAAAAATCAATCATTGATTTAATTAACTTAATGTTTCTATCTTGATTAAAAAGTTAATAGTATCAATTAATTTATTAATTGAAAAAATTTTCAACCTCAATCAACTTTTTAATTGGAAATATTTTGGTTATAATTTTTTCTGTGTACGCAAAACTCGCGTTTAGTTTACAATGAAGAAATATATTCATTGTATCTTATTGTCTTTAATGGCTTAAAACAATATTCCCATATCATACATAGGAAATGATACCTCATAATTAATAAGTGAAGTGAAGTAATCTCGTCTGACACGTGATATAAGGACGTATTATTGTTCAATACATGACCAGCCTAGGTGTTTGAAATTTTAATGATGCCAAAAGGGTTGTTTGTGTATAATTGATATTTGAATAATTAAAATTTTCATAACTCAAAATTTAATAACCTCACAGTGCCACTGATATTAAAATTGTCAATGAATTTGGACATATGTATAAGCCTTTCGAAATTCCTAATAGGGCAAACAGTTGGAAAATTTGATTTGTTGTGACAGTTTCGTCTACTAATCTTAGCAACGATGGCAGATGTGCGACTGGATACGAAATCTTTGTTTAGAACCCATTTTGCATGTTGGAAATTATTGGGTATGAGCCCACCCAAACGTCTACGAGCGATTTATTGGCTTTATTCATTGATTATCAATATCATGGTTACCGTGGGCTATCCTTTGCATCTCATTTTGGGACTTTTTGTAAGTTCCTCGCTCTATGAGGTTATCCAGAATTTGGCCATCACCTTAACATGTACCGTGTGTGCCATGAAAACATTTGCTATTTGGTGGAGATTCAAGGATGTTGATGTCATGTTCGATATTGTGAAACGCCAAGATGAGCGTATACGACCCGGAAAAGAATTCGATTACATGAAGACCAAAGTTCATCCTCCCATACGTGCCCTTCTAATTCTATTCTATATTCTATGTAGTAGTGTAGCTGCATTTGCTGAAATTTCTCTTATCTTCAATGGTCTTCGGGGATCATGGTTACTCATGTATCAGGCCTATTTCCCTTTTGAACCCTTCGAATCGAAACGCAATTATGCCATTGCCCATATATATCAATTCATTGGACTCGTATATATTGTCCTGCAGAATTTGGTAAATGACACCTTTGCCGGAGCTCATTTATCACTACTGGGCGGTCAAGTGCATTTATTGAGTATGCGAGTGGCGAAAATTGGATATGATCCCACTAAGACGTTAGAGGAAAATAATGAAGATCTATTGGAGTGTATACGTGATCACTTGGATTTATTAGAGTAAGTTTGAATGTGATTTATGATAGATTATAATATATTCATATGTCTATAGGGGGGCTGATATGTAATGCAACAAAGTAAAGTATTTAATTTATTTAAATTTTATTATTTAAAACCAAAAACAACAAGTATATACAGCAGTAAGTTCGGCCAGGCCGAATCTTATGTACCCTCCACCATGGATTACGTAGAAACTTCTACGAAAGACTGTCGTCTACAATCGAATTAGTACTTGGGTTGTGTTATCTTAAAACTTCTTAACATCGTTTTCTAAATTGTGAGTTAGTCCATACGTGGTAGAGACCCAGAATTGAAATATGGGGGTCGCTTATATGGGGGCTATATACAAAAATGAACTTGATATGGACCAATTTTTGTGTGATTGGAGATCGATTTATCTGAGGGCTATATATAACTATAGACCGATATGGACCTACACTGAAAAAAAAGCATACTCGGTTCCAAAGATTTTGTCTTTACTTTAAAAATTTTGGTATTGATTCCGAGCCAAAGAAGCGGAGAATACAAGTAAGGATACTTTTAAGACACAATTCTCTTTTAAATTTAGGTTTTGTGTACTTGCTTATAGGAAGCAAATTTTAATTTTTCGCTTTCTCAGCTTTTTTACTTCATATATATCAAAGTCCTTTAAAAACGAGTTAACGGCAACTTTATTTTCCAAATTAGGATTCGACTTCCAGTAGAAATTATGCTATGTTTGAAGTAAAAGACTTCTTTAAAATAAAGTTTTGAAAAACATGTCCTATATTTGATCGATTTTTTGCTTTGTAGTCAAGATGCAAAAAGACAACAAATTTAAAGACAATTTCATTAAATTTAAAGAATTTTTCTGAATTATTAAAGTCAAGTTGACCTTAGCCTATAAATTTTTTCTTTCATGTTAAGATACCCATTTTTAAGTCAAATCACTTAATTATAAGGACAATACGACTTCATTGAAAAGTTTATCGACTTTTGGACAAGGAAAATAACTTTATTTTAGAGAAATGCGGCTTCTATGCTAAGCAAAATTTGTATTCGTATTTTAAAGACATGAAATCTTTGACCTCACGACAATATTTATTTCAGTGTAGTTAGGCATGGTTGTTAACGACCATATACTAGCACAATGTACCAAATTTCAACTGACTCGGATGAAATTTGCTCCTCCAAGAGGCTCCAAAACCAAATCGCGGGATCGGTTTATATGGGGGCTATATATGATTATGGACTGATATGGACCACTTTTGGCATGGTTGTTAAATATCACATACGATTGCGACCAATTTTTGCATGGGTGTTTGAGGCCATATATTAACACCACGTACCAAATTTCAACCGAATCGGATGAATTTTGCTCTTCCAAGGGGATCCGGAGGTTAAATCTGGTGATCGGTTTATATGGATCTATATATAATTCCGGACCGATGTGGACCATTTTTTGCATGGTCAGTAGAGACCATATACTAAAAGCATGTACCAAATTTCAGCCGGATCGGATGAAATTTGCTTCTCTTTGAGACTCCGCAAGCCAAATCTGGGATCGGTTTATATGGGGGCTATATATAATTATGGATCGATGTGGACCAATTTTTGCATAGTTGTTAGAGATCATATACTTACACCATGTACCAAATTTCAGCCGGATCGGATGAAATTTGCTTCTCTTAGAGGCTCCGCAAGACAAATCGGGGGATCGGTTTATATGGGAGTTATATATAATTATGGACTGATGTGGACCAATTTTTGCATGGTTGTTAGAGATCATATGTTGACACCATGTACCAAATTTCAGCCGGATCGGATGAAATTTGCTTCTCTTGGATTCCCCGCAAGCCAAATTTGGAGGTCCGTTTATATGGGGGCTATACGTAAAAGTGGACCGATATGGCCCATTTGCAATACCATCCGACCTACATCAATAACAACTACTTGTGTCAAGTTTCAAGTCGATAGCTTATTTCGTTCGGAAGTTAGCGTGATTTCAACAGACGGACGGACGGACATGCTCAGATCGACTCAGAATTTCACCACGACCCAGAATATATATATATATACTTTATGGGGTCTTAGAGCAATATTTCGATGTGTTACAAACGAAATGACAAAGTTAATATAATATATAATCCTATGGTGGAGGGTATAAAAAATATAAATACATAAAATTTTAGAATCAGTTTAGATTTGTTCGAATTTATTGGTCCATTTCCGGCGAAGACCCGTTTTCAGATTATCGACACTTTGGTGTTTTCACTGCCAATCTTACTCTCAAAAATTTAGGGAGCCAAAATTTTCTAATGAAAAAAAAAATGTTGCCAATATTTTCTATAGAAATAAAATTTTGAAAAAATTTCTATAGAAATAAAATTTTGACAAAATTTTCTATAGAAATAAAATTTTTACAAAATTTTCTATAGAAATAAAATTTTTACAAAATTTTCTCTAGAAATAAAATTTAAACAAAATTTTCTATAGAAATAAAAATGTTGCCAATATTTTCTATAGAAATAAAATTTTGAAAAAATTTCTATAGAAATAAAATTTTGACAAAGTTTTCTATAGAAATAAAATTTAAACAAAATTTTCTATAGAAATAAAATTTAGAGAAAATTTCCTATAGAAATAAAATTTTGACAAAATTTTCTATAGAAATAAAATTTTAACAAAATTTTCTATAGAAATAAAATTTTAACAAAATTTTCTATAGAAATAAAATGTTGACAAAATTTTCTATAGATATAAAATTTTGACAAAATTTTATATAGAAATAAAATTTTAACAAAATTTTCTATAGAAATATAATTTAGACAACATTTTCTATAGAAATAAAATTTTGAAAAAATTTCTATAGAAATAAAATTTTGACAAAGTTTTCTATAGAAATAAAAGTTTTACAAAATTCTCTATAGAAAAAAAATTTGTACAAAATTTTCTATAGAAATAAAATTTAAACAAAATTTTCTATAGAAATAAAATTTAGAGAAAATTTTCTATAGAAATAAAATTTTGACAAAACGTTCTATAGTAATAAAATTTTGACAACATTTTCCATAGAAATAAAATTTTGAAAAATTTTTCCATAGAAATATAATTTTCTCAAAATTTTTTTATAGAAATATAATTTTCGCAAAATTTTCTATAGAAATAAAATTTTGACAAACAATTCTATAGAAATAAAATTTTGTGGGCAATCTAAGGTTTAATTTTTCAGCGGACCTCATTGACCAGTAAAACCGATCACCACAAAGACTGAAGGTCAAAAATCCAACGAATTGATATTCGGAAATTTTTGTGGCCATTGTGCGTAGAAATGAAGAGAGAAACATCCTTTTTATTGGGTGGCATATTCTGAGTGCAATGGTGCTGAGTCACCGTGGTACAATAGTTAGCATACTCGCCTTGCATACACAAGGTCGTGGGTTCGATTCCTGCTTCGACCGAACACCAAAAAGTTTTTCAGCGGTGGATTATCTCACCTCAGTAATGCTGGTGACATTTTTGAGGGTTTCAAAGCTTCTCTAAGTGGTTTCACTGCAATGTGGAACGCCGTTCGGACTCTGCTATAAAAAGGAGGTCCCTTGTCATTGAGCTTAACATGGAATCGGGCAGCACTCAGTGATAAGAGAGAACTTCACCAATGTGGTATCACAATGGACTGAATAGTCTAAGTGAGCCTTATACATCAGGTGGCAGCCCGATGTATAAGGCTCAACCTAACCTAACCTAACCTAATGGTCCTGTTGGAATGTGTTCCTGGTCTGCGGCCGAAATGTTGGTCTGCCCATGTACCCTATATAATTCGAAATTTATTTTGATTCCACGGACGATTAAGCGACCAACGGTCGTTAAGGCGGACCACATCATTACTATTGGCGGCGCTGGAGTTTTGTTGGCCACGAGACGGAGTAAATTTTCTGATGGCAAGTAAACTCGACCCTTTTGTTTGTTCACAGAAGAATTAACTACCTCGTGCGTGAACTAGATTGTATTCCAAATGTTCATTTTTGCAGTTTTAACTACCACTTCCGAAATGCATCCTTCTCGTAAAGCAAAAATGAAATAAAAGTTAAGAAAAAATCTTCCCATCTTTTTCACATTCTTACTATTTTTGAGAAGTGTACGAAATATGTTTTTTGATTTAGTTAGCATTGAACTTATTTGTATGTCATTGGAATTTTACTAGCATTTTTTTGAGACATACTTGGAATAACGGAAAATGCATTGAGCTGGGGAAAATTTCTTTAAAAATTATAAAAATAAACTAAAACAAAATATTTTTTTTTGCAATCGATATAAGTAAATTTTAGCATTAGTTTTACAACTAACTATTTCGCCGATTTTTTGACGCGATTCAACACTGCTGGTATCACGGTAACAAGTAAAACATTTATTCACATTTAAATGCTGCAGGGGTATAACGATAGCCATTTGTAGTTCTTCACTCAAATATAAAGTAAAGTGTATCACGCTTGAATTCCATCCCGATCAACTATATTTCTGAATGAAATAGATCAAAAATATCTCAGAGCTGTCAGACGAGCGGTTTGGAAATGATAGCAATCGGAAGATGGTTGCAATACATATCAGTCACCTTGTATACCAACTGAACCTGAAACAAAGCTTAATTGTCTAACAAAAAAATAAATAAATAATTTTTCTTTATTCAGATATCGTCGCAAAGTCGAGGATGTCATTTCCCTCTACATGTTTTTTCAAATTCTTTTCTCCAGCATGAATATGTGTGTTGTCCTGGTTTTCATCATACTCTTCGTCAAGGATCCCTTTACAATGGCCTATTATTTCTCCTATTTTATTGGCATGATATCGGAGATATTGCCCAGTTGTTACTATGGTACCATTTTGGAAGATGAATTTCAGCAACTTGCATATGCTTTGTTCACCTGTAATTGGCCCAATCAAAATTTGGAATTTAAGAAAAATCTTCGAATATTTGCCGAACAAGCATCACGTCGTGTCTATGTTACCGCATGGTTGTTTCGTATCAATAATAATTCTTTCCTTACCGCATGTAAAAATTCTTACTCAATTTTTGCTCTAATTATGAATATGAAATAATTGTATTTTCTTTTTTTTTTAATATAACTTACATATATGATTTACACGCTTAAAAATAATGCTTTCCTCTCAAACGGAAATATTTGGACCAACGAACATCGTTTAGAATTTTCTTTCCGAAGGAAAAAATGTTTGTTTGGAAGTAAACTACACTGAAAAATATATTTATGTGATATTAAATATTACGGAACCTAAATTTTAGGATGCGCAATTTACAAAATATTAAGGAAAAATTTCATTATATGTTAATAATGAAATTTTAATTGAAATAATCTTTATAGTCTTTGCATTACATTCTTTTTCATTAAATTTAGAACGCAAATTTTGGAAATTTGCGTCTCTTACTTAAAGCCAAATTCCTTTGAACTATGGTAATATTTTTTTTTTTTAATAAAGAAACAAATTTTTGATTTAAGAAATCGTCCTTAAATAAACTGAAATGTTGAATCTTGAGATTTAAGGTAAAAACGCTTCAAATATATGCTAAGACTTATTTTGAGGATTTAGCATCTTTGATTTAAAGTTATTTTGGAATTAAGAAAAAAATTTTTAATTTGAAGTATCCGTTATAATATGGATTTTTAAACTGGCATTCGTTTGTACTACGTGAATAGCTTTATTAATATACACTCAACAAAAAGTTTACTTGGATCCAAAGATTTTGACTTTCTCTTAAGGATTTTGGTATTGATTCCGAACCATAGATTCGGCTTCTTTAAAATAAAGACATCTTTTACTGGCTTTAAATCTAGGATCAATAATATTAAAATTGGATACAGATCTCATTCATCGAATTTTTATTCTCTTTTTGCGATGTATTTTAATAAAGGTATTCATGTACAAACAAATTCCAGTTTCAAAATTCAAATTATGCCAGATACTTCAAAGTAAAAATAGTTTTCTTAATTCTAAGAAAAAAACTTTAAACCAAATATGCAAATCCTTAAAATAAGTCTTAGCCTATATTTGAAGCGTTCTAACCTTAAATTTAAAAATTCAATATGTCAGTTGAGATAAAGACGATTTCTTTAAATTAAAAATGTTTTTATTTACTTTAAAGAAAATTCGCCTTACTTCAATGATCTACAACTTTAACAGATGGAAGCAAAATTTGTGCCCTCAATTTAATGAACAACATTTTTGAAGCAAAGATTATAAACTTTCTTTTAATTAAAATGTCATTATTTTAAAGAATTTTGTCCTTAACACTGCGTTAATCGCGAGTCTTAAAATTTAAGTTGCATAATCTTCCACATTAGGTCAATATTTTTTTCTGTGTAAAGAGAATGAAAATTCGATAAATAAGATCTGTATCCTAATTTTAATTTTATTCATCCTGGATTTAAGACAGGTAGATCGTTAAAAATTGTCTTGTTTTTTAAAGAAACCTCATCTTTGGCTCGGAATCAATAACAAAATCCTTAAGGGAAGTTCAAAATCTTTCGATCAAAGTAAACTTTTTTATACCCTCCACCATAGGATGGGGGTATATTAACTTTGTCATTCCGTTTGTAACACATCGAAATATTGCTCTAAGACCCAATAAAGTATATATATTCTGGGTCGTGGTGAAATTCTGAGTCGATCTGAGCATGTCCGTCCGTCCGTCCGTCTGTTGAAATCACGCTAACTTCCGAACGAAACAAGCTATCGACTTGAAACTTGGCACAATTAGTTGTTATTGATGTAGGTCGGATGGTATTGAAAATGGGTCATATCGGTCCACTTTTACGTATAGCCCCCAGATGAACGGACCCCCAAATTTGGCTTGCGATTGCTCTAAGAGAAGCAAATTTCATCCGATCCGGTTGAAATTTGGTACATGGTGTTAGTATATGGTCTCAAACAACCGTGCAAAAATTGGTCCATATTGGTCCATAATTACATATAGCCCCCATATAAACCGATCCCCCGATTTGGCTTGCGGAGCCTCTAAGAGAAGCAAATTTCATCTTATCCGGCTGAAATTTGGTACATGGTGTTAGTATATGGTCTCCAACAACCGTGCAAAAATTGGTCCATATTGGTCCATAATTACATATAGCCCCCATATAAACCGATCCCCCGATTTGGCTTGCGGAGCCTCTAAGAGAAGCAAATTTCATCCGATCCGGCTGAAATTTGGTACATGGTGTTGGTATATGTTCTCTAATGACCATGCAAAAATTGTTCCACATCGGCCCATAATTATATATAGGACCCATATATACCGATCCCCAGATTTGACCTCCGGAGCCTCTTAGAGGAGCAAAAGTCATCCGATCCGATTGAAATTTGGTCCGTGGTGTAAGTATATTGTCTCTAATTTGTATTTTAAGGACATGAAATCTTTGGCCTTACGACAATATTTTTTTTCAGTTTGGGTGTGAAAATTATTTCTTTCAGGCTAAATAAAGTTTCTTTGGTATTAAGATGGCAACGGTTATAAATAAATAACGATTTGATTGCCTTTCGTTGGTCTAAAAATTTCATTTCGGAGGAAAGAATTATTTACCTATATCGCTATAGCCATCAACACATTAACAACGCACGCAGTCATTCTAGCAAATCTATTTATATACCAGTGTTTAATGCACATACAAGAGCATTTGATAAAACTTCGTTTAATGAAAACAACGTTTTCTAAACGTTTTATTTTTTCGAATCGATCTGATTAATCTGATTACGGAACCTAAATTTTAGGATGCGTAATTTACAAAATATTAAGGACAAATTTCATTATAATAATGAAATTTTAATTGAAATAATCTTTATAATCTTTGCATTACATTCTTTTTTATTAAATTTAGAACACAAATTTTGGAAATTTGCATCCCTTAGTTAAAGCCAAATTCCTTTGAACTATGGCAATATTTTTTTTTTTAACAAAGAAACAAATTTTTGATTTAAGAAATCGTCCTTAAATAAACTGAAATGTTGAATCTTGAGATTTAAGATAAAAACGCTTTAAATATATGCTAAGATTTATTTTGAGGATTTAGCATCATTGCACAGTGGTCGGTGCTATATGGAGGTAGCGGCCAAAAATACTTCCAGTATAGCTATCATCGTGAAACTTCGGTCACGGCTTTATAATTATGTCAGGACTATTTACTGATAAAATGGGATTGATTGATGACGTGTTGGTATAGCCCCCCCCATATAGACCGATCTCTCGATTTTACTTATTGGGCTTCTAGAAACTGTATTTTCTATACGATTTGGCTGAAAATTTAAATCTAAAGGTATATTAGGACCAAAAGTAGGTGTGCTAAAAATGGTGTGTATCGGTCCATGTTTTGGTATAGCCCCGATCTCCCAATTTTACTTCTTGAGCTTCTAGGAACCATAGTTTCTATCCGATTTCCCTGAAATTGGAAATCTAGAGGTATTTTAGGACCGCAAATAGCACTAGCCAACAGTCGTTTTGTGATTTGTTTCTAGCATATTTTTTCTTATTGATTTTGACCTACGAAACACGAAAATGAGTTTTAAAAAATTTTCTGTCGATTGGTTTTAGAGATACAATTTTTTAATTTTTTTTTAAATTTTTGGAGGTACACCTACAATTTTGAGCATATCTTTCGTTTTCTTTGACCTTTTTGATCCTAATACTACTCAAATTAAAGAAAATTGAGCCGTCTACAACTCATTCTCAGAAAATTTTCAAATCGGGTAAGAAGTTTGGATGTTGGCGGCTTAAAAAGGTTAAAAAACTGCGTTTTTTTAGTAAAAATGTGGCAGAAAAAACCATATAAAAATTCATATAAAATATAAAACACGATGCTAACAGCAATGGTTTTTTTACATATAGCTGAAATTTTTACAAAGAAACTAAGCCCTTACTTAACAAAATCTTACAACAAATAGCGGACTTATAATTTGTTATTTGTTACCTAGTGTAGGAGTGCCAAAAATTGTGTCTATCGGTCCATGTATTTATATAGCCCCCATATAGACCGATATCCCGATTGTTTTGAAAATTCGCCCTATTTTCATCGATATATTTTGAACCACTTAACTTATCATAGATCTTATTATACACGTTTCTTCGACATCTCAATACCTTGCATTCAAGTACAAACAACGATATAATCGGACATTTCTAGCTCGAGGTATAATTTGTTTAGCGAAAAAGTCAGAAAAACTAAAAATAACGGGATATCTCAAAAACGGTTTCATAAAAACCTTCATTTTTTAACCTTCATTTTTAAATTCAGCAGATCAAAATACATAAGAAAAGTCGTCAAAGTCAAAATCAGCTGATAAAAGAATCGTATGGAATTGGTAGAAGTGGCAATTCTTTATTCTTTCAATTGTCCTGAAAAAATAATTAAAATCCAGAGAAAAATAAAGGTTCAAATTTAATTGTGTCACCTATGAGTGATTGTGAAGTGGATAATTCATCCGAGGAACGCCGATATGAGACAAATAAGACTATAATACCCACCAAAGTTAAGAATGGAAGTCAGTCAAATGGATCTTCGCCGAATGTCTATTCTCTTTATTCCGAATACTCATTCTACTATTCCAATTAAAAAATATTTAGACTTAAGCATACCAAATTGTTGGCCTTATTATAAAACAGTTTTCCGAAACAACATACAAGCGGTATTTCTTTCCCTATACTAACTCTCTCTCTCTGTCGCTCTCTGAATAAAGTATCACAACATATATATGTTTACTCGAAATTTGTAAATTTATATATGTTTACATTCACACATATTATTTTTATGAAACATTCATGCCCCAAACATAATATATTCTAACATATTAACATATGTGTCCCAAACATTTTGTGTTAGTTTAGGAACATTACATGTTTGCACTTAAATATATTGTGTTTAAAAATTGTGCCTGAAACACATTTTGTTTATATCGGAACATATGAAAAACATATTTTTCTAACAGTGTATAAGAACGAACGAACACGAAACAATGACACTGACAAAAATTGATTTTATAACAAATTTAAAACAATTTTTACACACTTTTTTATTTTAAAATATAGTTAATATCATTTAATTCAATATTCATTTCGATTTATTTCGATATAATTTTTTTCTTTTATTTATATTTATTTAAAAGTGCACTTAATTTTATACTTTTTCACACTTCAAAAACCAACTGCTTACTTGCTCTCTATTTTGAAGCCGTTCTTGAAGGGTACAGATGGAATAAAACAAAAACAAATACACATTGTAAAACCTTGTTTGCATAAGAAACAGTGATGCCATACTTTTTGACAAATTTCTAACTTTGATTTTTTATATTTGGCCAAAGGAATCGACCACTGTGCATTGGTTTAAAGTTTTTTTGGAATTAAAAAAAAATTGTTTACTTCGAAGTATCCGTTATAATTTGGATTTTTAAACTGGCGTTCCTTTGTACGTGAATAGCTTTATTAATATACACTCAATAAAAAGTTTATTTGGATCCAAAGATTTTGACCTTCCCTTAAGGATTTTGGTATTGATTCCGATGCGGCTGCTTTAAAATAAAGACTTTTTTACTGGCTTTAAATCTAGGATCAATAAAATTAGAAGCCCTGATTTTAGCACTGCCACTGATTCACGCTTTCCACATTGCTTATAGTTCATAAAAATTATGTTTTTATTATCAATATAAATAATTAATTATGTTTAAATTGTTGTCGTTACTCTACCTCTACGTCTAATAGTCCATTCCCATTAGGTTCGAAACCCACTAAAAGTGAATTTGAAATCTCTTTTTTTTTTTTAAATGACAGTTGAGATCTTCACACAAAAAATTTTTTTCTGGTTCAATCACGAAATTAATTGATCCAATTAATTTTTTAAGTAAAATGTCTTCAATCACAGAAATGATAGTACCAATTAAATAATTAATTGAAGGTCAATTAAAAAATTAATTGATACTATTAATTTTTGTGATTGATTTTTGTTTCAATTAAAAAATTTGTTGAATCAATTAAATTTTTGATTGAATATTTTTTAAAACTCAAATAAAATTTTAATTGGAAAAATTTTTTTTTCTGTGTTGTTAAAGTCGATTTTGGAAGTGTAATGTGAATGCGGAATAATGATCTCTATTTTTTATAGAAAAAAACTAAATTCTTAAATAAATAATTAATAATTATTCAATTATTGCTATGGGTTCCCTAATTTATATGTATATCGCTTAAATTGCTTAAAAATCGTACTCTTCACTATTTTTTCCTATTTATGGAATGTTTGCACATGTTTGATTTTCTATTTTATACCTCATTCACATTACACTTCCAAAATCTACGTTAACTAGATTTCAACTGTCATTTGCCTTGTAAAAAAGGGATTTCAAAGCTACTTTTAGTAGATTTCGAGCCTAATGTGAATGAGCTATTAGGTCTTATTATCACCATTGCATATTGAATCAATAAAATATTAAATGTTTCAATGTAATTATCCTGAATGAATTGTTTTCATTTTTCCCGGTGTGGGTTCAATAAACCCAAAATAATGTGGTCAACAATATCATGGGGGTCAGTACCAAGGGAAAAGCCATACGGATAAAAAGCTCACAACGCGGATGATGTAAAACAAATTGCAAAGAAAAACCGTGAACATAAATAATAAATTAATTTAATTTACAAGGATACAAATATATTTATTTATTACAATCATAAACGGTGATTCCTCTAAACCTAATTTAAATGTATTTTAGATCATAAGCGAAAGATCGGGCAGGCGGAATATTATGTACACTGGACAAAAATATTGTGGTGAAGCCATATATTTCATGTCTTTATAATATGAATGCGAATTTTGCTTAGTATAGAAGTCGCATTTATCCGATATAAAGTTTTGTTTCCTTATTCAAAAGTCGATAAATAATAATAATAAAGTAGTTTTGTCCTTAAAATTAAATAATTTGATTTAAAATTAGGTATCCTAACATAAAAGGAAACTTTGTTTGACTAAAGGTGGGTATTAAGTTCGAGTTTAACCGCTAAAGCCGTAATTTTTTCACGATGACTTTTCTTTAACAATCCATTTTAAGGAATACAAACTTTGTAAAAATTTGCTTTGGATATTCCCCATAAAGTTATAATGAAATCTGCAACAAATATGTATAATTTTATGGCTTTTTTTTACTGATTTAGTTTTCACTTTTGTGAAATGACGATTTTAGCGGGTAAACTTGATCTTAATACCCACCTTAAGTCTATAAAATACTGAAATCTTCTTTAAATATGTTGACTTTTTGCATTTTGACTATAAAGCAAAAAAAAAGCGTTTAAAAATAGGAGATATCTTTTAACACTTTATTTTAAAGAGGTTGCTTACTTGAAACAGCATAATTTCTACTTGAAGTCGAATCTGAATTTGGAAATTTAAATTGTCATTAATACCTTCTTAAAGGACTCTGATAGCACTCTGATAGGAGAAAGCTGAACAAAAATGAATAAATTAAATATTGCTTCCTAGAATCAAGTACGCAAAACATAAATATAAAAGAGAATTGTGTCTTAAAAATTTGTCCTTGCTTCAATTCTCCACTTTTTTGGCTTAGAATCAATACCAAAATCATTTGTGCCAAGACAAAATCTATGTAAGCGGACGTACTTTGTTTTTAAATGAATAAAGTTCTCCCAAAGACTGCCATCCGCAATCGAATTACACCGAAAAAAGTGAACTGTTTTATAGGAAGAATGAACTACAGTGAGTCACAGTGAAAATGGCCCACCAGAGTAAATGTAAATATTTTGAAATTTTATCTCATATTTGGCCAATCAGAGATCCAAATGTTAGTTTTCTCTTAGGTAAATCTAATTAATAACAATATTTGGTGAGTATAAAGTTCAGGTTTCAGCTATAAATGATTGGAATCAGACATTTAAGAGAAATGTCAGAAATATCATGGCACAGTGAAAATGACCCACCAAAAGAAATGGCAAAAATAGAACGGTTTTCTTCCAGCATTTCATCACATTTGCTTTTACCTGTTACATTACAATCACTGAAAAAAAAGCATACTCGGTTCCAAAGATTTTGTCTTTACTTTAAAAATGTTGGTATTGATTCCGAGCCAAAGAAGCGGAGAATACAAGTAAGGATACTTTTAAGACACAATTCTCTTTTAAATTTAGGTTTTGTGTACTTGCTTCTAGGAAGCAAATTTTAATTTTTCGCTTTCTCAGCTTTCTTTCTTTATATGCTATCAAAGTCCTTTAAAAGCGATTTAACGGCAACTTTATTTTCCAAATTAGGACTCGACTTCCAGTAGAAATTACGCTATGTCTGAAGTAAAAAACTTCTTTAAAATAAAGTTTTGAAAAACATGTCCTATATTTGAACGATTTTTTGCTTTGTAGTCAAGATGCAAAAAGACAACAAATTTAAAGACAATTTCATTAAATTTAAAGAATTTTTCTGAATTATTAAAGTCAAGTTGACCTTAGCCTATAAATTTTTTCTTTCATGTTAAGATACCCATTTTTAAGTCAAATCACTTAATTATAAGGACAATACGACTTCATTGGAAAATTTATCGACTTTTGGACAAGGAAAATATCTTTATTTTAGAGAAATGCGTCTTCTATGCTAAGCAAAATTTGTATTCGTATTTTAAAGACATGAAATCTTTGACCTCACGACGATATTTTTTTCAGTGATGTTCTTAGAATATTAAAAGTGCAAACACGCAACAAAGTGGTCGATTAAAATTTTCTTTAAAAAAAGATAAAACAATCGAAAAATGGGACCTCACACTTCGTTTGAGATGCGAAATTTAATAATAAATCATTTTAAAAACGGCGTAATTCAAAGGCGAATTGCAGAAATGGTTCAAGTCCCTCGTGGAACCATTAAAAATATAATTAAAAGGTATACCGATGAAAATCGGATCATTGATAAGCCGAGATCCAGTTAAAAAAAAAAAAACTGTTTTCTGACAGAGATGAACGATGGATAGTAAATAAATGTCGATCTAACCCCAAACTAAGTGCTCCAAATATTCGAGATTTGGTGGCCAAACATCTCCAAGTGAATTGCCATGCAGAAACCATCAGAATAGTTCTCCACAGATCAGGATTACATGGACGAATTGCAAGAAAGAAACCGTTCGTAAGTGCTAAGAATACGAGAGACCGATTACTATTTGCCCATGCGTATACAGCAAAGGAATTTTCGTTTTGGAAAGATGTTCTATTCGTAGATGAGTCGAAATTCAACCTTTTTGGGTCAGACGGTAGAAGAAATGTGTGGAGAAAAGCAAACGAAGAACTGCACCCAAAGCATATACGGCCAACTGTTAAACACGGCGGAGGGTATGTGATGGTTTTGGGTTCATGCTCTGCTGCGGGTGTTGGATATCTCATTTTTTATTGAAGGCAACATGGACAAGATGCAATATCTGTCTATTTTGAAAGATAATTTGAAGCAAAGTGCGGAAAAGCTGGGCATTGATAGCTGATTTCATTTTTACCAAGACAACGACCCAAAACATACAGCTCATGTTGTAAAAGAGTGGCTGCTTTATAATTGTCCGCGCGTCATAAAAACTCCAGCCCAGTCTCCGGACTTAAATATAATAGAAAATTTGTGGTATAAACTTGAAGTGGAAATTCGAAAATATCATATATCCTGCAAGGAAGACTTGACGAGAGCATTAGTGGAAGAATGGCAAAAAATAAGCCCTTCTTACACAACAAAATTGGAAGAATCCATGCCATGACGCTTAAAATCAGTCATTAAACAAAGTAAAGAAGAAAATCATTGGCGCCAAATCATGACCATTTTAACCATACAGTAGTTCATTCTTACTATTTTTGGGAATCGTACGAACATTTTCATTTGTTTTAGTTCATATTGAACTTATGTGTCCGGTCATTGAATTTTATACTCACGTTTAGTTCATACAATTTTTGAGACATACTTAAAAAAAGTAAGATTTCATTAAGCTGTGGAACATTTCGATAAAAATAATAAAATTTAACTACAAGCAAATAATTTTTTTCCAATAAAAATAGGTTAAACTTAGCGTTAGTTTAACTAAGGAAATTTTTTCTGTGTACTTTGGGTTATTGTTGCAGCTGGTAAGGTAAAATTTTATTTCATAACATTATCTTCTAAATTGCATGTTAGTCCTCCATATGGAGTCTACACTAACAAAAAATATTTAATTATATTAACCCTCTAATGATCAAGCCCGCCTTTAGGCGGCCTTCATTTAATAATGAAGCTTTAAGTAAAACACAATGGGCAAAATAAAAAGAAATCTTATTTGAAACTATTCAAGAGAGAATTTTACCGTATAAATTTTTCTTGCTTAGTTCTCTTGCTTTTGTGTCGTTAACATTGAAAATTTAATCAGCTGGCAAAAAATTGATGCATTAGAGCGTTAATGATTACCCATTCTAAATTTTAGGATTTTACACTGAAAAAAATATTGACGTGATATTAAAGATTACGCAACCTAAATTTTAGGATGCGAAATTTACAAAATATTAAGGACAAATTTCTTTAAAATAATGAAATTTTAATTAAAATAAAGTTTATAATCTTTGCTTCAAAAAATTTTTTTTTCATTAAATTTAGAACACAAATTATTGTAAATTTGCATCCCTCCGTTAAAGTCGCACATCTTTGAACTAAGGCTAATTTTCCTTAAAGTAAAGAAACACATTTTTGAATTAAAGAAATTGTCCTTAAATTAACTGAAATATTGAAACTTTAGATTTGAGATAAAAACGTTTCAAATATAGGCTAAGCTATGGAAATACAATTTTGACAAAATTTTCTATAGAAATAAAATTTTGACAAAATTTTCTATAGAAATAAAATTTTGACAAAGTTTTCTATATAAATAAAATTTTGAGAAAATTTTTTATGGAAATAAAATTTTGAGAAAATTTTCTATAGAAATAAAATTTTGAGAAAATTTTCTATTGAAATAAAATTTTGACAAAATTTTCTATAGAAATAAAATTTTGACAAAATTTTCTATAGAAATAAAATTTTGACAAAATTTTCTATGGAAATAAAATTTTGGCGAAATTTTCTATTGAAATAATATTTTGACAAAATTTTCTATAGAAATAAAATTTTGGTAGACTATTTTTGGCTCGAGCGGCAACCATGATTATGAACCGATATGGACCATTTTTTGTGTGATTGCGGATCGGCTATATATAACTACTTACACCACCTACCAAATTTCAACCGGATCAGATGAATTTTGCTCCACCAAGAGCCTCCGAAGTTCAAATCTAGGAATCGGTTTATATGGGGGCTATATATAATTATGAACCGATATGGACCAATTCTTGCATGGTTGTTAAAGACCACATACTAACACCACGTACCAAATTTCAACTGGATCGGATAAATTTTCCAGAGGTCAAATCTGGGGATCGGTTTATATAGGGACTATATATAATTATGAACCGATATGGACCAATTGTTGCATGGTTGTTAAAGACCACATACTAACACCACGTACCAAATTTCAACCCGATCGGAAAAATTTTGCTCCTCCAAGAGGCTCCAGAGGTCAAATCTGGGGATTGGTTTATATGGGGGCTATATATAAATATGAACCGATATGGACCAATTCTTGCATGGTTGTTAAAGACCACATACTAACACCACGTACCAAATTTCAACTGGATCGGATGAATTTTGCTCCTCTAAGAAGCTTCGGAGGTCAAATCTGGGGATCGGTTTATATGGAGGCTATAAATAATTATGGACCGATATGGACTAATTTTTGCATGGCTGTTAGCGGCCATATACTAGCACAATGTACCAAATTTCAACCGGATCGGATGAAATTTGCTGCTCTAAGAGGATCCACAAGCCAAATCTGGGGGTCGGTTTATATGGGGGCTATACGTAAAAGTGATCCGATATGGTCCATTTGCCATACCACCCAACGTACATCATTAACAAGTACTTAAGCCAAGTTTCAAGTCGATAAATCGACCGATTTGGCTTGCGGATTCTTTTTATCACTTTTCGTATAGCCCCCACACAGTCCATTTCGTTTATATCAAGCACTGTTCTTTTCTGACGTTATGTCTTTCATAGTAAACATTTAATATAGTAGTATGTATGTAGGGAGCCACCGTGGTTAGCATACCCGTCTTGTATACACAAGGTCGTGGGTTCGATTCCTGCTTCGACCGAACACCAAAAAGTTTTTCAGCGGTGGATTATCCCACCTCAGTAATGCTGGTGACATTTCTGAGGGTTTCAAAGCTTCTCTAAGTGGTTTCACTGCTTATACGTTTCTTCCAAATAAACTTCCTTCCGTATGTGTTTCCAAATGAGAAACAATCTTTGTTTGTCTAAAATTTCGTTTGGGAGAACGAATTATTTTTTTTTTTGCGTGTAGATTCCCTCAAACACGATTAGCTTCCAACATTAAGAAAATTGCAAGTCATTTGCTTCAACTTATATACCGCTATATTTTTATTAACCATATATATTTTTTTGTTTTTGTTTGCTAAAAACCACTGAGCCAAAAATAAATTCTATTGGCCTGTCCGCTAAACTCATTTCAAATTCATTACAAGAGCAAAGAGAGTATAACTATTCTTGCAAGCAATTAAAAAGGCATTATTATTGATTCGAAATAGCCAAGCGGTCACATACATTCTTCGTGATGCCTGCTCGCTGACAATGCGTAGATTTTTCTTAAATTCTGGATTTTGATCAGGCCAATTACAGGAAAACAGGGCATAGGTGAGATTTTGAAATTCCTCCTCCAGTAAAGTTCCATAATAGCAACTGGGCAATATTTCAAATATCATCGATGTAAAATACGATATATAATAGGCCAGGGTGAAGATGTCATCAACAAATAGGATAATAAAGACCAAAGCGACACACATATTAACACCGGCTGCCAAAATTTGAAAAAACATATAAATCGATATGATTTCCTCCAATTGGCGACGATATCTACATTAAAAAATATTTATTTAAAAAAAAAAAACAAAACAATACATGACATTTGGAAAATTTTTAATTCTATAGACTTGCCACTTACTCCATAAGATCCTTATGACCTTGAATACATTCCAATAGTTCTCGATTATTATCAGCCTTATTTCGCTTTACATCATGACCAATTTGGGCCATCCGCATACTAAGCATTCGTACCTGACCTCCCAACAAAGCCAAATGGGAAGCTCCAAATGTATCATTGACCACATTCTGGAGAATTAGATAGGATATGCCAATGAACTGATACATATGAGCTGCAATATAATTCCGAGTTCTGGCAAATACTTCAAACGGGAAATAAGCCTTATACATTAAATGCCAATCACCCAGCAGTCCCGCCACTATTACCGACATCTCACCCGAGGCACCAATAAAGGAACACAATATGGAGAATAAAAAAATGATACGTCTGACCTTGGGATAAACTTGACTTTTCAGATAATCAATCTGTTCCGGATTCGCAAGCCGTTCATCTTGTCGCCGTATTATATCGAACATAACCGAAACTTTATCAAATCTCCACCAAATGGCAAAAGTTTTCATGGCACACACAGCACAGGTCAAAGTGATGGACATATTCTGTATGACTTCATACATTGTGGTACTGGTGAAGAGGCCCAGAATAAGATGTAAAGGATAACCGATTGTAACAACCACATTCAAAACCAGCGAATAGAGAAGATATAGTGGTCGAAAAAAATTATCAGGAGGCAGCATTCCCAAAATTCGCCAAGAGAAAAAATGAACTTTAAACAAAGATGGAGTATCCAGATCTGTAGACATGATCAACACCACCACAACGTAATAATGCAACGGAATCTATATTATGACATGGTCAACTTCTATGTCTCAATATTTATAGTAACATCAATGACCGACATTTGATGGAGAAGGCAAATTGTAAAACAATACAACATAAGTATTTTCAAAAATCAATTGTAATATACCAAGCGGATGGAGCGATAGAAAAAAAAAACTGATGTTGCAGTTTAAACAAATTTATACAGGTGAAAGTTTTGCCAGAACGAATCTTAGGTACACCCAAAAAACGGTTTACTTTGATCTAAAATTTTGACTTTTATTAATACTGGCCTCTTTAAAATAAAGATATTTTTAGGAATCTATCTAGTTTAAAATCTCTTTAAGTCTGTAAATGTCATTTCTCGAATATATTAACAAATCCTTATCGTAAATTTAAGAGTAAGCTTAAAAGTCCAAATAATAACTTATACTTCAAAATATAAAATGAAAAGACGCAATATTGAATAAATAAAAGTACAGACCTTGCTCTACAACTACGCTTTAAAAATAAAGGGTGATGCAGTCAAAATTTGGTCAAGGGAAAACGCGTGTAAATCGGTGAAATCGTTTATTTAAAAAATCAAATTAAATTTCTTTTTCAAGTTCAATTAGTATAAAATTCAGGAAAAATATTCAGTTAGGCTTTCGCTTTTCCAAATCCGAATTGTCGGGCCTCACGCTTGACACCTGCCATCAGATTTTGTACAGCCACCTTGTCCACCTTCTTCGCCGCAGAAAGCCAGTTTGCCTTGAACTGCTGCTCGTCCTTAGCAGTCTTCTTTAGGTTCCGCTTGACAATAGCCCAGTATTTCTCAATTGTGCGGAGCTCTGGCGTGTTGGGAGGGTTCTTGTCCTTGGGAACCACCTGCACGTTGTTGGCGGCGTACCACTCCATGGCCTTTTTACCGTAATGGCAAAATGCCAAATCCGGCCAAAACAGTACGGAACAACCGTATTTCTTCAGGAAAGGCAGCAGACGTTTATTCAAACACTCTTTCACGTAAATTTCTTGGTTGACAGTCCCGGAAGCTATGAAAATGCTGCTTTTCAAGCCACAGGTACAGATGGCTTGCCAAACCAGATATTTCTTCTTTCTATAGAACTTTGACAGTTTTATGTGCTTGAAAATATCTGCTACCTTTCCCCTTTCTTTTGCCGTATAAAACTCCTGTCCCGGAAGCTGCTTGTTTGTAGTCGGCTTTGACGTAGGTTTCGTCGTCCATTACCACGCAGGCAAACTTCGTCAGCATCGTCGTGTACAGCCTCTGGGATCGCGCTTTGGCCGTCGTATTTTGTTTATCATCGCGATTTGGAGTCACTACCTTCTTGTAAGTCGATAGTCCGGCTCGTTTTTTGGCTCGATGCACGGTTGTAGACGATACACCCAGCTTATTTGCGGCATCTCGGAGAGAGAGGTTAGGGTTTCGCTTGAAACTACTGGCAACTCTCTTTGTCGTCTCAGCGGCTTCCGGTTTTCGATTCCCCCCCGATCTAGACTTCCTGGCTGTCGACAAACGTTCCCCAAACACTTTAATAACATTTGTAACGGTTGATTTGGCAACTTTTACCGATTTTGCCAGCTTTGCTTGCGAGTAGCTCGGATTTTCGCGATGCGCGAGCAAAATTTTGATACGCTGCTCTTCTTGCTTGGACGGCATTTTGACAACTGAAGAGTGAATTCCAAAATCAAAATAGGAGCAACATTCTACACACACACACCTTCAAAATGAGGGGTGTTCAGGTTTTTTTAAATGCAAAATTGAAAGAAATACGTCAAGTTTATATTGACCAAATTTTGATCGTATCACCCTTTAGTGTAAATCTGGCGGGGTGAGATGATACGATTTGGGTCTTGTATGCTAATTTTAATTTAAATTAATTTAATTCAATTTATTTTAGTTTAATTTTATGTTTTTAATTGAAATTGATTGAAATTCCTAGAAATTGTTTTTCTATAAAACACCTTTTATTTCTGCGCTCAAAAAAAAGTTTAGTTGCATCCAAAGATTTTGATCTTCCCTTAAGGATTTTGGTATTGATTCCGAGCCAAAGATGCGGCTTCTTTAAAATAAGGAAATTTTTCAGCGACCTATCTGGCTTTAAATCTAGGACCAGTAAAATTAAAATTAGGATACATATCTCATTTATCAAATTTTCATTCTCTTTTCGCGGTTTATTAATAACGGTACTCACGCCAGTTTAAAAATCCAAATTATAACGTAATACTTCAAAGTAACAAATGTTTTCTTAATTCCAAAAAAACCATAAACCTAAGACGCTAAATCCTCAAAATAAGTCTTAGCCTATATTTGAAGCGTTTTTATTTTAAATCTAAAGTTTCAATATCTCAGTTAATTTAAGGACAATTTCTTTAATTCAAAAATGTGTTTCTTTACTTTAACGAAAATTAGCCTTAATTCAAAGACATGGGACTTTAACGGAGGGACGCGAATTTATAAAATTTGTGTCCTAAATTTAATGAAAAAAATGTTTGAAGCAAAGATTATAAACTTTATTTTTATTAAAATTTCATTATTTTAAAGAAATTTTTCCTTAATAGTTTGTAAATTTTGCATACTAAAATTCAGGTTGCGTAATCTTCAATATCACGTAAATATTTTTTTTTTTCAGTGTATAGGAAATTTTGTCCTACAGAAAATTTACCACAAATATTATGTCTATGGATATTTTAGGGATTTTTTTTTCTATAGACAATTATATAAGACATTTACTTCTACGGAAAATATTTTGAAATTTTTATTTCTATAGGGAATTTTCTGGAAATGTGATTTATATAGAAAATGTTCTTGACATTTGATTTCTATTGAACACTTTCTGACATTTGTTTTATTTTATTTTTATTTATTTTAATTTAATTTAATTTAATTTAATTTAATTTAATTTTGTTTCTTTATTGGGATTATGAACAACGTACGAATCACGCGAAGCCCTTCGGCTTGTTTGCAGGAAATTTTCTTTACTTTACATAATGTACAATGGAATTAAATTTTCTATAGAATTTAATTTAATTTCATTTCATTTCATTTGATTTAATTTAATAAAATTTATTTTTTTTTATATTATTTTAATTTAGTTAATTTAGATTTATTTTATGTTATTTAATTGAAATGAATTGAATTGAAATTAAAATTTACAAAATTTCTAGAAGTTATACTTCTATAAACCACCTTTTATTTCTACAGAAAGTTTCATGGAAATTTTTCTTTTTTTATTTCTATAGAAAACTTTCCACAAATTTTATGTCTATTTTATTGGAAACTTCATTTCTATAGAAAACTTCTTTGAAAATTGATTTAATTTATGTTAATTTAATTTAACTTAATTTAATTCAAGTTAATTTTATTTTATTCAATGCAATTTCATTTAATTTAATTTACTTTACTTATATTTTTATTGTATTTCACAGTAACAAATATAAAAGACATTTAAGCTAATTTACGTTTCAAAACCCTCATGTATAAATATACTATTATCAATTTGAAAGTTGAGAATACTTTTTTCACACTGAATTTATTCCTATGAGGCGTTAAAGTTATATTCAACTTTCTTTCACACATATGTAATCTGATAATTAAATTTAGTTGAAAACTTTTCCAAGTTTATTGTTTATAATTATATACAGAGTTACATGTGACACCTTTGTATTGTGGGGTGTGGAATAACTAAATATATTTTCTTTAAGTTTTCTAATTAATTCTTGCAGAAGATATGTCCTAATTGTAGTATATCACATTCAATGTTAGTGACATGTTGGATTCTCTTCTCTTAAAACGGAGGTAATAAAATTAATTCAAATTTAAATTCTAAAATATTTATTGAGATTGTACTATTTAATGGAATATTTAAATAAAAGCAAAAAAAATATCTTAGCTATGCGCTTGAGGCATTTTAGATGTTTTTCTAATTTTTTGTTAAATTATTTTAAATTACTCAAATATTCCTTTCCATTAAATATGAGATTTCTATTGAAGAACTATGTGTATCCTTAGCATGTGAAACATAGTCATAGTAATATGTTACATTTAGTGTCATCGACAGCAATATTGGATTCTAGCCAAAAAATGGTTGATAAATGTTACAATAGAGAGGAGAATTGGTCGCCACCAAGTCAAGACCGCCGCTATGCAATAAAATGAAATCCTAATACAAATAATATCATAATGTGGAATTGTTAAATTCCTTGGGTTGAGCAAAGTGGCTCCTAACCACCTCAGTTGGTTTAGTTTCCCATTCTGATGCACACCATCATATCATATTTGTGGATATTGGCGTGGCGCCTACAATAGCTTTCTTGGATCTTAGCTCGAAATATACACCATATTCTCATCTCATCTTGGCGAGCCATACAATAACTAAAGTGTTCTTGGATTGCCACTGAGATAAGAAGACATCGTTACTATTCACTTAATAACGATTTTGACAATTATTCGTATCATTATCAAGAGTATGAAAGGAAATGTGAACTGGAATAAAATCGTTTATGATTTGGGAATCCAACAGGCAAGAGTAAATATTCGCATAACACCTCAAATAGATAACAATAGGAAAATATTTTGTATCCACTAAAAATTTCTTAAATAGAAAAAAAAATCTTGAGAGAAAATTTTCTGAAAATTTTATTTCTATAGAAACTTTTTTGAAAATTTTATTTCTATAGAAACTTTTTTGAAAATTTTATTTCTATAAAAAATTTTCTGAAAATTTTATTTCTATATTTCTATAGAAAATGTATTTCTATAGAAAATTTATTTCTATAAAAAATTTTCTGAAAATTTTATTTCTATAGAAAACTTTCTGAAAATTTTATTTCTATAGAAAATTTATTTCTATAGAAAATTTTCCGAAAATTGTATTTCTATAGAAAATTTTCCGAAAATTGTATTTCTATAGAAAATTTTCCGAAAATTGTATTTCTATAGAAAATTTTGTGAAAATTTTATTTCTATAGAAAATTTTCTGAAAATTTTATTTCTATAGAAAATTTTCTAAAAATTTTATTTCTATAGAAAATTTTCTGAAAATTTTATCTTTTTTATCTTGATCATTTTCATGGAAATTTTTATTTCTAAGCAACAATTTCAATTTTTCTGGAAATTTTACTTCTGTTCTGGAAATTTTCTTTCCAAAGAAAATTTTATGGAAATTTTGTTTCTATAAGTTTTGTTTGGAATTTTTATTAATAAGGAAAATTTTATGTATTTTTGGTTTTGTAAAATTTCCCGAAAATTTTATTTCTTTTGGAAATTTCCCAAAAATATTATTTCTGAAAATTTTATTTCTATAAAAATTTACTGTATATTTTATTTCTATAGAAAATTTTCTAAAAATTGTATTTCTACAGAAAATTTTCTGAAAATTTTAAATAAAAATTTCCCAAAAATTTTATTTCTATAGAAAATTTTCTTAAAATTTTATTTCATAGAAAACTTCCAAAAAATTTTATTTATATAGAAAATTTCTCAAAAATTTCATTTCTATAGAAAATTTCCCAAAAATGTTATTTCTATAGAAAATTTCCTAAAAATTTTGTTTCCATAGAACATTTTTTCCTTAGAAAATTTTCTGATTTTTTCCTAAACTTCCCAAAAATTGTCTTCCTATAGATTTTGTTTTAAATTGTACTTTCCAAACATTTTATTTCTATAAAAAAAAATCCAAAAAATTTGGGAAATTTTAAGGATATTTCCAAGCAAAAATTTCATGGAAATTTTGTTTCTGAAAATTTTATTTCTATAGAAAATTTTCTGAAATTTTTATTCCTACAAAAATTTTTCTGAAAATTTTAATTCTATAGAAAACTTTCTGAAAATTTTATTTCTATAGAAAATATTCTGAAAATTTTATTTCTACAGAAAATTTTATTTCTATAGAAAATTTTCTGAAAATTTTATTCCTACAAAAAAATTTCAGAAAATTTTATTTCTACAAACAAAATTCTGAAAAATTTAGTTCTATAGAAAATTTTCTGAAATTTTTTTTTCTATAGAAACTTTTTTGAAAATTTTATTTCTATAGAAACTTTTTTGAAAATTTTATTTCTATAAAAAATTTTCTGAAAATTTTATTTCTATATATCTATAGAAAATGTATTTCTATAGAAAATTTATTTCTATAGAAAATTTTGTGAAAATTTAATTTCGTTAGAAAATTTTCTGAAAATTTTATTTCTATTGAAAATTTTCTGAAAATTTAATTTCTATAGAAAATTTTCTGAAAGTTTTATTCCTATAAAAAATTTTCTGAAAATTTTATTTCTATAAGAAACTTTCAGAAAATTTTATTTCTATAGAAAATTTTCAGAAAATTTTATTTCTATGGAAAATTTCAGAAAATTTTATTTCTATAGAAAATTTTCTGAAAAATTTATTTCTATGGAAAATTTTCTGAAAATTTTATTTCTATAGAAAATTTTCTGAAAATTTTATTTCTATTGAAAATTTGCTGAAAATTTTCTAAAATTTTTATTTCTATAGAAAATTTTCTAAAAACTTTATTTCTATAAAAAATTTTCTGAAAATTTTATTTCTACAGAAAATTTTATTTCAACAAAAAAAAAAAAAATCTGAAAAATTTAGTTCTATAGAAAATTTTTTAAAATTTTATTTCTATAGAAAATTTTCTGAAGATTTCATTTTTATAGAAAATTTTTTGAAAATTTTAATTCTAAGGAAACTTTTCTGAAAATTTTATTTCTAAGGAAAATTTTCTGAATATTTTATTTCTAAGGATATTTTTCTGAAAATTTTATTTCTATAGAAACTTTTCTGAAAATTTTTCTGAAAATTTTATTTCTATAGAAACTTTTTTGAAAATTTTATTTCTATAAAAAAAATTTCTGAAAATTTTATTTCTACAGAAAATTTTATTTCTATAGAAAATTTTCTGAGTAATTTATTTCTATGGAAAATTTTCTGAAAATTTTATTTCTATAGAAAATTTTCTGAAAATTTTATTTCTATTGAAAATTTGCTGAAAATTTAAAAAAATTTTCTAAAATTTTATTTCTATAGAAAATTTTCTGAAGATTTAATTTTTATAGAAAATTTTCTGAAAATTTTAATTCTAAGGAAGCTTTTCTGAAAATTTTATTTCTAAGGAAAATTTTCTGAATATTTTATTTCTAAGAAAATTTTTCTGAAAATTTTATTTCTATAGAAACTTTTCTGAAAATTTTATTTCTATAGAAACTTTTTTGAAAATTTTATTTCTATAAAAAAATTTTCTGAAAATTTTATTTCTACAGAAAATTTTATTTCTATAGAAAATTTTCTGAAAATTTTATTCCTACAAAAAATTTTCAGAAAATTTTATTTCTACAAAAAAAAAATTCTGAAAAATTTAGTTCTATTGAAAATTTTCTGAAATTTTTATTTCTATAGAAAATTTTGTGAAAA
This sequence comes from Haematobia irritans, assembly GCF_050003625.1. Lineage (NCBI taxonomy): Eukaryota > Metazoa > Arthropoda > Insecta > Diptera > Muscidae > Haematobia > Haematobia irritans. The sequence continues at coordinate 121,049,312 of NC_134400.1, forward strand.
TGTTATTTCTATAGAAAGTTTTATTACTATAAAAAATTTTCTGAAAACTATAAACTTTTCGGACAATTTTATTTCTCAGGAAAATGTTCTGAAAATTTTATTTCTAAGGAAAATTTTCTGAAAAATTTATTTCTAAGGAAAATTGTCTGTATATTTTATTTCTATAAAAACTATTTTGAAAAATTTATTTCTATAGAAAATTTTGTGAAAATTTTATTTCTATTGAAAATTTTGTTCCTATAGAAAATTTTCTGAATATTTTATTTCTATAAAAAATTTTCTGAAGATTTCATATTTAAAGAAAATTTTCTGAAAATTTCATTTCTATAGAAAATTTTCCGAAAATTTTATTTCTATAGAACATTTTGTGAAAATTTTATTTCTACAGAAAATTTTTCTAAAAATTTTATTTCTATAGAAACTTTTCTGAAAATTTTATTCTTATAGAAAATTTTGTGATTTTTTTTTTAGAGAAAATTTTATTTCTATAGAAAAATTTCTGAAAATTTTATATTTTTATTCCTATAAAAAAATCTATTAGGTTTTATTGCTACCAAAAATAAAACGAAACTTTCACTTACGTTTAAAATTGCAAACTTAACGATTTAATTATGTATGAGCAAATTGAAGTTCATTAGCTAATAGCCTTTTAATTTTGTTTTTATGTGATTATATTCAATATTAATTGTTGGTTGCTTGCTATGCCTCATTTGTGTTAAATCGCCTTAAGGGTTGTTCTGGATTTGACGACATTATAATGGTACTAGAAAATGGTTAATTGTGAAGCTTTAGGCATGCAAACACTCTCGAGATAACAACATCGTATAGACTGGCCGACCGACCAACAGACGGATAGACGGACGGCCATACATGTGTATTTAGGTCTATGCAGAAAATTGACAGGTTTGGAATGGCAAGAGAAAATACATTGGACTAGAAAATAATATTTAACAAATTAACACCAATATTCCAAAAGTCTCGCATATAAATAAAGTAGAACAAAACAAAATAAATCACAAAAGATAACAAGGAAATATAAAAAAAAATAAACAAGAAAAACAAAAAAATACAGAAAATCGCATTAATAGCTGCATTTCCCCACCCAACGACAGATACATTTGGATATGGAGAGAGCAAAACGAAAAGATAGGAGGGTTATACCACTGACATTTTGTTGCTGGGTCAAGTTGGAACTGGAACTCGAACATTATCGAATGAATGAAAGAAGAAAAACTCGATTTCATTGAAGTCAGTTTTTAAAGTGACATTGTCGTCAACAACACCAACAATAATGTGATGATGATGATCATCGTCATAAATACACATTCGCACATCACATTTACCGTCCATTTATCCGTCTGTCCACATTTGCGCAATCATAAGTACAACACATAAAGCTCATGAATATTTTCATATATGGTATGAATGTGTATGAGTCTTGTGCATATTTCAGTCGATGGATACCTAAGTACATTTTAAAAACAAACATATGATGAAGAGATTCATGCGTGCACGGTGAAAAATGAATCATGATTATTTCATTATTGTGTTTGTGTCATAAACATTCCAACAGGACTCAGTACGCGTCTAACAATAATGGCTTAAAAATGAGGTTCTTCGCTTCAATTCTACCGCACAATGACCACCAAAATCTGCGGCCTTTAGGCATTTGACAATGTATTTGCCAACAAGACTCAGTACGCGTCAACCCAGAATGGCTTAAAAATTAGGATCCTCGCTTTATTTCTACCGTACAATGGCTATCAAAATCTCCGGATTTCAATCTATTTGGCTTTTGGAAGTCTGGGGCTTTTTATGGGCAACTAAAAAATACCAAAGTATCGATGATCTCAAGACGGCGCTTCATCGGGATTGGACCAAAATTCCGCAGAGCCGTTTTCGTGCAGCGTTCCAACAAACCAAGTGCCACCAAAAAAGGAGTACAAACCCAGTTGCCACAGTTGGTAGAATTCTACCAAAAAAATGATAGATTTTTTACTGTTTTACTGTTTTGGTGGATTGGACGATTTCTTGATGTTTTGTTAGATTTTCTATAGATATCAAAATTTTGTCTAGGAATAAAATTTTGACAAAATTTTGTCCAGGAATAAAACAAATAAAATTTTGACAAAATTTTCTATAGAAAAGAAAGTTAAAAATAAAAATTTGACTAAGTTTTCTATAAAGTCAATATTAAGTCAAAATTTTAATTTTCATTTTAGGTCATATTATCAAAGTCTATTGCGGACAAGTTCTACCATTTTATAGAAGTAGCCATTTTCCCGAGCTAAAAATATTTAAAACTTCGAAACATTTATAATTCAAGGGATATGCAAACACCCAAAAAATTGTAGTTATTAGAAGCTATCATAAAATAATAAATAAACTTTTAAAATAAAATCATAAATCAATTCTTTCGAGGAATTTTTTTTTATAAAACCACAAATATTGTATTAAAAACTGCAAAATAAGACCTTTTTGTTTGGTAGTTGTTTGGTAAATTTTTCTTAAAATGTTGGTAGATTATTTTTGGCCCCATTGACAAGCGTGAGTGTAAATGTTCTTTTTGGATCCGGAAGTGGTTCAAAATTGGCGAAGAAGCGATAAATGGGCTTGTCGTAGGACGGATGTCCACCATTTCAAAAGCCGTTGTACTAAATTTGCATGGGTTCTTAAAGTGTGCTCCGTTTTCAGTGCTTTGGATGTGAATTAAAAAATGTTGTGCTATTTTGCCAAAAAAATAATTTTTATACTTTTTTTTTATGATTTTTAAGTCATTCTAACGCTTTTCTGAAACGTTTGACTTCAAATATTTTCAAATATTCTAGCATTTTTTCGACAAAATTTTAAAAATGTTTAGCATTTTATTAATTGTTACTCTGTTTTTACCCTACACAGAAAAAAATATCACCAAAATATTTCCAATTAAAAAGTTAATTGAAGTTGAAAATTTTTTTCAATTAATAAATTAATTGATACAATTAACTTTTTAATCATGATAGAAATATTAAGTTAATTAAGTCAATGATTGAAAATTTTAAAATTTTTAATTAAAAAATTAATTGATACAATTAACTTTTTAATCAAATTCGGAAGACTAATTCAGTTAAAAAAAGCGCTGATTTCTTTTTTAATTAAAAATGTATTTCAAACAATCATTTGTTAATCCAAGTAAAAACTCTAAGCCAATTCAGAAAGTAATTAAAAATAGTTACCTTTTTTAATTAATAAATTCTTTGATTTTTGCAATCAACATCAATTAAATTTTTAATTGAATCAATTAAAAAATTAATTGAAATTTGCTGAAAAAATCAATTAATTTTTTAATCAAGAATTTTTTCTATGCCCAATTAAAACTGTGATTGATACTATCATTTTCGTGATTGAAGACATTTCAATTAAAAAATTAATTGGATCAATTAATTTGGTGATTGAATCAGAAAAAAATTTTTTGTGTGTATTTGAAACAAAAAAAAAAAGTTAAAATTACCCATTTAAAATTTGATAAAAGTGAGTTATAAAAATTGAAATAAAATAACTTCCTATGTAGTTGAAATAAAGAACATCCTTGGGAGGACATTATGGGAAGTGCTTTAAAGTTGTGCCTTTGGAACAACTTCCAAATTTTTTTAACTCGTGCCATAGGTAGCCGATTCGAACAAATCTTAACTGATTCTAACATTTAATATTATTTCAGGCTTCTTTTGTTTTTTTGTTTGTTTTTATCAAAAATGAGATACAAATTTGCGCTTTTCTTTGTTGCGTTACAAATCCGCCACCTGTATCTGAATTCGATCAGTGATTAGTTATTTTTCCCAGTGTATCTATTTCACGTTTATTCTCTTAATGGGACAATTGCATTAAGTTGACTGCAACATATTGTTGCTACGTTTTGTTGCTGCTACTCTGGATGAATGTAGTAGCCGACATTCTTATAGTGAGTGTTGCAACTTTACTGCATAGTTTTCCTTCCTCTTTCTATGCCACAATCGTAAAGTTGAAAGTAAACAAGGCAAGAACCCGCCACCACTACCACCACCTCCATCAATCCAATGTTACCAGTAAGGAAAGAAGAAAAATGCGATGAGAATTTAAGCATATACGTATGAATGGGAATACACGAATGGATAAGGAATGCAGGAAAACTGATGTGTGATGCGTGTGTGTGTGTGTGTGTGTGTGTGTACGAATCCATTTGAACTCCATTCGTATATCCTGCTATTTTGCATACTGACACATTTTCCTCCAACTTCTAAGCTTAGCTGTTCTAATAGACAATCCAATAATTTTACTGCAAATTCGAATATTAGAGTGTGCAGGACATTCATTGTACCCACAAAAAAATTTCACCAAAATATTTTCAATTAAACTTTTACTTGAATCCAATAAACAAATCAATAAATTTTTTAATTGAAACAAAAATCAATTACAAAAATTAATAGTATCAATTAAAATTTTAATTGAATCAATAAGTTTTTTATTTGACATTGCTAATTGATACTATCATTTCTGTGATTGAAAGTTTTTTTTCTGTAAAGAAAAAAATTTATTTTGAAGTTTTTGGTCAAAATTTTACCAAATTTTTATTCCTATAGAAAATGTTGTCAAAATTTTATTTCTCTAGAACATTTTTTCAAACATTTATTTCTATAGAAAATTTTGTCAAAATTATATTTCTATAGAAAATGTTGTCACAATTTTATTACTATAGAAAATTTTGTCAAAATAATAGTTCTGTAGAAAATTTTGTCAAAAATGTTGTCAAAATTTTATTTCTCTAGAATAATTTGTCAAAATTTTAGTTCTATAGAACATTTTGCCAAAATTTTAGTTCTATAGCAAATGTTGTCAAAATTTTAATTCTATAGAAAATTTTGTCAACATATTATTTCTATAGAAAATTTTGTCAAAATTACATTTTGTTACTCTAGAAATTTTTGTCAAAATGTTATTTCTAAGAAAATTTTGTCAAAATTTTAGTTCTATAGAAAATGTTGTCAAAATTGTACTTCTATAGAAAATTTTGTCAAAATTTTAGTTCTATAGAAAATGATGTCAAAATTTTACTTCTATAGAAATTTTTGTCAAAATGTTATTTCTATAGAAAATTTTGTCAAATTTTTTTTCTCAATAGAAAATTTTGTCAAAATTTTATTTCTATAGAAATTTTTGTCAACATGTTATTTCTATAGAAAATTTTGTAAAAATTTTTTTACTATAGAAAATTTTGTCAAAATAATAGTTCTGTAGAAAATTTTGTCAAACATGTTGTCAACATTTTATTTATCTAGAATATTTTGTCAAAATTTTAGTTCTATAGAAAATGTTGTCAAAATTTTACTTCTATAGAAAATGTTGTCAAAATTTTAGTTCTATAGAAAATGTTGTCAAAATGTTACTCTATAGAAAATGTTGTCAAAATTTTACTTCTATAGAAAATTTTGTCAAAAATTTTTTTCTCAATAGAAAATTTTGTCAAAAATTTTTTTCTCAATGGAAAATTTTGTCAAAATTTTATTTCTATAGAAAATGTTGTCAAAATGTTATTACTATAGAAAATTTTGTCAAAATAATAGTTCTGTAGAAAATTTTGTCAAACATGTTGTCAAAATTTTATTTATCTGGAATATTTTGTCAAAATTTTAGTTCTATAGAAAATTTTGTCAAAATTTTAGTTCTATCAAAAATTTTGTCAATTTTGTCAAAATTTTATTTCTATAGAAAATTTTGTTAAAATTTTATTTCTATAGAAAATTTTGTCAAAATTTTATTTCTATAGAAAAATTTTATATAGAAAATTTTGTCAAAATTTTATTTCTATAGAAAATGTTTATTCCTTTAGGAAATTGTGTTAAAATTTTATTTCTACAAAAAAATAATATTTCTATAGCAAATATTGGCAATTTTTTTCTGCAGAAAATTTTGTCACTTTGAGTTTAGTGAACTACCCGAATTTATTTTGATAATTGGTTGATAGTTTTGCTGCAAGTAGAGGATGCTGATGAGGAATGTGGTTATTCTGAAATTATTCTGAAACGTGCGTCCATCCAACCATCTTGTAGTCTATAGGGCCAAATAAATTTGACAAACATTATTTTCCTCTGTTGGTTAAGCTACTCTTGTAGTTTAGTAAACGCAATGGTTTTTAAGCTGGGATCAAAACAACAAATAAAATTGTATTTCTATAAAAAATTTTGTCAAAATTTTTATTTCTATAGAAAATTTTATTAAAATTTTTTGTCTATAGAAAATTTTGTGAACATTTTATTTCTATAGAAAATTTTGTCAAAATTGTATTTCTATAGAAAATTTGGTCAAAACTTTATTTCTGTAGAAAATTTTGTCACATTTTTTTATAGAAAATTTTGTCAACATTTGTTTCTATAGAAAATTTTGTCAAAATTTATTTCTATGGAATATCTTGTCAAAATTTGTTTCTATAGAATATCTTGTCAAAATTGTATTTCTATAGAAAATTTTGTCAAAATTTTTATTTCTAAAGAAAATTTTGTCAAAATTTTATATCTATAGAAAATGTTGTCAAAATTTTATTTCTATAGAAAATTTTGTCAAAATTTTATTACTATAAAAAATTTGTCAAAATTGTATTTCTATAGAAAATTTGGTCAAAACTTTATTTCTTTAGCAAATTTTGTCACATTTTTTATAGAAAATTTTGTCAACACTTGTTTCTATAGAAAATTTTGTCAAAATTTATTTCTATGGAATATCTTGTCAAAATTTGTTTCTATAGAATATCTTGTCAAAATTGTATTTCTATAACATATTAGTTGGACGGGAAAATCTGCAAAAATAGCAAGAATTCAAATTTTATTGCTCTAGAAAATTTTGTCAAAACTTTATATCTATAGGAAAGATTTCCAAAATGTTATTTCTATAGAAAAAAAGCTATAGAACATTTTCGATAGAAAATTTTGTGAAAATTTTATTTCTATAGAAAATTTTGTAAAAATTTTTATACATTGACAATTTTGTTTCTATAAAAATTAGAGTACATCTTAGTTAGAGAGGAATGTTTTGCAAAATCTACGAAAATATAAGAATTCTAGCAATCTACCAAACAGTAAAAAATCTACCACTTTTGATAGAATTCTACCAACTGTGGTCGTGAGTCACGCTGATGTCAATGGGGTAAGTATGCGGGAGCGTTTTTAAGCAACCAATCGTGCGTGAGTGCAAATAATTTTTTCGAGAGTGTGCGTGAGTAATGAATTTTGAAAAAATACGCTCACGGAAATAATCGCTCTCACGACCATAATATCTTGTACGAGTTGAATTCTCTTAAAATTTTTGTGACATCTGGATTATAGGAGCTATGATATCACAGTCCACAATAGACTGAGTGAGCCTGAAATATCGAGCTGCCACTATACCCAATAGAGAACTGCAACCGGTTGCTTTTTATACCCTGCGCCACACTGTGGGACAGGGTATTATAAGCTAGTGCATATGTTTGCAACACCCAGAAGGAGACGAGATAGACACATGGTGTCTTTGACAAAAATGCTTAGGGTGGGCTCCTGAGTCGATATAGCCATGCCCGTCTGTCCGTGAACACATTTTTGTAACCAAGGGATTAGGTAGTAATTTAAGCCCAATCGACTTCGAATTTGGCACAAGTATGTGTTTTGGGTCAAACTAGAACCCTATTGATTTTGGAAGAAGTCGGTTCAGATTTAGATATAGCTCCCATATATATATATTTCGCCCGATATGCACTTATACGGCCCTAGAAGCCTGAGTATTACCCCACTTTGGTTGAAATTTTGCACTAGGAGTACAATTGGTAGTATAGTCAAATGTGCAAGATTTTATTGAAATCGGTTCAGATTTAGATATAGTTCCCATATATATCTTTCGCCCGATATGGACTAATACGGTCCCAGAAGCCAGAGTTTTACTCCAATTTGGTTGAAATTTTGCACAGGGAGTAGAATTAGCATTGTAGCTATGCGTGCCAAATTTAGTTGAAATCGGTTCAGATTTAGATATAGCTCCCATATATAGCTTTCGCCCGATTTACACTCATATGACCACAGAGGCCAATTTTTAACTCCGATTTAGTTGAAATTTTGCACAGGGAGTAGAATTAGCATTGTTGCTGCCAAATTTGGTTGAAATCGGTTCAGATTTAGATATAGCTCCCATATATAGCTTTCGCCCGATGTACACTCATATGACCACAGACGCCAATTTTTAACTCCGATTTTGTTGAAATTTTGCACAGGGAGTAGAATTAGCATTGTTGCTATGCGTGCCAAATTTGGTTGGAATCGGTTCTGATTTAGATATAGCTCCCATATATATGTTTTTCTGATTTCGACAAAAATGGTAAAAATACCAACATTTTCCTTGTAAAATCGCCACTGCTTAGTCGAAAAGTTGTAAAAATGACTCTAATTTTCCTAAACTTCTAATACATATATATTGAGTGATAAATCGTAAATAAATTTTTGCGAAGTTTCCTTAAAATTGCTTCAGATTTAAATGTTTCCCATATTTTTTTTAATAACATTGTGTTCCATCCTAGTGCATTAGCCAACTTAAATTTTGAGTCTATAGATTTTGTAGAAGTCTATCAAATTCTGTCCAGATCGAGTGCTATTTAAATGTATATATTTGGGACAAACCTTTATATATAGCCCCCAACACATTTGACGGATGTGATATGGTATCGAAAATTTAGATCTACAGAGTGGTGCAGGGTATAATATAGTCGGCCCCGCCCGACTTTAGACTTTCCTTACTTGTTTTCGTATTGCAATCTTACCCACAAAATGTCGGTAGCAGTGAGTAAGACACCAATTACCATGCGATCTTTTACATTGATACAAATGCGAGAATAAAAACACATCGTAACAACGCTCGGTAAACAAAAAACTAGTGTGGCACTTAAGTGTGATTGCACTCAACAACAACAATTATCAGCAGTTGGTATTAGCTCAAGAGAATTGGGAGAGTACCAAATAAGAGAATACCAAACTGCTGAGATATGGGTAACCAATTTGTGTGATTGCATTACTACGGTGTTTTCGAGAGACCAACACTCATACTAACAAACACCGACAGTCGTCGGTTGCATTGGATATTGATTTTTTTTTACCAATTGGTGTTTTAAGATTGCAAATATTGGTGTTTACTAAATACACTGGTCGGTTGCGGTAGATCGCAGCCGTTCTCTGATACCCAACCTAACCTACAGTTTGTGATAACTAGATTTTCTATAAGAGCATTAATAATTCTGATACATTTTAGTCATTTTTGTTTTTTTTTTTCTTCCCTCTATCATAGATTTATGAAATATTTCAAAATTTATTTCTATGATTTAAAATCCAACAATCCATTAAAATTCTGTTATTATATCCTTTAGTACTCAGATTTTATTGTTACTGTGTGTGTGTGTGCTTTTTTTGTATAACTACAATATTGTTACTGATACTGCTGAGATTAAATGATTGAGGATGTCTTTGTTGTGTCATGCGTGCATCCCATCAACCAACCCTTCGAGTTTGCCATAGTTCCTGTAGGTTAGAAAATTGTAATAAATCTATTGTTATTGCATAATGCAGTTCTATATAGAATTCTATGGATGATATTTATTTTTGTAGCGAAAATGGAGTTGGCGCTGTGAGATTTTACCATTCAAAATGGGAGCAAAGTAATTTCATTAGATATTTTGATAAATGTATGTAAGAATACAATGATTTATTTTATTAAATAAAACGAAATGCTGCATTTGATTTATTAATATACTTTAGAGTTAAACTACTAAGGTTAGGTATGGAAGAGTTAAAGTTGATACTAATTAAGCGATTCCATAAATTACTACTTTGGGAAAATAGTAAGACTACATCAGAGAAGGTCCGAGTACGTTTTTTGGTTTTCTCCTCTAAGTAAAGTTGTAATCGTCGAAAGCGTCATATACCTGTATAAAACGTACACACAAAAAAAAGTGAAACCTACAGTGAAAAAACAGTGGGCCCACCAGGAAGAACCTTTTGGTTAATTTTAGACAATTTTGATTATTTTTTTTTATTTTTAGAAAATTTTAACTAAACAGTATAACAAACGCTGACATCACGCAGATATCAAAAAAAAAAATAAGTAAATATTTTTCGACAAATTCAAGAAAACTTAATAGACATAATTAATTTATTTCACTTGTTAAAGAAAATATTGTAGTTTCAAGGAGAAAATTGGAGTTCAAAATTCCATGAAAGTCTTTAGTGCCATACGAACCCAGCAAAAAAATTTGGAAGTTCTTCTAAAGGCACAACTTTAAAAGCACTTCCAAAAATGTCCTCCCAAAGATGTTCTTGATTTTAACTGCACACACGCACAGAAAAACCATGTTTGTACATGGTTGCCGCATCCATTTAATGCTTATCTAGAGCATGTAATTGCCGCGAAAAACATGTATTTTGTCTTTGTAAAAATAGTTTTCGAGCGGAGAAAAATGTATGGTGGCAATAAGCATTTGAATGGTTCTCAAATACCGCCAACATGTTCTATTATTTAAATGATAGATTTTGAGACCATTAAATGGTCGGGAAAATCATGTATCTGACCATTCAATTTTTTTTTTACTTTTTTACAGGGAAAAAAGTATTTTTATAGGTTAAGTATAGACATGTCTAGAACCATTACATGGCCATAAAGACCATTTACATTTTTTCGTGACCATTTAATTTTTTAACTTGTTTGCAGCGAAAAGAATTTTATAAAAACATTGAGCAGGTACACACGATTTTCATTTTGCGCGTCAGTCGTGTGTTGATTGTTTCTTGGAATGGACGGAGAATACGGATTTACTGTGTTTTGTGTTAGTTTATTTATTCAGAAGTGGCACGTGGTTTATGTGAACACAAAAAAGGAAAGTGTAATTGAAAAAATTTACCTGTTTTTTGTCCTGCATTTTGCTATATGGTATCATTTATTTTTATTTGCAGTTACATGATGTCTGCGTTTGTACATTTGATGGGCACGATGTAAATATGGAATAATTACTTATTGTTGAAATTGAAATAAAATAGAGTGTGTAAAAATATATGATGTTTGCTTGAACGGCATTATAAATACAAATAAACAATGACTTGGTTTATAAATAAATAAAAACAAACAAATAAAGTTAATTTTGTGTTTTGTTTTCTCAAGTGGCGTCCTTTTTTCGACGATGAAAAAAGTTTTTTCATAAAGATTAAAACATTTTAGGTTGTGACCATGTTCTTTTAACTAGGAGAAAATTATTTTTAATGAATACCATAACATTTTAGATTGTGACCATTGTCTTTTGTTCCAAACAAAATTCTTTTTTATCAATATAATAACATTTTAGATGAGGACAATTTTATTTTTTTTAGGACCATATTCACTGAGCCAACATGGTTGCAGGTGAAAATGTTACATGGTCGCCGCAAAAATAACTCCTATCATATTATTTTGCTCATCGAATATGATTGTGACAATCATGTTTATTCTCTGCGTGTGCGTGGTATCTGCGTATGTAATATAGTTTATTTAAAATGTTCTAACGTTAATCAACATTTTCCTTCTTGATTGGTTAATTGTTTTTTTCAGTGTATCGCTCCAATTATGCCTTACTCACTCAGGTTCATCAAAGGCAGAATTTGAACTCCTAACCATTGCTTCACAACGCATTATCTAATTCATTAATTAAATGCAACATTAAATTAAATTAAACACTCAAGGTGGACTAACATACCCACTCTCCCCCCACATCCTTTTAAGAAATTAGCTTGGACAAAAGGATAACAATCCTCACCCCGTGTTTCTCCAGTTTCCTACTATTCACAACCATAGAATAATTATAATTGAATACTCATATGCGAATGTGGTATTTGTGAAATATCTAAATTCCATTGTATTTGGATTTTCTAATATCTCTGTTTAATCAGTGATAAGAAATTTCGTATGGAACAATATCTTGCGTATTCATGCATGTATTTCCACACATGTGATACTAGACAATAACACAGTGCAAGATAAGATAGCCTCCAAACAGATGGAGACATAATTATCTACTTTATGCCGGGTTATTTATAAATGGTATCATCCCGACATCAGCATTCCATCATTATTATCATTGTTCATGGTCAATTTGATAAAGGTGTAGAACAAATAAACTAAAATAAATACTGCAATAATTTCGAAATGTAATGACTCCTATGTTATGCACCGCAAAAAAATTTTGTGTGCGTTGATACAAAAATGTATTTATTTATTTTGTTGAACTTGTAGAAGTTGTATTTAAAAATATTCTTCATTCATAAATCCACCATTCATCACCTGTCACAATGTCATAGACAGTGTAACCGTTGGAAATTTTGAAAAAGTCGCATATTCACAAAAAGGTCGCACAAAAAAGTTGCATAATGATAAAAAAGTCGCTTACATTTGAAAGGTCTTTTTATTACAAAAAATGTTCTATAAATCAACACAAAAACAGTAAAGGAACAGTCTCTTTAACATCAAAAGATATTTTACCAACTTATTGTAACATAAAATCCAGTAAAACTTAAACTTGCAAGAGAATAAAAATAGATTTTTTATATTTGCTAAAATTAGCAGAAATGTACGCGAACGCCATCCAGTACCAATTTAAAGCTTTTAAATCAAGGTTAGGTTAGGTGACAGCCCGATGTATCAGACTCACTTAGACTATTCAGTCCATTGTGATACCACATTGGTGAACTTCTCTCTTATCACTGAGTGCTGCCTGATTCCATGTTAAGCTCAATGACAAGGGACCTCCTTTTTATAGCCGATTCCGAACGGCGTTCCAAATTGCAGTGAAACCACTTAGAGAGGTTTTGAAACCCTCAGAAATGTCACCAGTATTACTGAGGTGGGATAATCCACCGCTGGAAAACTGTTTGGTGTTCGGTCGAAGCAGGAATCGAACCCACGACCTTGTGTATGCAAGGCGAGCATGCTAACCATTGCATAACGATGGCTCCCGTGTAAATCGCCCCCATATAAATCGATTCCCAGATTGGAACTCTGGAGCCTTTTGGAGGAGCAATATACATACGATCCGATTAAAATTTGGTAAGTGGTTTTAGTATACGGTCTTTAACAACCATGCAAAAATGTATCCATATTGGTTCATAATTATATATAGTCCCCATATAAACCGATCCCCAGATTTGAACTCCGGAAACTCTTGGAGGAGTAAATTTCATCCGATCTGGTCTTTAAAAACCATGCAAAAATTCGTCCATATCGGTCCATAATTATATATAGCCACCATATCAACCGATCCCCAGATTTGAACTCCGGAACCTCTTGGAGGAGCAAAATTCATCCGATTCGGTAGAAATTTAATACATTGTACTAGTATATGGCCGCTAACAACCATGCCAAAATTAGTCCATGTCGGTCTATAGTTATATACAGCCCCCAGATAAACCTATCCCCAATCACACAGGAATTGGTCCATATCGGTTCATAATTGTATATAGCCCCTTATAAAGCGACCACCATATTTGAATTCAGCTCTCTAATTACCGCGCAAAACTTCATATCCGTTCGTAATTATTTATACACTTCCCTATATATCATATACCGGGTCAAGAACTGAATTATGTACGTATTTAATCTGATTTTTTTGTTTTGTCTAATATATACCACGTATGGACTAACTTACAATTAAGAGGACGATGTTAAGAAGTTTTAAGATGGCAAGGTCATCGGCATGTATTACCACAAACCAAGTAATTCGATTGCGGATGACAATATTTAGTAGAAGTTTCTACTCAATCCATGGTGGAGGGTACATATTCGGCCTGGCCGAACTTACGGCCGTATATACTTGTTTTCTGTTTAATGTTATAACATCCCTCCATGTCAGTGTTGCCAGTATTGGGGATTCTTCCCCAAATTGGGGATATTTTTTCGTGAATGGAGACGAAATTTCTGAGAAGGGGACTTGGGGATTTGTTGGGGAATTTAAATAAATTTGGGGATTTTTTCGAACAATCGATTTAATCTTTTTTAAAAAATTTTTATTTAAATAGAAAAATTTGTCAAAATTGTATTCCTATGTGGAAATTTTTGTCAAAAAATTATTTCTATAGAAAATTTTGTTAAAATTTAATTCCTATGGAAAATGTCCTCAAAATGTTATTTCTATGTAGAAAATTTTGTTAAAATTTTATTTCTATAGAACATTTCTATAGAAAATTTTGTTAAAATTTTATTTCTATAGAAAATTTTGTCAAAATTTTATTTCTATAGAAAATGTTGTTAAAATGTTATTTCTATACAAAATTTTGTGAAAATTGTATTTCTATAGAAAATTTTGTTAAAATTTTATTTCTATTGAAAATTTTGTCAAAATTTTATTTCTATTGAAAATTTTCTCAATATTTTATTTCTATAGAAAATTTTGTCAAAATTTAATGTCTATAGAACATTTTCTCAAAATGTTATTTCTTTAGAAAATTTTCTAAAAAATTTATTTCTATTGAAAATTTTGTCAAAATTTTATTGCTATAGAAAATTTTCTATAAAAAATTTTGTTAAAATTTTATTTCTATAGAAAATTTTGTTAAAATAGTATTTCTATAGAAAATTTTGTTAAAATTTTATTTCTATAGAAAATTTTCTCAAAATTTTATTTCTATAGAAAATTTTGTTAAAATTTTATTTCTTTAGAAAAGTTTCTAAAAAATTTATTTCTATTGAAAATTTTGTCAAAGTTTTATTTCTATAAAAAATTTTCTCAAAATTTTATTTTTATAGAAAAATTTCTCAAAATTTTATTTCTATAGAAAATTTTGTTAAAATTTTATTTCTATAGGAAATTTTGTCAAAATTTTATTTCTATAGAAAATTTTGTTAAAATTTTATTTCTATAGAAAATTTTGTTAAAATTTTATTTCTATAGAATATTTTGTTAAAATTTTATTTCTATAGAAAATTTTGTCAAAATTTTATTTCTATAGAAAATTTTCTAAAAATTTAATTTCTATAGAACATTTTCTCAAAATGTTATTTCTTTAGAAAATTTTCAAAAAAATTTATTTCTATTGAAAATTTTGTCAATATTTTATTTCTATAAAAAATTTTCTATAGAAAATTTTGTTAAAATTTTATTTCTATAGAAAATTTTGTTAAAATTGTATTTCTATAGAAAATTTTGTTAAAATTTTATTTCTATTGAACATTTTGTCAAAACTTTATTTCTATTGAAAATTTTCCCAATATTTTATTTCTATAGAAAATTTTGTCAAAATTTAATTTCTATAGAACATTTTCTCAAAATGTTATTTCTTTAGAAATTTTTCTAAAAATTTATTTCTATAGCAAATTTTGTCAAAACTTTATTTCTATAGAAAATTTTGTTAAAATTTTATTTCTATAGAAAATTTTGTTAAAATTGTATTTCTATAGAAAATTTTGTTAAAATTTTATTTCTATAGAAAATTTTGTCAAAATTTTATTTCTATAGAAAATTTTATCAAAATTTTATTTCCATATATTTCTATAGAAAATTTTGTTAAAATTTTATTTCTATAGAAAATTTTGTCAAATTTTTATTTCTATAGAAAATTTTATCAAAATTTTATTTCCATAGAAAATTTTGTCAAAATTTTATTTCTATAGGAAATTTTGTCAAAATTTTAATTCTAAAGGGTGGTTAAATTGTAAGGGCCGATGTTGAATGTGAACCACACCTAAACGCCAAGTTTTTTTTTCGAATTTTATTTGACACTTCTCTATTTCAGACTTACTCAATTTGAACCATGGAGAGATACACAATCCAACAACGTGTTAAATGGTAGAATTGCCGCATTTGGGCGAATGAGAATCCAAGAGTGATTGTCGAAAAACCAATGCACCCACAAAGAGTGACTGTTTAGCGGGGTTTATGGGCTGGCGGCATCATCGGGCCGTATTTTTTCCAAAATGAGGCCGGTCAGGCAGTTACTGTGAATGGTGTTCGCAATCGTGAGATGATAACGAACTTTTTATGGCCCGAATTGGACGGTGCCACTTGCCACACAGCTAACGAAACAACGGCTCTTTTGCGCAACAAATTCAATGGCCGTGTTATCTCACGAAATGGCGATGTCAATTGGTCGCCAAGTTCATGTGATTTGACACCGTTGGACTTTTTTCTTTGGGGTTATTTGAAAGAAAAGGTGTACGTCGATAAGCCAGCAACAATTCAAGAGCTAAAGGATGAGATAATTCGGCACATTAACGGCATAGAACCTCCATTATGCCTCAGCGTCATCGAAAATTTGGACCATCGGATGAAGGTGTACCACCGAGGTCGCGGCGCCCATTTGGCCGATATTTTGTCCCATACATAATTGAGTAATACCAATATATCATAATAAAATAAAATTACAATAATTTCCTAAATAGTTTGTGTTTTATTCAAAATCAACATCGGCCCTTGTAATTTTAACCACCATATCATATCTCCAGCATTTGGAAGACGATCATCAGTATCTTGGTATTGTGGTTCGAAATCTTGTCTTTGACAAAAAAAATTAATTTTTAAAGTATTACTGATTTTCTACAGCAGAGCCTTTTGCTTTGTTTTTTTTTTTTTTTTTCAAAAAAACTTGTCAAAAATGTATTGGGAATTTTTGTGAGGAATTTAAATTTAAATTGGGGATTTTTGGGGACAAGAGCCAGAAAAATACTGGCAACACTAGTCCATGTTCCAATATTCGATTCGCAAGATTTTATTTTCCTTGTAACGAAAAAATAGAGAAACACATATTTCCATAACAAACTTCCATAAAATTTTCTGCTTAAATATGCATACACTCATAATAATCACATTACAACTTCACTTCGGAAACTTTCTTTAGATGCAGCAATTCACTGAATAATAATGAAAGAGTAGAATAGATGTTGGTACTTACGCTTCGCAATAGGGCATTTTGTTGAAACCTTTATATGTTTTCATATTCAATGCCATACCACATTCTGTGCATTTGAAACATGTTTTATGCCAAGTCTGAAATGATATAAAAAAAAATAGGGAATTAAATAAGTAACAAACAAAACCACAACATACACAAACTGTTATGACATTGATACCCAGATTAAAAAAAAAATAAAACATAATAAAAGTAAATAAAAAAGATATTCTTTATAACAAATATAATTTTATATAGCATCCTAGATATTTTACTATTATACTCTTAATAATAGTAGGGAGATTTCATTTCAAATGAACGGTTGTCTTTTATATTTCGGGATTGGGCTATATCGTGTATTTACATTAACTTAAACGATTCATTTTGCCCAAAAATTGAAAGTATATTGGAACGAGGATTAATTCAACAACAGTGCATCGATGAACATAATTCAATTTTTGCTTATCGATGGTATGGTGAATTCAACCGAAGTCGTAGTTCACTCCAAGACGAATTTCAAGAAGGTCGTCCACAATATGTTGTTATTACGGAAACCAACTGATAGGTCAGATATCAGTTGGTTTCCGGTTGAGATTGAGACAACCATTAAGCATTAGTGAGACCAGCATACATTCAATATTGCAGGAACATTTGACCGTGAATCTCACACAATTTGTCAATCGCGCAAAAACAAGCTCGTGTCGACTGGTCGAAAGAAATGCTCCAAAAATACGATCGCCGTGCTTCGAAACAAGTCTATGGCATCGTGACCGGTGATGAATTGTGGGTTTACGCGTATGAGTCCGAAAGTAAACAGCAGTCGATTTTTTCAAGATGTCTCCAGATGCACTAAATCCAACAAAATTTGCTTGCGCCCAAAGCACATCCATTCAAATATATATATATATATATATATATATATATATATATATATATATATATATATATATATATATATATATATATATATATATATATATATATATATATATATATATATGTGTGTGTGTGTGTGTTAGACAAGCGTTTTTGTTTTGAGGGTGTGACACTGTGGTATCACAATGGACCGAGTGAGCCTGAAATAGTGGGCTGCACACTATACCTAAGCTAACCTATGTTAGCCCGATGTATCAGGTTCACTTTGACTTTTCAGTCCAATCAGCCCAAATTGGTGAACTTCTCTCTTATCACTGAGTGCTGCCCGATTCCATGCTCAAACACAAGGGACCTCCTTTTTATAGCCGAGTACGAACGGCGTTCCACATTGCCGTGAAACCACTTAGAGAAGCTTTGAAACACTCCGAAATGTCACCAGAGTTACCGAGGTGGGATAATCCGCCGCTGAGAAACTTTTTTATGTTCGGTCGAAGCAGGAATCGAACCCACGACCTTGTGTATGCAAGGCGGGCATGCTAACCATTGCACCACGGTGGCTTCCTAACCTATAGGTTGCTACAATTTCGAATGTAAAATTTAGTCATATATGTATGACAGTTCCGGCAATATATCTAAAGATTAAGTTGTGGCCTTCATCTATAGGTCAAAATCTGTACATGAGACTTTTTATTTTTTAATTTTAATTTAATTGTAGCCACCAATATCTATTATTTGCATTTGGTCTGGTCAATTTCTCTCAAATGGTTTCTTAGATATAGGAGATCCAATATCGGGGCTATATATAATATAATATAGCTCAAAATCTGTACATGAGACTTTTTATTTTTTTAATTTTGATTTTTTGTAGTCACCAATATCTATTATTTGCATTTGGTCTTGTCAATTCCTCTCAAATGGTTTCTTAGATATAGGAGATCCGATATCGGGGATATATAGCCGATATCTGGCGATAATATAGCTCAAAATCTGTACATGAGACTTTTTATTTTTTAATTTTGATTTGTTGAAGTCATCAATATCTATTATTTGCATTTGGTCTGGTCAATTCCTCTCAAATGGTTTCTTAGATATAGGAGATCCAATATCAGGGCTATATATAGCCGATATCTGGCGATAATATAGCTCAAAATTTGTACATGAGACTTTTTATTTTTTAATTTTGATTTTTTGTAGTAACCAATATATGTTTCTTGCATTTGGTCTGGTCAATTCCTCTCAAATGGTTTCCAATATCGGGGCTATATAGCCCATATCTGGCGATAATATAGCTCAAAATCTGTACATGAGACTTTTTATTTTTTAATTTTGATTTTTTGTAGTCACCAATATCTATTATTTGCATTTGGTCTTGTCAATTCCTCTCAAATGGTTTCTTAGATATAGGAGATCCGATATCGGGGCTATATAGCCGATATCTGGCGATAATATAGCTCAAAATCTGTACATGAGACTTTTTATTTTTTAATTTTGATTCTTTGTAGTCACCAATATCTATTATTTGCATTTGGTCTGGTCAATTCTTCTCAAATGGTTTCTTAGATATAGGAGATCCAATATCGGGGATATATATAACCGATATCTGGCGACAATATAGCTCAAAAAGAGTACATGGGACTTTTTATTTTTAATTTTGATTTTTTTGTAGCAACCAATATATGTTTCTTGCATTTGGTCTGGTCAATTCCTCTCAAATGGTTTCTTAGATATAGGAGATCCACTATCGGGGCTATATATAACCGATATCTGGCGACAATATAGCTCAAAAACTGTACATGGGACTTTAAAATTTCTAATTTTGATTTTTTTCAATAACCACTATCTATTACTGGCATTTGGTCTGGTCAATTCTTCTCAAATGGTTTCGTAGATATAGGAGATCCAATATCGGGACTATATAGCCGATATCGGTGACGCTATATCTCAAATACCCTACATGAAAATTTTGATTATTTAATTTTGGATTTTGGTGCAGGCCAATATCTACCACTGGCATTTTGTCTGGTCAATTCCTCTCAAATGGTTCCTTAGGTATAGGCGATTTAATATCGGGGCTATATATAGCCGATATCTGATGACACTATATCTCAAATACTGTGCACGAGATTTTTGAAGTTATTTAAGAATCTTATTTTGGTACCCCTTAGATGTTTTTATTATTGTATTTTAATATCTTGTGTCCATTACTTCAGGATATATTGACATTTTTATACGACTTTAGAATTATTAGCGGTTATCTCTTATGGATAAATTTTTCGACGATATAAAATCACCAATGCATAGTATGACTACACATAAAATAACTGACGGTGTTTGGCAGTTTTTCCACCACAAATGTGCCTCTTTTCAAGAAAAACTATTTTTTTGGAATGCGTTCCACAAGTTAAATTCGGCCCACAAAGCTAAATTCGTTCCACAAATTTGAATTTTGCTTAGCCGAGACACAAACCACGAATTTAACTCGCGAATTTATCTTCACACCCTTCATAGCTTTTTGTCTAATATACAACACCTATGGACTAACTCACAATTTAAAAAACGATGTTAAGAAGGTTTAAGATACCACAACCCAAGTAATTCGATTGTGGATGACAGTCTTTCGTAGAAGTTTCTACGCAATCCATGGTGGAGGGTACATAAGATTCGGCCTGGCCGAACTTACGGCCGTATATACTTGGTTTTTTTTTTATGTGATAATGTGCATTTAAAAATCTACTTAATTAGAAAAAAAAAGGGTTGTAAATCCATACCTTGGCAGCATGTGTTGGATGTTTTTCTAGTTTTTCTCATTGGAGGAAAACAGAAAACGTTTCGTATTTCGAAAAACTAAATGAGAAAACAAAGTTTTAACCTTTTATATCCGACTTAAGGTAAATGTCTATTAACCACATTCATTGACCAGCGCACTGGAATAAGGGGGAGAAATATCTTTGACTTGTTCCAGTCAAGACTTCGTAAATTGAGTCCTCAATGTAATGATGATGATGGTCGGTTTGCTGTCAATCTCAAGTAAGAAAAAATGAACTGAGATTTGTATTGGATTTACCTTTCCTATGGGCAATTTGATATGTGTTCTCATTCTCCTATTTCTTTGTTGCTTATTTCTGTAAATATTTTCATTTATAACGATTTTACCATTTCTCCACTTCTTTTAATCCTACCTAGTTTATTTACTCTGGTTCCTTGGATTACTGGGATTTGTGGAATACATTTTTTTCTTTTTGAAGTATTTATGTCACAAGCTTGGGAAAACCACAAATATTTCACTAGAGTTGCACACATAAGGAGTCTTTAGTGTGATACTTTGCAAATGTGGCTGGGAAGATAAAGATATAAATATTTTATGGAAAAATATCCAGTACCTATACGTACTAGATACCAGAATTTAGTACCTAAAGGGTGATACGATCAAAATTTGGTCAATATAAACTTGACGTATTTCTTTTAATTTTGCATTTAAAAAACCTGAACACCCCTCATTTTGAAGGTGTGTGTGTGTAGAATGTTGCTCCTATTTTGATTTTGGAATTCACTCTTCAGTTGTCAAAATGCCGTCCAAGCAAGAAGAGCAGCGTATCAAAATTTTGCTCGCGCATCGCCAAAATCCGAGCTACTCGCACGCAAAGCTGGCAGAATCACTAACAGTAACCAAATCAACCGTTACAAATGTAATTAAAGTGTTTGGGGAACGTTTGTCGACAGCCAGGAAGTCTGGATCGGGGGGAAATCGAAAACCGGAAGCCGCTGAGACGACAAAGAGAGTTGCCGGTAGTTTGAAGCGAAACCCTAACCTCTCTCTCCGAGATGCCGCAAAGAAGCTGGGTGTATCGTCTACAACCGTGCATCGAGCCAAAAAACGAGCCGGACTATCGACTTACAAGAAGGTAGTGAGTCCAAATCGCGATGATAAACAAAATACGACGGCTAAAGCGCGATCCCGGAGGCTGTACACGACGATGCTGACGAAGTTTGACTGCGTGGTATGGACGACGAAACCTACGTCAAAGCCGACTACAAGCAGCTTCCGGGTCAGGAGTTTTATACGGCAAAAGGAAGGGGAAAGGTAGCAGATATTTTCAAGCACACACAAAAATATTTCACGAAAAATTTTCCAATTAAAATTTTAATTGAGTTTTAAAAAATACTCAATTAAAAATATAATTGATTCAACAAATTTTTTAATTGAAACAAAAATCAATCACAAAAATAATAGTATCAATTAATTTTTTAATTGGATCAATTACTTTTTAATTGACCTTCAATTAATGTTTTAATTGATAATATCATTTCTGTGATTGAAGACATTTCAATTAAAAATTAATTGGATCAATTAATTTCGTGATTGAATCAGAAAAAAAAATTTTTGTGTGCACATAAAACTGTCAAAGTTCGCAAAGAAATATCTGGTTTGGCAAGCCATCTGTACCTGTGGCTTGAAAAGCAGCATTTTCATAGCTTCCGGGACTGTCAACCAAGAAATTTACGTGAGAGAGTGTTTGAATAAACGTCTGCTGCCTTTCCTGAAGAAACACGGTTGTTCCGTACTGTTTTGGCCGGATTTGGCATCTTGCCATTACGGTAAAAAGGCCATGGAGTGGTACGCCGCCAACAACGTGCAGGTGGTTCCCAAGGACAAGAACCCTCCCAACACGCCAGAGCTCCGCCCAATTGAGAAATACTGGGCTATTGTCAAGCGGAACCTAAAGAAGACCAAAAAACTGCAAATGACGAGCAGCAGTTCAAGGCAAACTGGCTTTCTGCGGCGAAGAAGGTGGACAAGGTGGCTGTACAAAATCTGATGGCAGGTGTCAAGCGTGAGGCCCGGCAATTCGGATTTGGAAAAGCGAAAGCCTAACTGAATATTTTTCCTGAATTTTATACTAATTGAACTTGAAAAAGAAATTTAATTTGAATTTAAAAAAAAAACGATTTCACCGATTTACACGCGTTTTCCCTTGACCAAATTTTGATCGTATCACCCTTTACACACAAAGCTAAAGGTACTATCTTTAAAGAAGGAAATGTTAAGTAATTTTAAGGAAATTTTCTCTTCATGGTTGTACGAAAAAGTTTCGTACATTTTTGTGAAAATGCTTCGTACCTGTTTTGAAAATTTTACAATTTTTTAATGACAATTTTTCGCACTTATGGTTAGACAAAATGCTATTGGCAAAAGTACAATTGCTTGTACATATTAACAAGTTTATAAAAGTCTTAACATCCTTTCACCCACATTCCAATGGAATTTATGTCATAAACGGGAAAATTTACAATTTCAATAAAACTTCTTTGTAATTTCAACGAAAATGTTTTGTACTTTATGTTATATGGTGAGTGTGCAAAATACCTTGGCGTTAGTTTGGACAGAAAGCTGAACTTTACGCTTAATATTGGAGAAAGGGCGAGAAAAGCAACGGTAGCTTTGTACTCGTGCAAAAAGGCAATAGGAAAAAAGTGAGGACTAAAACCAAAAATTGTGCATTGGCTATATACGGCAGTGGTTAGACCTATAATGCTATATGGTGTTGTAGTCTGATGGCCGGCACTACAGCAACCAACAGGTTTAGATAAAGTTCAGCGTATGGCGTGCTTGTGTATCTCAGGTGCATTCAGCAAGACAGGAACAAACTCCCTTAATGTCATACTGCATCTATTGCCTTTAGACATTTTGGCCAAACAGTCAGCTGCAAGAACGGCTGTGCGGTTGCGTGAGCTATCGCTGTGGTCGGAAAAAAGTTACGGTCACAGATTGGTCCTCAAAATAATGCCAGATGTGCCTAACGTAGTGGATTACACTCTGGCGAAACCACTTTTCGACAAAAAGTTTGAAACTCAAATTCCCAACAGTGAAGCGTGGTGTACACACGCTTCCCTGGGGAATAAAAGATATATAGATTTCTATACTGATGGCTCCAAATTGAATGGAAAAGCGGGGTCGGAGTATATACTAAAGATCTGGAAATTCGAATAGCGAAAAGATTACCTAATCACTGTAGTGTTTTTCAGGCTGAAATATTGGCAATAAGAGAGGTGGTGAATTGGTTGAGAAGTAATGTTCCAACAAATGTTGGCATTAATATATACTCAGACAGTCAACCTGCAATACAATCCTTGGACTCTGTGTTCCTTAACTCGAAAACGGCCCTCAACTGCCGCAAATCTCTCAACGAGATGGCTGAGCAGTACAATATTCACCTAATATGGTTGCCTTGCCATAGGAACATACCGGGGAACTGCGAAGCGGATGAGTTGGCAAGGCTAGGGACTACCTTACATATTCCAGGGGAACTAGAATCTGTTGGTATGCCCCTGGCTACCTGCAAGCTCATGCTGCGTGAGAAGTCTGTTATGATGGCAAATGTTCGATGGGAGAATTGCAAGGGTTGTAACGACACCAAGCATATATGGCCCATTTAAACTTAAACCGCACACTAGATATGCTAGTGTTCTCGAGACGTCAGATATCACACCTGATATCTGCTATAACGGGTCGCTGCCTGATAGGCGAATTTGCAAAAACTATAGGCACAAAGTATAATGACTATTGCATGAGCTGTCACAATGCGGAGGAAAAGGAATCAATTAAACACCTCTTGTGTGAGTGTCCTTCATTTTGTGTAAAGCGTAAGCAACTTTTAGGAGCATATAGCTTCAGATTACTGGCGGACCTGAAAAACGTTAACTTAAGCAGTTTGCTAATGTTTTTGGAACAATCTGGTTGGTTCAACGAAGAAAAATAATCGAGAAGGTTCAGCGGTTAAAATTAGAAGTGCCCATATGTAATAGGTACTTTTAGTTAATGTGGTATCACAATGGACTGAAGAGTCTAAGTGAGCCTGAATCTTAATCGGGCTGCCACTTTAACCTAACCTAACCTATATGAAGAAATGTTAAGGCAGAATGTTTTGTAAAATATTCATAAATACATTAAGACTTCTTCACAAAATCATGAACTGTGAAGAAAGATTCGTTTAAAGTACGAAGTTTTTACGAAGAGAAGTTAATGTAGAATATTTCGGTTTCATTTTATATTTCGGGATTTGAGCATTTTTATACCCTCCACCATAGGATGGGGGTATATTAACTTTGTCATTCCGTTTGTAACACATCGAAATATTGCTCTAAGACCCCATAAAGTATATATATTCTGGGTCGTGGTGAAATTCTGAGTCCGTCCGTCCGTCCGTCCGTCCGTCTGTTGAAATCACGCTAACTTCCGAACTAAACAAGCTATCGACTTGAAACTTGGCACAAGTAGTTGTTATTGATGTAGGTCGGATGGTATTGAAAATGGGCCATATCGGTCCACTTTTACGTATAGCCCCCATATAAACGGACCCCACAAATTTGGTTTGCAATTGCTCTAAGAGAAGCAAATTTCATCCGATCCGGCTGAAATTTGGTACATGGTGTTAGTATGTGGTCTCTAACAACCATGCAAAAATTGGTCCATATCGGTCCACTTTTACGTATAGCCCCCATACAAACGGACCCCCAAATTTGGCTTGCGATTGCTCTAAGAGAAGCAAATTTCATCCGATCCGGCTGAAATTTGGTACATGGAAATTTGGTCCACGTCGGTCCATAATTATACATAGCCCCCATATAAACCGATCGCCCGATTTGGTTTGCGGAGCCTCTAAGAGAAGCAAATTTCATCCGATCCGGCTGAAATTTGGACCATGGTGTTGGTATATGTTCTCTAATGACCATGCAAAAATTGGTCCACATCGGCCCATTATTATATATAGCCCCCATATAAGCCGATCCCTATATAAGCCGATCCCCAGATTTGACCTCCGGAGCCTCTTAGAGGAGCAAAATTCATCCGATCCGGGTGAAATTGGGTACGTGGTGTTAGTATATGGTCTCTAACAACCATGCAAGAATTGGTCCATATCGGTCCATAATTATATATAGCCCCCATATAAATCGATCCCCAGATTTGTCCTCCGGAGCCTCTTGGAGGAGAAAAATTCATCCGATCCGGTTGAAATTTGGAACGTGGTGTCAGAATGTGGTCTCCAACAAACACGCAAGAATTGGTCCATATCGGTCCATAATTATATATAGCCCCATATAAACCGTTTTCCAGATTTAATCTCCGGAGCCTCTTAGAGGAGCAAAATTCATCCAATCCGGTTGAAATTTGCAACGTGGTGTTAGTATAAGGCCGCTAATAACCATGCCAAAATTGGTCCATATCGGTCTATAGTTATATATAGGCGATCCCCAATCACACAAAACTTGGTCCTTACCGGTTCATAATCATGGTTGTCAAAATGTTATTTCTATAGAAAATTTTTTAAAAATTTTATTTCTATAGAAAATTTTGTCAAATTTTTATTTCTATAGAAAATTATGTCAGAATTTTATTTCTATAGAAAATTTTATCCAAATTTTATTTCTATCGAAAATTTTTCCAAATTTTACTTCTATAGAAAATGTTGTCAAAATTTTATTTCTATAGAAACTTTAAACTTAATTATATATAATTATAATTTAATCGGCCTTTTTTAGTTTAATATATACCACGTATGGACTATGTGGCATATAATACGGTGTTAAGAAGTTTTGAGGTACCTTGCCATCGGCAAGTGTTACCGCAACCCAAGTAATTCGATTGTGGATGACAGTCTTCAGTAGAAGTTTCTACGCCACCCATGGTGGAGGGTACATAAGCTTCGGCCTGGCCGAACTTACGGCCGTATATACTTGTTGTTTTTAAACTACACTGAAAAATATTTATATTTATATTAAAGATTACGCAACCTAAATTTTAGGATGCGAAATTTACAAAATATTAAGGACAAATTTCTTTAAAATAATGAAATTTTAATTAAAATAAAGTTTATAATCTTTGCTTAAAATTGTTTTCATTAAATTTAGGACACAAATTAAAGTCGCATGTCTTTGAACTAAGGCTAATTTTCCTTAAAGTAAAGAAACACATTTTTGATTTAAAGAAATTGTCCTTAAATGATCTGAAATATTGAAACTTTAGATTTAAGATAAAAACGCTTCAAATATAGGCTAAGACTTATTTTGAGGATTTAGCGTCTTAGGTTTAAAGTTTTTTTTTTTTTTTGAATTAAGAAAACATTTTTTACTTTGAAGTATTACGTTATAATTTGGATTTTTAAATTGGCATTTGTTTGTACGTGAGTACCGTTATTAATAAACCGCGAAAAGAGAATGAACATTTGATAAATGGGATCTGTATCATAATTTTAATTTTATTGGTTTATAGATTTAAAGCCAGATAGGTCGCTAAAAAATTCTTTATTTTAAAGAAGCCGCATCTTTGGCTCGGAATCAATACCAAAATCCTTAAGGGAAGGTAAAAATCTTTGGATCAAGTAAACTTTGTTTTGAGTGCACAAGTGGTCCGGTGTTCGCTCGAAACTGGGATTCAACCCATCGATTCATGACACAATTCGGAAACTAAGATCAATATTCTCATTTCATGTTTCTTATCATTTTAAGGTAATTTGATAATTTTGGATGTTTGACATACAAACACACATACACTTTACTAATAAAAGTAAAAGAAAGTTAATGATGGTCATTCATTCGTCTTCATTCTTAATACTGTATACCGGGGTTAGTTGACCATTACACAAAGATTGTTCATTATCAATGAGTGATAGTAGAGTGAGTTGATTTTTTCCTTGAGTAAATTTGAATTTAAATAACGGTCGTTGGGTCAGTCAAATTGGTTAGCAATATTCATTCATTTTATTTTCCGCAAACTCTTGTTTTTTTTTTGTTTCTTTTTAGCTTAGAGTTTTCGACTTAACCACAACATAAGAGGTCAATAGACCGTCGTAACCTTTCATTTTGGACTTTCCAAAGCGACCGTTAAGCTGAAAGATAGCAGACAAGCCTTTACAATTAAACATTGGTAAGCAATTAACAGCACCATGACAACCATTTGCGGTTTATTTAACACTTTTGCCAGTTTGAAATGGAGTTGTTAGTATTCTTATTTCTTTGGTTCATTTCAGTTGCTGATAGTCGATTATATTTTTGGACTATTAGATGCTTTTAACAATTAAGAAAACAAGTGAAACAAAAAAACGAAAGTCAAGTGGAATCCACTAATTGAAGAAATGACCCACCAAGTCCACTGCAATAGAAATGACCCACCAAGTCCACTCAAAAAAACCGCATCTGTAAAATATAACAGGTTGGCTGATAAGTCCCCGGTCTGACACATAGATGGCGTAGCTAGTATTAAATGCATATTATTTTTATATAGTACCAACCTTCGTGTCAAAATTTGATTCGTGTCAAAATTTGACGTCTGTAAGTCAATTAGTTTGTGAGATAGAGCGTCTTTTGTGAAGCAACTTTTGTTATTGTGAAAGAAATGGGAAAAAAGGAATTTCGTGTTTTGATAAAATAATGTTTTCTGAAGGGAAAAAATACGGTGGAAGCAAAAACTTGGCTTGATGAGTTTCCGGACTCTGCCCCAGGGAAATCAACAATAATTGATTGGTATGCAAAATTCAAGCGTGGTGAAATGAGCTCGGAGGACGGTGAACGCAGTGGACGCCCCAAAGAGGTGGTTACCGACGAAAACATCAAAAAAATCCAGAAAATGATTTTGAATGACCGTAAAATGAAGTTGATCGAGATAGCAGAGGCCTTAAAGATATCAAAGGAACGTGTTGGTCATATCATTCATCAATATTTGGATATGCGGAAGCTCTGTGCAAAATGGGTGCCGCGCGAGCTCACATTTAACCAAGAACAACAACGTGTTGATGATTCTGAGCGGTGTTTGCAGCTGTTAACTCGTAATACACCCAAGTTTTTCCGTCGATATGTGACAATGGATGAAACATGGCTCCATCACTACACTCCTGAGTCCAATCGACAGTCGGCTGAGTGGACAGCGATCGGTGAACCGTCTCCGAAGCGTGGAAAGACTCAAAAGTCCGTTGGTAAAGTAATGGCCTCTGTTTTTTGGGATGCGCATGGAATAATTTTTATCGATTATCTTGAGAAGGGAAAACCATCAACAGTGACTATTATATGGCGTTATTGGAGCGCTCGAAGGTCGAAATCGCGGAAAAACGGCCCCATATGAAGAAGAAAAAAAAAGTGTTGTTCCACCAAAACAACGCACCGTGCCACAAGTCATTGAGAACGATGGCAAAAATTCATGAATTGGGCTTCGAATTGCTTCCCCACCCACCATATTCTCCAGATTCTGAGACCTCAAAAAGATGCTCGCAAGGAAAAAACATTGGCTGCAATGAAGAGGTGATCGCCGAAACTGAGGCCTATTTTGAGGCAAAACCGAAGGAGTACTACCACAATTATATCAAAAAATTGGAAGGTCGTTATAATCGTTGTATCGCTCTTGAAGGGAACTATGTTGAATAATAAAAACGAATTTTTTTTCTTTGTTAGACCGGAGACTTATCAGCCAACCTGTTACTCCCAAACATATTCTGTTTCAAGTATACTATATATATATATATATATTTTCAGAATTTGTTCAAACAAAAAATTGTTTGTACTGTGCAATCATGCTATGTTTTATCCCAAGCGTATATGTTTTTAAGGCCCCAAATAGTTAACTCCAGTTTCCAAACATTTCAGCGACATACACTTTTATTCGTTGTTGTTGTTGTAACAGTTTTTAATGTAGTTTCATCCATTTTGTTCTATGCTTGTGTAGTTCAACTTGTAGCCATATCAAGGAACTCTGCGACAAGGATGGGGTGTGTCCAGAGTGATCTGATGGTGAGACGGGTAGGCTTAGCTGGGCAAGCAAAAAGGTGACCAGTGTCATGAGGCCCTTGATTACAGATGGGACACACGTCTGCTACGCTGCTATCAATCACTGATAAGTATGAATTGAGGCGGCTGCACTTGCCTGATCTTACACACAAAAAATTTCACGAACATTTTTCTAATTAAAATTTTAATTGAGTTTTAAAAAATATTCAATTAAAAATTTAATTGATTCAACAATTTTTTAATTGAAACAAAAATTTATCACAAAAATAATAGTATCAATTAATTTTTTAATTGGATCAATTAACTTTTAATTGACCTTCAATTAATTTTTTAATTGATACTATCATTTCTGTGATTGAAGACATTTCAATTAAAAATATAATTGGATCAATTAATTTCGTGATTGAATCAGAAAATTTTTTTGTGAGTAGTTGGGCCAAAACTACCCTGGTCTGCCGTGGGAGGTCCCTCTCCTCCGGTACTATGGGCGGCGGTCAGACTCCGAGAACAGGATTAACAAGTGAAACAAAAAAACGAAAGTCAAGTGGAATCCACTAATTGAAGAAATGACCCACCAAGTCCACTGCAATAGAAATGACCCACCAAGTCCACTCAAAAAAACCGCATCTGTAAAATATAACAGGTTGGCTGATAAGTCCCCGGTCTGACACATAGATGGCGTAGCTAGTATTAAATGCATATTATTTTTATATAGTACCAACCTTCGTGTCAAAATTTGATTCGTGTCAAAATTTGACGTCTGTAAGTCAATTAGTTTGTGAGATAGAGCGTCTTTTGTGAAGCAACTTTTGTTATTGTGAAAGAAATGGGAAAAAAGGAATTTCGTGTTTTGATAAAATACTGTTTTCTGAAGGGAAAAAATACGGTGGAAGCAAAAACTTGGCTTGATGAGTTTCCGGACTCTGCCCCAGGGAAATCAACAATAATTGATTGGTATGCAAAATTCAAGCGTGGTGAAATGAGCTCGGAGGACGGTGAACGCAGTGGACGCCCCAAAGAGGTGGTTACCGACGAAAACATCAAAAAAATCCAGAAAATGATTTTGAATGACCGTAAAATGAAGTTGATCGAGATAGCAGAGGCCTTAAAGATATCAAAGGAACGTGTTGGTCATATCATTCATCAATATTTGGATATGCGGAAGCTCTGTGCAAAATGGGTGCCGCGCGAGCTCACATTTAACCAAGAACAACAACGTGTTGATGATTCTGAGCGGTGTTTGCAGCTGTTAACTCGTAATACACCCAAGTTTTTCCGTCGATATGTGACAATGGATGAAACATGGCTCCATCACTACACTCCTGAGTCCAATCGACAGTCGGCTGAGTGGACAGCGATCGGTGAACCGTCTCCGAAGCGTGGAAAGACTCAAAAGTCCGTTGGTAAAGTAATGGCCTCTGTTTTTTGGGATGCGCATGGAATAATTTTTATCGATTATCTTGAGAAGGGAAAACCATCAACAGTGACTATTATATGGCGTTATTGGAGCGCTCGAAGGTCGAAATCGCGGAAAAACGGCCCCATATGAAGAAGAAAAAAAAAGTGTTGTTCCACCAAAACAACGCACCGTGCCACAAGTCATTGAGAACGATGGCAAAAATTCATGAATTGGGCTTCGAATTGCTTCCCCACCCACCATATTCTCCAGATTCTGAGACCTCAAAAAGATGCTCGCAAGGAAAAAACATTGGCTGCAATGAAGAGGTGATCGCCGAAACTGAGGCCTATTTTGAGGCAAAACCGAAGGAGTACTACCACAATTATATCAAAAAATTGGAAGGTCGTTATAATCGTTGTATCGCTCTTGAAGGGAACTATGTTGAATAATAAAAACGAATTTTTTTTCTTTGTTAGACCGGAGACTTATCAGCCAACCTGTTACTCCCAAACATATTCTGTTTCAAGTATACTATATATATATATATATTTTCAGAATTTGTTCAAACAAAAAATTGTTTGTACTGTGCAATCATGCTATGTTTTATCCCAAGCGTATATGTTTTTAAGGCCCCAAATAGTTAACTCCAGTTTCCAAACATTTCAGCGACATACACTTTTATTCGTTGTTGTTGTTGTAACAGTTTTTAATGTAGTTTCATCCATTTTGTTCTATGCTTGTGTAGTTCAACTTGTAGCCATATCAAGGAACTCTGCGACAAGGATGGGGTGTGTCCAGAGTGATCTGATGGTGAGACGGGTAGGCTTAGCTGGGCAAGCAAAAAGGTGACCAGTGTCATGAGGCCCTTGATTACAGATGGGACACACGTCTGCTACGCTGCTATCAATCACTGATAAGTATGAATTGAGGCGGCTGCACTTGCCTGATCTTACACACAAAAAATTTCACGAACATTTTTCTAATTAAAATTTTAATTGAGTTTTAAAAAATATTCAATTAAAAATTTAATTGATTCAACAATTTTTTTAATTGAAACAAAAATTTATCACAAAAATAATAGTATCAATTAATTTTTTAATTGGATCAATTAACTTTTAATTGACCTTCAATTAATTTTTTAATTGATACTATCATTTCTGTGATTGAAGACATTTCAATTAAAAATATAATTGGATCAATTAATTTCGTGATTGAATCAGAAAATTTTTTTGTGAGTAGTTGGGCCAAAACTACCCTGGTCTGCCGTGGGAGGTCCCTCTCCTCCGGTACTATGGGCGGCGGTCAGACTCCGAGAACAGGATTAACTTTGTAGCTTCTCACCGCTTCAGCTACAGTATCCTCATGAATCCTGTTCAGACCTGTCTGGTATACTGCCTGGTCTAGAGGCTCTCTTTTGTAACGCTGGTTCTCGGGCTCTAGAAGGTGAAGATCAACCCTTACATTTCTGGGTTGAGGGTGTCTATCCACAAGATGGTGATTCGGATGACAACTTCGATGGCAACCCAAGAGGTACTGCTTTGACAACATGTAATTGTGTCGACGCACTGGGATGATCTTGGTCTCCGCATAAAGGTGATCCAGTGGTGTACTGTGGAGACATCCTGTTGCGGTTAGAACCGCAGCGTTCTGACAGGTCTGTATGTTATTCCACTGCGTATCGCCCGTTTGAGGTGTCCACACTGGCGCTGCATAGTTCACCACTGACCGACCAATTGCCTTATATGTAGTTAACAAGGTTTCTTTGCCAGCACCCCAAGTGCTGCTGGCAAGCGGCTTGAGGACCTTGTTTCTACCACGGAGCTTATCACAAATTGCAGTGGCATGGGCGGACGACTTAAAAAGGATGTCGAATGTGACCCCGAGAATCTTGGGGTAATTTGTTGTCGGAATTGTTGCGCCATCGACTCTGACATTCAACTGCCTGCGTACTTCCGCCGTCCATGTAGTGAATAGTGTGGCTGAGGATTTGGTGGGAGATATCCTCACATTTCTTGCAGTGAAATAACTGGTAAGATCAGCGAAGTAGACATTCAATCGATAGCAAATGTCATCAACAATGGGCCCGGATGCCATGATTGTGCAATCGTCTGCATATGACACAAATTAAACCTGCCGTTTTCCATATACTTTCATCATGAACTTTTAGACTGAAAATTTATCATAAATTTTATTTATGATAATTTATTTTTATTTATGGCCAGCATGGAGAGATGAGTGGTTATCTATCGCTATTCAGTTGATCTATATTGATAGCGATGTAACTCCATCCTCTTAGCATTGGTCAGTTTTTTTTTAATGGAATAACCATGTCATGTCATACCCCTCACAATATTCTTTCGTTTTTAAATAATTATATGATCCAACAACCAATTGTTCCAAATTTTACTAGCACAAATCCCTCACAATCCCTTTATCATTGATGGATGTTAGTAATAGAAAAAAAGTTAATTTCATTGAATTTTTTATTCATTTAAATTTAAATAAAAAATGACGTGTTGATTTATCCGCACTTTTGGCTTTGGCCCTTCTTTGTTGTATCCGTACATTGTTCCTTTAGTTGTACTACCACAAATAAAGAAAAAAAAACGATAAATCCTGACAATGTAAATTATGACACTAAAAATCCAAAGAGCTATGTTTGGACGGACGGTACACTGCTGCAGTTGTGACTGTCGCAAGCCGGAGAATCGTAAACACAATCCAACCCAAATGAACTACCAAACCCACAACCGGCAACGGTTATAACCCACTCAAAAGCTAACTGTGTGTAAGGACTTTTGCATCTGATAATAATGAACTGGTGGCCACATGATTGGAATGGAACCAAATTGTTTACATTGAATTTGAGGGGCCGGCTAGAACGACCTATTTTGAACGACATAAAACTCCTCTTCTATTAAAAGGACCCTTTGCCTTCACCTCCCGTATCCAATACCAATCGACAGAATTCATATTGGTTAGGGTTGCTATACTGATAATTTTTTAGCATTTCCCCCTTTCCTTTAAACACGCCTAAAAAGGGTGGGGAAGCAGGGGATCCACCAGCACGGTAGCCACAGTTAGTAGAACTCTTGAAGTTTGGTAGATTTCGCAAACTATAAAATTAAAAAATTTAAAAGTTTTCTATAAAACTAAAACTTTGAGCAAATTTTCTATAGCAATAAAATTTTGACAAATTTTTCTATAGAAATAAAATTTTGACAAATTTTTCTCGAGCAAAAAATTGACAAAATTTTCGATAGAAATAAAATTTTGAGAAAATTTTCTATAGAATTAAAATCTTGAGAAAATTTTCTATAGAAAAAAAATTTTGGCAAAATTTTCTAAAAAAAAAAAGATTTCGAGAAAATTTCTATAGAAATACAATTTTGACAAAATTTTCCATAGATATAAAATTTTGACAAAATTTTCTATAGATATAAAATTTTGACGAAATTTTCTATTGAAATACAATTTTGACAAAATTTTCTATTGAAATACAATTTTGACAAAATTTTCTATTGAAATAAAATTTTGACAAAATTTTCTTTTGAAAAAAAAAATTTGGATAAAAGTTTCTATAGAAATACAATTTTGAGAAAATAAAATTTTGACAAAATTTTCTATAGAAAAAACTTGACAAAAATTTTCGATAGAAATAAAATTTTAAGAATATTTTCTATAGAATTAAAATCTTGAGAAAATTTTCTATAGAAAAAATCTTGAGAAAATTTGCTATAGAAAAAATTTTGGCAAAATTTTCTAAAAAAACAGATTTTGAGAAAATTTCTATAGAAATAAAATTTTGACAAAATTTTCTATAGAAATAAAATTTTCTATAGATATAAAATTTTGACAAAATTTTCTATAGATATAAAATTTTGACAAAATTTTCTATAGATATAAAATTTTGACGAAATTTTCCATAGAAAAAAACATTGACAAAATTTTCTATTGAAATAAAATTTTGACAAAATTTTCTATTGAAATAAAATTTTGACAAAATTTTCTATTGAAATAAAATTTTGACAAAATTTTCTATTGAATTTTGAAATTTGAAATTTCTATTGAAATTTGAAAATTTTGATAAAATTTTCTATTGAATTTTGACAAAATTTTCTTTTGAAAAAAAAATTGGATAAAATTTTCTGTAGAAATACAATTTTGAGAAAACAAAATTTTGACAAAATTTTCTATAGAAAAAACTTACAAAATTTTCGATAGAAATAAAATTTTGAGAATATTTTCTATAGAATTAAAATCTTGAGAAAATTTTCTATAGAAAAAATTTTGGCAAAATTTTCTAAAAAAAAGATTTTGAGAAAATTTCTATAGAAATAAAATTTTGACAAAATTTTCTATAGATATAAAATTTTGACAAAATTTTCTATAGATATAAAATTTTGACAAAATTTTCTATATATATAAAATTTTTTTTTTTACCTTCTGTTTTCTTTTTATAAATTCAAGCTCGAGGTCAGAGTTTTATTTTCTGTTTCATTTTTACACGTCGATATTTCGATCTCCTTCGGAAATCATCGACGGGAATAAATTAAATACATAAAATTAAAAGCTATGTCACTGGTGTTGTCCTCTCATTTCTGTTGCTGTTACCACAATGTGGTAATAAACAAAAGGTCAAAAAAACAAAAACAACAAACGTATATAAAATATATAAAATTTTTACAAAATTTTCTTTAGATATAAAATTTTGACGAAATTTTCCATAGAAAAAAAATTGACAAAATTTTCTATTGAAATAAAATTTTAACAAAATTTTCTATTGAAATACAATTTTGACAACATTTTCTATTGAAATAAAATTTTGACAAATAAAATTTTGACAAATTTTTCTACAGAAATAAAATTTTGACAAATTTTTCTATAGAAAAAACTTAACAAAATTTTCGATAGAAATAAAATTTTGAGAAAATTTTCTATAGAATTAAAATCTTGAGAAAATTTTCTATTGAAAAAAATAATTTTGGCAAAATTTTCTAAAAAAAAGATTTTGAGAAAATTTCTATAGAAATAAAATTTTGACAAAATTTTCTATAGATATAAAATGTTGACGAAATTTTCCATAGAAAAAAAATTGACAAAATTTTCTATTGAAATACAATTTTAACAAAATTTTCTATAGAAATAAAATCTTGACAAAATATTCTATAGAAATAAAATTTTTAAAAATTTTTCTATACAAATAAAATCCTGAGAATATTTTCTATAGAAATAAAATTTTGAGAAAATTTTCTATAGAATTAAAATTTTCTATTGAAATAAAATTTTGACAAAATTTTCTATAAAAATAAAATCTTGAAAGAATTTTCTGTAGAAATAAAATTTCGAGAAAATGTTCTATAGAAATAAAATTTGCACGAGTGGCAACTGTGTCCACCAGTCTCATAATACTTTTAGTTTATTGAACATTACAAGCAATTTTGAGCATTTTTGTGTTTAATCTACGCTGAAAAAATATTTACGAGATATTAAAGATTACGCAAGCTAAATTTTAGGATGCTCAACTTACAAAATATTAAGGAAAATTTTCTTTAAAATAATGAAATTTTAATTAAAATAAAAATTATAATCTTTGTTTCAAATCTTTTTTTTATTAAATTTAAATTTGGAGTTATAAACTGGAAGTTTTTTGTACGTAAATAGCTTTGTTAACATACCGCGAAAGGCGAATGAAAATTTGATAAATGAGATTTGTCTCCGAATTTTAATTTTATTCGATCATAAATTTAAAGACAGATAGGTCGTATCTTTGGATCGGAATCAACACCAAAATCCTTAAGAAAAAGTCACAATCTTTAGATCAAAGTAAACTTTTTTTTTTGTTTGAGTGTACACATTTAAAAAAAAGTCGGGCAAGGGGATGGCTTTTCTCCGTTTCAAAATATTAAAACACATTGTACAAAAGTATATCCCTCTATGAAGACTTAAAAAAGTTGTTGGGGAAGAAAATCACACTGAAAAGAAAATCATATCCGGTTCCAAAGATTTTGTGTTTACACTAATGATTTCGATATTGATTCCGAGCCAAAGAACAGGAGAATTGAAGTAAGGAAACCTTTAAGACACCATTCTCTTTTAAATTTGAGTTTTGAGTACCTGACACTAGGAAAACATTTTGAATTTTTTCGTTATTTCTGCCTTGTTGTAACAGTAATGCTAAATATTATCGGGAAAATGTCCTAAAGGCAAGACTCGAGCCAAAATTAAAAATTTTAACAAAATTTCACCAACAAACTACCAAATAAAAATATCTTATTTTGCAGTGTTTGTTCAAATGTTTGTGGTTAATATGAAAAAATGTTTCTTATGTTTTATTATTTTATCTTAATATTAACATTCTAGAAAATTTAGTCAAAAGTTTATTTTTATAGAAAATTTTCTTTTCTACAGAGAATTTTCCCAAATATTCTTATCTATAGAAAATTTTGTCAAAATTTTATTTTTATAGAAAATTTTGTCAAAATTTTATTTCTATAGAAAATTTTGTCAAAATTGTATTTCTATAGAAAATTTTGTCAAAATTTTATTTCTATAGAAAATTTTGTCAAAATGTTATTTATATAGAAAATTTTGTCAAAATTTTATTTCTATAGAAAATTTTATTTCTAAAGAAATACAATTTTGAGAAAATTTTCTATAGCAATAAATGTTTGAGAAAATTTTCTATAGACATAAAATTTTCACAAAATTTTCTATAGAAATAAAATGTTGGGAATTTTTAAATTTAAGATTTTATTTCTATAGAGATTTTAGATTTTATTTCTATAGAAATAAAATTTTGACGAAATTTTCTATAGAAATAAAATCTTGACAAAATTTTCTATAGAAATAAACTTTTTAAAAAATTTTCTATACAAATAAAATCTTGAGAAAATTTTCTATAGAAATAAATTTTGAGAAAATTTTCAATAGAAATAAAATTTTGACAAAAATTTCTGTAGAAATAAAATGGTGGGGGATATTTAAATTTTAGATTTTATTTCTATAGAGATTTTAGATTTTCTTTTTATAGGAATAAAATCTTGACAACATTTTCTATAGATAATAGAAATAAAATTTTGACAAAAATTTCTGTAGAAATAAAATGGTGGGGGATATTTAAATTTTTGGATTTTATTTCTATAAAGATTTTAGATTTTCTTTTTATAGGAATAAAGTCTTGACAACATTTTCTATAGAAATAAAATCTTAACAAAATTTTCTATTGAAATAAAATTTTGACAAAATTTTCTGTAAAAATAAAATTGTGGGAAAATTTTCTATAGAAATAAAATTTCGAGAAAATTTTCAATAGAAATAAAATTTTGATTTCTTTAAGTTTGGTATCTTTTTGGTAAATGTTTCTTCAAATTTTGGTAGATTATTTTTGGCACGAAAATATTTTTTATTTTTTATTTTTAATAAAATTTTGTCAAAATTTTATTTTTATAGAAAAATTTGTCAAAATTTTATTTATATAGAAAATTTTGTCAAAATGTTATTTATACAGAAAATTTTGTCAACATTTTATTTATATAGAAAATTTTGTCAAAATTTTATTTCTATAGAAAATTTTTTCAAAATTTTATTTCTAAAGAAAATTTTGTCAAAATTTTATTTCTAAAGAAAATTTGGTCAAAATTTTATTTCTTGAGGAAATTTTGCCAAAATTTTATTTCTGGAGGAAATTTTGCCAAAATTTTATTTCCGGAGGAAATTTTGCCAAAATTTTTTTTCTGGAGGAAAGTTGTGATGTACCTCTTGTTCGAGAGGAATATTTTGCAAAATCAAGCAAACAATCTAGAATTTTACCAATCTACCAAACAGTAAAAAATCTACCATTTTTGGTAGAATTCTCCCAACTGTGCAGTTTTCGACCACATAATTAAATCCATTTAATAGCATCCCTATCCATTGGTTGATGACAACAACAAAAGCGTTTGGAAGAAAAAATAACGGGGAAAGGACGACTGATATGATGGTGTGGTTGGGTTGAAAAAATAATGATTTCTTTGTTATTTCAGTGAAGCAGGCCGGTCAGATGGTCTAGTTGAGTAGTGGAGAACAATGGCAAGCAATGAAAGCAATTATGTTGTCATAGTTTTTGCCATTATTATGGCTTTTGATAGTTGTTTTTGTTACTGTTATATCAGTGATTTTCTCCTTCACTGTATTATGGTGTTTTTAACGGGCTATTCTCTCTCTCTCTTTACTATCTCTCCATGTCTCTTATATGGAGCAATAATGAAACAATAACAAAGTGTTTAAATAACAGAGGGGAGATTTGGAGAGTAGTAAAGTGCATACAATACAATGACCACCAATAAACAAGGGGAAGGAGGAAATATAGGTTCGAATTTTCTCCACCATTCTCGTATATTGTGTTAGATTAATGCAGTGCGCATACCAACCCAATGATAATTTTTACTTTAATTGCAAATGCCATTGTGAAACACCCAAGGTAATAATAAGTGATGTCCTTATTATAGCAATTTCATAATTTTTAGTCTTATAAAATTCGAACTTTGTTTATCCTGAAACAAATAACTGTAACACTAAAAGAAAATTGTATAACATTTTATTTCCAGAAAAGAATTTTTTTCCTGTGCAACCATATGATTACCCTTCGAACATGATCTCGACAAACATGTTATTTACCATTTTGTTATTGTTGTTTATACCCAACATTTATTTGCTGGGACATTTGTCTGTTATATTGAACGTTGTCATTTCCAATATGGCTAGAAACAAAAAGAAGGCCGTCTAGTGATTCAACATTCTTATTTGATACTGGCAGACCAGATAGTGGATGTTTTAAATCACATCAGTTGACAGTTTCAACAAGGTAATAAAATTCATACATTTTTTCCATGTCATAGCTATTGTTTCCCTTGATTATATTCTTCTCTGAGACTTTTGTGCAGTAATTAAAAAATCAAACAATTGATGTGGGATATTCTCGATTTCCTTGTGACCATAAAAATTGGATATCGTATTAGATTTCTGCCGACTGACTATCCATAGAAGCAAAGAAAAAAAAGCAAATAGGAAAAATTTAAACAAATATTCGTTTTTTATATTTTCCAAAATCTAAATAGCCTTCGTTAGGCTGGCAGTACAGCAAATTCTTTGATTTGTAATTTGGAAAGTCAAGACCATCACCATTGATGAGTTTGGCTACGAAAGCCAACATAACCTGGTTGAAAACTAAGATGAAAGTGAAATGGTGGCCCCTTGACACCAATAAAAGTACACGGACGAAAGACTGATTTTTAAATGTTTTGGTGTAAAAATTATATTTTTATACCCTCAACCATAGGATGTGAGGTATATTATTATACCATCCACCATAAGATTTGGGGTATATTAACTTTGTCATTCCGTTTATAACACATCGAAATATTGGTCTAAGACCCCATAAAGTACACGCAAAAAAATAATTCTTTCCTCCCAAACGAAATTTTAGACAAACAAAGTTCGTTTCTCATTTGCTTTTCGCTGTAAGGAATTGTATTTGGAAGAAAAGTATATACTTTTTGTGATAAACGTTTATTCTTTTCCTGGATGTAAAAACAATTTCATAAAGACAAACTCAAAAAAAAAACAAGTATATACGGCCGTAAGTTCGGCCAGGCCGAATCTTATGTACCCTCCACCATGGATTGCGTAGAAACTTCTACGAAAGACTGTTATCCACAAATTTCAACTCACTCGGATGAAATTTGCTCCTCCAAGAGGCTCCAAAACCAAATCTCGGGATCGGTTTATATGGGGGCTATAAATGATTATGGACTGATATGGACCACTTTTAGCATGGTTGTTAAATATCATATAGTATCACCACGTACCAAATTTCAACCAGATCGGATGAATTTTGCTTCTCCAAAAGGCACCGGAGGTCAAATCTGGCGATCGGTTTATATGGGAGCTATATATAATTATGGACTGATAGGAACCAATTCCTGCATGGTTGTTGGATACCATATACTAACATCACGTACCAAATTTCAACCGAATGGCAAGAATTTTGCTCTTCCAAGGGGTTCTGGAGGTCAAATCTGGGGATCGGTTTATATGGGGCCTATATATAATTATAGACCGATATCGACCAATTTTTGCATGGGTGTTTGAGGCCATATATTAACATCACGTACCAAATTTCAACTGAATCAGATGAATTTTGGTCTTCCAAGAGACTCCGGAGGTCAAATCTGGTGATCGGTTTATATGGGGCTATATATAATTATGGACCGATATGGACCAATTTTTGCATAGTCATTACAGACCATATATTAACATGATGTACCAAATTTCAGCCGGATTGGATGAAATTTGCTTCTCTTAGAGGTCTCGCAAGCCAAATCGGGGGATCGGTTTATATGGGGGCTATATATAATTATGGACCGATGTGGACCAATTTTTGCATGGTTGTTAGAGACCATTGACTAACACCATGTACCAAATTTCAGCCGGATCGGATGAAATTTGCTTCTCTTAGAGGCCTCCCAAGCCAAATTTGGGGGTCCGTTTATATGGGGGCTATACGTAAAAGTGGACCGATATGGCCCATTTGCAATACCATCCGACCTACATCAATAACAACTACTTGTGCGAAGTTTCAAGTCGATAGCTTGTTGCGTTCGGAAGTTAGCGTGATTTCAACAGACGGACGGACGGACGGACATGCTCAGATCGACTCAGAATTTCACCACGACTCAGAATATATATACTTTATGGGGTCTTAGATCAATATTTCGATGTGTTACAAACGGAATGACAAAGTTAATATACCCACCATCCTATGGTGGAGGGTATAAAAACATTGTTTTCTTGCTAATTGCATTTACCCTCACATTTTTCTCACATCCACGAGGTTTTTTAGTTCTTAACACCTTTTCCTGTAATACCAACAATGTAGAAGAAATTATACGATTTTATATATTTTTAAATTTTTTTTACCTTTCGCCTGGACGGAGAATCGAACCGCGGACCATGCACTTTGTAAGCCAACACACTAACCACTGAGCTATGTACCTGTTATGGTCATCAATAGATAAATATCAATATAAGTTATATTTATATAGCATAGCTTGCGGGGTCCACGAACCGAATAAACAAAGTTTATTTAACAGAAACAAACATTTAGTTTGGCACCGTGGAGCAGTGGTTGCTACGTCCGACTTGCATGCCAAGGGTCGTGGGTTCGATCCCTGCTTCGACCAAAGTTTTTTTTTTTTTTATACATATATTCCAGATATTTTCGGAAGATTCCGAAAAACGTTAAACATTACATTGTAGTATATTAAATTTTGAACTGTACAATGTGTCTTGTTAAAGACCTAAAGTCAGAAAAGAACAGTGTTTGATATAAACGAAATGGACTGTGTTGTTGTTTCAAAAATAACTTTTTTATTAAAAAAATAAAA
Source organism: Haematobia irritans (assembly GCF_050003625.1). Taxonomy (NCBI): domain Eukaryota; kingdom Metazoa; phylum Arthropoda; class Insecta; order Diptera; family Muscidae; genus Haematobia; species Haematobia irritans. Next base: position 121,091,707 of record NC_134400.1, read on the forward strand.
ATTTTGTAACAAACGAATTTTTTTGGTGATAAAAGTTTAAAATTTTCGAAGCAATTCAAAAAACTCTAACAAAATAAACCACGTTTACGTATACCTCCCATATAAATCGATCCCCAGATTTGACCTCCGGAGCCCCTTGTAGGAGCAAATTTCATCCGATACGGTTGAAATTTGGTACGTGGTTTTAGTATATGGTCTCTAACAACCATGCAAAAATTGGTTCATATCGGTCCATAGTTATATATTGGCCCCATGGAAACCGATCCCCAGATTTGACCTCCAGAGCCTATTGGAGGAACAAAATTTATTCGAGAAGGTTGAAATTTAGTACGTGGTGTTAGTATATGGTCTCTAACATCCATACAAAAATTGGTCCATATCGGTCCATAAATATATGTAGCCCCCATATAAATCGATCCCCAGATTGGACCTCCGAAGCTTTTTGGAGTAGCCAAATATGTTACATACGATTCGGTTGAAATTTGGTACGTGTTGTTAGTATATGGTCTCTAACAACTATGCAAAAATTTATCCATATCGGTGTATAATTATATAGAGTCTCTATATAGTCCGATCCCCAGATTTGATCTCCGAAGCCTCTTAGAGGAGCAACTTTCATCCGATCCGGTTAAAATTAACATACATATACTCCCAAACACATTGTGCTTCAAACATATATATTTTCTAAATTTGTTTAAACCAATAATTTTTTGTACCGTGCAAAAATATTATGTTTCACCATAAACATATCGTGTTTGAAGGCTCCATATAGTTAGCTCCAATTTTTAAACATTTATTTGCGTGCAGAAAAATGCCTTAAATATAATTGTGTTGGAATGCAAATAAAAATATATGTTTGTAAATTACTTGAAATGGAACAACCACAGGACATGTACAGGTCTAGTCCCTGGTGTGTATGGACCAATCCCAGTTCTAGTCAAAACGTATGGAAGGGACCGGTCACCTTAACATGGGTTTGCCTTGACGGGGTAAATTTACACTTTAGGACACGTCTTGGACTCATTCCAAAGGACATTTCTTGGGACAATTTAGCAGGAGCCCCCCATAGATTGGTCCTCAGGCACAACTCTAGGACAAACACATAGAAATCTGTTTCATTTTGGGCGTATTCGAAATGAAAAAAAAAATGTTATTGAAATATGTCAAGCAATGGGTTATTCTGATAATATTATTCCACTAAATGTGTAGATCCAATAAGATTTTAATATCAAGCGAGTACGGGAATCAATAAATTGACTATTTCAAAATAGCAACTAACTGGAGCTCCGGTACCAGTTCTGCGATAGGTCCATCAGTTTCAATTTGCACCAATTACACCCCAAACCTTTTTTATATACAAAATATTTAAGTTGAGAAGCAATTATGAATATTTACTCAGCAACCTATTCTTGTCTTTGCTGTAAATAAACTTGCAGGTTTACATGTCTCTCGTTATCTGTCTTCATGGCCACCTTAATTTTGGTTCTCTATTCTCCCTTGCGAGTGCAAAATTAGGTAACAACTTCTTCGTAGATATACCAATATTAAATCTTTTGCACCGGCATGACGTTGGAGGAAAGTGCTTCGGAGCAAGCATACAAGCTCTCCAAAAATAACAGCTTTACCATAAATAAACTCAAAAAGAGCAAGAGCTTTGCTCTCATCTCTAGTTATAGATTTTATTCTTTCTTATAAGTTAGAACACGAAGGTCTTTTTCTACCACTCTCTCCCTCTGTTCATATTTATGGTACAATTTGTACTTTGAAAATATCTATGACGACAGGAAGAATCGAACCCTACTCCACGACATGGATCTATTCAATGATGTAATTTTGCAACATAAAAGACGTATTATAGAACTTATAAAAAATAGGGGTGTTCTATTGGCATCATGTCAATTAATGTGTTGCAATTTTTTCTGAAATGCGATTACCTTTCGCTACCATTACCGATGCCCAGAATCGTTGTAGATTCTTTTCAAAAAATTCAAGAAAAAAAATAATTTTCAAAAAAAAAAAAAATAATTTAAAAAACATGATTCCTGAAGGACTCCGAAATTTTAATAAGAATAAAAAAAAAACTTTTTAAATATGGAGAATCTTAGCAGGATTCGATCCCGAACCTCGAGATATGATTTTGATTACTTAAGTTTTTATTACTGCACCCAGAAAAGGACTATGGTCACCTCAAACATGTTTCAAGAGCAAAATGTTATTTTTGGACGGCGAACATGTAACATGTTTGTTTCAACCATGTTATTTTCTCGAACATTATGTACCCGATTTCAGAAACCATGTATATGTTTGCTTAGAAAACAACATTTTTACAATCAAAATGTTCCATGCTCACCGTTCAAAAATAACATTTTGCTCTCTAAATATATTTGGGGTGCTCATATTCCTTCTCTGTGTGTGGTAATACTGTTCATTAAATTGACCAATAAGTGTAGGCTAAGTTTGCGAAGTGAAGCGCATGCGTAACACAGTTGTCATTATTGTTGAGTAACAAAAGCACCTGCTTATCCTCACTTTACCAACACATTTGTCGTTGTACACATTCCACTGAAGAGCCTTTGATGGCAAATACATTTGACAGATATACTGTGGCTACAGTTTCTATCTACTTTTTCATTACTTTGGAATGTTAGCCGGGGTGCCAATGAGGTGTTTAGACTGGTTTTTTGCGCAATGCAATGCAATGCAATGAACATAATCTCTTGTATTTTTCTGTTATTTGGGATAGGAAAAAAAATACTTGATAGTGTTAATTAATCAATATATCCGCTATTTTTAAAACAACCGCACCAAATCTAATTTTATCACCAAATCTAATAACCGCACCAAATCTAATTTATTTTATAATCAGTGGAAAAAATATATGTTTTGTGAAATTTTTATTTGTACCAACACGAAAACTATTCACATGAAGGGGAAAATTATTTAACAAATTTTGGAGTAAAGGGTGATACGGTCAAAATTTGGTCAAGGGAAAACGCGTGTAAATCGGTGAAATCGTTTATTTAAAAAATCAAATTAAATTTCTTCTTCAAGTTCAATTAGTATAAAATTCAGGAAAAATATTCAGTTAGGCTTTCGCTTTTCCAAATCCGAATTGCCGGGCCTCACGCTTGACACCTGCCATCAAATTTTGTACAGCCACCTTGTGCACCTTCTTCGCCGCAGAAAGCCAGTTTGCCTTGAACTGCTGCTCGTCCTTAGCAGTTTTTTTGGTCTTCTTTAGGTTCCGCTTGACAATAGCCCAGTATTTCTCAATTGGGCGGAGCTCTGGCGTGTTGGGAGGGTTCTTGTCCTTGGGAACCACCTGCACGTTGTTGGCGGCGTACCACTCCATGGCCTTTTTACCGTAATGGCAAGATGCCAAATCCGGCCAAAACAGTACGGAAAGGCAGCAGACGTTTATGCAAACACTCTTTCACGTAAATTTCTTGGTTGACAGTCCCGGAAGCTATGAAAATGCGGCTTTTCAAGCCACATGTACAGATGGCTTGCCAAACCAACTTTGACAGTTTTATGTGCTTGAAAATATCTGCTACCTTTCCCCTTCCTTTTGCCGTATAAAACTCCTGTCCCGGAAGCTGCTTGTAGTCGGCTTTGACGTAGGTTTCGTCGTCCATTACCACGCAGTCAAACTTCGTCAGCATCGTCGTGTACAGCCTACGGGATCGCGCTTTGGCCGTCGTATTTTGTTTATCATCGCGATTTGGAGTCACTACCTTCTTGTAAGTTGATAGTCCGGCTCGTTTTTCGGCTCGATGCACGGTTGTAGACGATACACCCATCTTATTTGCGGCATCTCGGAGAGAGGTTAGGGTTTCGCTTGAAACTACCGGCAACTCTCTTTGTCGTCTCAGCGGCTTCCGGTTTTCGATTTCCCCCCGATCCAGACTTCCTGGCTGTCGACAATCGTTCCCCAAACACTTTAATTACATTTGTAATGGCAACTTTTAGCGATTTTGCCAGCTTTGCGTGCGAGTAGCTCGGATTTTCGCGATGCGCGAGCAAAATTTTGATACGCTGCTCTTCTTGCTTGGACGGCATTTTGACAACTGAAGAGTGAATTCCAAAATCAAAATAGGAGCAACATTCTACACACACACCTTCAAAATGAGGGGTGTTCAGGTTTTTTAAATGCAAAATACGTCAAGTTTATATTGACCAAATTTTGACCGTATCACCCTTTATATAAAAAAAAAACTATTCACGAACAGATGCATGTCAGTAAAAAACTCAAGTTCAAAATAAAAAAAAATTCTTTAGAGCAATAGTTGTTTTTTGTATACCCTCCACTATAGGATGGGGGGTATATTAACTTTGCCATTCCGTTTGTAACACATCGAAATATTGCTCTAAGACCCCATAACGTATATATTCTGGGTCGTGGTGAAATTCTGAGTCGATCTAAGCATGACCGTCAGTCTGTCCGTCTGTTGAAATTACGCTAACTTCCGAACGAAACAAGCTATCGACTTGAAACTTGGCATAAGTAGTTGTTATTGATGTAGGTCGGATGGTATTGCCAATGGGCCATATCGGACCATTTTACGTATAGCCCCCATATAAACGGACCCAAAGATTTGGCTTGCGGAGCCTCTAAGAGTAGCACATTTCCGATCTGGCTGAAATTTGGTACATAATGTAAGTATATGGTCTCTAGCACCCATGCAAAATTTGGTCCATATCGGTCCATAATTATATATAGCCCGCATATAAATCGATCCCCAGATTTGACCTTCGGAGCCTATTAGAGGAGCAAAATTCATCCGATCCGGTTGAAATGTGGTATGTGGTGTTAGTATATGGTCGCTAACAACCATGCAAAAATTGGTCCATATCGGTCCATAATTATATATAGCCCCCATATAAACCGTTCCCCAGATTTGCCCTCCGGAGCCTCTTGTAGGAGTAAAATTCATCTGATACGGTTGAAATTTGGAACGTGGTGCTAGTATGTGATCGCTAACAAACATGCAAGAATTAGTCCATATCGGTCCATAATTATATATAGCCCCCATATAAATCGATCCCCAGATTTGACCTCCGGAACCTCTTGGAGGAGAAAAATTCATCCGGTCTGGCTGAAATTTGGTGCATGGTGCTAGTATATGGTCTCTAACAAACATGCAAGAATTAGTCCATATCGGTCCATAATTATATATTGCCCCCATATAAATCGATCCCCACATTTGACCTCCGGAACCTCTTAGAGGAGAAAAATTCATCCGATTCGGTTGAAATTTGGTACGTGATGTTAGTATATGGTATCTAACAACCATGCAAAAATTGGTCCCTATCGGTCCATAATTATATATAGCCCCCATATAAACCGATCCCCAGATTTGACCACCGGAGACTCTTGGAGGAACAAAATTCATCCCATTCAGTTGAAATTTGGTACATACCACTAGTATATGGCCGCTAACAGCCATGCAACAATTGGTCCATATCGGTCTATAGTTATATATAGCCGATCGCCAATCACACAAAAATTAGTCGATATCGCCAAAAATAATCTACCAAAATTTTATTTCTATAGAAAATTTTGTCCAAATTTTATTTCTATAGAAAATTTTGTCAAATTTTTATTTCTATAGAAAAATTTGTCAAAATTTTATTGCTATAGAAAGTTTTATCAAAATTTTGTTTCTATAGAAGATTTTGTCAAAATTTTATTTCTATTAAAAATTTTAACTGAATTATATACGTATTTAATCGGCCTTTTTTTGTTTAATATATACCCCGTATGAACTAACTTACAATTAAAAAGACGGTGTTAAGAAGTTTTAAGATACCTTGCCATCGGCAAGTGTTACCGCAACCCAAGTAATTCGATTGTGGATGACAGTATTTAGTAGCAAAATGCTACGCAATCCAAGGTGGAGGGTACATAAGATTCGGCCTGGCCGAATTTACGGCCGTATATACTTGTTTTTGATTCAATCTCCTTCTAAGTCTTCTGTTCAAGGCAGATTAATTTCGACGTCTTAATCATTTTTTAACTGTTGAGCAGCATTAATCAATTTAACTCTTTCCATTTCGATTGAATTTTTTCTCACAAAGGCTTTTTTTTCTTCAGAAATTGATCACTATAGTGGTAACTGCCTAATCGCAGTAATGCATAGTGGATTTGGGAGCCCATCTTTCTCCAATTGGACATATTGATCACATATCTCTTGAGGAACAATGCCTTCTTTGTTGTAGGCAATATATTTGGACTCCTAAATATATTTTGCAAATGCCCGTTTTATTCATCGGATAGAGGGCTACAAGATTTATCTTTCACTTATATTTATATATCCTTAGTGTAATTGTGAAGTTCTTTGACTTGGAATCAATACCAAAATCCTTAGTGCAAATATAAATTCCACGCAAGTTTTTTCTTTTAGTGTAATAAAATATACTGGCCATACAAATTTCCCATCCTAGATATTCACGACCTTAAATTGTTATGCGTTTCCCATTAACTCTTGCAATAGATAACAAATCGTGGGAATATTTTACATTTACGTCGCTATACAAAAGCAACACTAAATTCCTTAATTATAAAATACCAAATGTGGTAAACAGGCCAATGTATATATGAATAAACAATACAAATAAAAAACAATTAGCACCTTTCATTAAAAATAAAACGAGCATGAATGAATTGTAACTATAATAGTTATGTTTAAACATCGCATAAATGTATTTTCAACAATGAATGAAAATGAAAAACCAGCTACTAATATGGAAATCAAATCAAGTTAAATATTACGTGATGAACGTGAACATTACGGAACGTTGGTCACTCGGCCATTGGATATCAAATATGGATGGTTATGGTTAAAAAAAAAAAAAACAGCTATGTATCTTTCTTAGCTCTATAGATAAAATAGTTGCATGCTTACAATTAAAACGTGTAGAAAAGCATCGGACCAGCTAACCACCTTATTAACCCACCTCATATGAGGGAGGAATTCATACAGGCAGAGAAGCACCCCAACCATGTCTCAAGAGAAAAATGTTATTTTTGGCCGGTGAACATGGAACATTTTTGTCGCAAAACTACTGCTGTTTCGATTGATCAGTTTGTTAGAATTTTCGGAATAAGTTCTCAAACATTTGAAAAATTACACATTTCTAATTTGCGCTCCCAATAAATGTGAATAAATTAAATTGTATTGTTTCAATTTTGCTGAAGCGATCAATGTGTTCTTAATATTTCAAATGTTTATACCCTGCGCCACACTGTGGAACAGGGTATTATAAGTTAGTGTATATGTTCGTAACACCCAGAAGGAGACGAGATGGACACATGGTGTCTTTGGCAATAATGCTCAGGGTGGGTCCCTGAGTCGATATAACCATGTCCGTCCGTCTGTGAACACATTTTTGTGATCAAAGTCTAGGTCGCAATTTAACTCCAATCGCCTTCAAATTTGGCACATGTTCCTAATTTGGGTCAGAATAGAACCCTATTGATTTTGGAAGAAATCGGTTTAGATTTAGATATAGCTCCCATATATATCTTTTGCCCGATATGCACTAATATGGACCCAGCAGCCAGAGTTTTATACCGATTTGCTTGAAATTTCGTACAAACGTAACACTTAGTCGTATAGTCAAGTGTGCAAAATTTGATTGAAATCGGTTCAGATTTAGATATAGCTCCCATATATATCTTTCGCCCAATATGGACTTATATGGCCCCAGAAGCCAGATTTTTGGCCGAATTTGGTTGAAATTTTGTACTAGGAGTACAATTAGTAGTATAGTCAAGTGTGCAAAATTTGATTGAAATCGGTTAAGATTTAGATATAGCTCCCATATATATCTTTCGCCCGATATGGACTAATATGGTCCTAAAAGCCAGAGTTTTGGCCCAATTTGGTTGAAATTTTGCACAGGGAGTAGATTTAGCATTATTGCTATGCGTGCCAAATTTGATTGAAATCGGTTCAGATTTAGATATAGCTCCCATATATATCTTTCGTCCGATATGGACTTATATGGCCCCAGAAGCCAGATTTTTGGCCGAATTTGGTTGAAATTTTGCACTAGGAGTACAATTAGTAGTATAGTCAAGTGTGCACAATTTGATTGAAATCGGTTCAGATTTAGATATAGCTCCCATATATATCTTTCGCCCGATATGGACTAATATGGTCCAAAAGCCAGAGTTTTGGCCCAATTTGGTTGAAATTTTGCACAGGGAGTAGATTTAGCATTGTTGCTATGCGTGCCAAATTTGGTTGAAATCGATTCAGATTTAGATATAGCTCCCATATATATCTTTCGCCCGATATGCACTTACATGGTCCCAGAATCCAGAGTTTTATCCCGATTAGCTTGAAATTTTGCACAAGGAGTGTAATTGGTAGTATAGTCATGTGTGCCAAATTTGATCGAAATCGGTTCAGTTTAGATATAGCTTCCATATATATTTTTCGCCCGATATGGACTTATATGGCCCCAGAAGCCAGAGTTTTGGCCCAATTGGGTTGAAATTTTGCACTAGGAGTACAATTAGTAATATAGTCATGTGTGCCAAATTTGATTGAAATCGGTTCAGATTTAGATATAGCTCCCATATATATGTTTTTCTGATTTCAAAATTTTCTATAGAACTAAAATTTTGAGAAAATTGTCTGTAGAAAAAAAAATTACATAATTTTCGATAGAATTAAATTTTACATAATTTTCGATAGAATTAAATTTTGACAAAATTTCCTAAAGAAATGAAATTTTGAAAAAAATTTCTATAGAAACGGAATTTTGACAAAAATTTTTAATGAACTAAAATTTTAACAAAGTTTTCTACAGAAAAAAATTTTGACAAAATCTTCTATAGAAATAAAATTTTGACAAAATTTTCTATAGATATAAAATTTTGATAGAATTTTCTAAAGAAATGAAATTTTGACAAACTTTTCTAGAGAAATGAAATTTGACATTTTCTATAGAAATGACTTTGCAAAAAAAGAAATGAAATTTTGACAAAATTTTCTATAGAAATGGAATTTTGACACAATTTTCTAATCAACTAAAATTTTAACAAAGTTTTCTACAGAAAAAAAAATCCAAAATTTTACTTCTATAGAAAATTTTGCCAACATTTTACTTCTATTCAAAATTCAAAATTTTATTTCTATAGAAAATTTGTCAAACTTTTATTTCTCTCGAAAATGTTGTCAAAATTTTATTTCTATAGAAAATTGGGTCAAACTTTTATTTCTTTCGAAAATGTTGTCAAAAATTAATTTCTATAGAAAATTTTTCAAACTTTAATTTCTATAGAAAGTTATCGCAGAATTTTATTTCAATATAAAATTTTTATAAAATTTTATTTCTATATAAAATTTTTACAAAATGTTCTTCCTATACTAAATGTTTGCATAATTTTGTATCTATACAAATTTTTTGTGTGTTTATTTCTGTACAAAACTTTGGCAAAATTGTATTCCTATTGTTGTTAAAATTTTATTTCTATAGAAATTTTTGTAAAATTTTATTTGTACAGAAAATTTTACCAAAATTTTATTTCTATACAAAATTTAAAAAAAATACAGATTTGATGAAAATGGACCAAAAGCAACCAAATTCCATTTAGTCCGACCATCAGACCAAATTTAAAAAATGTCCGTGAAAATAAAGTTAACTTTAAAATTTATGATAACATTGTCTTAACGTTAACAGAGCGTTAACAGAGCTCTGCTAAGTGCTTAACAGAGAAAAAATAAAGTTAAATTAAAAAGAATAAATAGTTAAAATAAAAAAACGATCATTGTGCCAAAACTATAGAGGGGGCAGTATACACCCATATACCAAATTGTAGGGCACGATGAGTAGAATCTAAATCCGAAATAATTTCATAAAGTTCATTGCCAGAATTCGAGATATTTTCAATTTTAGTGTCAATTGAGTTAAAGTTAAAAACAAATGTGACCACTGTGCCAAAACTACAGAGGGGGCAGTATACACCCATATACCAAATTGTAGGGCACGATGAGCAGAATCTAAATCCGAAATAATTTCATAAAGTTCATTGCCAGAATTCGAGATATTTTCACTTTAACTCAATTGACACTAAAATTGAAAATATCTCGAATTCTGGCAATGAACTTTATGAAATTATTTCGGATTTAGATTCTACTCATCGGATTTAGATACTACATCATGAACTTTATGAAATTATTTCGGATTTAGATTCTACTCATCGTGCCCTACAATTTGGTATATGGGTGTATACTGCCCCCTCTATAGTTTTGGCACAATGATCGTTTTTTTATTTTAACTATTTGTTCTTTTTAAAGTTAACTTTATTTTTTCTCTGTTAAGCACTTAGCAGAGCACTGTTAACGCTCTGTTAACGTTAAGACAATGTTATCATAAATTTTAAATTTAACTTTATTTTCACGGACATCCACACATACAGTAGTGTTTTTTGTTTGTTTTTGGGGGCTAACCTAGTATAAGAAGCAGTGAATAATTGCCGCAATAGATTTTCACCATTATATCGGCTATATCAACTTCACTTTGATGGTATGCAAACGTTAGCTTTCGCTCGAATTAAAAATTGAACTCTGGTGTTATTACACTGAGAAAAAGCTTACCCAATTCCAAGGACTATATTTTTAATTCAAATATTTTGGTATTGATCATGTGCCAAAGAAGTGAGGAATTAAACTATTGAACCCATCAGAAAAACATTGCAAAAAAGTAGTAGAAATGTTCTATTTGGATACGGAAGTGGTGCAAAATTAGCGCAGGAGCGATGAATTAAACATATGTTTGTCATGAGACGGATGGCCACCATTTCAACAGCCGTTGCACTGAATTTGCATTACTTCTTAAGGTGTAATCCGAATTCAGTGTTTTGGATGTGAATTAAAAAAATTTTGTGATATTTTGCCAAATAAATGATTTCTATAATTTTGTATGATTTTTAATGCGTTTGTCTGAAACGTTTGATCTCAAATATTTAAAAAAAATTCACAATTTTTCTAGAATAGATTTCGCATCAAAAATAGTTCCAAAATGGGGACGATACCTTTCAAAACTTTATTTGAAAGACGTATTTTACATGAAATATGACATTCTTCTTTAGGCACAACTTCCAAAAATGTCCTCCCAAAGATGTTCTTTATTTTAACTGCATCGGAAGTTCATTTGAGTCAATTTTTTTATAACTCGCTTTTTTCATATTTCTAATGGGAAAAACAGTTTAAAAGTAATAAAATAGTGCAAATTATTTAAATTTTGCCGATAAGAATGCTAAATCCTTTCTAGAAAAATTGCGAATGTTTGAAAATATTTGATGTCAAACGTTCCAGACAAGCGTTATAATGCATTAAAAATCATAAAAATTTTTAAAAATTATTTATTCGTCAAAATATCACAAAATTTCTTTATTCATATCCAAATCACTGGATTCGCATCACACCTTAAGAAGTGATGCAAATTCAGTGCAACGGTGGTGGCTGTTGAAATGGTGGACATCCGTCCTATGACAAGCCCATGTTAAAATCATCGCTTCTGCGCCAATTTCGCATCACTTCCGGATCCAAAAAGAGCATTTCCACTATTTTTTTGGCGACGCTTTTTTTGGTGGGATGTCATATTTCATGTAAAATACGTCTTTAAAATAAAGTTTTGAAGGATATCGTTCCCTATTTTGGAACGATTTTTTACAATATATACAAAATCAATGAATTAAAAAAAGATTTCATTAATTTTGAAGAATTTTTCAAAATAATTAAAGCCAAGTTGACATTTGTTCTACAACATTTTTCTTCAAGAAAAGATACCCATTTTATACCCAGCAAAAAAATTTGGAAGTTCTTCCATAGGCACAACTTTAAAAGCACTTCCAGAAGATGCACTTCCAATGACGTTCTTTATTTTAACTACCCAGGAAGTTCTTTTAATTCAATTTTTTTATAACTTGGTTTTTCATACATTTAATTGGTAATTTCAACTTTTTTTGTTTCAAACAGAGTAAGAATTCATAAAATGGTACAAATCATTTAAATTTTGTCGAAAAAATGCTAAATCCAATTTGAAAAAATTGTGAATTTTTGAAAATATTTGAAGCCAAACGTTTCCGACAAGCATTCGGATCCATTAAAATTTATAAAAATTATAAAAATTAATTATTTGACAAAATATCACAGAATTTTTTAATTTACATCCAAAACATTGAATTCGGATCACACATAAAGAAGTGATGCAAATTCGGTGCAACGGCTGTTGAAATGGAGAACTTCTCTGACAAGCCCATGTTAAATTCATCGCTTCTGCGTCAATTTTGCACCACTTCCGGATCCAAAAAGAACATTTTCATTACTTTTTTGGCGACGCTTTTTTTTGCTGGGAAGTAGAATCACCTAAATCCTTAGATTTAGGTGATTCTACTTCCCAGTAAAATATTGTTGTGAGGATTTTTTGCAAAACTATTAAGCCAAGTTGACCTTAATAAAACGAAATTTTCTTTCATTTTAGGATACCCAATTGTAAGTCGAATCACTTAACTATAAGGACAAAACCACTTCATTATATCAGAGAAATGCGTCTTCCGTCCTAAGCAAAATTCGCAGTCGTATTTGAAGAACACGAAATCTTTGACCTCACAACAATATTTTTTTCAGTGTATTTATATGAAAATCCACACAGTACAATGTACTATTGATAACATTTGATATTCAATAGACAATGACGACAGTCAAATGGAGCTCTATTGGAATTGAATTGTAACAGAATTAGGTTAAAGTATCCTGCAGACCAGTTTTCAATTGCATGCATTTGCACCACTAAATACTTTGTCCAGTAGAATTTCATCGAAAACTAGAAATGTGTAAAACGGAAGAATGTATGAATATTTAACATGATTCTTGGGAAGCCATGGAATTTTTGAAAGTTACAGGGAATCTAGGTTTTATGTTGGATATAAATGTCGGATAAATTTTTCCAATTTAAAAAAGCGCTATTGTAAAGCAATAAGAACCACATTTTTCATTAACATTTATCAAGAATCAATAATGGTTTAAATTGTTTTATAAAGTTTGGATTGAATTTGCAAAATATATTTTACGGAAAAATATTATGAAGGTTTTTAGGCAAAGCGACCAATGATTGAAGATCTAATTTCATAATGATTCACAAACAGAGGAAATGTGAACAAATTTTTTACTTACAGTCAAAATATACAAATTCCAATTGTAAATGCATCTTACCTGAAATATAAAAAATTAATAATGATTAATAAGAAATGTAAATAAATACAAATATAAAAATAAAGATTCGAGTTTGGGACTTAATTTTTTAAACATACCCTACGGGAAATGAATCAACCCCAGGATTGGCACAGGACTTGTCCCTGGTGTCTATAGACCAGTCCCAGTTCTGATAAAAACATATGAAAGAGACTGATCACTTTAACATGGGTATTTCATTGACGAAGTAAATTTACACTTTATACGCAAATAAAAAAAAACGTTTGGAAACATGTACCTTCTTAAAATTTTTTGAACTTCTTCGAAAATTTCAAACATTTACCACAAAAAAAAATTGTTACAAAATTTTTATTTCTGCAATAAAAAAATAATTTTTGCTCAAAAACCACAGTCCATTTTGTTTATATCAAGCACTGTTCTTCTCTGACATTAAGTCTTCTGTTAAATAAATTTTCTTTACATCGGCTCGTGGGCACCCGAAACTATGCTATACAAATAAAACTATTTGAGTGTTTGCGTTGCTTGTGCGTCCATGGCTACAGCGATCATTGCCTGTTGATGACAATAACAGCTATGTAACCCAGTGGATAGTTTTTTGGCTTACAAACTGTATGGTCCGCGGATCCATTCTCTGTCCAGACGAAAGGAAAAATTTAAACAAATTATAAAATAAATGCTAAGAACTAAAAAACCTCGTGGAAGTGAGAAAGATGTGAGGGACCATGCAATTAACCAGAAAAAAAGTTTTTATACCCTTCACCACTACTGTGGTACAGGGTATAATAAGTTTGTGCATTTGTATGTAACGCCAAAAAGGAGTAATTATAGACCAACCTTTTAGTATACGGATCGGCTTAGAATTAAATTCTAAGTCGATTTAGCGATGTCCGTCTGTCCGTCTGTCTGTCTATCTGTCTGTTGATGTATTTTTGTGTGCAAAGTACAGCTCGCAATTTTAGTCCGATTGTCCTAAAATTTGGTATAGGGTCCTGTTTCGGCTCAAAGACGATCCCTATTGATTTTGGAAAAAAAATGGTTCAGATTTAGATATATCAGCCATATATACTTTTCACCGATCTGGTCATAATTGGCGTGTATATCAACCGATCTTCCTCACATTCCGTACATCGGAATATTTTATGAGTCTCGAAAAACTTGCAAAATATCAGCCAAATCGGTTCAGATTTAGATATAGCTCCCATATTTATATTTTACGCGATTTACACTCATATGACCACAGAGCCCAAAGTTTACTACCGATTTTCGTTAAATTTTGCACAGAGAGTAGAATTTACATTCTCCCAAGGCTTGGTAAATTTGATTGAAATCGGTTCAGATTTAGATATAGCTGCCATATATACCTTTCGTCCGATTTGCACTTATATGACCTCAAAAGCCAGAGTTTTGCCTTGACTTACTTCAAATTTTGCGCAAGGAGTATGGTTAATAGCATAGGTAAGTGTACCAAATTTGGTTGAAATCGGTTCAGATTTAGATATAGCTCCCATATATAGCTTTCGCCCGATTTACACTCATATGACCACAGAGGCCAACTTTTTGCTCCGATTTAGTTGAAATTTTGCACAGGGAGTAGAATTAGCATTGTAGCAATGCTTGCCAAATTTGGTTGAAATTGGTTCAGATTTAGATATATCTCCCATATATAGCTTTTGCCCGATTTACACTCATATGAACACAGAGGCTAATTATACCCTGCGCCACACTGTGGAACAGGGTATTATAAGTTAGTGCATATGTTTGTAACACCCAGAAGGAGACGAGATAGACACATGGTGTCTTTGGCAATACTGCTCAGGGTGGGTCCCTGAGTCGATATAACCATGCCCGTCTGCCCGTCCGTCCGTCCGTCCGTCCGTCTGTCTGTGAACACTTTTTTGTGATCAAAGTCTAGGTCGCAATTTAAATCCAATCGCCTTCAAATTTGGCACATGTCCCTAATTCAGGTCAGAATAGAACCCTATTGATATTGGAAGAAATCGGTTCAGATTTAGATATAGCTCCCATATATATCTTTCGCCCGATATGCACTAATATGGACCCAGCTGCCAGAGTTTTATACCGATTTGCTTGAAATTTTGTACAAACATAACACTTAGTCGTATAGTCAAGTGTGCAAAATTTGATTGAAATCGGTTCAGATTTAGATATAGCTCCCATATCTATCTTTCGCCCGATATGGACTTATATGGCCCCAGAAGCCAGATTTTTGGCCGAATTTGGTTGAAATTTTGCACTAGGAGTACAATTAGTAGTATAGTCAAGTGTGCAAAATTTGATTGAAATCGGTTCAGATTTAGATATAGCTCCCATATATATCTTTCGCCCGATATGGACTAATATGGTCCTAAAAGCCAGAGTTTTGGCCCAATTTGGTTGAAATTTTGCACAGGGAGTAGATTTAGCATTGTAGCTATGTGTGCCAAATCTGGTTGAAATCGATTCAGATTTAGATATAGCTCCCATATATATATTTCGCCCGATATGGACTAATATGGTCCTAGAAGCCAGAGTTTTGGCCCAATTTGTTTGAAATTTTGCACTAGGAGTATAATTAGTAGTGCAGTTAAGTGTGCAAAAATGTGATTGAAATCGGTTCAGATTTAGATATAGCTCCCATATATATCTTTCGCCCGATATGGACTAATATGGTTCTAATAGCCAGAGTTTTGGCCCAATTTGGTTGAAATTTTGCACATTGCGTTCCACCCTAGTGCATTAGCCGACTTAAATTTAGAGTCTATAGATTTTGTAGAAGTCTATCAAATTCTGTCCAGATCGAGTGATATTTAAATGCATGTATTTGGGGCAAACCTTTATATATAGCACCCCAACACATTTGACGGATGTGATATGGTATCGAAAATTTAGATCTACAAAGTGGTGCAGGGTATAATATAGTCGGCCCCGCCCGACTTTAGACTTTCCTTACTTGTTTTTAACTCCGATATAGTTGAAATTTTGCACAGGGAGTAGAATTAGCATTGTTACTACACGCACAGAACATGTTTGGACATGGTTGCCGCATCCATTTAATGCTTATTTAGAGTATTTAATTGTCGCGAAAACCATGTATTTTGTCTTTGTAAAAATAATTTTCGAGCGGAGAAAAATATATGTTGGCAATAAGCATTTAAATGGTTCTCAAATGCCGCAAACATGTTCTATTATTTAAATGATAGAATTTGAGACCATTATATGGTCAGGAAAATCATGTACCTGACCATTCAATTTTTTTTACTTTTTTGCAAAGAAAAAAGTATTTTTATAGTTTACGTATAGATATGTCTACAAGCATTACATGGCCATAAAGACCATGTACATTGTTTTCGTGACCATTTAATTTTTTAATTTTTTTGCAGCGACAAGAATTTTATAAAAACATTGAGCAGGTACACACGATTTTCATTTTGCGCGTCAGTCGTGTGTTGATTGTTTCTTGGAATGGACGGAGAATACGGAATTATTGTGTTTTGTGTTAATTTATTTATTCAGAAATGGGACGTGGTTTTATGTGAATACAAAAAAGGAAAGTGTAATTGAAACAAATGTACCTGGTTTTTGTTCTGCATTTTGACATATGGTATAATTTATTTTTATTTGCAGTTATATGATGTCTGTGTTTGTACATTTGATGGGCACGAAGTAAATATGGAATGATTTCTTATTGTTGAAATTGAACCAAACTAGAGTGTGTAAAAATATGTGAAGTTTGCTTGCACAACATTATAAATACAAATAAACAATGAATTAGTTTATAAATAAATAAAAACAAATAAATAAAGTTGATTTTGTGTTTTCTTTTCTCAAGTGGCGTCCTTTTTTCGACGACGAAAAAAGTTTTTTCATAAAAATCAAAACATTTTAGGTTGTGACCATGTTCTTTTAACTAGAAGAAAAACATTTTTGACGAATAACATAACATTTTAGATCGTGACCATTGTCTTTTAATGGAAACAAAATTATTTTTATCAATATAATAACATTTTAGATGAGGACAATTGTATTTTTCTTAGAACCATGTTCACTGAGCCAACATGGTTGCAGGTTAAAATGTTACATGGTCGCCGCAAAAATAGCTGCTATCATATTATTTTGCTCTTCGAATATGATTGTGGCAATCATGTTTCTTCTCTGCGTGTATGCGTGCCAAATTTGGTTGAAATCGGTTCAAATTTAGATATAGCTCCCATATATATATGTTTTTCTTATTTCGACAAAAATGGTCAAAATACCAACATTTTCCTTGTAAAATCGCCACTGCTTAGTCGAAAAGTTGTAAAAATGACTCTAATTTTCAGCGTTGCCAATTTAGCTTTTTTCGCGCTAGATTTGGCTTTTTTTGAAGACGTTTAGCGGGGAAAAAATGCATTTAGCTTTTAGCTTTTTTTCTGGCTTTTTTTCATGACCCTTTTAGCTATTTTTGGCTTTTTTATTTTCGACACGTTTCTATTGAAGTATGGATAAAACGGCGTTTTTATCTAAGCCTTGCTGCAAGAATAAGGGTATCCACATATTTCAAAGCTCAGTTGAAACATTAATAATGATTCCAGCCATTATGCGGGCATTTTTGTAGCAAATACACCTTGTTGTAATGTTTTTTCATCATATTCATAAAAGTTATCGTAAACTTTAAATCTACTATTACCATACAAATTTGTTAGATAAACTGTCAGTAAATTATTGGGAATATTAGCATTTGACTCGTTAATCGTTTTTATGTTATTATAATATTTTTAAGTTATTACGATATTACTAAATTAAAATAGTAGATGTGAATGTGCACTGAAAAAATATTGTCGTGAGGCCAAAGATTTCATCTCCTTAAAATACGAACGCGAATTTTGGTTATAATAGCATTTTTGAATTTCTCTTATATAAACTGTTTTCCTTGTCCAAAAGAGGATAAAGTCGTTTTGTCCTTATAATTAAGTGATTCAACTTAAAAATGGGTATCTTTTCATGAAAGAAGGAAGAATTAATGAAATAGTCTTTAAATGTGAGGAGTTTTTGCATCTTGACCACAAACCAAAATAGCGTTCAAAAATAGAAGATGTTTTTCAAAACTTTATTTTAAAAACGTATATGTTACAATAATTTCTACTTGAAGTCGAGTCTGAATTTGGAAATTTAAGTTGGCGTTAGCACGTTTTTAAAGCACTTTGATAGCTCATGAAGAAAAGGAAAATGTTTTTATTGGGAAATGTAAACTGTAGGTATCTTCTACAATTAAAATAAAAGTAATGTATTTCGAATTTCTCACAATTTCAAAACCAAACTAAAATTTTATTGAAAAAAATGACAAATCATTTTTTTACCAAATCCAAAGCATGCTTAGATTATTTAATATTTTAAAATAACAAGTAAATAAAATAGAGGTGTTGGGAAGGTAGCTCCCACAAAACGAAAGACTTCCAGTAAAAAATTTGTGATAGTAATCAAAATGTATCGAATACGCAAACAGAGCTAATATGCCTTAGATACTGTTACAGTCTCACAGAAGTGGAATTAAACTGAATTAAAATGAAAATAATATGCATTTTAAGTGAAATAAAGCCTTTAAGTTTGTTAAATTTCAATCAAAAATTTGACTTTTGATACAAAAAAAAATTTAGCTTTTTTTCTAGCTATTTTTTAGGATTTTTTAGCTATTTTTTTGGGCAAATCTAGCGGTTTTTGGTGAAACAATTCTGGCAACGCTGCTAATTTTCCTAAACTTCTAATACATATATATCGAGCGATAAATCATAAAAAAAACTTTTGCGAAGTTTCCTTAAAATTGCTTCAGATTTAAATGTTTCCCATATTTTTTTACTAACATTGTGTTCCACCCTAGTGCATTAGCCGACTTAAATTTTGTGTCTATAGATTTTGTAGAAGTCTATCAAATTCTGTCCAGATCGAGTGATATTTAAATGTATGTATTTGGGACAAACCTTTATATAGCCCCCAACACATTTGACGGATGTGGTATGGTATCGAAAATTTAGATCTACAAAGTGGTGCAGGGTATAATATAGTCGGCCCCGTCCGACTTTAGACTTTCCTTACATGTTTTTTTTTTTTTTGAGTTAGTCTTTATGAAATTGTTTTTCCATCCTGTTAATTTTTATACCCTCCACATAGGATGGGGGTATATTAACATTGTCATTCCGTTTGTAACACATCGAAATATTGCTCTAAGACCCCATAAAGTATATATATTCTGGGTCGTGGTGAAATTCTGAGTCGATCTAAGCATGTCCGTCCGTCCGTCCGTCCGTCTGTTGAAATCACGCTAACTTCCAAACGAAACAAGCTATCGACTTGAAACTTGGCACAAGTAGTTGTTATCGATGTAGGTCGGATGGTATTGAAAATGGGCCATATCGGTCCACTTTTACGTATAGCCCCCATATAAAGGGACCGTCAGATTTGGCTTGTGGAGCCTCTAACAGAAGCATATTTCATCCGATCCGGCTGAAATTTGGTATATGGTGTTGGTATATGGTCTCTAACATCCATGCAAAAATTGGTCCACATCGGTCCATAATTATATATAGCCCCCATATAAACCGATCCCCAGATTTGGCTTCACATCGGTCCATAATTATATATATAGCCCCCATATAAACCGATCCCCAGATTTGGGTTGCGGAGCCTCAAAGAGAAGCAAATTTCATCCGATCCGCCTGAAATTTGGTACATGATATTGGTATATGGTCTCTAACAACCATGCAAAAATTGGTCCACATCGGTTCATAATTATATGTAGCCCCATATAAACCGATCCCCAGATTTGGCTTGCGAAGTCTCCAAGAGAAGCAAATTTCATCCAATCCGGTTGTAATTTGGAACATGGTGTTAGTATATGATCTTTAACAACCGTGCCAGAATTGGTCCATATCGGTCCATAATTATATATAGCCCCCATATAAAACATTATCCAGATTTGACCTCCGGAGCCTCTTGGAGGAACAAAATTCATCCGATCTGGTTCAAATTAGGCACGTGGTGTTAGTATATGGTCGCTAACAACCATACCAAAATTGGTCCAATCACACAAAAATTGGTCCATATCGGTTCATAATCATAGCTGCCACTAGAGCCAAAAATAATCTACCAAAATTTTATTTCTATAGAAAATTTTGTCAAAATTTTATTTCTATAGAAATTTTTTTCAAAATTTTATTTCTAGAGAAAATTTTGTAAAAATTTTATTCGGTTCATAATCATGGTTGCCACTCGAGCCAAAAATAATCTACCAAGATTTTATTTCTATAGAAAATTTTGTTGAAATTTTATTTCTGTAGAAATTTTTGTCAAAATTTTCTTTCTATAGAAAATTTTGTCAAAATTTTTATTTCTATAGAACATTTTGCGAAAATTTTATTTCTATAGAAAATTTTGTTAAAATTTTATTTCTGTAGAAAATTTTGTCAAAATTTTATGTCTACTTTGTCAAACTGAATTATATACGTATTGGATCGATCTTTTTTGATTTAATATATACCACGTATGGACTTACTTACAATTTAGAAGATGGTGTTAGGAGATTTTAAGATACCTTGCCATCGGCGAGCGTTACCGCAACTTAAGTAATTCGATTGTGGATGGCAGTGTTTAGATGAAGTTTCTACGCAATCCATGATGGAGGGTACATAAGCTTCGGCCTGGCCGAACTTACGGCCGTATATACTTGTTTTTTTTTTTTTTTTTAACTTTTGAAATAATTGTATTTTAGTAAATTTATAAATAGATCCAAAGATTTTAATATCAAGAGAATACACTGAAAAAACGATTTCATGTCCTTAATATACGAATGCGAATTTTTCGAAGCATAGAATATACATTTCTCTGATATAAAGTTTTTTTTTACATGTCCAAAAGACGGTAAACTTTTCAATAAAGTCGTTTTGTCTTTATAGTTATGTGGTTCCACTTAAAATAGGGCATATGTACATGAAAGAAATTTTGTTTAACTAAGGTCAACTAGACTTAAATAATTCTGAAGAACTTAATGAAATCGTATTTAAATTTGTGGACTTTTTGTATCTTAACTATAAAGCAAACAGCATTCATGTATTTTTCAAGCATTTTTAACTTGAAACATAGCATAATTTCTACTTGAAGTCGAGTCCGAATTTGGAAATTTAAGTTGTCGTTAAAAATTTAAGTTGTAATGAAGAAACAAACTGATAAAATAAATAAATTAAAATTAATTTCCTAGAAACAAGTACGCAAAACTCAAATCAAGTCTCGTGCCCACAAAACGGCATTTACGGAAAGCTTATGAACAGCTGCTCCAAAGACAACAAAGCCTATGGTTACCCCTTACCACAAAATCGACGGCAAATCCCGTCTTCTACCATAGAAGATGGGGAAAAAGTAGTGGCCAGCGAGGGGCCATATTTCGATTAATCAAGTCTGTTACAATTTTTTTTTTTTTGGAATAAATTCTCAAATTCTTGAAAAAATCATTCATTTTCAATTTGCGCTCTTAATAGATGCAGTATGTATTTAGAACATTTGTATTTTATATTTTCCGATATATAAGATCATTAAATTATTGTAATTGCATAGTATTATTCCCATTTGATGTGACACAACTTCTCTTTCGGAAATACAATCTCCTAACCTTCATTATTTCTTCAGTTTTGAGTGTTGAGTAATTAATGCGCGTGACACGAAATTTTCGTGACACGTGTGATTCACGCGTGAATCACGTGAGCCGTGAACAAAATTTGAAGGAACTCTCGTGAATGTGCGTGAATGAGACTAAAATGAATATGTCGTGCGTGAGCGTGCGTGAGAAATAAAATCGGTTCGTGAGTGTGCGTGAATAAAATTTCTGCAAAATCAAGCTCACGAAAAAAATCAATATTTAATTCATACTCGTATGTAAATTGAAATTAATTTAGCTCTCGAACTATATTCTATTTTTGAATTTGGTTATCTTTGCTTATTTCCGTTTGGAAAATGTCGTAAGTCTCGTGAATTTGTCGTGAATCACGTGAATTGTCGTGAATCGTGCGTGAGTGCGAGTCTTTAAAAGTAGTTCGTGCGTGAGCGTGCGTGAGTACTGGTTTTAATTCCGTGAATGTGCGTGAGTGGGATTGGCTAGCACACAAATCGTGCGTGAGCGTGCGTGAATAAACATTTTGCTTCGTGAATGTGCGTGAGTGTTAGTGAAATTTCTGTCACGCGCACACCTCTACTAAGGACATAAATCTCTAAAGCTTATGATTTAAGGGATTTTATTCAATTATATATTTCTTTTCTCACAATTTTTAAATTGTGATACAAGTAAAGAAGCATAAAGGAATCAGTCAATAGAATATATTCCCCCCTACGCTAATGGAGATGTCATCATCAGAAAATGATTAAACATCATCCTAGAGGTATTTTCCCATCAACATAGAAATGAACTGCAATGACAGTATGGCTTATTTCATGTCGAGTTCAATTACGGATGTAAGCACATTGGATTTACAATCACTCTTTAATAGTCAACAATGAGAGATTAGTACACTCTGCCTCCTGCACTTCATATAGGAAAAACATTGTAGATTTGTACACTGAAAAAAAATTCTATAGAAATTTTCTTTAGAAATGAAATTTTGACAAAATTTTTCATAGAAATAAAATTTTGCCGAAATTGTCTATGGAAATAAAATTATGACAAAATTTTCTATAGAAATAAAATTTTGACAAATTTTTCTATTGAAATAAAATTTTGACAAAATATTATATAAAAATAAAATTTTGACAAAATATTCTATAGAAATAAAATTTTGACAAAATATTCTAAGAAATAAAATTTTAACAAAATTTTCTATAGAAATAAAATTTTGAGAACATTTTCTATAGAAATAAAATTTTTACAAAATTTTCCATAGAAATAAAATTTTGACAAAATTGTCTATGGAAATAAAATTATGACAAAATTTTCTATAGAAATAAAATTTTGACAAATTTTTCTATTGCAATAAAATGTTGACAAAATATTCTATAGAAATAAAATTTTGACAAAATATTCTATAGAAATAAAATTTTGGCAAAATTTTCTATAGAAATAAAATTGTGACAAAATTTTCTATAGAAATAAAATTTTGACAAAATTGTCTATAGAAATAAAATTTCGACAAAATTTTCTATAGGAATCAAATTTGATAAAATTGTCTATAGAAATAAAATTGTCTATAGAAATAAAATGTAAATAAGATATTGACAAAATTTTCTATAGATATAAATTTTTTTCAAAATTTTCTATAAAAATTAAATTTTGACAAAATTTTCTATAGAAATTAAATTTTGACTTAATTTTCTATAGAAATAAAATTTTGACAAAATTTTCTATGGAAATAAAATTTTCACAAAATTTTTTATAGAAATAAAATGTTGACAAAATTCTTTATAGAAATAAAATTTTGATAAAATTTTCTATAGAAATAAAATATTGACAAAAATTTCTATAGATATAAAATTTTGTCAAAAGTTTATTTTTATAGAAAGTTTTATCAAAATTTTATTTCTATAAAAAATTTTGTCAAAATTTGATTTCTATAGAAAATTTTGTAAAATTTTAATTTCTATAGAAAATTTTGTCAAAGTTTTCTATAGAAATAAAATGTTGACCAAATTTTCTATAGAAATTAAAATTTTACAATTTTTTTTTTTAGAAATTAAAATTTCACAAAACTTTTTATAAAAATACAATTTTGACAAATTTTTTTTACAGAAATAAAATTATGACAAAATTGTACGAAAAATTAAATTAGAACTAAAATTGTCTGTAGAAATAAAATTTTAATAAACATTTGTTATAGAAATAAAATTTTGAAAAAATTTTCTATAGAAATAAAATAGTGACAAAATTTTCTATAGATAGGGTAAGTGCAGCAACTGTGGTATAGGCTGGTAATGTGGTATAGTAGCTGTTTTCTCTATCTAAGAACATACGAATAACTAAACCAAGCTGAATAGATTGTGGCTGTCAGAAAATGAAGCAATCGAAGATCAATTTGATTTTTGCAACTCTTTCTTTAAGCCAGTTGAAAGAATTCATATTTATCCGTGCTCGAAGGTTTTTTGGTGGATGTTAATTAATCATTTCGTTTTGTGTGAAGATATATTTTAAATTTATTAATTTTCGGATTTAAATAACTGACTAGTACTAAATAAGCATAAAATTTATGCAATTGCGATACACATATTGCATTTATTTTTTTTTACAAAAAAATTTACATTATGGTGAACCACATTACCTGCACATTTTATGAATTCGTGCTTATTGTGTTTTTTAATAAATTCGCAAATATATCCGAAATTATGGGTTTCTTAGTTTTCGCTCATAGTTGCGTGGATGGCTAACACTAGTAAAATGAATGTGGTAAAATCTTAGCCTCGTCGAAGAAAAACAAAAAATTTGGCTTTCGAAAAACAAATGGGTATACCACTTTTGCTGCACTTACCCTATAAAATTTTGTCAAAATTTTCTATAAAAATAAAATTTTGACAAAATTGTCTACAGAAATAAAATGTTGACAAAATTTTCTATAGAAATTAAAATTTTACAAAATTTTTTATAGAAATACAATTTTGACAAAATTTTTTATAGAAATAAAATTATGACAAATTTCTACGTAAAAATAAAATTATTACTAAACTTTTTTTATAGAAATAAAATTTTGATAAACATTTGTTATAGAAATAAAATGTTGACAAAATTTTCTATAGGAATAAAATTTCGACAAAAGTTTCTATAGAAATAAAATTTTGACAAAATTTTCTATAAAAATAAAATTTTGAAAATTGTCTATAGCAATAAATTTTGATAAAATTGTCTATAGAAATAAAATTTTGACAAAATTTTCTATAGAAATAAAATTTTGACAAAATTTTCTATAGAAATAAAATCTTGACAAAATTTTCTATAGAAATAAAATTTTGACAAAATTTTCTATAGAAATAAAATTTTGACAAAATTTTCTATAGAAATAAAATGTTGACAAAATTTTCTATGGAAATAAAATTTTGACAAAATTTTCTATAGAAATAAAATTTTGACAAAATTGTCTATAGAAATAAAATTTCGACAAAATTTTCTATAGAAATAAAACTTTAAAAAAAATTTTTATAGAAATAAAACTTTGACAAAATTTTCTATAGAAATAAAATTTTGACAAAATTTTCTATAGAAATAAGCTGAGATCAAAAACAACAATAACGATTGAAGAGAAGCCAACAATAACAAACAAAACGAATGATGATAGAGGAAGCACGCTCAAAAACAAACCCAGCCAAATACATTCAAATCGATGATTTGAGTTTGGCAAAGGAAAAGAGATATGCTGGCAAATTTGTTTAGGCAGTAGCCGACTATCAAACCCTTTTTCGGGAGGTTCAAGTGTAGTTCACTTTGGGTTGAGAGAATTACCCGAATTTATTCTGATAATTGGTTGATAGTTTTGCTGCAAGTAGAGGATGCTGAAGAGGAATGTGGTAATTCCGAAACAGCTGTACATCCAACCATCTTGCAGTCTATAGGGCTTTGCCCAAATAAATTTAACAAGCATACTTTTCCTCTGTTGGTTAAGCTACACTTGTAGTTTAGTCAATGCATGACTTTAAGCTGAGATAAAAAAAACAACAACAATAACGATTGAAGAGAAGCCAACAATAACAAACAAAACGAATGAAAATATAAAATTTTGTCAAAATGTTATTTTTACAGAAAATTTTATCAAAATTTTATTTCTATAAAAAAATTTTGTCAACATTTTATTTCTATAAAAAATTTTGTGAAAATTTTATTTCTATAAAAAATTTTGTCAAAATTTTATTTCTATAGAAAATTTTGTAAAATTTTAATTTCTATAGAAAATTTTGTCAAAATCATCTATAGAAATAAAATTTTGACAAAATTTTCTATAGAAATTAAAATTTTACAAAATTTTTTATAGAAATACAATTTTGACAAAATTTTTTATAGAAATAAAATTATGACAAATTTCTACGTAAAAATAAAATTATTACTAAACTTTTTTTATAGAAATAAAATTTTGATAAACATTTGTTATAGAAATAAAATGTTGACAAAATTTTCTATAGGAATAAAATTTCGACAAAAGTTTCTATAGAAATAAAATTTCGACAAAAGTTTCTATAGAAATAAAATTTTGACAAAATTTTCTATAAAAATAAAATTTTGACAAAATTTTCTATAAAAATAAAATTTTGACAAAATTGCCTAAAGAAATAAAAATGTTGATCAAATTTGCTATAGAAATAAAATTTTGACAAAATTTTCTATAGAAATAAAATATTGACAAAATTTTCTATCGAAATAACATTTTGACAAAATTTTCTATGGAAATAAAATTTTGACAAAATTTTCTATAGAAATAAAATTTTGACAAAATTGTCTATAGAAATAAAATTTCGATAAACATTTTCTATAGAAATAAAATTTTGACAAAATTTTTTATAGAAATAAAACTTTGACAAAATTTTATATAGAAATAAAATTTTGACAAAATTTTCTATAGAAATAAAATTTTGACGACAAAGTTTTCTATAGAAATAAAATTTGGACAAAGTTTTCTATAGAAATAAAATTTTGATAAACATTTTCTATAGAAATAAAATTTCGATAAAATTTCCATAGATAGAAAATGTTGACAAAATTTTCTATAGAAATAAAATTTTGATAAAATTTCCATAGAAAGAAAATGTTGACAAAATTTTTTATAGAAATAAAATTTTGACAAAATTAGCTATGGAAATAAGATTTTTGCAAAATTTTAATTTTGGCAAAATTTGATAAATTTTGATAATTTTTTTTTGGTAAAAATTTCTCCAAATTTTGATAAATTATTTTTGGCTCGAGTGGCAACCGTGGTATTAGCCCATTCTAAGCTCATTATAAAGAACCTGTTATATATCTTTAAAATTTAGAATTTGTTTCCATAAACACTTATTAATTTTAATGAATGTATACCTTCAGTGTATTCACTAAACAGACAGTTGTGAGAAAAACCTGCCATAAATGGCTAAAAGTGGTTACAGCAATGGGAAATAAAAACAAAAGTGCCTGATGCGGGAGTGAGGTAGACTGAATGATGTGACAAATATTTAGTTTTGACCATTTATGGTTATTGAAAAAATAATTGCATAGTTGTGTACATGCTCTCTGTTATCGTAGCCGCTATAGAACTCGGTTTCATAAATATACGGCTTGCTTGCAACGAATCCGATGACAGCAACACAAAGTTGAAAAACACGTTCACTGCCATCGAATCGAAGTAAATAATAACAAAAAAACTCATTGAAATGTAAAAGCAAGTGCAAAGATGGCCAGGCCATGCATTGGCCTACACGGAAAATAAATACTTGGTTTGGTTTCTATACGAAATATTGAAAAAACTACTGTAATTCGTTAAACATAATATGGTTGCTCTAAATATAATTTTATGTGTCCACAAATAATATTTGTTTACCACAAAAATGAATTATATTTATTTTCGTTATATCAACGCATTTTTTTGCGTGTACTCCATAAAATCTAAATCTCTGGTCTTTAATATGGGAATACCAAAAAAGGCTCGAGTTTAATATAGACCAGTGTTTTTGCTTTGTCTTGCCCAAATGGATTGAATTACATCGATGGCATATTTCGTCGTCATAGCTTGGAATATTGGGGTCATTATGTTCCAAGTGTATGCGCATTATTACTGCTGGAAAGTGTAATGACTTCATTGACTTCAACAATGCGATCACATTACCTATGCCAATATTTAATTACCGGCAATTTATAAACAGTTTATGCATTTATGTACAAATATGGTGGTAATTGATAGAGGAGCTAAATTAGTGAAGCGCAATAAACGGCATAATTTCACAGTTGTCACCCAATATTTAAGCACGGCATTATTATAATTGAAATCATTAAACGATGTGTCGACAAGTGAACTTTCAATGTTCTTGTGTAATTACCATACGTACTTTGGGTCCAATATGAACCCAGTACGTCTAGCGGCAGCATGTTAGTTTAAGGCTCACGTAGACTATTGAGATCTTAGTAATATTCCGCACCCAGTGAGGGAAACATGTTTTATGAGCAAAATGTTATTTTTGGATTGTGGCCATTTAATATGTTTGTCGCAACCAGTGTTGCCAATATTTTCCCAAAATGGAACGCTTTTATCCCCAAAAATCCCCAATTTAATTTAAAATTCCCCATAAAAATCCCAAATACATTTTTTGGCAAATTTTTTGAAAAAAAGTAAACGAATATACTCTGCTATAGAAAATTCGTAAATACACTCACAGAAAAATCATGTTTGGACATGGTTGTTGCATCCATTTAATGCTTATCTAGAGTATTTAATTGTGGCGAAAACCATGTATTTTGTCTTTGTAAAAATAATATTCGAGCGGAGAAAAATATATGTTGGCAATAAGCATTTAAATAGTTCTCAAATGCCGCAAGCATGTTCTATTGTTTAAATGATAAAATTTGAGACGATTACATGGTCGGGAAAATCATGTACCTGACCATTCAATTTTTTTACTTTTTTGCAGGGAAAAAAGTATTTTTATAGGTTACGTATAGACATGTCTAGAACCATTACATGACCATAAAAACCATTTACATTTTTTTCGTGACCATTTAATTTTTTAACTTGTTTGCAGCGAAAAGAATTTTATAAAAACATTAAGCAGGTACACACGATTTTCATTTTGCGCGTCAATAGTGTGTTGATTTTTTCTTGGAATGGACGGAGAATACGGAATTACTGTGTTTTGTGTTAATTTATTTATTCAGAAGTGGCATGTGGGCAAAAAAGGGAAGTGTAATTGAAAAAATGTACCTGTTTTTGTTGTGCATTTTGATATATGGTATAATTTATTTTTATTTGTAGTTACATGATCTCTGCGTTGGTACATTTGATGAGCACGAAGTAAATATGGAATGATTACTTATTGTTGAAATTGAACCAAAACAGAGTGAGTTAAAATATGTGATGCTTGCTTGCACGACATTATAAATACAAATAAGCAATGAATTAGTTTATAAATAAACAAAAACAAATAAAGTTAATTTTGTGTTTTCTTTTCTCAAGTGGCATCCTTTTTTCGACGACGAAAAAAGTTTTTTCATAAAGATCAAAACATTTTAGGTTGTGACCATGTTTTAACTGGAAGAAAAACATTTTTGACGAATACCAAAACATTTTAGAATGTGACCATTGTATTTTGATTCAAACAAAATTCTTGTTATCAATATAATATCATTTAAGATGAGGACAATTATATTTTTCTTAGAACCATGTTCACTGAGCCAACATGGTAGCAGGTGAAAATGTTACATGGTCGCCGCAAAAATAGCTCCTATCATATTATTTTGCTCTTCAAATATGATTGTGACAATCATTTTTCTTCTTTGCGTGCACACAAAATTACATATACAGACAGACGGACATCGCTAAATCGACTCAGAATTTAATTCTAAGACGATCGGTATACTAAACGATGGGTCCCAGACTTTTCCTTCTTGGAGTTACATACAAATGCACAAACTTATTATACCCTGTACCACAGTAGTGGTGAAGTGTATAAAAAGTAAAGGGTGATTCTTTTGAGGTTA
Source organism: Haematobia irritans (assembly GCF_050003625.1). NCBI lineage: Eukaryota > Metazoa > Arthropoda > Insecta > Diptera > Muscidae > Haematobia > Haematobia irritans. The sequence goes on from NC_134400.1 coordinate 121,121,584, forward strand.
GGATTTTCATGCATTAGTATTTGACAGATCACGTGGGATTTCAGACATGGTGTCAAAGAGAAAGATGCTCAGTATGCTTTGACATTTCATCATGAATAGACTTACTAACGAGCAACGCTTGCAAATCATTGAATTTTATTACCAAAATCAGTGGCAGAAAATCCGCTTTTTTATCGACAAATTTTGTTCAGCGATGAGGCTCATTTCTGGTTGAATGGCTACGTAAATAAGCAAAATTGCCGCATTTGGAGTGAAGAGCAACCAGAAGCCGTTCAAGAACTGCCCATGCATCCCGAAAAATGCACTGTTTGGTGTGGTTTGTACGCTGGTGGAATCATTGGACCGTATTTTTTCAAAGATGCTGTTGGACGCAACGTTACGGTGAATGGCGATCGCTATCGTTCGATGCTAACAAACTTTTTGTTGCCAAAAATGGAAGAACTGAACTTGGTTGACATGTGGTTTCAACAAGATGGCGCTACATGCCACACAGCTCGCGATTCTATGGCCATTTTGAGGGAAAACTTCGGAGAACAATTCATCTCAAGAAATGGACCGGTAAGTTGGCCACCAAGATCATGCGATTTGACGCCTTTAGACTATTTTTTGTGGGGCTACGTCAAGTCTAAAGTCTACAGAAATAAGCCAGCAACTATTCCAGCTTTGGAAGACAACATTTCCGAAGAAATTCGGGCTATTCCGGCCGAAATGCTCGAAAAAGTTGCCCAAAATTGGACTTTCCGAATGGACCACCTAAGACGCAGCCGCGGTCAACATTTAAATGAAATTATCTTCAAAAAGTAAATGTCATGGACCAATCTAACGTTTCAAATAAAGAACCGATGAGATTTTGCAAATTTTATGCGTTTTTTTTTTTTAAAGTTATCAAGCTCTTAACAAATCACCCTTTACTATGCAGATGGTCTTTTTTACCATTTTTCATATTATATATCTTTTTGGGAGGAATCGGTGTCCTTGTGCATTTAAGGGTTAAAGTTTACATCATCGTTCAAGTTAGAGATTCATTGGAGCATGAAACAATATCCCATTTAGCCTTCAAATAGAAAACTTTACAACATCATGGTCCAAAAAAAAAAAAAATCTGCTGAACTTTTGCTTTTCCAAATTAAACAAAAGTCTAAAGTTAAACAAAGACAATAGACAGAGATGATAAAGTTCTTAAAATGTAATTTTAAATTCATTAGACTATTTAAATGAAATGAGAAATGTTACAAGGACAAGATATTCTCTCAAAAGGACACCTAGAGAATACTTAGGGTTGCGAATTTACAAAGTAGCCAATTCAAATGACCCTATTTTTTTGTGTGTGAAAAAAAATTGATTGAAATCATAAAAATATATATTCACTATAATGCAAATTAAATATTAAACAAGTATATATGGCCGTAAGTTCGGCCAGGCCGAATCTTATGTACCCTCCACCATGGATAGCGTAGAAACTTCTTCGAAAGACTGTCATCCAGAATCGAACTAATTGGGTTGTGGTATCTTAAATCGTTTTCTAAATTGTGAGTTAGTCCAAACGTGGTATATATTAGGCAAAAAAGGTATGTGTAACATAGGTAAGTCTACAAATAATTACGAATCGATATGGACTTTTGAACGGTACGTAGGGATCCAGAATTGAAATATGGGGGTCGCTTATATGGGGGCTATATACAATTATGAACTTGATATGGACCAATTTTTGTGCGATTGGGGATCGATTTATCCGATTGCTATATATAACTATAGATCGATATGGACCTAGTTAGGCATGGTTGTTGAAGACCATATACTAACACCATGTACCAAATTTCAGCCGGATCGGATCAAATTTGCTTCTCTTAGAGGGTCTGCAAGCCAAATTTGGGGGTCCGTTTATATGGGGGCTATACGTAAAAGTGGACCGATATGGCCCATTTGCAATACCATCCGACCTACATCAATAACAAGTAAAGGGTGATTCTTTTGAGGTTAGGATTTTCATGCATTAGTATTTGACAGATCACGTGGGATTTCAGACATGGTGTCAAAGAGAAAGATGCTCAGTATGCTTTGACATTTCATCATGAATAGACTTACGATCTGCCACAACGTCGAATTTTCAGTGAATGGGCCCTAGAAAAGTTGGCAGAAAATCCGCTTTTTTATCGACAAATTTTGTTCAGCGATGAGGCTCATTTCTGGTTGAATGGCTACGTAAATAAGCAAAATTGCCGCATTTGGAGTGAAGAGCAACCAGAAGCCGTTCAAGAACTGCCCATGCATCCCGAAAAATGCACTGTTTGGTGTGGTTTGTACGCTGGTGGAATCATTGGACCGTATTTTTTCAAAGATGCTGTTGGACGCAACGTTACGGTGAATGGCGATCGCTATCGTTCGATGCTAACAAACTTTTTGTTGCCAAAAATGGAAGAACTGAACTTGGTTGACATGTGGTTTCAACAAGATGGCGCTACATGCCACACAGCTCGCGATTCTATGGCCATTTTGAGGGAAAACTTCGGAGAACAATTCATCTCAAGAAATGGACCGGTAAGTTGGCCACCAAGATCATGCGATTTGACGCCTTTAGACTATTTTTTGCGGGGCTACGTCAAGTCTAAAGTCTACAGAAATAAGCCAGCAACTATTCCAGCTTTGGAAGACAACATTTCCGAAGAAATTCGGGCTATTCCGGCCGAAATGCTCGAAAAAGTTGCCCAAAATTGGACTTTCCGAATGGACCACCTAAGACGCAGCCGCGGTCAACATTTAAATGAAATTATCTTCAAAAAGTAAATGTCATGGACCAATCTAACGTTTCAAATAAAGAACCGATGAGATTTTGCAAATTTTATGCGTTTTTTTTTAAAAAAAAAGTTATCAAGCTCTTAACAAATCACCCTTTACTTGTGCCAAGTTTCAAGTCGAAAGCTTGCTTCGTTCGGAAGTTAGCGTGATTTCAACAGACGGACGGACGGACGGAAATGCTCAGATCGACTCAGAATTTCAACACGACCCAGAATATATAAACTTTATGGGGTCTTAGAGCAATATTCCGATGTGTTACAAACGGAATGACAAAGTTAATATACCCCAATTCTATGGTGGATGGTATAAAAATTCATTTAAAGCAGCTATCTGCACTGAACAAAATATTGTAGTGAAGCAAAAGATTTCATGTCATTAACCCTTTCGACCCCGAATTTTTTTAGGTATCGCTAAAATTTTTCTTTTACTTTTAATCATGTTGAAGTCATGTAAGAAGCGTCTAGCCTAAATTTCGGGTTGCCACGCCCATTTGTTAAGGCGGTAGAGAATGTTGCCTGTGGGCAACTTTGGGCAATAGTGACTACAAAATTGTTTGTTCTGTATTACGTTTTATTGGATTTTTGTTAAAGGTTTTTGTTATTTTACAGTAAATATACGCTCATACTCGCGCATGCTCACACATTAACAACGTTTATGCCTCACGCATTCGCACGATTCACGACAATTTTCGAAGTTCACGGCAAATTTCGTGATTCACGCATATTTTCGGAAAACGACAATTTTTGTGGCTCCATAAAATTCTCGTAATTCACGAAATTTCTCGTGACTCACGCTATTGAAATCTTAAGTGTGATTAAATAAGTAAAGGTGATTAAAATCGGTCAGCTTGAATTTAATCGTGAACGTGAATTTGTTGGTGATTGTGACTTGTTGTGTCTCTGTTTTACCGTGAGTGTGTATTTTATAGTGAACATGAATTTTATCGCGAACGCGAATTTTATCTTGAGCGTGAGTTGGATCGTGAGCATGAGTTGGGTCGTGAAAGTGAATTTTTATCGGGAGCGTGCTTTCGGAGAAATTTTACTCACTCACAATCACGAACACAATTTGATTTGTACTCACGCTCACGCGTGAAACCATGTCAATTTAAAGTGGCAGTGTAAAAAACCAAAGTATTCTAATGCGACAATATTCGTACTAATCCACTAGTATGTTGCCAAGAAGGTCGATATCTATGGTTTCCTCCCTTTTTACGATTCCTTCCATATTCCCCCCTGATATGTAGATATGTTTTCCACATCATCGCCGCATTTCTCGTCACTGGGACATCTCAATCGAAGTTCAAAATTTGTTCAAAATCATTGTTTTTCAAACCTTTTTTTTCCAGATCTTATGTCCAAAAATATGTAATTTTACTACCACAATTGCCCAAAGTTGCCCACAGGCAACTTTTCAATTTTAAAAATTTCTCATCTGTTGTTTTTTGCAATTCTAAGATTTTACTTCCAGAAATATTTTATTTGACATGTACTACAACAGATTTAATAAAAACTTTCAACATTTTAGTTGTAATTTTTGAAAAAAGTCACATGTATAAAAACCTCTTTTTAAATTCGCAAATATTTTTTTCTTGAGACACGTGCGTATTAATGAAAAAATTTTTGGTAATTGGTAGCTGATTTTTCATTCAACTTGAAGAAAACGCTTGTAGCTTTCGATACTGTTACAGTTTTATGAACAAAAACAACGCTGACAGTGAGTCTCAAACACACAAAAAGTTGCCCACAGGCAACTTTAGGGTCGAAAGGGTTAAAATACGAATGCGAATGTTACTTAGCATAGAAGATGCGTTTCTCTAATACAAATTTTTTTCTTTGTCCAAAAGTTGAAGTGGTTTTGTCTTTATAGTTTAGTGATTCGACTTTAAAATGGGTATCTTAACATGAAAGAAAATTCCGTTTGACTAAGGTGAACTTGGCTTTAATAATTCTGAAAAATTCTTTAAAACTAATGAAATCGTCTTTAAATTTGTTGCCTTTTTGCATTTTGTCTACAAAGCAAAAAAGAATACATAAAAATTTGTTTCCCAGAATCAAGTACGCTAAACTCAAATTTAAATGAGAATTATGCCTGAAATGTATCCTTACTTTAATTCTCCGCTTCTTTTTCTCGGAATCAATACCTAAATCATTAGTGTAAAGACAAAATCTTTAGAACCGGGCATCGTTGTTTTCAGTGTGCTGTCAGAGCTCGAACCCAGACGACAGGATGCTAAGAGGATTACTAGGCGGCTTCTATTGTTATATTCATGAAAATGGAGTTTGGTAACCAAACTGATTCGTAGATGGGTGTGCCATTAGATCCAAGCAGGAGGTAATGCTGGGGGTAATGACACGAGAGCGTTTGGTAATGAGTTTTTCACCTTGACTACTTACCAAGGTTCTACGTGGTAGTACTCATGAAAAAAATTGTGTTTTGGTAACCAAAAGCATTCTTTGACGATAAGTCATAATTTCCAAGTAGAAGGTTGCCGAGTACAAGAACACTTGGTAATGAGGTTACTTACCAAGGTTTTGCTGGGCGTAATTTATAAATAATATAATGAGGTGTCAATAAACCAAACACCCAATAAAAACTGGGTAAAGAGGTGAACTAAAAAACTGTGTTACAAAGAGAATTTATAACACATACCCACCCACACAGAAAAAAAATGTCACCAAAATATTTCTTCAAGCTTATTGGACAAGAAGATTTAGGGAATTGATACGATTAAAAAATTGAAAAGAACATACCAGGTACCAATCTACATATGTTTCATCCGCTGGCTAATTCGAATTTCCATAGCCTTTAGTGTTGATCTGGCGGTGGGATATGATTCATTGTTATATGCTAATTTCTTATTGAAATTAAATACGAGAATTATTCTTCCCAAATTCAATAATTTTTCACCACCACTGTGCATTATCTTTGCATATAACTCCAATCCCTTAATCTAGAGTTGGGTAGTTCGCGAACGAACTAGTTCAATTGAAAGGATCACTGAAATGAACGGGTTGAACTAGTTCGCATCAATCGTTCTTTTTCGTTCACCATGTCAATTTAGCAAACTAAACACATTGTATCAGTTTCTTCGCTCAGTTATTTTCGCATTCTTTGGCAATGCCAAAATTTTCAGTCTTTATGCTCATATCACTTTTTTCACACAGAAACTATTCGGTATTATTTTTTATTATTCTGTGGAATAAATCAACGAAGATCTAATACTCCTAATTTATGATGAACTGGACAAGAAGAACAAAAGAACTTGAAATTACTCAGTCGCTGACCGACAATGAACTAGTGATCTAACTGACCGAACTAGTTCACTGATCAGAAAAGAACTAAAGTGAGCGATCATTTCATTGAACTACAATGCCCAACATTACCGCAATCTTAGTTTTTGATTTCGGTTTGTTACTACACTACACTAGTATAAACAATTTGGACATTAAGCTCAATGAAGGCTGTCAGGCAAAAATAAAAATAGTAAAATATTTCCGATTAAAATTAAAGATGAAAACTTTTTCAATAAAATTAATTAAAACAATTAACTCAATCAATCAAATCCATGTTCCAAAATTCGGAATCGCAAATCGCAAGAATCTGAGGCATCTCATTACTAAGTACAAATTTTTAATTTGAATAAAAATGAAAAAAAAAGTGAACTCTCTATTTCACTAAAGCCAATTTAACTTTATTTTAGTTCATGAAAGTTCTTCTAAAGCCGCAACTTTAAAAGCACTTTCAAAAATGTCCTCCCAAAGATGTTCTTTATTTTAACTGCACAGTAAGTTCATTTGAGTTAATTTTTTTATAACTCGCTTTTTTCATATTTTTAATGCAAAATTTAAAATTTTTTTGTTTCAAATAGGCTAAAAATATATCAAGAGTTAATAAAATGGTACAAATTTTGCCGAAAAAAATCCCAAATCCTTTCAATAAAAATTGCGAATTTTTGAAAATACTTGATGTCAAACGTTCCACACAAGCGTTATAAAGCATAAAAAATCATAAAAAAATTTTAGAAATTGTTTATTTGTCAAAATATCACAAAATTTCTTAATTCACATACAAAACAGTGAATTCGCATCACACCTTAACAAGTGATGCAAACTCAGAGCAACGGCTGTTGAAATGGTGGGCGTACGTCCTATGACAAGCCCATGTTAAATTCATCGCTTCTGCGTCAATTTGGCACCACTTCCGGATCCAAAAAGAACATTTTCACTAAATTAAATAAAAAACGGAAAAAATTATACACAAATTAACCATAAATATTTACTAAAATCGTATTTCTCACAAAATAGTTCATTGTATCTTTAAATTTGTAACTTTTAATACAAATGCCTCCATCATGAACTTCGTATGTCGCTAAAGATATTCTTACAACTTTGAACTCCATTTTTATACCCTCCATCATAGGATGGGGGTATATTAACTTTGTCATTCCGTTTGTAACACATCGAAATATTGCTCTAAGACCCCATAAAGTGTATATATTGTGGGTCGTGGTGGAATTCTGAGTCGATCTAAGCATGTCCGTCCGTCCGTCCGTCTGTTGAAATCACGCTAACTTCCGAACGAAACAAGCTATCGACTTGAAACTTGGCACAAGTAGTTGTTATCGATGTAGGTCGGATGGTACACAGAAAAAAACATCACCAAAATATTTCCAATTAAAAAGTTAATTGAAGTTGAAATTTTTTTCAATTAATAAATTAATTGGTACAATTAACTTTTTAATCAAGATAGAAACATTAAGTTAATTTAGTCAATGATTGAAAATTTTAAAATTTTTAATTAAAAAGTTAATTGATACAATTAACTGTTAATCAAATTCGGAAGACTAAGTCAGTTATAAAAGTGATTAAATTTTTGATTAATTTTTTTTTCAAACAATCAATTGTTAATCCAACTAAAAATTCTAAGCCAATTCAGAATGTAATTGAAAATAGTTGCCTTTGTTTAATTACTAAATTAATTGAGTTTTGTAATCAACATCAATTAAGTTTTTAATTGAATCAATTAAAAACTTAATTGAAATTTGGTAATGAAATCAATTAATTTTTTAATCAAGAATTTTTTCTATGCCCAATTAAAACTGTGATTGATACTATCATTTTCGTGATTGAAGACATTTCAATTAAAAAATTAATTGGATCAATTAATTTCGTGATTGAATCAGAAAAAAATTTTTTTGTGTGTATTGAAAATGGGCCATATCGGTCCACTCTTACGTATAGCCCCCATATAAAGGGATCCTCAGATTTGGCTTGTGGAGCCTCTAACAGAAGCATATTTCATCCGATCCTGAAATTTGGTATATGGTCTCTAACAACCATGCAAAAATTGGTTCACATCGGTCCATAATTATATATAGCCCCCATATAAACCGATCCCCAGATTTGGCTTGCGGAGTCTCAAAGAGAAGACAATTTCATACGATCCGGCTGAAATTTGGTACATGATGTTGGTATTTGGTCTCTAACAACCATGCAAAAATTTGTCCATATCGGTCCTTAATTATATATAGCCCCCACATAAACCGATCCCCAGATTTGGCTTGTGGAGCCTCTAAGAGAAGCATATTTCATCCGATCTGGCTGAAATTTGGTACATGGTGTTGGTATATGGTATCTAACAATCATGCAAAAGTTGGTCCACAGCGGTCCATAATTATATATAGCCCCCATATAAACCGATCCCAGATTTGGCTTGCGGAGCCTCAAAGAGAAGCAAATTTCATCCGATTCGGCTGAAATTTGGTACATGATGTTGGTATATGGTCTCTAACAACCATGCAAAAATTGGTCCATATCGGTCCTTAATTATATATAGCCCCCATATAAACCGATCCCCAGATTTGGCTTGTGGAGCCTCTAAGAGAAGCATATTTCATCCGATCCGGCTGAAATTTGGTACATGGTGTTGGTATATGATCTCTAACAATCATGCAAAAATTGGTCCACATCGGTCCATAATTATATATAGCCCCCATATAAACCGATCCCAGATTTGGCTTGCGGAGCCTCACAGAGAAGCAAATTTCATCCGATCCGGCTGAAATTTGGTACATGATGTTGGTCTATGGTCTCTACCAACCATGCAAAAATTGGTCCACATCGGTTCATAATTATATATAGCCCCCATATAAACCGATCCCCAGATTTGGCTTGCGAAGTCTCCAAGAGAAGCAAATTTCATCCAATCCGGTTGTAATTTGGAACATGGTGTTAGTATATAATCTTTAACAACCGTGCCAGAATTGGTCCATATCGGTCCATAATTATATATATCCCCCATATAAAACATTCTCCTGATTTGACCTCCGGAGCCTCTTGGAGGAGCACAATTCATCTGTTCCGGTTCAAATTAGGCACGTGGTGTTAGTATATGGTCGCTAACAACCATACCAAAATTGGTCCAATCACACAAAAATTGGTCCATATCGGTCCATAATCATGGTTGCCACTAGAGCCAAAAATAATCTACCAAAATTTTATTTCTATAGAAAATTTTGTCAAAATTTTATTTCTAGAGAAAATTTTGTCAAAATTTTATTTCTAGAGAAAATTTTGTTAAAATTTTATTCGGTTCATAATAAAATTTTCAAGTATATTCTTGATCAGGGAGAAATTCTAAGACGATATAACGATGTCCGTCTGTCTGTCTGTCGTAATCACGCTGCAGTGTTCAATAATGAAGCAATCGTGCTGAAATTTTGCACACACTCGTCTTTTGTCTGCAGGCAGGTCAAGTTCGAAGATGGGCTATATCGGTCCAGGTTTTGATATAGTCCCCTCCCGATTTGGGGTCTTGGGCTTATAGAAATCGTAGTTTTTATCCAATTTGCCTGAAATTTGAAATCTAGAGGTATGTTATGACCATAAAGAGGTGTGCCAAAAATGGTGAGTATCGGTTCATGTTTTGGTATAGCCGCCATATAAACCGATCTCCCGATTTTATTTCTTGGGCTTATAGAAACCGCAGTTTTTATTCAATTTACCTGAAATTGGAAATCTAGAGGTATTGTAGGACCACAAATAGGTGTGCAAAAAATTGTGAGTATCGGTCCATGTTTTGGTATGGTCCCCATATAAAACGACCTCCCGATTTGGGGTCTTGGGCTTATAGAAACCGTAGTTTTTATCCAATTTGTCTGAAATTGGAAATCTAGAGGTATTTTAGGACCATAAAGAGGTGTGTCGAAAATGGTGAGTATCGGTCCATATTTTGGTATAGCCCCCACATAGACCGATTTCCCGATTTTACTTCTTGGGCTTCTAGAATCCGAAGTTTTTATCCTATTTGCCTGAAATTGGAAATCTAGAGATATTTTCGGGTCAAAAAGAGGTGTGCCGAAAACGGTGAGTATCGGTCCATATTTTAGTATAGCCCCCATAAGAACGATCTCCCGATTTAACTCGTTGGATTTCTAGAAACCGTAGTTTTTATCTGATTTGCCTGAAATTGTAAATATTCTGGTATTTTAGGATCACAAAAACGTGTATCGGGTTAAGTTTTTATCGGTCCATTTGGTAATGCCTCCATATAGACCGACTTCACTTCTTGAGGGGGCAGAAGGCGCACTGATCATGAAAATTGCTTGAAACTCAATGTAAAATTTCCAGATTTTACTTCTACAGATTTAAGATTTCAAATCAAGACGTTATTTTATAATTTTCTTGCACCCTTACAAGAGATGTTAATGATTCCTCTAAAACCCAAACAAAAATGGTTCTTATAAGTCCAGAATCTGATGTAGTCCTCATAGGTGAAATCTAATATGTGGTTCATGGTGGTGGGTATTTAAGATTCGGCCCGGCCGAACTTACTGCTGTATATACTTGTTTTTTTTTTTTTTTTCAGTGCAGCAGTTAAATTCCTAACTGGAATATAAAATATGTAGACAGAAATAAATTTCAGGAAAATTTTTCCAATTGAAGTCTTACTTAATTGAGTTTTAAAAATATTCAATTAAAAATTTTATTGATTCAACAATTTATTTTTTAATTGAAACAAAAATCAATCACAAAAAAATAATTTTTTAATTGATAATTATTACAATTACTTTTTTAATTGAAATGTCTTCAATCACGAAAATGATAGTATAAAACAAATTTGATTAAAAAATTAATTGATTTGATTTCAAAATTTCAATTAATATCTTGATTCCATTAAAAATTTAATTGATGTTGATTGCAATTAATTGAGTTTTGCAATCGACATCGATTAAATTCTTTTATTAAATTGTTAATTGGAACATTTAAGTGTTTAATAAAACCCGAGACAATTTTCACTCATTTTCTTAGCTAAATTGTGTTCTTAGTTTGATAAAAAAATGATTGTATCAATTAATTTTTTAATTGAAGAAGTTTACAGCTACAGTTAACTTCAGTTTTCATACCTAAAGCGGCAAAAGCCTCTCACTCGAGGGCGAAGGATTTCCGACCAATCAGCTTATCCTCATTCTTACTTAAGACTCTGGAGAGGATGATAGATATTTATCTTAGAACTAGCATCGATTCTAGTTTGTTCTCGAAACGATAGCATGTATACTCGAAGAGCAGGTCTACTGAGACCGCATTGCATGAACTAGTCAGCTTTATTGAAAGCTCACTATCTGTCAAAGAATACACAATCGTGGCGTTTCTAGACATCGATGGGGCGTTCAATAATGTCCATCCGAGCTCGATATTAAATGGACTGACAACTCTGAATGTTGATCCATGTATACTCAGGCTGTTAGACGAACTGCTAATGAAGAGACGTATTTCAGCCACACTAGGACAAGCAAACATACAAAGGTATGTGAACAGAGGCACTCCCCAAGGAGGAGTTCTATCACCTCTTCTTTGGAATGTTGCTATAAATAACCTTCTGGTTACTCTAGAAAAAGAAAGGATAAAAGTGGTGGCATACGCAGATGATGTGGCTCTGGCAGTCAGGGGAAAATTCCCATCCACAATCAGAGATACTATTCAGAGGGCCCTCCGGATGACTGAGAAATGGGCGACAGACAATGGTCTTGGGGTAAATCCTGCAAAGACAGAATTAGTCATGTACTGCAAAGATCGCAAAACTCCCACGGTTAGGCCTATTTCCTCAGGGGGTATTGAAATTCCCTTTGGTGAGTGTGCAAAATAACTTGGCGTTATTTTGGACAGGAAGCTGAACTTTAAGCTTAATATTGAAGAAAGGGCGAGATCTGTAGCTTTGTACTCGTACAAAAAGGCAATAGGAAAAAAAGTGGGGACTAAAACCAAAAATTGTGCATTGGCTATACACGGCAGTAGTTAGACCTATAATGCTATATTGTGTTGTAGTCTGGTGGCCGCCACTTCAGAAACCGACTTGTTTAGATAATGTTCAGCGTATGGCGTGTTTGTGTATTTCAAGCGCATTCAGCAAGACAGGAACAAATTCCCTTAATGTCATATTGCATCTATTGCCTTTAGACATTTTGGCCAAACAGTCAGCTGCAACAACGGCTGTGCGGTTGCGCGAGCTATCACTGTGGTCGGAAAAAAGTTAGGTCACAGTTCGGTCCTCAAAATAATGCCAGATGTGCCTAACGTAGTGGATTACACTTTGGCGAGTCCACTTTTCGACAAAAAGGTTGAGACTCTAATCCCCAACAGTGAGGCGTGGTGCACACACGTACCCCGGGGAATAAAGAATATATAGATTTCTACACTGATGGCTCTAAATTGGATGGACAAGTGGGGTTCGGAGTATATTCTAATGATCTAGAACTTCGAATAGCGAAAAGATTACCTAATCACTGTAGTGTTTTTCAGGCTGAAATATTAGCAATAAGAGAGGTGGCGAATTGGCTGAGAAGTAATGTCCCAAAAAAAATGTGGGCATTAATATATACTCAGACAGTCAACCTGCAATAAAATCCTTGGACTCTGTGTTCCTCAACTCGAAAACGGCCATCGACTGCCGCAAATCTCTCAATGAGATGGCTGAGCAGTACAATATTCACATAATATGGGTGCCTGGCCATAGGAACATACCGGGGAACTGCGAAGCGGATGAGTTGGCAAGGCTAGGGACTACCTTACATATTCCAGGGGAAGTAGAATTTGTTGGTATGCCCCGAGCTACCTGCAAGCTCATTCCGCGTGAGAAGGCTGTTATGATGGCAAATGTTCGATGGGAGAATTGCAAGGGTTGTAACGACACCAAGGAAATATGGCCCCATTTAAACTTGAACCGCACACTAGATATGCTAGTGTTCTCGAGACGTCAGATATCACTCCTGATATCTGCTATAACGGGTCGCTACCTGATAGACGATTTTGCAAAAACTATTGGTGCGAATTATAATAACTATTGTATGAGCTGTCATGATACGGAGGAAAAGGAATGCATTAAACACCTCTTGTGTGAGTGTCCTTCATTTTGTGTAAAGCGCAAGCAACTTTTAGGAGCATATAGCTTCAGATTACTGGCGGATCTGGAAAACGTTAACTTAAGCAGTTTGCTAATGTTTTTGGAACAATCTCGTTGGTTCAGCGAAGAAAAATAATCGAGAAGGTTCAGAGGTTAAAACTAGAAGTGCCCATATGTAATAGGTATTCTTAGTTAATGTGGTATCACAATGGACTGAATAGTCTAAGTGAGCCTGAATCTTAATGGGCTGCCACTTTAACCTAACCTAACCTACAGTTAACTTTTTAATTGAAAATATTTTCTTGATATTGATATTGTTATTTCTAGCAAACCACCTTGTTTGCTAACATCTCATTTTACAATTTAGCTGAGACGTACTTTCTCCATAGGACATATCCTTGCGATAGAAACCACAATATTGATTGAATAGTAATTGCTTGCCAATTTTGAACTAAGTTTCCTCAAGGAAACGGATTAATGAGAATTTTTTGCTGATGATGACATATTTAATTCATTCTGTATGATGGTCCCACACTATTTCCAGATATAAATGTTCCAGATATTTGCCAATCCCATTTCTGTAGAATTTTCTAGGAATATTGAGAGGAAAAATTAACCCCAAATTTAATTGAAATAACCAAACATTCCATTCAGGTATTGGGAATTCTTTCCTAATACACAATCACATTGGTTTTGTATGAAACACGAGGCGTTAGTCGTTTAGGTTCACATTATTTTATAATTCTATGTAAAAATGGTCGATGATTTCATTCGAAAAGTTGTTGCTTTGCTATTCAATTTGTGTAGCGATCGAGTGAATGAAGGAGCATTGAATGAATGACTCACTCCTCTTCCCTATTGAGGTTTTTATTTGGTTTTGTTTAGAGCTAAAATTCAAAATAAATTAATTTTCAAAATGATCGAACATTACTTGGCCGTTTCTATTGTTTTCGTTTTATTTCATGGTTTTTTGCATTCGAATAAACAAATGTTGGAATCATCAAGTGGAAGTGGAAGACGCTCTTCCACCATTGAGGCGGTAGTTACCGGTTGATTGCCTGCCTGCCTGCCCCGATTGGCTCACTGAATATCATCATCTACCTTGACCTTGGCAATGGTGTTGATGATGTAAAGAAGTTGCTTGAGCGAGACGAACAAATTACAGAGGCTTCATACAACATTTTTCAACTTGGTCATGTTGTTACAATTTTATATATAAATTATAAAACATTGAAAAAATACGAGGAACATATGAAAAAAGACTGTCATTATACGCATTCGTATTTTAAGGACAAGAAATCTTTGGCCTCACGACAATATTTTTGTCAATGTGAATTTACAAAAAAAATCAGGCTATAGCCTCATTATCAAGGTTAGGTTAGATCCATTGTGATACCACAGTGGTGAACTTCTCTCTTATCACTGAGTGCTGCCCGATTCCATGTTAAGCTCTATGACAAGGGACCTCCTTTTTACAGCCGAGTCCGAACGGCGCAGTGAAACTACTTAGAGAAGTTTTGAAACACTCAGAAATGTCACCACCATTACTGAGGTGGTATAGTCCACCGCTGAAAAACTTGTTGGTGTTCGGTCGAAGCAGGGATCTAATCTACGACCTTGTGTATGCAAGGCGGGCATGCTAACCATTGCACCACGGTGGCTTCCTCATTATCTATCTCACGACCATTTAAAAAAACTGTACAGATTCCCTTAATGTTATATTGCATCTACTACCTTCACTTCTAGATCACAAGAACTGGGAGAACTCTTTTTGTAGTGGGTTGTCTTTATCTTGAAATCCGATTGCTACAAATGTATTTTCCAATGTCTCAGTCAACATTCGTTCCTCGTATAAATCATCATGAAAATACCGGCTACATACAAATGCCATAGATTTTCGCTATGTAATACTCGTACAACTTCTCCTGGTTGCCCGGTGTATTCACTGATGTTTATTGGAGCGTGTTGTTTTAACGTGAATTTGTGTTAAATTGGCCAAAACGCTAACAATGAACACAGACACCTATACGATAAACGTTTTGTTTTTTGTATTTTTGTACCAAATTGCAATTGGCACTTTTAGCAATGACCTCACTGTACGATAAATGCAGTTAGCCGAAAAGAATTAAATGAAGCCCCTCATAAAAATCGGGGTTAGTGTTCATGGTATGAGGGTTAGTTGAAAAAAAAAATCGAATGGTCCACCATCAATCAATAATAAAAGCAAGTCATACCCCATCACCCCACAAAGAACATGACATAAATGGAAATCCATTAGCTCTGGTCTACTGTCACACCTACACAAAATTTTTTTATTATTTCTGATTCAATCACGAAATGAATTGATCCAATTAATTTTTTAATGCAAATGTCTTCAATCACAGAAATGATAGTATCAATTAAAAAATTAATTGAAAGTCAATTAAAAATTAATTGAAAGTCAATTAAATATTAATTGATGCAATTAAAAAATAATTGACACTATTAATTTTTGTGATTGATTTTTGTTTCAATTAAAAAAATTGTTGAATCGATTAAATTTTTAATTGAATATATTTTAAAACTGAATTAAAATTTTAATTGGAAAAATTTTCGTAAAATTTTTTTCTGTGTATGATAGTTGTCAGCCAATTAGTCGATTTTTTCATACATTTTGATGATTTTTTTTTCTCTAAAGACAAAATATCTACACGCAGAGAAAATTTCATACACCCAGAGAAGGAATGTGATCACCCCAACCATGTTTCCAAAGCAAAATGTTACTTTTTCACGGAAAACATGTAACATGTTTGTCGATACCATGTTATTTTCTCGCAAATTATGTATCTGATTTCGGAAAGCATGATATGTCTGACGAGAAAAGAATATTTTTGCGATAAAATGCTACATGATCGCCGTGAAAAAGTAGCATGGTGCTCTTGAAATAGGTTTGAGCTGATCATATTCCTCCTCTGGGTATATGAAATTTTCTCTTAAGACAAAATTTCTTTGAAATTTCTTTCAGTTAATTTAAAAATTAATTCCTTAACTAAACAATTAATAAAAATAATTTAATTTATATATAAATTTAGTAAATAAAATAATAAAAATAAAATTTTTATACATCTAACGACAAAATTTCTATGAAATTTTCTCTTAAGGTGGGTATTAAGTTCTAGTTTAGCCGCTAAAATCGTAAATTTTTCACGATTACTTTCCTTTAATAATCCATTTTAAGGAATACAAACTTTGTGAAAATTTCCTTTGGGCTATTCCCCAAAATTTTCTTCTAAGACAAAATTGAAATTTTCTGTAAAGACAAAACATTTCTATGAAATTTTCTGTAACGACAAAACTTTTCTATGAAATTTTCTCTAAAGACAAAATGGCCATGAAATTTTCTTTAAAGACAACATTTCCATGCAATTTTCTCTAAAGACAAAATTTCCATGCAGTTTTCTCTAAAAACAAAATTTCCATTAAATTTTCTCTAAAGACAAAATTTCCATGAAATTTTTCTAAAGACAAAATTTTCTCTAAAGACAAAATGGCCATGAAATTTTCTCTAAAGACAAAATGGCCATGAAATTTTCTCTAAAGACAAAATTTCCATGAAATTTTCTCTAAAGACAAAATTTCCATGAAATTTTCTCTAAAGACAAAATTTCTATGAAATTTTCTCTAAAGGAAATTTCTCTCAGTTAATTTAAAAATTATTTCCTTAACTAAAAAATTAATAAAAATAATTTAAAGCAAATATTATTAATAACTTTCTTTTAATTAATAATTTTAGTATATAAAATAATAAAAATAAAATTTGTATACCTCAAAAGACAAAATTTCCATGAAATTTTCTCTAAAGACAAAATTCTCATGAAATTTTCTCTAAAGACAAAATTTCTATGAAATTTTCTCTAAAGACAAAATTTTTATGAAATTTTCTCTAAAGACAAAATTCCTATGAAATTTTCTCTAAAGACAACATTTCTATGAAATTTTCTCTAAAGACAACATTTCTATGAAATTTTCTCTAAAGACAAAATTTCCATGAAATTTTCTCTACAGGGAAAATTCCTTTGAAAATTTTCTCAGTTAATTTAAAAATTATTTCCTTAAATAAAAAATTAAAAAAAATAATAAGTATATAAAATAATAAAAATAAACTTTGTATACCTCAAAAGACAAAATTTCCATGAAATTTTCTCTAAAGAAAAAATGTTCATGAAATTTTCTCTAAAGACAAAATTTCTATGAAATTTTCTCTAAAGACAAAATTTCTATGAAATTTTCTCTAAAGACAAAATTCCTATGAAATTTTCTCTAAAGACAAAATTTCCAAGAAATTTTCTCTAAAGACAAAATTTCCAAGAAATTTTCTCTAAAGACAAAATTTCTATGAAAATTTCTATGAAATTTTCTCTAAAGACAAAATTTCTATGAAATTTTCTCTAAAGACAAAATTTCTATGAAATTTTCTCTAAAGACAAAATTTCTATGAAATTTTCTCTAAAGACAAAATTCCTATGAAATTTTCTCTAAAGACAAAATTTCCAAGAAATTTTCTCTAAAGACAAAATTTCCAAGAAATTTTCTCTAAAGACAAAATTTCCAAGAAATTTTCTCTAAAGACAAAATTTCTATGAAATTTTCTCTAAAGACAAAATTTCTATGAAATTTTCTCTAAAGACAAAATTTCTATGAAATTTTCTTTAAAGGCAAAATTTCTATGAAATTTTTATTTAAAAAAAAATGATTTCCTTAATTAAAAAACTAATAAAAATAATTTAAAGCAAATATTATTAATAACTTTTTTTTAATTAATAATTTTAGTATATAAAATAATAAAAATAAAATTTGTATACCTCAAAAGACAAAATTCCTATGAAATTTTCTCTAAAGACAAAATTTCCAAGAAATTTTCTCTAAAGACAACATTTCTATGAAAATTTCTCTAAAGACAAAATTTCTATGAAATTTTCTCTAAAGACAAAATTTCTATGAAATTTTCTCTAAAGACAAAATTTCTATGAAATTTTCTCTAAAGACAAAATTTCTATGAAATTTTCTCTAAAGACAAAATTTCTATGAAATTTTCTCTAAAGACAAAATTTCTATGAAATTTTCTCTAAAGACAAAATTCCTATGAAATTTTCTCTAAAGACAAAATTTCCAAGAAATTTTCTCTAAAGACAAAATTTCCAAGAAATTTTCTCTAAAGACAAAATTTCTATGAAATTTTCTCTAAAGACAAAATTTCTATGAAATTTTCTCTAAAGACAAAATTTCTATGAAATTTTCTTTAAAGGCAAAATTTCTATGAAATTTTTATTTACAAAAAAAATGATTTCCTTAATTAAAAAACTAATAAAAATAATTTAAAGCAAATATTATTAATAACTTTCTTTTAATTAATAATTTTAGTATATAAAATAATAAAAATAAAATTTGTATACCTCAAAAGACAAAATTCCTATGAAATTTTCTCTAAAGACAAAATTTCCAAGAAATTTTCTCTAAAGACAAAATTTCTATGAAAATTTCTCTAAAGACAAAATTTCTATGAAATTTTCTCTAAAGACAAAATTTCTATGAAATTTTCTCTAAAGACAAAATTTCTATGAAATTTTCTCTAAAGACAAAATTTCTATGAAATTTTCTATAAAGACAAAATTCCTATGAAATTTTCTCTAAAGACAAAATTTCCAAGAAATTTTCTCTAAAGACAAAATTTCCAAGAAATTTTCTCTAAAGACAAAATTTCCAAGAAATTTTCTCTAAAGACAAAATTTCTATGAAATTTTCTCTAAAGACAATATTTCTATGAAATTTTCTTTAAAGGCAAAATTTCTATGAAATTTTTATTTAAAAAAAAATGATTTCCTTAATTAAAAAACTAATAAAAATAATTTAAAGCAAATATTATTAATAACTTTCTTTTAGTTAATAATTTTAGTATATAAAATAATAAAAATAAAATTTGTATACCTCAAAAGACAAAATTTCCATGAAATTTTCTCTAAAGACAAAATTTTCATGAAATTTTCTCTAAAGACAAAATTCCCATGAAATTTTCTCTAAAGACAAAATTCCTATGAAATTTTCTCTAAAGACAAAATTTCCATGAAATTTTCTCTAAAGACAACATTTCTATGAAATTTCTCTCAGTTAATTAAAAAAATATATTTCCTTAATTAAAAAATTAATAAAAATAATTTAAAGCAAATATTATTAATAACTTTCTTTTAATTAATAATTTTAGTATATAAAATAATAAAAATAAAATTTGTATACCTCAAAAGACAAAATTTCCATGAAATTTTCTCTAAAGACAAAATTTCCATGAAATTTTCTCTAGAGACAAAATTTTTATGAAATTTTCTCTAAAGACAAAATTCCTATGAAATTTTCTCTAAAGACAAAATTTCCATGAAATTTTCTCTACAGGGAAAATTCCTTTGAAAATTTTCTCAGTTAATTTAAAAATTATTTCCTTAAATAAAAAAGTAAAAAAAATAATAAGTATATAAAATAATAAAAATAAACTTTGTATACGTCAGAAGACAAAATTTCCATGAAATTTTCTCTAAAGACAAAATTTTTATGAAATTTTCTCTAAAGACAAAATTCCTATGAAATTTTCTCTAAAGACAACATTTCTATGAAATTTTCTCTAAAGACAACATTTCTATGAAATTTTCTCTAAAGACAAAATTTTCATGAAATTTTCTCTACAGGGAAAATTCCTTGGAAAATTTTCTCAGTTAATTTAAAAATTATTTCCTTAAATAAAAAATTAAAAAAATAATAAGTATATAAAATAATAAAAATAAACTTTGTATACCTCAAAAGACAAAATTTCCATGAAATTTTCTCTAAAGACAAAATTTCTATGAAATTTTCTCTAAAGACAAAATTCCTATGAAATTTTCTCTAAAGACAAAATTTCCAAGAAATTTTCTCTAAAGGCAAAATTTCCAAGAAATTTTCTCTAAAGACAAAATTTCTATGAAATTTTCTCTAAAGACAAAATTTCTATGAAATTTTCTTTAAAGGCAAAATTTCTATGAAATTTTTATTTAAAAAAAAATGATTTACTTAATTAAAAAACTAATAAAAATAATTTAAAGCAAATATTATTAATAACTTTCTTTTAATTAATAATTTTAGTATATAAAATAATAAAAATAAAATTTGTATACCTCAAAAGACAAAATTTCCATGAAATTTTCTCTAAAGACAAAATTTTCATGAAATTTTCTCTAAAGACAAAATTTCCATGAAATTTTCTCTAAAGACAAAATTCCTATAAAATTTTCTCTAAAGACAAAATTTCCATGAAATTGTCTCTAAAGATAACATTTCTATGAAATTTCTCTCAGTTAATTAAAAAAAATATATTTCCCTCATTAAAAAATTAATAAAAATAATTTAAAGCAAATATTATTAATAACTTTCTTTTAATTAATAATTTTAGTATATAAAATAATAAAAATAAAATTTGTATACCTAAAAAGACAAAATTTCCATGAAATTTTCTCTAAAGACAAAATTTTCATGAAATTTTCTCTAAAGACAAAATTTCTATGAAATTTTCTCTAAAGACAACATTTTTATGAAATTTTCTCTAAAGACAACATTTCTATGAAATTTCTCCCAGTTAATTTAAAAATTATTTCCTTAATTAAAAAATTAATAAAAATAATTTAAAGGAAATATTATTAATAACTTTCATTTAATTAAAATGCGTTATTTAAAGAAATTTGTCCTCAATATTGTGTAAATGTCATGTTCTACAATGTAGATTGCATAATCATAGGAAAGGCAATTTTTTTTGCAGAGTCACATGTCGATGTATTTAATATTGAATTTCATATAATTTAACTATTACTATTTTTATTATTTTGTGTAAGTATTATACAATTTAATTTACTTTATATTAATTTTGATTTAGGACATGCCATTTAAATTTACACAATGTTAAAGACAAATTTCTTTAATATAACAAAAAATAACAATAAAAAAGAAATTTCATAAAAAATAAAATTCTGAAAATTTAGGACACTAATCTTTGAAATGAAAGTGATGTCTCGTTGAAGTAAGGCAAAGTTTCTTTGAAATAAAGAAACAAAAACGTTCAATCTAAAATTAACTTTGATATTGAATCTTAGGATTAAAAATTTTTGTGTAATATATCGCAAAAAAACATGGAAATTCGATAAATGAAATCTGTAATCTAATTTTAATTTCATAGAGCCTAGTTTTGAAGCTAAATAGCCTCTTAAAAATGTCTGTATTTTTAAAAAGAAGCGGTGAGTTTATGTCGACCACCATATGGAAGATTTCATAAAATCTCTGGTATCCCAACCTTGGTGGAGAGTACTCTACCGACCCTGCCGATCCTATGGCTTTACTTAAGTACTATTTTAAAATAAAAAAAGAATGGCAAACATGATTCAATGCTAGACAATCTGTGTACAGTAGAACTACCCGTATTGACCTGGATTATTAGCTAGAGTCGGTCGGCATTGAAAAAAAGTCAATTTTTTCATTTGACACACACCGGAATAACTGATTTGCTGCAACAGCAGCCCATATGGTGATATGCTTGTGTGGTGTGTGTGCTTCTTTCACCCCAGAGTGAGTTTGAGATGTGATGTCATTCCACTGAAAATGCCAAATGCACATTTTTCTCTGTAGTCATTGGATTTGTTGGGGGGACAACAAACGAATGCCGAATGTCAGTTAGGAACATGGTTTTGTTCAATCTTTGAAAAAAAAACGCTTGTAAAATGCAATGTCAACAACTTTAACATGAATTCAAGAGCTAAATGTGATGTTTTTTTTTTTTTTTATTATCATATCACTGGCATATGAATGTAGATCCTCGTTAGGGTTCATAAGAGCTAACCCCATAGCCAATTTCAATTCTTATAATAGTGGGTCATACCATAAACTCAGAGAGTTTTGCGATAGAATTATTTTACAACTATTTATTTTATTGTTTAGCAAAGTGAGTAGTCATTCGAAAGTGCTTTTTCTCCTATAAAAAATTACACAATTTTATTTTTCATTTTCCAAAATAAAAAAATTCTGCACCTTCCCCCCCAAATTTCAAGCCAATCAAACACAATAACTTGATTTTTGTAAATGCCTCCCTTGCAAAAAAAAAATCCCACGTCTTTTGCACAAAATGAAGAAACTTTACCTTGTGAATACCCTTATTTAAAATACCTGTTTCGTTTCGTATTTATTTACCTGAAAAATAAGAAAGACATTTTGGAAATTAGTACGATATATTAAACTTATGTATTCAAACATTTAAATTATACTTTAGTTAATTAATTTATATATAATTTTAATTACATATAAATTAATGAATGAATGAAATTTTCTCTAACGACAAATTTGCTATGCAATTTTCTCTAAAAAAATTCTATGAAAATATCTCTAAAGACAAAATTTCTATAAAATTTTCTCTAACGACAAAATTTCTTTGAAATTTACTCTGAAGACAAAATTTCTATAAAATTTTCGCAAAGGACAAAATTTCTATGAAATTTTCTCTAAAGATAAAATGTCTATGAAATTTTCTCTGAAGACAAAATTTCTATAAAATTTTCTCTAAAGACAACATTTCTTTGAAAATTTCTCTAAAGAAAAAATTACTAGAGATTTAAGACCAAATTACCATAAAATTGTCTCTCAAAAAATTCTATGAAAAAAAATCGATGAAATTTTCTCTAAAATAAAACATTCTATGAAAATTCCTCTAAAGAAAACATTTCTATGAAACAAAGTTTCGATGAAATTTTTTCTAACGACAAAATTTCTATGAAATTTTCTCTAAAGACAAAATTTCTCTAAAGACAAAATTTCTATGAAATATTCTCTAACGACAAAATTGCTATGAAATTTTCTCTAACGACAAAATTTCCATGAAATTTTCTCTACCGACAAAATTGCTACGAAATTTTCTCTAACGACAAAATTGCTATGAAATTTTCTCTAACGACAAAATTTCTATGAAATTTTCTCTAACGACAAAATTGCTATGAAATTTTCTCTAACGACAAAATTTCTATGAAATTTTCTCTAACGACAAAATTGCTATGAAATTTTCTCTAACGACAAAATTTCTATGAAATTTTCTCTAACGACAAAATTTTTATGAAATTTTCTTTAAAGACAAAATTTCTATGAAATTTTCTTTAAAGACAAAATTCCTATGAAAATTTCTATGAAACTTTGTCTTTTTGTCGACAAAATTTCTAAGATATTTTCTCTAAAGACAAAATTTCTATGAAATTTTCTCGAGAGACAAAATTTCTAAGATATTTTCTCTAAAGACAAAATTGCTATGCAATTTTCTCTAACGACAAAATTTCTATGAAATTTTCTTTAAAGACAAAATTTGTATGAAATTTTCTCTAAAGACAAAATTTCTATAAAATTTTCTATAAAGACAACATTTCTTTGAAAATTTCTGTAAAGACAAAATTTCTACGAAAATTTTCTCTAAAGAAAAAATTACTAGAGATTTAAGACCAAATTACCATAAAATTGTCTCTCAAAAAACTCTATGAAAAAAAAATCGATGAAATTTTCTCTAAAATAAAACATTTCTATGAAATTTCATCTAAAGAAAACATTTTTATGGAACAAAATTTCGATGAAATTTTCTCTAACGACAAAATTGCATTGAAATTTTCTCTAACGACAAAATTTCTATGAAATTTAAAGACAACATTTCTATGAAATTTAGTCTTTTTGTCGACAAAATTTCTATAAAATTTTCTCTAAAGACACAATTTCTATGAATTTTTCTCTAAAGACACAATTTCTATGAAATTTTCTCTAAAGTCAAAATTGCTATGAAATTTTCTCTACCGACAAAATTTCTATGAAATTTTCTCTAGAGACAATTTTGTTTTTAATTTTCTCTAAAGACAAAATTGCTATGAAATTTTCTCTAACGACAAAATTGCTATGCAATTTTCTCTAACGACAAAATTTCTTTGAAATTTACTCTGAAGGCAAAAATTCTATAAAATTTTCTCTAAAGACACAATTTCTATGAAATTTTCTCTACACCCAGAGAAGGAATATGATCACCTCAAAAATGTTTCAAGAGCATAATGTTATTTTTGGATGGTGACCATGTAACATTTTTATCGCAACCATGTTATTTTCTTGGAAAGTATGTATCTGTTTTCGGAAAACATGTTATGTTTGGCGAGAAAACAATATTTTTGCGATAAACATGTTACATGGTCACCATCCAAAAATAACATTTTGCTCTTGAAACATGTTTGAGGTGATCATATTCCTTCTCTGTGTGTAGAGACAATGTTTTTTTGAATATTCTCTAAGACAAAATTGCTATGAA
Organism: Haematobia irritans; assembly: GCF_050003625.1. Lineage (NCBI taxonomy): Eukaryota > Metazoa > Arthropoda > Insecta > Diptera > Muscidae > Haematobia > Haematobia irritans. The sequence continues at coordinate 121,146,146 of NC_134400.1, forward strand.
ATTTTCTCTAATGACAAAATTTCTATGAAATTTTCTCTACAAACACAATTTCTATGAAATTTTCTATAAAGACAAAATTTCCATGAAATTTTTTCGAAAGAAAACATTTCTATGAAATTTTCTATAAATACAAAATTTCTATGAAATTTTCTCTTGAAGCAACATTTTTTTAAAGACAAAATTTCTATGAAATTGTGCTCTGAAGACAAATTTATAAAATATTTTATTTTAATTTCATCTTAATGTCTGCTAAAAGAATTTAATATCTTTATATGAAGCTGGCCAAAGATGGCGCTCTCTTCCGTCTCTCTGTTTCTCTTAAAGAAATAACGTTACAACCTTATACACACATATGTATGTGTGTATATTTCTTAAGTATTAATATTTTTACATAGGCCAATATACATAAAAATATAAGTAGATTCATAATCCACTTTACATCCATTGCACATTGAATCTTATTACCACTGTTCAACGAGTAACATATTGGTCAGCAAGATATCTGCCACATCGTCTTTTTTTCTCTCTCCAATTTAACCTTCTGCTCTCCATAGTAGAAAAAAACATTTTCTCCTCGTTGTCGTATCCAGTAATTATTTTCAATTATGATGAGGGCCTATAATGAGTTCCATTGTGCATGGACAATTTATAGGCATTTATGTGAACATATGTGTGTGTTTGTATTTGTTTATAAGAAAATACTATGGATTGGCCCAGCATTATTTCCTATACACCACCCCCATAATTTTCTCCTGGGCTTCATCTTCATTATCATTGGCTCTCTACTATGATCGTATCAATGGTTATCACCAAAAATTTACTTTAATTAAGAAAAAAAAAATTCGTTTAAGTTAACGAAGCAGTGTCATTGACCACGAAATGGTGCCTTAGTTTTGGCACCAACTTTTGTCAGTTCATTTATAATTTTGACCATAGTTCCCCTTTGAGGGTGTTAATGGTTATTGTTATCCTGAAATTGTGCTTGTTTGACAGTAACATAGGCTATCTGTTTCGTGAATATGCCAATGTTTGCTTTCAAAGGTCATATAACGCAAATGGGCTATGAGTTTTAATGTACGAATATTTTTTACGAAATTGGATTTTTGTAGTGAGCTTTCCTAACTGGGTATAGAATGATATGGAGATGAGACACATATTATGACGATAGATAGAAATCTATTAAAAAAAAGCTACTGTAGCATCCCAAATATAGTAGAAGTTTTACATATTTATTTGATCATATTTTATTACAAAAATAATTTTCATTGCGTCATATGGCAAAATTGTAAACGTAATCAAAATGTTGTCTTTAGAGAAAATGTCAAAGAAATTTAGTCTTTAGAGAATATTTCAAAGAAATTTTGACTTTAGAGGAAATGTCAAAAAAAATGTTCCCCCTGTTCTGGTTTACGAATTCGCAAAACGCAAAATTTTCTTCTATCGCTAGTTCCCGAACCACAATGATTTATGATACGAAATTTTTACATACAGTAATCCCTCTATTTACGTCGCCTCGGTTTACGTTGTTTCGATTTACGTCGTAAAAATGTTTGTTCCATTAAACTTCGATTTACGTCGCCATTCGATTTACGTCGTCGATTTTTTTGCCCACTTTATCAGAAACGCCTTCCATAAGTAAAATTAGTATCAAAGATGATGACATCGTAACATTTTATTTTCTGAAATTCTTACCGAAATTACTGAATTACCTTTATTTTTGAACTTTTTTATTATGCACATACAACATATGTTAAATGGGTTTAGGAGTAAGTATAAGCAATTTTTAATTCGGTTTACGTCGTTTCGATTAACGTCGTCAAATTCCGGAACCAATCACGACGTAAATCGAGGGATTACTGTACTGTACCTATGGATAAGGAAATTAAATGGAAGGAATTTCTTGGCAAAATATGAAGTGGTTCAGAATTTATTTACAAATAAAAATTTTGCCTTTTGCGAATTCGTAAACCAGAATATGGGGGCTTGTCTTTAGAGAAAAATTCATAGAATTTTTGTCGTTGTCTTTAGACAAAAATTTCATAGTCTTTAATGATGGTAGTTTTTTTTCTTGCTTGATGGTGCTTCAACGTATTATGACTATGGTGGTGGCTTTCATTGATTTGTTTTGAGAGAAATTTTGATTTTAGAGAACATGTTCATAGAAATTTTGTTTTTAGAGAAGATTTCTTTGAAATCTTTGTCTTAAGAGAAAATTTCATAGAATTTTCTTCTTTATAGAAACTTTTCATTGAAATTTTGCCTTTAGAGAAAATTTCATAGAAATTTAGTCTCTAGAGAAAATTTCATAAAAATTTTGTCGTTAGAGAACATTTCATAGAAATTTAGTTTTTAGAGAAAGTATAGAAATTTTGTCTTTAGACAAAAATGTCAAAAAAAATTGTCTTTAGAGAAAATTTCATAGAAATTTTGTCTTTACAGAATCTTTTATAAACATTTTGTCTTTAGAGAAAATTTCATAGAAATTTTCTTTAGAGAAAATTTCATAGAAAGTTTGTCTTTAGAGAAAATTTCATAGAAATTGTTTTTACAGAAAATTTCATAGAAATTGTTTTTACAGAAAATTTCATAGAAATTTTGCCGTTAGAAAAAAATTCGTAGAAACTTTGTCTTAAAACAAAAATTACATAGAAATTTTGTCTTTTGAGAAAATTTTCAAAGAAATTTTGTCTTTAGAGAAAATTTTCTAAAAAAATTTCTCTTTAGAGAAAATTTCTAAGAAATTTTGTCTTTAGGGAAACTTTCATAAAAATTTTGTCTTTAGAGAAAATTTCATAGAAATTTTGTTTTTAGAGAAAATTTTATAGAAATTGTCTTTAGAGAAACTTTCATAAAAATTTCATAGAAATTGTCTTTAGAGAAAATTTCATAGAAATTGTCTTTAGAGAAAATTTCATAGAAATTTTGTCTTTAGAAAAAAATGTATAGAAACTTTGTTTTTTATAGAAATTTTGTCTTTAGAGAAAATTTCATAGAAATTTTTTTTTAGAGAAAATTTTATAGAAATTTTGTCTTTAGTGAAAATTTCATAGAAATTTTGTCTTTAGAGAACATTTCATAGAAATTTTGTCTTTAGAGAAAATTTCATAGAAATTTTTTTTAGAAAAAATTTTATAGAAATTTTGTCCTTTGAGAAAATTTCATAGAAGTTTTGTCTTTTGAGAAAATGTTCAAAGAACTTTTGTCTTTAGAGAAAATTTCATAGAAATTTTGTGTTTAGAGAAAATTTTACAAAAATTTTGTCGTTAGAGAAAATTTCAAAGAAAATTTGTTTTTAGAGAAAATATAGAAATTTTGTCTTTAGAGAAAAATGTACAAAAAATTGTCTTTAGAGAACATTTTCAAAGAAATTTTGTCTTTAGAGAACATTTTCTAAAAAATTTTGTCTTTTGAGAAAATTTCTAAGAATATTTGTCGTTAGAGAAAATTTCATAAAAATTTTGTCATAAGAGAAACTTTCATAAAAATTTTGTCTTTAGACAAAATTTCATAAAAATTTTGTTTTTAGAGAAAATTTAATAGAAATTGGCTTTAGAGAAACTTTCATAGAAATTTTGTCTTTAGAGGAAATTTCATATAAATTGTCTTTAGAGAAAATTTCATAGAAAGTTTGTCTTTAGAGAAAATTTCATAGAAATTGTTTTTACAGAAAATTTCATAGAAATTTTGTCTTTAGAAAAAAATTCGTAGAAACTTTGTCTTAAAGGGCGGTATTAAGTTCGAGTTTAGCCGCTAAAAACATGATTTTTTCACGATTACTTTTCTTTAATAATCCATTTGAAGGAATACAAACTTTGTGAAAATTTGCTTTGGGCTTTTCCCCATCAAGTTATAATAAAATTTGCAACAAATATGTATAATTTCATGCATTTTTCTTACTGATTTAGTTTTCACTTTAGCGATTTTAGCGGATAAACTCGAACTCGAAGATTTTATAGAAATTGTCTGTAGAGAAACTTTCATAAAAATTTCATAGAAATTGTCTTTAGAGAAAATTTCATAGAATTTTTTTTATAGAAATTTTTTTTATAGAAAATCATAGAAATTTTGTCGTTAGAGAAAATTTCATAGAAATTTTGTCTTTAGAGAAAATTTCATAGAAAGTTTGTCTTTAGAGAAAATTTCATAGAAAGTTTGTCTTTAGAGAAAATTTCATAGACATTTTTTCTTTAGAGAAAATTTTATAAAAATTTTGTCTTTCGAGAAAATTTTAAAGAAATTTTGTCCTTTGAGAGAATTTTCAAAGAACTTTCGTCTTTAGAGAAAATTTCATAGAAATTTTGTTTTTGGAGAAAATTTTATAGAAATTTTGTCTTTAGAGAAAATTAAAAAAAAAAAATTTTTCTTTAGAGAAAATTTCATAGAAATTTTGTCTTTAGAAAAAAAATTATAGAAATTTTTCTTTAGAGAAAATTTCATAGAAATTGTGTCTTTAGAGAAAATTTTAAAGAAATTTTGTCTTTAGAGAAAATTTCATAGAAATTTGGTCTGTAGACAAAAATTTCATAGAAATTTTTCCTTTGAGAAAATGTTCAAAGAACTTTTGTCTTTAGAGAAAATTTCATAGAAATTTTGTCTTTAGAGAAAATTTCATAGAAATTTTGTCTTTAGAGAAAATTTCATAGAAATTTTTTCTTTAGAGAAAATTTCATAGAAATTTTGTCTTTAGAGAAAATTTCATAGAAATTTTGTCTTTTGAGAAAATGTTCAAAGAACTTTTGTCTTTAGAGAAAATTTCATAGAAATTTTGTCTTTAACGATTGTTATATTTTCTATTTAAATTTTACGATGATGATGCTTCCACGTTATATGACTATGGTGTTGGCTTTATGCTTACTTTCGTTGGGTTGTAATACAGTGTAAGGATATTGCTTCGCCTGTTTGTTTATACAATGATCCTTGGATATATGAAGGGACTTGTCTTTCAGTTTTGAATGGTTCGCTTTTATGCAAAAGGATAAAAAAACACCAAGTCAATTAATAATTCAAACCACTTGGTCCTCCTACAATGGTCCTTGCAAACTGAAATAATGCAATAACAGACATAAATGCTAAACTGGGAACATAAGTGCAATGGCATCATATAAAATCCTTATGACGAAGCAGAAGAGAACAAAACAAATTCATTGAGCACGAAATTTAAAATGACATCGTCTATATATTCTTGTCTTTTCATGAACAAGATGTGGCTTCAAGATGGTGTCATGATTATTAAATTTTGCAAAATATTTACTTGAAGAACTCATGATGATCTGTTTCCTTCATAAAGTAAATACTACAGGAGGAATTTTTTATTAAATTGAGGTGAATTTAACAAAATTTAATTTAATTAAAATAAATACATTTTTATTCGCTCCACTAACGTTGACATACAATTTGTAGCGTATGGAAATATTGGTATCAGACCAAAACTGAGTCGATCAAGCAGTGCCTGTCCTCCTGTCTGTCTGTCCATCTGTCTTTTGAAATCACGCTAACTTCCGTACGAAACAAGCTATCGCCTTGAAACCTGGCACAAGGAGTAGGTAGATCGGATGGTATTGCAAACAGGTCATATCGAAGCAATTTTAGCTATAAATCGATCACCCTTGCCATCGGCAACGGTTATCACCACCCAAGTAATTGATGAGAGAACTTTGTACACAGTTCATCGCGGAGGGTACATAAGATTTTCTGTGACATTTTAATGTGAAAAAATTAAGTTAATCTAATTTAATTTGATTAGCTATCAAACACACTAGAATAGAAACCGTTATATTCAATCGAAACAGAGGCTATAAAATTTGAATTACCATCAAATCAACCAATTTAATATACAGAGCCACTTTATCCACAATGTTCCAGAAATCCTAGGATCACCTCTCGATAAAGGAACACAAGACCAACACCATTATAGCCCTCATTGTCATAGTCATCGACTTTTTTTCTACAACATATCCCCGGCGGCAGGATAAAGGACCGAAAAATACAAACCAAACCACCAATAACACCGACTTTATTCTATTGTAAAACTATCTTCCATAGTAAAAGTGGGAATACATTTTATTCTACAGCCTTGTCGACTACTTATGTAGAACATTGTCTATAAACATCGTTAAATCGTCGGAAAAAAAACAAAGGCAAAAGAAAAGAAACCATGGAGAGAAAGCTGGTAGTAAAGTTTTGGCACAAAACCCAAACAGAAACTCCTAACAAACAGAAATGTGAAGAACAAAGAAACGATATGGATAGAAACGGAAATTGCTTAAGATTTATGTGTGGGGAGGGGGGAAAGCTCTACAAACTCCCCCCTCTGTCCATATCGGTGGTCTATTTTGGTTACTTGGTATGTGTGAAAATTTAAAACAGGAAATAAAGGCAACTCCATATGCCGGCAAGTGGAATAGTGAAGTTGTGTTCTGGCCCATCTACTATGAAGTATGAGATAACCGTCCATTAAATTCTTCTACACTCAGAGAAATGTAACAATTCGAAAGGAGGTTGAAAACATTACCAATGAGAATTTTCAAAAAGTGGCTCATGCATTAAAGGTGGCACATTCATTAAAAAAAAATAGTGGTACAAAACGTTTCACACTTTTTCATAAGGCAAAAAAAAATTAAACGCATTTATATCAGTGGTCAATTTTATTTAACTTCAAATTTGCAGTTGGTCAAAATTTGATGTTTAATTTTGACAGCCGATTACTCAGAAAGAAGTACTACCAATTTTCCGGAAAAAATATTTTTAAAAATAGATGTTTTATGTTTTAAATGCAACAAATTTGATTTCATAGAAATCGGTCAAAATTTTAAGACGTAAGAGTTTTTTTTTTGGTTGTATCTTAAAACTACAGTGCGCATTTAAGGGTTAAAATTCATTCCTTGAAATTAAATATAAATGTATATTCTTTGCATACTTTATGGCTGATCACCATAATGGTCTTTTATGTCTTTATTGAGATGTGATGTGAGTATTAATATTGTGGATAAAGTGGCATACATATAAAATATTTTCTGATTCAATCACGAAATTAATTGATCCAATTAATTTTTTAATTGATATGTCTTCAATTACAGAAATGATAGTCTCAATTAAACAATTAATTGAAAGTCAATTAAAAAAAAATAATTGATCCAATTAAAAAATTAATTGATATTATTAATTTTTGTGCTTGATTTTGTTTCAATTAAATGTTTTTTTGAATCAATTAAATTTTTGATTTTATAAGTACACAGAAAAAAAATATCAACAACATATTTCCAATTAAAAAGTAGATTGAAGTTGAAAAATGTTCAATTAATTGCAACAATTAACTTTTTAATCAAGATAGAAACATTAAGTTAGGTAAGCCAATGTTCGAACAATTTAAAATTTTTAATTAAAAATTTAATTGATACAATTAATACAATGGGATGGAATTTTATTCAATATTTAAGAAAGTAATTGAAAATTGTTACGATTTTAATTTAAACAAGTATATACGGCCGTAAGTTCGGCCAGGCCGAAACTTATGTACCCTCCATCATGGATTGCGTAGAAACTTCTTCTAAACACTGCCATCCACAATCGAATTACTTAAGTTGCGGTAACGCTTGCCGATGGCAAGGTATCTTAAAACCTCCTAACACCATCTTCTAAAATGTATGTAAGTCCATACGTGGTATATATTAAATCAAAAAAGATCGATCCAATACGTATATAATTCAGTTTGACAAATTAGAAATAAAATTTTGACAAAATTTTCTACAGAAATAAAATTTTAACAAAATTTTCTATAGAAATAAAATTTTCACAAATTTTTCTATAGAAATAAACTTTTGGTAGATTTATTTTTGGCTCGAGTGGCAACCATGATTATGAACAGAATAAAATTTGAATAAAATTTTCTATAGAAATACAATTTTGACAATGATGAAAATTTTATTATGAACCGAATAAAATTTTAACAAAATTTTCTCTAGAAATAAAATTTTGACAAAATTTTCTATAGAAATAAAATGTTGACAAAATTTTCTATAGAAATAAAAGTTTGGTAGACTATTTTTGGCTCTAGTGGCAGCCATGATTATGAACCGATATGGACCAATTTTTGTGTGATTGGACCAATTTTGGTATGGTTGTTAGCGACCATATACTAACACCACGTTCCTAATTTGAACCGGATCGGATGAATTTTGCTCCTCCAAGAAGCTCCGGAGGTCAAATCTGGAGAACGTTTTATATGGGGGCTATATATAATTATGGACCGATATGGACCAATTCTGGCACGCTTGTTAAAGATCATATACTAACACCATGTTCCAAATTACAACCGGACTGGATGAAATTTGCTTCTCTTGGAGACTTCGCAAGCCAAATCTGGGGATCGGTTTATATGGGGGCTATATATAATTATGAACCGATGTGGACCAATTTTTGCATGGTTGTTAGAGACCATATACCAATATCATGTACCAAATTTCAGGCGGATCGGATGAAATTTGCTCCTCTTTGAGGCTCCGGAACCCAAATCTGGGGATCGGTTTATATGGGCGCTATATATAATTATGGACCGATGTGGACCAATTTTTGCACAGTTGTTAGAGACCATATACCAACACCATGTACCAAATCTCAGCCGGATCGGATGCAATTTGCTTCTCTTTGAGGCTTCGCAAGCCAAATCTGGAGATCGGTTTATATGGGGTCTATATATAATTATGGGCCGATGTGGACCAATTTTTGCATGGTTGTTAGAGACCACATACCAACATCATGTACCAAATTTCAGCCGGATCGGATGAAATTTTCTTCCCTTTGAGGCTCCGCAAGCCAAATCTGGGGATCGGTTTATATGGGGGCTATATATAATTATGGACCGATGTGAACCAATTTTTGTATGGTTGTTAGAGACCATATACCAACACCATGTACCAAATTTCAGCCGGATCGGATGAAATATGCTTCTGTTAGAGGCTCCACAAGCCAAATCTGGGGATCGGTTTATATGGGGGCTATATCTAATTAAGGACCGATATGGACCAATTTTTGCATGGTTGTTAAAGACCATATACCAACATCATGTACCAAATTTCAGCCGGATCGGATGAAATTTTCTTCTCTTTGAGGCTCCGCAAGCCAAATCTGGGGATCGGTTTATATGGGGGCTATATATAATTATGGACCGATGTGGACCAATTTTTGCATGGTTGTTAGAGACCATATACCAACACCATGTATCAAATTTCAGCCGGATCGGATGAAATATGCTTCTGTTAGAGGCTCCACAAGCCAAATCTGAGGGTCCCTTTATATGGGGGCTATACGTAAAAGTGGACCGATATGGCCCATTTTCAATACCAACCGACCTACATCGATAACAACTACTTGTGCCAAGTTTCAAGTCGATAGCTTGTTTCGTTCGGAAGTTAGCGTGATTTCAACAGACGGACGGACGGACGGACGGACGGACATGCTTAGATCGACTCAGAATTTCACCACGACCCAGAATATATATACTTTATGGGGTCTTAGAGCAATATTTCGATGTGTTACAAACGGAATGACAAAGTTAATATACCCCCATCCTATGATGGAGGGTATAAAAATTAAGTGGATTTTGCAATCAACATCGATTAAATCTTTAATTAAATCCATTAAACAATTAAGTGAAATTTGTTAATGAAATCAATTAATTTTACAATCACGTATTTTATTATATGCCCAATTAAATCTGTGATTGATACTATCACTTTCGTGATTTCAATTAAAAAATTAATTGGACAACTTAATATCATGATTGCATCAGAATACATTTTTTGTATATATCGCCAACATATTTCGAATTAAAAAGTTGATTGAAGTTGAAAACTTTTTACTTAATTACTTTTTAATTAATTAATTGATACAATTCACCTTTTAATCAAGATAGAAACATTATGTTCATTAAGTCAATGATTGCAAATTTTTAATTAATACAATCAACTTTTTAATCTAACTTGAAAGACTTAGTCAGTTACACAGAAAAAAATTTCACGACATTTCAATTAAAATTTTAATTGATTCAACAATTTTTTTAATTGAAACAAAAATCAATCACAAACATTAATAGTATCAATTAATTTAATTAATGAACATTTTTTTGATTCAATCACGAAATTAATTGATCCAATTAATTTTTTACTTGAAATTATAGTATCAATGATATCAGAACTGATAGTATCAATTAAAAAAATTATTGAAAGTCAAATAAAAAATTAATTGATCCAATTAAAAAACTATTTGATACTATTAACCTTTGTGATTGATTTTTGTTTCAATTAAAAAAATTGTTGAATCAATAAAATTTTTAATTGAATATGTCTTAAAACTCAATTAAAACGTTAATTGGAAAATTTTTTGTGAAAAATTTTACTGTGTGCTATCATTTCTGTGAGTGAAAAAATTTCAATTAAAAATTAGTTGGATCAATTAATTTCGTGATTGAAGACAGAAAATATTTTTGTGTGTAGAAAAGGTAATGGAACTTTTTTTTTTAATTTTTTATTTAACCATTTGTTTCAAATTGTTTAATCAAACTAAAAACACAAAAAAAAATAAGAAAGAAATTGAAAATAGTGACGTTTATAATTAAAAATTTTACATAGCTTTGCAATCAACATCAATTAAATATTTAATTGATTCAATTAAAAAATTAATTGAATATTGCTAATGAAATCAATTAATTTTTTAATCAAGTATTTTTTATGCCCAATTAAAACTGTGATTTATACTATCATTAAAAAATCAATTGGATCAATTAATTTCGTGACTGAATCAGAACATTTTTTATGCATGCAGAAGATATAGAAATTTCGAAAATTGTTATGAGTGTAAAATATATCAATAATTTCCGAATAGAATTATTATTTTCTTTTTCTCATTGTATAAACGACCACCGCAGGCGATGACTACCAAACACTAAATTATATATGTGTAGTCGTTACATAAGTGGGACAATCGTCGTAGACCCGTATTAAACGCCATAATCATTATCATCCTCATCATCATCGTCGTCGTCATTCCCCTCCTGGTGTGTGATCAAATATTTATGTCTATTTGCATTTGAATACAAAGGACCTTCTTGCATAAATAAAGGCAATGACATATTTGAATGTTTCGGCCAAAGAATAAAATATGTGCTAGTAGTTCACCAACAAAACACAATATCGGAAAGGAGTTCAAACATCTGCATATTGCATCACAAATTCCACGAAGTCAAAGGGAAAACTTGGGAACGCTAGCAATTAAATGCCAATATAATATTATCATATTATCATCAATATTAGAAATAATAACAAGCAATACATATGAAGGGAGCTAATGGTTTGCATGTGGCTGAGTAATGGATTGTGTCCTAATCTCCACCTTAAGATTACTGCAAATATCTCAACGAGGTGGCTAAGCAGTTTAATAATCACCGAATAAAGGCTAAGGAAATGCTTTACACCTTCAATTCAATTCATGGATGACCAAATTTCATCTAATCCATTAAAAATGTGGTATGCGATGTCAGTATATGCCCTCCAACTTCCATACCAAAAGCTGAATTCGATGCTCCCAGTACGTGGCTTTAGAGTTCATATTATTACAAAATTATATAGACGGATGAAGAACAAAAACAGCCTATATTAGTATATATGCTGTCATTTTTGTCTAATATAGGCTACATCTGGACTAACATACAATTTAGAAGGTAAACTTAAAAATACCTTCCGGCCGTATATACTCGTTTTAATTACATCTATTTGCCATCTTTCTATTGGTGTCCATATTTTTATGATTTTGTAATCTTATTTAATCTTCTCAATATAGGAGATAAGATAAATTCTACACGATCACCTTGAGACAAGGGTAATGGAAATTAATTTGTTCACAGAGTTTACCCCCGCCCCCCTTTATAAAGAATCATGAAGTGCAAATAGGGAATTGGGTCACCACTTTAAGAAATAGACATATTACAAGTATATCATCATTCCATTAAAAGTGAGAACAATGAATGGGAAACTTCATCAGATGGGGGAATCTGCTTGACGTTTTCGTCAGGCATGTACAGGGTGGCTAATATGCAATGCAATAAAGTACAGCGCTATATTTTTTCATGTTTTTTATTTCATTATTCAAATCAAAAAATTTCGGAAATAACAAAATTTTTATGGTGTTTTATTTTATGAAAAGTAAAAATGATTTGCCTTCTTTTTGTGTATACAGAGTGTACATTTTTAAAATTCTACCAGCAACCTAGAAAAAAAACGGGAAGAAAAGAATTCAAGGAGCATACAGGGCGAACGAAAACCAAATAATGATAATAATAAATAAAATAAAAAAATAATTATAAAATAAAAACAACATTCACATGTGATACTTATTTTTGTGCAATATATTTATTTGGAATAAAAACATTGAAATTATTCAAATTTCATTAATTCAAGTCACCATTAACATCATATGCGATTCTGTTTTCTAGGGCGATCGCAGCCCTCTCGTTTGTCGACAAGGCCGAAAATGTCCTCAATAACCGAATTCGACACCTTTTCAAATTGCTGCCTTTTTTCACAAAAGAACCTAAAAGAACGCCATTACAATCAATTTAGATTGGTTCGAATTGGCTACCTTTGACCCGAATTATGGATTTCAAAGTTTCGACAAAGTCATCACACGATGAACGAAAGTGACTCTTCTGTATTTTGACTTATTTCTTGTCGTATTGAGATGACCGATACTATGGGAATCTTTAATGCCAACCTTTGGTTAGGTTAGGTGGCAGCCCGATGTATCAGGCTCACTTAGACTATTGAGTCCATTGTGATACCACATTGGTGAACTTCTCTCTTATCACTGAGTGCTGCCCGATTCCATGTTAAGCTCAATGACAAGGGACCTCCTTTTTATAGCCGAGTCCGAACGGCGTTCCACATTGCAGTGAAACCACTTAGAGAAGTTTTGAAACCCTCAGGAATGTCACCAGCATTACTGAGGTGGGATAATCCACCGCTGAAAAACTTTTTGGTGTTTGGTCGAAGCAGGAATCGAACCCACGACCTTGTGTATGCAAGGCGGGCATGCTAACCATTGCACCACGGTGGCTCCCAACCTAACTTTCCTAAATGGTCAACCTTACTTTCCTAAATGGCATAGGCGCAAAAGTCATATGGATTGAGAATATTTGACAGAAATCAAAGAATAAACATTTTTAGCTCAGAAGTAGTTCCAAAAACGACATCCAGATATTTTGAAAATTCTTCTGAAAAAAAATTGTACACTCATTTAATGAAATATTTGCCCAGTGTGACCATACCCATTGTAGACGACTGCTGAGAGTCTCATTGGAATGTCCACGGTCTGTGGACGAAATTCTTGCCTGCCCAAAGCTTTAATAAAATTTTGCGATAATATTCGGCATTTATTTTGATCACACAAATTTTGACAAAATTTTCTATGCAAATAAAATGTTGACAAAATGTTCAATAAAATTAAATTTTGACAAAATTGTCCATAGAAATAAAAATTTTGACAAAATTTTCTATAGAAATAAAATTTTTACAAAATTTTCAATAGAAATAAAATTTTGACAAAATTTTCTGTAGAAATAAATTTTTGGCCAATTTTCCTATAGAAATAAAATTTTGACAAAATTGTCCATAGAAATAAAAATTTTGACAAAATTTTCTATAGAAATAAAATTTTTACAAAATTTTCAATAGAAATAAAATTTTGACAAAATTTTCTGTAGAAATAAATTTTTGGCCAATTTTCCTATAGAAATAAAATTTTGACAAAATTTTCTATAGACATAAAATTTTGACAAAATCTTCTATAGAAATAAAATTTTGACAAAATTTTCTATAGAAATAAAATTGTGAGAAAATTTTCTATAGAAATGAATTTTTGGCCAAATTTTCTATAGAAATACATTTTTGCCCAATTTTCCTATAGAAATAAAAATTTTGACAAAATTTTCTATAGAAATAAAATTTTGACAAAATTTTCTATAGAAATAAAATTTTGACAAAATCTTCTATAGAAATAAAATTTTGACAAAATTTTCTATGCAAATAAAATTTTGACAAATTTTTCTATAGAAATAAAATTTTGACAAAATCTTCTATAGAAATAAAATTTTGACAAAATTTTCTATAGAAATAAAATTTTGACAAATTTTTCTATAGAAATAAAATTTCGGCAAATTTTTCTATAGAAATAAAATTTTGGCACAATTTTCTATAGAAATAAAATCTTGACAAAAATTTTTCTATAGAAATAAAATTTTAACAAAAATTTCTATAGAAATAAAATGTTGACAAAAATTTCTATAGAAATAAAATTTTAACAAAATTTTCTAAAGAAATAAAATGTTGACAAAATTTTCTATAGAAATAAAATGTTGACAAAATTTTCTGTAGAAATAAAATTTTGACAAATTTTTCTTTAGAAATAAAATTTTGACAAAATCTTCTATAGAAATAAAATTTTGACAAAATTTTCTATAGAAATAAAATTTTGGCACAATTTTCTATAGAAATAAAATTTCGACAAATTTTTCTATAGAAATAAAATTTTGACAAAATTTTCTATGCAAATAAAATGTTGACAAAATTTTCAATACAAATAAAATTTTGACAACATTTTCGATAGAAATAAAATTTTGACAAAATTTTCTATAGAAATAAATTTTTGGTCAATTTTCCTATAGAAATAAAAATTTTGACAAAATTTTCTATAGAAATAAAATTTTGACAAAATTTTCTATAGAAATAAAAATTTTGACAAAATTTTCTATAGAAATAAAATTTTGACAAAATTTTCTATAGAAATAAAATTTTGACAAAATCTTCTATAGAAATAAAATTTTGACAAAATTTTCTATAGAAATAAAATTGTGAGAAAATTTTCTATAGAAATGAATTTCTGGCCAAATTTTCTATAAAAATAAAATTTTGATAAAATTTTCTATAGAAATAAAATCTTGACAAAATTTTCTATAGAAATAAAATCTTGACAAAATTTTTCTATAGAAATAAAATTTTAACAAAATTTTCTATAGAACTAAAATTTTGACAAAATATTCTATAGAAATACAATTTTGACAAATTTTTCTATAGAAATAAAATGTTGACAAAATTTTCTGTAGAAATAAAATTTTGACAAATTTTTCTATAGAAATAAATGTTTGACAAATTTTTCTATAGAAATAAATTTTTGACAAAATTTTCTATAGAACTAACAGTTGACAAAATTTTCTATAGAAATAAAATTTTGACAAAATTTTCTATAGAAATAAAATTTTGACAGATTTACTCCCAATATTGGTAGATTACACTAGCCAACAACCATTTTGTGAATTGTTTCTAGCATATTTTTTCTTATTGGATATGACCTACTAAACACGAAAATGATTTTTAAAAAATTTTCTGTCGATTGGTTTTCGAGATATAATTTTTTTAATTTTTTTTTTTAATTTTTGGAGGTACACCTACAATTTTGAGCATATCTTTCGTTTTCTTTGACCTTTTTGATCCTAATACTACTCAAATTAAAGAAAATTGAGCCGTCTACAACTCATTCTCAGAAAATTTTCAAATCGGGTAAGTAGTTTGGATGTTAGCGGCTTAAAAAGGTAAAAAAACGGCGTTTTTTAAGTAAAAATGTGGCAAAAAAACATATAAAAATTCATATAAAATATAAAAAAATTTCTAACGGCAATTTTTTGTTTTTTTTTTACGTGTAGCTGGAATCTTTACAAAGTAATTAAGCCCTTACTTAACAAAATCTGACAACAAATACACGTAAAAAAACAAAAAATTGCCGTTAGAAATTTTTTTTATATTTTATATGAATTTTTATATGTTTTTTTGCCACATTTTTACTTAAAAAACGCCGTTTTTTAACCTTTTTAAGCCGCTAACATCCAAACTACTTACCCGATTTGAAAATTTTCTGAGAATGAGTTGTAGACGGCTCAATTTTCTTTAATTTGAGTAGTATTAGGATCAAAAAGGTCTAAGAAAACGAAAGATATGCTCAAAATTGCAGGTGTACCTCCAAAAATTACAAAAAAAAAAATAAAAAATTATATCTCGAAAACCAATCGACAGAAAATTTTTTAAAAATCATTTTCGTGTTTAGTAGGTCATAATCAATAAGAAAAAATATGCTAGAAACAATTCACAGAGAAAAGTTTGTTATTTGTTGCCTAGTGTTATTATAGCCACAAGTGGCAACCGTGATCCCGATACTTCAGGAATGCAATAGATCAACATGCTTTTGTAAGCATGTAAACAATAAAATAAGCTATCACTGAAATACGTTTGTCAGTAGTCAGACGAAGGTTTTAAAAATGGTAGCAACTCGATTCTGGTTGCAATGCATATCTGTCACCCTATATAGACAAATAGAGAAGATAAAACCAGACATTACAATGAAAGAATACTATAATGAAAATTAACAATTACACTCCTTCTACTCGAAGTGGAAGACGAGAAACAGGTTGATGATATTCATGTATCAACCAACGGATGTCTGTCCATCCGTGAATTACCAGGGGAGCAATGTAATAGTAGACGACTTTGATATTGTGGAGAATCCAACTTGATGTAACGAATTGTTTACAATTCTTCACAAGCTTCATGTTTCTAATGTCTGAACTTTTACTTTTGTCTTGTATCCAAGTTTTCCCTTCAATAACTTTCCATGGAAAGAGAAGGTGTTCGTAGGCAAGGTGGATTTTTTCGTGTAACCCCTTTTTTCTCCACAAGTGATAGATTAATGTCATAGGCCTCTTTTTATGATCACAATCATTTTTGAAGCATATCAAGATCTTTGCATGGAGTAGCATTTCCGGTTTGTGACGACGACCCATTCGTCTTCGTGTCAATTTTAATTGTTTTCCAACAAATTTCTTCTTGATGTTCCTCAACTCTATTTGATGTCATTGATGGCGTAGTATGGTGTAGATGTAATGATGACGGTAATGGAAAAGAAAACGACTGTGTTATTTAATGGCACCACTACACGCAGTTGTAACTTTTTTTCGTTCGTCCGTCTGTCTGTCTATCTGTATGCCCATCCATGCTATGATTATTACATTTATTAATGACCCCTTTTAAAAGTGAGATCATTGTGGCACTATCCGTCTGTGATGGAGAACTATTTGCCATTCTTAATTTAAAATGACATTTAAATTCAATTGAACTTTATTCATTTGTTTTTTCTCTCAAGAATTCATTTGTTCTTGTTGGCACTTTCGGCTCTATATGGCGAGCATATTTGTTTCAAAACGTAGATTAAAAATATTTTACTTAACATATGTAACACATTCTGATTTAACAATAAATGTGTAAGTTAAAAAAAAAAAAAAAAAAAAAAAAAAACTGGTGGAAAATTTAGCATTCATAATTTTGTTCACATTTACATTTAAAACGATTGAAGTAATTGAAGTAATACGTAACCAAAAAAAAATCACCTGATTGTTTTAATATTTGATATTTATACCCTGCACCACACTGTGGAACAGGGTATTATAAGTTAGTGCATATGTTTGCAACACCCAGAAGGAGATGAGACAGACACATGGGGTCTTTGGCAAAAATGCTCAGGGTGGGCTTCTGAGTCGATATAGCCATGTCCGTCTGTCCGTCTGTCCGTGAACACATTTTTGTAATCAAAGTCTAGGTCGCAGTTTTAGTCCAATCGACTTCAAATTTGGCACAATAGGGAGTAGAACCCTATTGATTTTGGAAGAAATCGGTTCAGATTTAGATATAGCTCCCATATATATCCTTCGCCCGATATGGACTTATATGGCCCCAGAAGCCAGAGTTTTACCCTAATTTGCTTAAAATTTTGCACAACAAGAACAATTAGTACTATAGTCAAGTGTGCCAAATTTGATTGAAATCGGTTCAGGTTTAGATATAGCTCCCATATATATCTTTCGCCCGATATTGACTAATATGGTCCTAGAAGCCACAGTTTTACCCCAGTTTGGTTGAAATTTTGTACTAGAAGTACAATTAGTAGTGTAGTCAAGAGGGCCAAATTTTATTGAAATCGGTTCAGAGTTACATATAGCTCCCATATATATCGTTCGCCCGATTTTCACTCATATGACCCCAGTGGCGAATCTTTTACTCCGATTTACGTGAAATTTTGCACAGTAAGTAGAATTAACATTTCAACTGTCTGTACCAAATTTGGTTGAAATCGGTTCAGATTTAGATATAGCTCCCATATGTAGTTGTCGCCCGATTTACACTCATATGACCACAGAGGCCAATTTTTTACTCCGATTTAGTTGAAATTTTGCACAGGGAGTAGAATTAGCATTGTAGCTATGCGTGCCAAATTTGGTTGAAATCGGTTCAGATTTAGATATAGCTCCCGTATATATGTTTTTGTGATTTCGACAAAAATGTTCAAAATACCAACAGTTTCCGTGTAAAATCGCCACTGCTTAGTCGAAAAGTTGTAAAGATGACTCTAATTTTCCTAAACTTCTAATACATATATATCGAGCGATAAATCATAAATAAACTTTTGCGAAGTTTCTTTAAAATTGCTTCAGATTTAAATGTTTCTCATATTTTTTTACTAACATTGTGTTCCACCCTAGTGCATTAGCCGACTTAAATTTTGAGTCTATAGATTTTGTAAAAGTCTATCAAATTCTGTCCAAATCGAGTGATATTTAAATGTATGTATTTGGGACAAACCTTTATATATAGCACCCAACACATTTGACGGATGTGATATGGTATCGAAAATTTAGATCTACAAAGGGTATAATATAGTCGGCTTCGCCCGACTATATTATAATTAAAATATTAATTATCCCAATTATTATTTTAATTTTATAAACAAAAAATTGTTTTCAAATAAAAATACAAATTTTTTTTTTTCAAAAACTCAATTATATTTGTAATGGGAAAAATATAAGAAAACAATTCATATGAAATTAGAAGAAATTTACATCATTCAAAAGTGCGTTCCTCAGAAAAGACAAGTCTTCTTCCAGTGAAACCGATCATTATTCGAAATTTATTTTTTCAAATATCCCCGAACATTTGAGAAACTTTCGTTCTAGACAAACGAAATTCCTGCTTTGATATGAAGTATTTACTATAATAGCCAATAAACCCGAATATATGATAAGCGATACAATGATTGTCTCTAATCTTTTGTGATTCTTCTAACGAATATTGCTTTATGTCGAAGAAACATTCATTTGCCTAAGATCCCCCATAAAAGGAAACTCTTCTTTCAGTGTAGACTCTGACTTCTCGGTCTAGTTCTAAAATATATTTATATTCCGGAGTTATTTCCGGGAGGGACTGTTACGATTGCAAAAAGTAACGGAATTCGTGGAATCCATCTGAATATATGGTAGCCTGAAAAAAAAAAACTTAAAAATATTTATGCACCAAAAATAAAACAGTTCACACCTTTAAAAATATACATGAATATCAACATGTAGCTAATAATACATCCCAGAAAAATGCATGCTTTATGATTGTGTACCATGTAAAATTATTTCATAAATTCAAAAATTCCTGCTTATAAATATAGAATTCATGATAGGAGTTTGTCCCCATTTCGGGTGCCATGGTTGGGGGCGAATTGAATTTAGTTGAGCTATACAACTCTGTAGAAACCAAATTATCTAAACAAATAAGAAAATAAAATGAAATGAAAAGTTCTGCCAGACCGAATCATATTTGTTCGCCACTATAGAAACTTTTTATGAAATTTTCCTAAAGACATCAGCATATAGATAATGCCTTTGCGAAGAGGGTAGCCTATTAACGTCAAAATAGACAAATTTTGCTATGGAATTTTTATTTCAAAGAAATCTGTATATGCGAGAGCTACATTTTTTGCACATTAATCTAATGCTGTTCACGACAATATTTTGCCAGTGTGGATACAAGGAAATTCAGTCTATTATGGTACAACAGGTGGCGCATTTTTCTCTCATCTATGATTGCTGCCCGATTCATTGTTTAGCTCAATGACAAAAGACCTTCCAAATTCATAAAAAAGTGCCAAAATTTAAAAATTAATTTTGTTGGAAGAAAACGTGTTAAAAATCCTTAGGAACACAAGATACATTCTGCAAAAGAAAACTGAACGCGTTTAATTCGATCGTAAAAAAGAATGTTGCCAAAATGTTGTCCTATAGAAAATGTTGTCAACATTTTATTCTACAGAAAATTTTATTTCTACATAAAATTTTGTCAATTTTTTTTTTCTATACAAAATTTTGTCAACATTTTTTTCTGTAGAAAATGTTGTCAAAAATTTTTTCATATTGAAAATGTTGTCAAAATTTTGTCAAAATTTATTCCTATAAAAATTTGACAAAATTTTAGTCCTATAAAAAGTTTTGTCAAAATTTTAATCCTATAAAAAATTTTGTTAAAATTTTATTTCTATCGAAAATTATATTCAAAATTTTATTTCAATAAAAAATTTTGTCAATTTTTTTTCTATCTGTTGTTTTGATCTCAGCTTTTGCGTTGACTAAACTACAAGAGTAGCTTAACCAACAGAGGAAAAGAATGTTTATCAAATTTAGTTGGTGAAAGGGCTATAGACTGCAAGATGTTTGGATGGACGCACGTTTCGGAATTACCACATTCCTCATCAGCATTCTCTACTTGCAGCAAAACTATCAACCAATTATCAGAACAAACCCAAAACCCAAAAACCAAAGAGTGAACCACACTTGAACCTTCCGAAAAAAGGTTTATGTATATAGCCGGTTTTTCCCGAAATAAATCTTTGTACAAACATTTCTATTTTCCTTTGCCAATTTAAAGTTTTGTCAAAATTCTTATTTCTATATAAAATTGTATTAATGTTTATTCTATAGAAACTTTTGTCACAATTTTTTTTCATAAAGCAAATGTCAAAATATTTTTCATATAGAAAATGTTGCCAACATTTTATTCCTATAGGAAATTTTATCAAAAATTTTATTCATATAGAAAATTTTGACAACATTTTCTATCTAAAACTTTGTCAAAATTTTTAATTCTATATAAAATTTTGTAAATTTTTTTTTATAGAAAATTTAATCAAAATTTTATTCATATAGAAAATTTTGTCAAAATTTTATTTCTACAGAAAATTTTGTCAAATTTTTATGTCCATAGAAAATTTTGTCAAATTTGTATGTGCATAGAAAATTTTGTACACAAATTTATTTCTATATAAAATTTGTCACAATTTTATTTCTATAGAAAATTTTGTCAATATTTTATTCCTATAGAAACATTTTATTTCTATATAAAATTTTGTCAACATGTTTTCTATAGAAAATTTTGTCAAAATTTTTTCATACAGAAAATTCTGTCAAAATTTTATTGCTAAATAACATTATCAACATTTTATTTCCAGAGAAAATGTTGTCAACATTTTATTTCTAGCACAAATGTTGTCAAAATGTTATCCTTTAGAAAAAGTTGTCAAAGTTTTATCCTATAGAAAATTTTATCAAAATTCTATAGAAAATTTTGTTAAAATTGTATTTCCATAGAAAATTTTGTCAAAATTTTATTTCTATAGAAAATTTTGTCAAAGGTCTTATCCTATAGAAAATTTTGTTAAAATCTTATTTCTATAGAAAATTTTGTCAAAATTTTACTTCCATAGAAAATTTTGTCAAAATTTTATTTCTATAGAAAATTTTGTCAAAATTTTATTTCTAAAGAAAATTTTGTCAAAATTTTATTTCAAAGGTCTTATCCTATAGAAAATTTTGTTAAAATTTTATTTCTATAGAAAATTTTGTCAAAATTTTATTTCTATAGAAAATTTTGTCAAAATTTTATTTCTATAGAAAATTTTGTCAAAATTGTATTTCTATAGAAAATTTTGTCAAAATTTTATTTCTATAGAAAATTTTGTCAAAAATTTATTTCTATAGAAAATTTTGTCAAAATTTTATTTCTATAGAAAATTTTGTCAAAATTTTATTTCTATAGAAAATTTTGTCAAAATTTTATTTCTATAGAAAATTTTGTCAAAATTTTATTTCTATAGAAAATTTTGTCAAAATTTTATTTCTATAGAAAATTTTGTCAAAATTTTATTTCTATAGAAAACCTTGTCAAAATTTTATTTCTACAGAAAATTTTGCCAAGATTTTTTCTACAGAAAATGTTGTCACATTTTCATTTGTATATAATATGTTGTAAAGATTTGTTTCTATAGAAGCTTTCGACAAATTGGTATTTCTATATAAAATTTTGTCAATTTTTTCTATAGAAAATTTTGTCAAAATTTTTTCCCGTAGAAAATTTTGTCAAAATTTTTTTCATATAGAAAATGTTGTGAAAATTTTATCGTATAGGAAATTTTTTCAAAATTTTAATCCTATAGAACATTTTGGAAAATTTTATTTCTTTATTCCTATAAAAAAGTTTGTCAAAATTTTATTTCTATTGAAAATTTAGCCAATTTTTTTCCCTACAGAAAAATTTGTCATGATTTTTTATTTTTATATAAAAAGTTTTGTCCAAATTATTTTGTATAGAAACATTTGTCAAAGTTTTTTTCATATAGAAAATTTTGTCAACATTTTATTCCTAGCAAAAATGTTTTCAAAATTTTATCCTATAGAAAATTTCAAAATTTTATCCTATAGAAAATTTTGTCAAAATTTTATTTCTATAGAAAATGTTGTAAAAACTTTATCCTATAGAAAAGTTTGTCAAAATTTTATCCTATAGAAAATTTTGTCAAAATTTTATTTCTATAGACAATTTTGTCAAAATTTGTTTTTCTATAGAAAATTTTGTCAAAATTTTATTTCTATAGAAAATTGTTGTCAAAAATTTTATTTCTATAGAAAATTTTGTCAAAAATTTTATTCTATAGAAAATTTTATTTTTATGGTATAGAAAATGTTGTCAAAATTGTATTTCTACAGAAACTTGTCAAAATTTTATTTCGATAGAAAAGTTTGTAAAAATTTTATTTCGATAGAAAATTTTTGTAGTAGAATATTTTGCAAAATCTACTACAACATCAAGAATTCTACCAATCTACCAAGTAGTAAAAGATCTACCATTTTTAGTAGAATTCTACCAACTGTGGTAACCTTATTAACTAAATCGATGGAATGAAAAACTCATCCAAATGGATCAGAGCTAGGATTTTATTATTTAACATGATTGTTGCAATTTCGATCCTACCGTACAACCTTACTTTACACATTCTTTGTTCTTTTTTGATTGCCCCTCAATTAAGTCAAAGTCTGGCCAAAAATAGCCAGAACATAAAAATAGTCAAATTTGGAGTCAAAATAAAAAAAAGAGTCAATTTGTTCTTTAGAGCCAGTAACGGCAACGCTGATTACGCTGTAAGCACTTAGATAAACCTTGAAACATTCCGATATTCAGCAGCATTACTGAGAGGGATAATCCACTGAAAAATCTGAATATTTTTTTGGTATTCGGTTGAACCCATGATACTTAGTATGCACGGCGAGTAGATACAACACTGAATTGTACTCCACTTTAAAACAAGGAAAAAGTAATGACGAGGTATTGTTTTACTACAATTTACAAAATTACACTCTCTCATACACTGAAAAAAAGCATGCCCTGTTCCAAAGATTTTGTCTTACGATTCCTAACGATTTTGGTATTGATTCCGAGCCAAAGAAGCGGAAAATTGAAGTAAGAATATTTTTAAGACACAATTCTCTTTTAAATTTGAGTTTTGTGTACTTGTCTCTAGGAAACAAATTTTAATTTATTCGTCTTTCTATCTTTTGTCTTCATGTGTTATCAAAGTCGTTTAAAAATGTGTTAAAGACAGCATACAATTTCAAATTCAGAGTCGTCTACAAGCAGAAATTATGCAATGTTCCAAGGAAAAAAGTCTTTAAAATAAAGTTTTGAAAAACATGTCCTATTTTTGAACGAATTTTTGCGTTGTAGTCAAGATGCAAAACGACAACAAATTTAAAGAAAATGTCCTTAATTTTGAAGAATATTTCTGAATTATTAAAGTCAAGTAGACCTTAGTAAAATAAAATTTTCTTTCATGTTAAGATACCAATTTTTAAATTGAATAACTTAATAATAAGGACAAAACGACTTTATTGAAAAGTTTATCAACTTTTGGGCAAGGAAAGTTTATAACAGAGAAATGTGTCTTCCATCCTAAGCAAAATTTGCATTTGTATTTTAAGGACATGAAATCTTTGGCTTCACGACAATATTTTTTCAGTGTAGGAGAAAAAATGAACTAGAAGTACAGAAAAAAAATCATTTCGAAAAAAAAACTCAATTAAAATAACATAAAATGTCATTAAATGGAATCCATGTACACTTTTTAAATATCCCAATATTCTCCCTTAATGCGGACATTAAATTCAGCATAAGAAAATATAATTTTGCAAGATGGCAAAATGCCAGTAATCATAACCCAATGCTTAATAGTTTGGCCATCTCTCTCACTGTGATTTCTTTGACAAACCCCCATTAGGCCGTACATAAAGGAAGAAAATGAATACAAATTTTCTTCCTATTTTCATTTTACTTCAAAGAATATGTTTTTTGACCAAAACCCAAAAAAAACATGGATATCCAAGTTACATATTTCCAAATTGCATGTGGTGACAGTGGCGATTGCACTTGCTGAGTGCCCCCCCCCACACCCTGCTTGGTGCTTAAAAAGAAACTGTAACAAACAATAAAATTGGGTTGGGAATTCCCCACAAAGAATGCCAGTTAGAATGACACAAAGTCGAGTTTTTTAGTTTCCCATGTCAAGGAAGAGGAATATGGTGATGGCTTGGTTTGTCCAGCTATGAGACGGGTTGTTTGCTTCGCCAAAAAGCAGAAGTTTTGGTATTGTGACCACTATAACACCACCACCACAACAATTCAACAGCTGCTCGAATTTTAACGCTTGGCTGCCTTTCAAGCAGAAGGTTTTTGACCATTCTTCATTTGTTCTTGTTCTTGTTGTTTAATTTTCTACACTTTCGGACTTTTTCTGATGGTGGTAACCTCTCCATTTTAGGCAACTTGGTCTTTCTTGCATTTAAAAATTTTAAAAAATATTTCTTGGTTGAAGTAGTTTTCTCTCTGTTAGATATCGGTATTGTCTAAATCCAGGCGCGATTATAAAGGTCGTTCTGGGCTAATAGGGGCCTATCTCAAGTCTTGATTAGCAACGAAGACGTATTTCTCTGATACAATTTTTGGGGTTTTTATAGAAAAAATGTTTCTTCAAACGAAGTGTTTTACTATTTTGTTTTAGAAGTTTATTTATTATTTTTTGATCACTCCTAAAAGTTACAATTTATTTGAATGTATAAATATCTCTTGAGAAAAAAGCCCTACAACAAAAATTATTTTTTTTAAGTTTTTTTTTTTTACAAAATTTATATATTTACAGCACATTTTGTCAAAATTTTGTTTCTATAGAGAATTTTGTCAAAATTGTACTTCTATAGAGAATTTTGTCAAAATTTTATTTCTATAGAAAATTTTGTCAAAATTTTATATCTATAGAAAATTTTGTCAAAATTTTATTTCTATAGAAAATTTTGTCAAAATTTTATTTCTATAGAGAATATTGTCAAAATTTTATTTCTATAGAATATTTTGTCAAAATTTTATATCTATAGAAAATTTTGTCAAAATTTTATATCTATAGAAAATTTTGTCAAAATTTTATTTCTATGGAAAATTTTGTCAAAATTTTATTTCTATAAAAATTTTGTCAAAATTTTATGTCTATGAAAATTTTGTCAAAATTTTATTTCTATACAAATTTTGTCAAAATTTTATTTCTATAAAAATTTTGTCAAAATTTTATTTCTACAAAAGTTTTGTCAAAATTTTATTTCTACAGATAAATTTGTCAAAATTTTATTTCTATAGAAAATTTTGTGAAAATTTTATTTCTATAGGAAATTTTTGTGAAAATGTTATCTCTATAGAAAATTTTTGTGAACATTTTATCTCTATAGAAAATTTTTGTGAAAATTTTATCTCCATAGAACATTTTTTGTGAAAATGTTATTGTTATAGACAATTTTCTGAAAATTTTATTTCCCTAGAAAATTGTCTGAAAATTTTATTTCTATAGACAATTTTCTGAAAATTTTATTTCTATAAAAAATTTTATCAAAATTTTATTTCGAGATAAAATATTCTTAAAAAAATTTATTCTATAGAAATTTTTGTGAAAATTTTATCTCTATAGGAAATTTTTGTGAAAATGTTATCTCTATAGAAAATTTTTGTGAAAATTTTATCTCTATAGAAAATTTTGTCAAAATTTTATTTCTATCGAAAATTTTGTCAAAATTTTATTTCTATAGAAAATTTAGTCAAAATTTTATTTCTATCGAAAATTTTGTCAAAATTTTATTTCTATAGAAAATTTTTCAAAATTTTACTTCTATAGAAAATTTTGTCAAAATTTTATTTCTATAGAAAATTTTGTCAAATTTTTATTTCTATAGAAAATTTTGTCAAATTTGTATTTCTATAGAAAAATTTGTCAAAATTTTATTTCTATAGAAAATTTTGTCAAAATTTTATTTCTATAGAAAATTTTGTCAAAATTTTATTTCTATAGAAAATTTTCTTAAAATTTTATTTCTATAGAAAATTTTATCTCTAAGGAAATTCTTGTGAAAATGTTATTTCTATAGAAAATTTTGTCAAAATTTTATTTCTATAGAAAATTTTTTTCTATCGAAAGTTTTGTCAAAATTTTATTTCTATGAAAATTTTGTCAAAATTTTATTTCTATAGAAAATTTTGTCAAAATGTTATTTCTATCGAAAATTTTTGTGAAAACTTTATCTCTATAGAAAATTTTATTTCTATTGAAAATTTTCTTAAAATTTTATTTCTATGAAAATTTTGTCAAAATTTCATTTCTATAGAAAATTTTGCCAAAATTTTATTTCTATAGAAAATTTTGTCAACATTTTATTTCTATAGCAAATTTTGTTAAAATTTTATTTCTATCTAAAAATTTTGTCAAAATGTTATTTCTATCGAAAATTTTGTCAAAATTTTATTTCTATCGAAAATTTTGTCAAAATTTTATTTCTATAGAAATTTTGTCAAAATTTTATTTCTATAGAAAATTTTGTCAAAATTTTATTTCTATAGAAAATTTTGTCAAAATTTTATTTCTATAGAAAATTTTGTCAAAATTTTATTTCTATAGAAAATTTTGTCAAAATTTTATTTCTATAGAAAATTTTGTCAAAATTTTATTTCTATAGAAAATTTTGTCAAAATTTTATTTCTATAGAAAATTTTGTCAAAATTTTATTTCTATAGAAAATTTTGTCAAAATTTTATTTGTATAGAAAATTTTGTCAAATTTTATTTGTATAGAAAATTTTGTCAAAATTTTATTTCTATGGAAAATTTTGTCAAAATTTTATTTCTATAAAAATTTTGTCAAAATTTTATTTCTATACAAATTTTGTCAAAATTTTATTTCTATAAAAATTTTGTCACAATTTTATTTCTATAGATAATTTTGTCAAAATTTTATTTCTATAGAAAATTTTGTCAAAATTTTATTTCTATAAAAATTTTGTCAAAATTTTATTTCTATACAAATTTTGTCAAAATTTTATTTCTATAAAAATTTTGTCAAAATTTTATTTCTATAGAAAATTTTGAGAAAATTTTATCTCTATAGGAAATTTTTGTGAAAATGTTATCTCTATAGAAAATTTTTGTGAACATTTTATCTCTATAGAAAATTTTTGTGAAAATTTTATCTCCATAGAACATTTTTTGTGAAAATGTTATTGTTATTTTTTAATGTTATTTTCTGAAAATTTTATTTCCCTAGAAAATTGTCTGAAAATTTTATTTCTATAGACAATTTTCTGAAAATTTTATTTCTATAGAAAATTTTGTCAAAATTTTATTTCTATAGAAAATTTGTCAAAATTTTACTTCTATAGAAAATTTTGTCAAAATTTTGTTTCTATAGAAAATTTTGTCAAATTGTTATTTCCATAGAAAATTTTGTCAAGTTTGTATTTCTATAGAAAAATTTGTCAAAATTTTATTTCTATAGAAAATTTTGTCAAAATTTTATTTCTATAGAAAATTTTGTCAAAATTGTAATTCTATAGAAAATTTTGCCAAAATTTTATTTCTATAGAAAATTTTGTCAAAATTTTATTTTTTCTATAGAAAATTTTGTCAAAATTTTATTTCTATAGAGAATTTTGTCAAAATTTCATTCGAAGTCTTGAATCGCACATGGACTTTTGGGGTAGACATTATTTTTCACATACCCCCAAAGGAAGAAGTCAAAAGGTATTAAATCATAGGATACTGGTGGCCAATTGTGATCACCTCTTCGAAAGACAACTTGGTCGGATACTTTTCCCTAAAAAGGCCACGGTTTCGATGTTAGTGTGGCTCATAGCGTAATTTTGAAACTTTGTCCCAATCAATATACCAACAGGCTAACATACCTGTTACGAGTATTTGTACAACAAATTTCACTATCATTTGGAAACTCATTTCGTGGTGTTTTAAGTAAATAATCACACACCGACGATTATAGGGAATTATATAGGGGTTCCTTTAAGCCGCTGCTTGCACTTAAAAATAATGCGCTAACAGTTTGAGTTTCAAACATATACATTTTGCACCGAAACATATGAAAAAAACTTTGTCGTCCGTATAGAAATGGACCCACAGACATCTTCTTTCAGTTCTCCAAACGTAAAACATTGTATTTAATGAGGAAGTTCAATCAATCATGATATGACACCGAAACCAACATCCCACCCTTTCGGGTTTTGAATATGTTCAATAAGGCCTTAGTTAGAACTGTTTCACAAACTTCGTTTGCATAATGTACTCGTGCAAATGCCATGTTGTGTTGCCAATTTATTTTGGCGTATTTGGTCTTTGTTGTGACGTTGCTTATAGTTCATAGTTCATGAGAGTGTAGAAGTGTGTCTATTTGACGCCATTTTTCAAATAGGGCTAAAAGAGGTCATTCACTTTCGCTTAACAATGTCAGTATTCCTATTTTAATTTTGTAATAGTGAAAACGTGCAAACGTCATACTGAACTAAGGTGGATACTAATAATTTTGGACGCCGAAATGTTACGCAATCAATGTATTGATTTCAGAAAAAGATAATTGTCCTTATACATATTTTTACATTCTTAGAGTTTTAGCGGAAAAACACGAACATACACACAGAAAAGGAATATAATTCAAAAGCTTTATTTTATCTTTGCTTGGGTAACATGGAACATTTTTGCAGCCACATAATTTCCGAGAAAATAAACTGGAGGACTTGTACCAGTCCTGTGAAAGGTTAGTTAGTGGCAATTTGCTCCAATTTTCCGTAGATATGTTTGAGGTGATGATATTCCTTCTCTGGGTGTAGTATCCGCCTATATATGGTGTGCATGTTTGTGACATATAACTTCAGTGTTCGTTTAAAAAGTCGAGTAGTTGAAAGTCTATTTCTAAATCCATTTACGGGACATCTAGATGTGATGCATCAAAAAAAACGAAGGTAACCTATGCTGAAATGCATTGATCCAGTTTCTGATGATAAATTGGATTAACTCAGGGAAGTTTTTGTGTGATCACCTCAAAGAGCAGAATCTTATTTTGGGCCGGGAAACATGGAAATTGTACTTCTCTTTGATTTTTCAGTTTTCCCTTTTTTCATTTTTCTCGAATACTTCAGCACTTCCGACCCCCTCTCCTATTACTTTGCTTTCCCGCTAATAATATCGACAATAATTTGTTATCTAAGTATCTATCTAGATAACTTTAAACAAATAGAATCTACATAAGTTTTACAATTAGTTGGTATATTTTAATTCCACACACAAATTATTCCGAAAAGATCCAACAAAACAACTGCATTAAGAACACACACACACAAATAAAAAAGCAAACTCGCATAATAAAATATGTAGAGTAGTACCATCAAGCTACCTCAATTCCATTTGAAATGTTTCACTCACGACGACTGTTCTTAACATTTCCCATACTTGTTGGAACAAGGTAATCATCATTTCATCTGGCATTCACCCGCCCCCGGTTCATAGTAAAATCGAATAAAGAATTTCTGTATGGATTGCAATGCCTTCAACACTTTGCGTTATTATTCTTATGTGTATGCTCAACTTCGTTTGTGAAGACAACTTCAAAACAAACGTTGAAGTGTAGTAGAAGAACAACGTATTTGCTGATGATTCATGCCAATTGTAGGAGTTTTGGTTTAAGGATTTGACTGCATTCAAGCCAGCTGACTGATTTAGGTAGGTTGGTGGAAGCTACACTAACAACAACAAAGGCAATAAAAATACGAGTAATGGTATTTTTCCACTATTGTGCTTCTAGTCAGTGCTGCCGCTAGTGAAAAACTGAGTGAAGTAGATTTTGGAAAAAAGTGGAGTAGATTGAATAAAATTGAAGTAGCATACATTTTTGAAAACAAAACAATAGTAATTATTATACCCTCCACCATAGGATGGGGGTATATTAACTTTGTCATTCCCTTTGTAACATATCGAAATATTGCTCTAAGACCCCATAAAGTATATATATTCTGGGTCGTGGTGAAATTCTGAGTCGATCTGAGCATGTCCGTCCGAACGAAAGAAGCTATCGACTTGAAA
The DNA here is from genome assembly GCF_050003625.1 of Haematobia irritans. Taxonomy (NCBI): domain Eukaryota; kingdom Metazoa; phylum Arthropoda; class Insecta; order Diptera; family Muscidae; genus Haematobia; species Haematobia irritans. The sequence goes on from NC_134400.1 coordinate 121,176,832, forward strand.
CTTGACACAAGTAGTTGTTATTGATGTAGGTCGGATGGTATTGCAAATGGGCCATACCGGTCCACTTTTACGTATTGCCCCCATATAAACGGACCCACAAATTTAGCTTGCGGGGACTCTAAGAGAAGCAAATTTCATCCGATCCAGCTGAAATTTGGTACATGGTTTCAGTATATGATCTCTAACAACTATGCAAAAATTGGTCCACATCGGTTAATAATTTATTGGTCCACATCGGTCCATAATTATATATAGCCCCCATATAAACTGATCCCCCGATTTGGCTTGCGGAGCCTCTAAGAGAACCAAATGTCATCCGATCCGGCTGAAATTTGGTACATGGTGTAAGTATATGGTCTCTAACAACTATGCAAAAATTGGTCCACATCGGTTAATAATTTAATGATAAAAACCGCTATGTTCATCGTAATTAAAGGAATAGGAAAAAAATTAGGTAATATGGGGAAAAATTTAAAAATTTGAAGCAGAACAAAAAGTGAAGCAGATTTTTGGAAGAAGGAGTGACGAAGTAAATTTTGTGAAAATGAAGCGAAATACTTCGATTGAAGTAGTAGCGGCAGCACTGCTTCTAGTTTATACCAGCTTCTCTCCTCTCTCTCTCTCTCTCTCTCTCTCTCTCTCTCTCTCTATCTCTCGCACTCTCTTCCTTTCTCTATATCTCTTTTGGTTGGCCTCAACACCGGTGTAATTGCATAGCAACTTCAACAGCAGCCACCTGATGTAAATAATGTTCTCAAACACTTGAATTAATTCAATCCAAGTTGTTGTTGTTATTATTGTTGTTCCATACATTTCAGCATGGAAAGTAAAACAGAAGGTAAACTTGTGATTGTTGGTTTGTAGCTCCTTATAAATGATTAACAAGCCAGTGATTTACATACACAGCAATTGTTTTAGCGCTACTTCTTTGAAAATAGAAATTGCAGAGTGTAGAGAGTACAAACTGTCAGCATAATGAGTTGCAGTAGTGCTTTATAATTATCTCATTATAAACACCTGAGATCTTGAGATATTCGGTAAGTCAAGTTAACCTGCCATCATCTTGACATTACTCGGTGCAATGGCTATGTCATAAAGATAAAGCAATAGGTATGCAATTATACAGGGTGGTTGACGCGATTTGTTACCACGATGCCTGCTACATTTATTGACATCTCACTACCCTCAAAACAATATTGACCTAATATGGAAGATTATGCAACCTAAATGGTATGACACGCAATTTATCCAATATTAAGGCCAAATTTCTTTAAATTAATAAAATTTTAATTAAAAGAAAGTTTATAGTCTTTGTTTCAGAGCGAATATTCGATAAATGAGATCTACACCCTCAAAAAAAAATCGCTTCTGTAACATATACCCCAATCACATTTTGCTTCAAGCATATATATTTTCAGGATTGGTCCAAACAAAATATTGTTTGTATTGTTCAAACATATTATGTTTCACCTTAGGGCATACATTGGTAGTAAAAAATTTTGATTAAATTTTCATTATGTGGATATATTTTTAAGGCGCCAATTGGTTACTTCCATTATTGTACTTGCAGCATACTCTCCAGGTCTCTCTTTCTAAACACATATATGTTTATAGGCTATTTCTAAATTAATATATGTTTACATCTAAGCATATTATATTTACAAACATTTTATGTCCCAAACACAATATGTTCTAATAAAGGGTGATTTGTTAAGAGCTTGATAACTTTTTTTTTTTAAAAAACGCATAAAATTTGCAAAATCTCATCGGTTCTTTATTTGAAACGTTAGATTGGTCCATGACATTTACTTTTTGAAGATAATTTCATTTAAATGTTGACCGCGGCTGCGTCTTAGGTGGTCCATTCGGAAAGTCCAATTTTGGGCAACTTTTTCGAGCATTTCGGCCGGAATAGCCCGAATTTCTTCGGAAATGTTGTCTTCCAAAGCTGGAATAGTTGCTGGCTTATTTCTGTAGACTTTAGACTTGACGTAGCCCCACAAAAAATAGTCTAAAGGCGTCAAATCGCATGATCTTGGTGGCCAACTTACCGGTCCATTTCTTGAGATGAATTGTTCTCCGAAGTTTTCCCTCAAAATGGCCATAGAATCGCGAGCTGTGTGGCATGTAGCGCCATCTTGTTGAAACCACATGTCAACCAAGTTCAGTTCTTCCATTTTTGGCAACAAAAAGTTTGTTAGCATCGAACGATAGCGATCGCCATTCACCGTAACGTTGCGTCCAACAGCATCTTTGAAAAAATACGGTCCAATGATTCCACCAGCGTACAAACCACACCAAACAGTGCATTTTTCGGGATGCATGGGCAGTTCTTGAACGGCTTCTGGTTGCTCTTCACTCCAAATGCGGCAATTTTGCTTATTTACGTAGCCATTCAACCAGAAATGAGCCTCATCGCTGAACAAAATTTGTCGATAAAAAAGCGGATTTTCTGCCAACTTTTCTAGGGCCCATTCACTGAAAATTCGACGTTGTGGCTCGTTAGTAAGTCTATTCATGATGAAATGTCAAAGCATACTGAGCATCTTTCTCTTTGACACCATGTCTGAAATCCCACGTGATCTGTCAAATACTAATGCATGAAAATCCTAACCTCAAAAGAATCACCCTTTATATTAACATATATGTCCCAAACATGTTATGCTAGTTTATGAACATTATATGCTTGCACTTAAAAATATTGTGTTAAAAAATTTGAGTTCCAAACATATAATTTTTACACCCAAACATATGAAAAACAGTCTTTTTCGTCCGTATATATCTTAATTTTAATTTTATTGATGTTTTTTTTTTTTATAAAAAAATATTTATTTATTTATTTAAGCGTATTCTGTACAATAAAGTCTTATGATTAAAGTACAGGAATTTAAAAAAAATATTATAAGATTTATTACATAATATTTACACACAATTTTTTTTCTGATTCAATATTGAAATTAATTGATGCATTTAATTTATTCAATGATAGTTGAGCATAAAAAATACTTGATTAAAAACGCAATTGATTTCATTTAAAATTTAATTGATTGCAAAACTCATTAAATTAAAAAAAAAAAAACTATTTTCAATTACTTTCTTAACTGACTTGGTGCTTTTAGTTTGATTAAACAATTTTTCGTTTACAATAAATTTTTAACTGAAAATTTTCCATCATTTTTTTTTTTTAACTGCACAGAAAAAAACATCACCAAAATATTTTCAATTAAAAAGTTGATTGAAGTTGAAAATTTTTTCAACTAATAAATTAATTGATACAATTAATTTTTTAACAAAGATAGGAACATTAAGTTAATGATTTAAAATTTTAAAAATTTTAATTAAAAAATTAATTGATACAATTAACTTTTTAATCAAACTCGGAAGATTAAGTCAATTAAACAAAAGTAATGGTTTTTTTTTACTTTTACGGCCAATTTCATGTAGCTCCGTTAGGCTTTAACTCCCAGTTAACAGAAAGTAAATTGCAAATATCTTCTCTCCGGTTAACTTTAACTGAAAATTTTTCGGCAGTTATGTTCCTAACTGGCATATAGAATATATAGGCAAGAAGACTGCTACGTCTATAATATGGTTTAAAAGTTCGTTAGTTAACGGAGCTTCATGAAAATGGGGGTTAACTAAAAATTTATATCAAACAATCAATTTTTAATCAAACTAAAAATACGAAGTCAATTCAGAAAGTGATTGAAAATAGTTACCTTTTCTAATTAAAAAATAATAAATTGAGTTCTGCAATCAACATCAATTAAATTTTTAATTGAATTAATTAAAAAATTGATGGAAATTTCCTAATGAAATCAATTAATTTTTTAAACAAGTATTTTTTATGTATTAAAGTATTAAAACTGTAATTGATATTATAATTGTGATTGACGACATTTAAATTAAAAAATTAATTGGATCAATTAAGTTCGTGATTGGAACAGAACAAAATGTTTGTGTGGGACTTAGTCTTCCGACTTTGAATAAAAAAATTAATTGTATCAATTAATTTATTAATCGAAAGTGTTTTCAACTTTAACCAGCTTTTTAATTGAAAACATTTTGGTGATATTGTTTTTCTGTGTTATGAAGATTTTCATTATCCCAATGAAAAAATTTTGTTGGATCGATTTTAATGAAAAGTTCTTTGCGGAGCCACCGTGGTGCAATGGTTAGCAAGCCCGCCTTGCATACACAAGGTCGTGGGTTCGATTCCTGCTTCGACCGAACACCAAAAATTTTTCAGCGGTGGATTATCCCACCTCAGTAATGCTGGTGACATTTCTGAGGGTTTCAAGCTTCTCGAAGTGGTTTCACTGCAATGTGGAACGCCGTTAGGACTCGGCGGTCCCTTGTCATTGAGCTTAAAATGGAATCGGGCAGCACTCAGTGATAAGAAGTTCACCAAGTTCTAAGTGAGCCTGATACATCGGGCTGCTATCTAACCTAACCTAACCTTTGTACACTGAAATAAATATTGCCGTGAATACAAAGATTTCTTGTCCATAAAATACCAATGCGAGTTTTACTAAGCATAGAAGACACATTTCTCTGATATAAAGTTTTTCTTCTTGATCAAAAGTCCATAAAATTTTCAATGAGACCGTTTTGCCGTTATAGTTAGGGGATACGATTTAAAAATAGGTGCTTTTACATAAACGAAAATTTTATAGATTTCACGTCAATTTGTCTTCGATAGTGAAATCTTTAGTTATTAAATGTGATGATTTTTTAAAGTTTGACTACAAATGTAACAGGTTTGCTGATAAGTCCCCGGTCTGACACGTAGATGGCGTCGCCAGTATTAAATGCATATTATTTTTATATAGTACCAACCTTCAAATGATTCGTGTCAAAATTTGACGTCTGTAAGTCAATTAGTTTGTGATATAGAGCGTCTTTTGTGAAGCAACTTTTGTTATTGTGAAAAAAATGGAAAAAAAAGAATTTCGTGTTTTGATAAAATACTGTTTTCTGAAGGGAAAAAATACGGTGGAAGCAAAAACTTGGCTTGATAATGAGTTTCCGGACTCTGCCTCAGGGAAATCAATGCACAGAAAAAAATATCACCAAAATATTTCCAATTAAAAAGTTAATTGAAGTTGAAATTTTTTTCAATTAATAAATTAATTGGTACAATTAACTTTTTAATCAAGATAGAAACATTAAGTTAATTAAGTCAATGATTGAACATTTTAAAATTTTTAATTAAAAAGTTAATTGATACAATTAACTTTTAATCAAATTCGGAAGACTAAGTCAGTTTATGATGATGATGAACATTTTTTTTAAATTTTTAGTTAAAATTTTTTTTCAAACAATCAATTGTTAATCCAAATAAAAATTCTAAGCCAATTCAGAATGTAATTGAAAATAGTTACCTTTTTTAATTAATAAATTAATTGAGTTTTGCAATCAACATCAATTAAATTTTTAATTGAATCAATTAAAAAATTAATTGAAATTTGGCAATGAAATCAATTAATTTTTTAATCAAGAATTTTTTCTATGCCCAATTAAAACTGTGATTGATACTATCATTTTCGTGATTGAAGACATTTCAATTAAAAATTTAATTGGATCAATTAATTTCGTGATTGAATCAGAAAAAAAATGTTTTGTGTGTGGTTTGATCAAAAAAACAATTCGTTTTCCGAATTTTCATGTTTCAATATACACCCAGAAAAAAGTGCCTTCGAAACTAAAGGAAAACATGTTTATCAATTTAGTTTAGCCATTTTATTTCCATTAAGTTAAATTTTTGTGTGAAATAATAAAATTTACTTGTTTCAGTAAAAAAATCCTAAAGTCCTGAAAGCAGTTAGGAATAGTTCATTAACTAGAATAAGGCATGGAATTTTACTAATACGGTTTTCTTCGCTGGGTATAAGAATTTACTACTGAACAAGAAAATTTTATTCACTAATAACAAAGCATTCGTAAAAATAAACAAAAACCGAACTAAAACCAAGTTTCCTCAGATTTAGTAAAATTTCTTATAAAACGATAACACTGAATTCTTTTATTATAGAAAGCTTATCATACATACGAATATCACATGGCATAGGAAAATATTTTAGTTCATTCGTACTAAGAAGGATTCAATCCTTTTAAAACTTAAGGAGACACACTTGTTAGAATATAGGAAATTTTCCTATATTTCTTTTATCTAGCTGTAATCGATACCTGTCATTGATGTAATCGATATGTTTGCCCGTGGGTTGTTTTTTTTTTAGTTGGAATCGCGTTGTTGTGGTATACGGAGGGATTGTTAAAAAAATAATATAGTAAAATAATATAATAAATAACAAATAAAATATATAAAATATTTGTTATTTTGAATTAGTGAGCAAAAATTATGTTCGTGATGGTGTATAAAGAAAGAAAACGCCAACAGAATAACAACCCCTTCATTCGTCTTCATTTTGGAATCTTCAATTAACAGGTAACATTCAGTGACGCTAACATTTTGGGGAAAATTTGGTTTATGATTTTTTATATTTGTAGGTATTGAAATTGTAAAAGGAGGAAAAAATCGTTACGCAGCAACTTATTAAAAATTAAAGGTACTAGAAGAAGAAGAAAAAATGTTTTTTTACAGTTGATGACATTACATGGAAATTGGAAATAGTGGACTAATAAACTAATATTTCAAGGCCAGTTGATGCTGTTGACGCTTAATAAAAATATTTAATATATTAATAAAACGTGCCTATATAAATAAATAGAATTGTATTTAAAAACGAAGTTAAGCAGTTCTAATTTTGAAGTACAAGGTTTACCACAAATATGTAAGATTTGTCTAAATGAATGAAAAAAGTTCAACAAAATCATTCCATATATGAATTCAATTCAATTCATTCTGTAGTATAGGCATATAGGAAAATGTTAACTAATATATGGAATGCCTTCTACACCCTCACAAAAAATCGCTTCTGTAACATATACTCCCAAACATATTTTTCTTCAAGCATATACATTTTTGGGTATTGCCCAAACATTTATATGTTTGATCTCTTCCAATATATAATATGTTTGAAAGCATATTGGCCTAAACAATATATGTTTGGGTAGTCTAAGTTCCAAACATTTTGTATTTTTGCATCCAAATTCAATAATGTTGTCTTCCAAAAAACAATATGTTATTATGTGAACATATAATATGTTTGGAAGCATTTTGCACCCAGAAATATTATATGCTTAAAAAAATTCTCCCAAACAATATTGTGCTCAAAATTTTATTTATTTATTTATATATTTACAATCATAATGAATTATGAAAATAAACAGGTAATATAGGTGCTAACAACATATGTTTTCGACCTGAATGCTCAAAATTTTGTTTCTGCCTAATTGTATATTCCCCCACATCTTTCTCACTTCCACGAGATTTTTAGTTCTTAGCACCTTTTTCTGTAATACAAACATTGTAGAAGAAATTATTCAATTTTATGATTTTTTTTATTTTAATTTTACCTTTTGCCGGACGGGGATTCGAACAGCGGACCACACAGTTTGTAAGGATCAAAGAAGTAGCTGATCAATTGCCCAAGGAAAAATAAAATGTTAGTTTTGTAATAACAAGCAACAACCACCAACTTAATTCTATATCGCTCCCTGTTAAATAGCGCTCCAAGCTACTAAACACATATATGTTTATAGGCTATTTCTAAATTAATATATGTTTGCATCCAAGCATATTATATTTATAAACATTTTATGTCCCAAACATAATATGTTCTAACATATTAACATATATGTCCCAAACATGTTATGCTAGTTTATGAACATTATATGCTTGCACTCAAAAATATTGTGTTCCAAACATATAATGTTTATAGGCAAACATATGAAAAACCGTCTTTTTCATCCGTGTACCTAATTTCCACGAAAATCACATCGGTCAAACAAATAAAAATGTCTTTGGCGCTATACGAAGTTCAACTTTCTTCACAATGAGTTCATTTTAACTTAAAGAAGTGGTCACTTTTTTCTGGGTGTAATATGTACTCGTCTTCGGATATCTTTCAAAGCTGTATTTTAAAGATTTTATTTGTACTTTGAATTAGGAATTTGCTTAACACATTTATGAAAGTACTTCATAAATAATTATAGATTTAATTAATTAAGATTTAAGATTCTATAATTAAGATTTAAGTCGGTAAATTAATTAAATTAATTAAGTCGCTAAATTTAAATTTAAAGGGGAATTATATCTTGAAAACATCCTTAAGCCTATTATCCGCTTCTTTGACTCGAAATCAATACCAAAATCATTATTCGAACACTAAAATCTTTGAAACGTGGCCAACTTTTATTTCGGCGTATGTATTTCGCCATATTTTATATTAAGGCACCACCAAAAATTTGTCAAAACCCCGTTAGGTATGCAGCTAAACTTTTTAATAATATTCCAAAATATTTTTAATATTTGAAAGATATCACTCATCTTCCCTATTTACTTCCACTACAATACACCACACTCGGAACTCCTTTTATATTTTTTGTCCTTTGCACGTTTGCACATTTGAAAGTTTTGCTGCCATTATGCTATAGAATAGAGCAACTCCAATGGAAAAGTTATTTCGTGTTGATACTCCAAGGAATTGATTAAGTTTATGCAGTTGCTAAAGATCCTTTGTTCCTTTTACAATGGCAGCTAGAGTACCTGAAGGGAGCAGAAATATACTATGCACATAATATTTAGAAAGTTTGTGCAGCAATTGCAAACCAATACAAACTCTATGTATGGCCAAAAGACAGGACAGTGCGCTCTATTGCGGGAGCGCAGAGATATTGCAAAAGCCAAACGCCATAGAAACTAATCCCGATAAATTTTACAATGCAAGATAACGACGACATTCGTCATATGACAAGAACTGTGGCAGTAGGTTGATGGTGTATTAGACGATGATACCACGATAGATGTGGGTAGATAGTTTGCCCTGAATAACTGAACCACCACCGCACAGTGGTCGATCCCATTGGCCAAAAATAAAAAATCAAAGTTAGAAGTTTGTCAAAAAGTGTCACCCCTGTTTCTTATGCAAACAAGGTTTTAAAATTTAAATTTGTTTTATTCCTTCTGTAATCTTTAAGAACGGCTTCAAAAGAGAGAGCACGTAAGCAGGTGAATTTTGCAGTGTTAAAAAGTATAAATTTAAGTGCAACTTAAAATAAATAAAACACAAGAAGAAAAACTTCTATCGAAATAAATCGAAATGAATATTGAATTAAATGGTGTTAACTATATTTTAAAATAATAATAATGTTTAAAACTTGTTTTAAATTTGCTATAAAATTAGTATTTTTCAGTCTCATTGTTACGTGTTTGTTCGTCCATATATGTAAATTTTAACTAGAGTTTTAATTATGATTTATTTACGAGATATTAAAGATTACGCAGCCTTAATTTTAGGATGCGAAATTTACAAAATATTAAGGACAAATTTCTTTAAAATAATAAAATTTTAATTAAAATAATGTTTATAATCTTTGCTTCAAAAATTTTTTTCATTAAATTTAGGACACAAATTTTTTAAATTTGCGTCCCTCCGTTAAAGTCCCATGTTATTGAACTAAGGCTTATTTTCCTTAAAGTAAAGAAACTCATTTTTTTTTTTAAATTTCTTTAAAGCAAAAATGAGTTTCTTTATTTTATGGAAAATTAGCCTTAGTTCAATGTCCTTAAATTATCTGAAATATTGAAACTTTAGATTTAAGATAAAAATGCTTCAAATATAGGCTACGACTTATTTTGAGGATGTAGCGTCTTTGGTTTAAAGTTTTTTTGGGAATTAAGAAAATATTTTTTACTTTGAAGTATCCGTTAAAATTTGGATTTTTAAACTGGCATTTGTTTGTACGTGAGTACCTTTATTAATAAACCGCGATAAAAGAATGAAAATTTGATAAATGGGATCTGTATTCTAGTTTTAATTTTATTGGTCCTAGAGTTAAAACCAGATAGGTCGCTAAAAAATTTATTTATTTTAAAGAAGCCGCATCTTTGGCTCGGAATCAATACCAAAATCCTTAGGGGAAGGACAAAATCTTTGGATCCAAGTAAACTTTTTTTGAGTGAATTTGACGACTTTTCTTATGTATTTTGACCTGCTGAATTCGAAAAAGAAGGTTAAAAATTTTTTTATGGAAACGTTTTTGAGATATCCCGTTATTTTTAATTTTTCTGACTTTTTTCACTAAACAAATGTCCGATTATATCGTTGTTTGTAATTGAATACAAGGTATTGAGATGACAAATAAATGTGTATAATTGGATCTGTGATAAGTTAAGTGGTTCAAAATATATCGATGAAAATAGGGCGAATTTTCGAAACAATCTTGTTTTGCAATGACTTTATATATAAAATACCACAAGATTTGCAATTTCATGAAAATCGGATAAAAACTACTGCCCTTGGAGTAAAATCGGGAGATCGGTCCATATGTGGGCTATACCAACACATGGGCTGATTCACCTCATTTCCGTAGTTGTGATCTTAAAATACTTCTAGATTTTAAATTTTAGGCAAAACGGATAGAAAGTACGTTTTCTAGAAGCCCCAAAAATAAAATCGGTAAATCGGTCATATGGGGGCTATACCAGCACATGAACCGATAACCATCATTTTCTTCACACCTATTTGTGGTCCTAAAATACCTCTGTATTTGAAGGCAAATCGAATAGCAAATACGGTTTCTAGAAGCCTAAGCAGCAAAATCGGGCTATCGGTCTATATGGGGGCTATATAAATACATGGACCGATAGGCACCATTTTTCGGCACTCCTATTTGTGGTCCTAAAATACCTCTAGATTTTCATTTTCAGGGAAATCGGATAGAAACTATGGTTTCTAGAAGCCCAAAAAGTAAAATTGGGAAATCGGTCTATGTGGGAGCTATACCAAAACATGGACCGATACACACCATTTTCAGCACACCTACTTTTGGTCCCAAAATACATTTAGATTTCAATTTTCAGCCAAATCGGATAGAAAGTACAGTTTCTAGAAGCCGAAGAAGTAAAATCAGGAGATCGGTCTATATAGGGGGCTATACCAAAACGTCATCAATCACTTCCGTTTTATCATTAAATAGTTCTGACATAATTATAAAGCTGTGGCCGAAGTTTCACAATGATACCTATACTGGAAGTATTTTTGGCCGCTAACTCCATACAGCACCGACCACTGTGCACCGGTCCCATTGTTTGAGTGTACTCGCTGTTGTCATAATCATGGTCGGTTGGTCAGACCATGATTGCGTTTGGTTAGTGCAATCTTGATTTTCTAAATTCGTTTGTATGACAAAGCCGTGTTTATGTGGACAAAAAATTAAGGACAATTTTATATTAAATTGGGATACAAAAACAAACTATAGAGAATTTCAAATATAAATTTAAACGATGTTTTCCATTAAATCTAAGACTTCTTCATTAATGAAATAATTTTTAAATTAACGAGAACTTGTAGTTACATCCAAGTAAAAGTAACTAAATTATATAAAATTAAATGTTAAATTAAATAAAATGAAATGAAATTAATAACATATGATATTGTTTGGCTAATAATTTATTCTGATTACAAGAGCGGTTGCATTCTGTGTCATCATTTCCACATTCCCAGTGTTCTAGCATTAATTCACACTTATGAAACCTGCACAAGAAATGTGCTCTCAAAAAAAAAATGAGACAACAACTCGATTGAGAGAAGAAAAACTTCCAATTTGGTATTCAAGGTCGATCGGTCAACGGAATATTGTAAATAAAAACAGGCCAACCAACTAAACAGACAGATATCTGACCGATTGATGAAAATTAATGGATTGCTTGATTAAAACAAAAAGAGAGTGGCAAGTCGGTGTTTTTGGTGAGAAAACCCACTCTTACAATCAGGAGATATAATGGTGTTAAGAGGGACAATAGCTTAATGTAGAAAATATTTGTTGTTGTTGACATTCCAGCGATTAATCTGTAAACTCTCGTGTACAGTAAATGTAATGAACATCGGACATAAGTGTTTTCGATAACCAGTTTGTTTCTCAAATACATTCAAAAATAGGAGACTTGTCAAGTTTTCATTTTAAATACGCTTTTTACTTAGAGAATGACCAAATGACAACCAACAATGATTTAATGCTTCGTAGCAATGTTTGAAGATTATCGAACTTATTAAATCGTTCAAAATTAATGTAATATCCCAGCAAAAAAACAAGAACTTACAAAAAGCTAGTCTGGATCCCCAATTTGTGATCCGGAAGTAGTGCAAACTTGGATCATCGCCAATGAATTTTACATGGGCTTGTCATGTAAAATTCACTCTGAATTCTACGTGCCTACCATAAAAGTCATTAGCTATGACTTCTCACTTTTATTTTGTTAAAAGAAAGTGCCCTTCCACATTCTGCCAAGTTTTAAATTGTCCCATACAATTTTTAGGTTAGGTTAGGTTAAAGTGGCAGCCCGATTAAGTTTCAGGCTCACTTAGACAATTCAGTCCATTGTGATATCACATTCAACTAAAAGTACCTATTACATATGGGCACTTCTAGTTTTAACCACTGAACCTTCTCGATTATTTTCTTTTGTTGAACCAACCAGATTGTTCCAGAAACATTAACAGACAGCTTAAGTTTACGTTTTCCAGGTCCGCCAGTAATCTAAAGCTATATGCCGCTAAAATTTGCTTACGCCTTACACAAAATGCAGGACACTCACACGAGAGGTGTTTAATTGATTCCTTTTCCTCCGCATCATGACAGCTCATACTTCGCTCCAATAGTTTCTGCAAATTCGCCTATCAGCCAGCGACCCGTTATAGCAGATATCAGAAGTGATATCTGACGTCTTAAGAACACTAGCATATTTAGTGTGCGGTTAAAGTTTAAATGGGGCCATATTTGCTTGGTGTCGTTACAACCCTTGCAATTCTCCCATCGAACATTTGCCATCATGACGACCTTCTCACGCAGTAAGAGCTTGCAGGTTGCCAGCGACATACCAACAGATTCTAGTTCCCCTGGAATATGTAAGGTAGTTCCTAGCCTTGCTAACTCATCTGCTTGACAGTTCCTATGGCCAGGCACCCATATTAGGTGAATATTTTACTGCTCAGCCATCCCATTGAGAGATTTGCGGCAGTCGATGGCCGTTTTCGAGTTGAGGAACACAGAGTCCAAGGATTTTATTGCACACAGAAAAAAATATCACCAAAATATTTCCAATTAAAAAGTTAATTGAAGTTGAAATTTTTTTCAATTAATAAATTAATTGATAAATTAACTTTTTAATCATGATAGAAACATTAAGTTAATTAAGTCAATGATTGACATTTTTAAAATGTTTAATTAAACAATTAATTGATACAATTAACTTTTTAATCAAATTCGGAAGACTAACTCAGTTAAAAAAGTGCTGATTTTTTTTTAACTTTTTTAATTAAAAATGTATTTCAAACAATCATTTGTTAATCCAAATAAAAACTCTAAGCCAATCTAACTAAGTAATTAAAAATAGTTACCTTCAATAGTTAATTAATAAATTAATTGCATTTTGCAATCAACATCAATTAAATTTTTTAATCAAGAATTTTTTCTATGCCCAATTAAAACTGTGATTGATACTATCATTTTCGTGATTGAAGACATTTCAATTAAAAAATTAATTGGATCAATTAATTTGGTGATTGAATCAGAGAAAAATTTTTTTGTGTACAGGTTGACTGTCTGAGTATGTATTAATGCCCACATTTTTTGGAACATTACTTCTCAGCCAATTCGCCACCTCTCTTATGCTAATATTTCAGCCTGAAGAACACTACAGTGATTAGGTAATCTTTTCGTTATTCGAAGTTCCAGATTATTAGAATATACTCCGAAACCCACTTGTCTTTCCAATTTGGAGCCATCAGTGTTGAAATCTATATATCTTTTATTCCCCGGGGTCTGTGTACACCACGCCTCACTGTTGGGAATTAGAGTTTCAAATTTTTTGTCGAAAAGTGGTTTCGCCAGAGTGTAATCCACTACGTTAGGCACATCTGGCATTACTTTGAGGACCGAACTATGACCGTACATTTATTCCGACCACAGACATAGCTCGCGCAACCGCACAGCCGTTGTTGCAGCTGACTGTTTGGCCAAAATGTCTACAGGCAATAGATGCAGCATGACATTAAGGGAATGTGTTCCTGTCTTATTGAATGCGCCTGAGATACACAAGCACGCCATACGCTGAACTTTATCTAAACCTGTTGGTTGCTGTAGTGCCGGCCACCAGACTACAACACCATATAGCATTATAGGTCTAACCACTGCCGTATATAGCCAATGCACAATTTTCGGTTTTAGTCCCCCCTTTTTCCTATTGCCTTTTTGCTACGGTGGCTTTCCTCGCCCTTTCTTCAATGTTAAGCTTAAAGTTCAGCTTCCTGTCCGGAATAACGCCAAGGTATTTTGCAGACTCACCAAAGGGAATTTCAATACCACCTAAGGATATGGGCTTAACCGTGGGAGTTTTGAGATCTTTGCACTTCTGCACTACTTCTGTCTTGGCAGGATTTACTCCAAGACCATTCTCTTTCGCCCATTTCTCAGTCATCCGGAGGGCTCTTTGTATAACGTCTATGATTGTGGATGGGAATTTTCCCCTGACTGCTAAAGTCACATCGTCTGCGTATGCCACCACTTTTATCCTTTCTTTTTCTAGGGAAACCAGAAGGTTGTTTATAGCAACATTCCAAAGAAGAGGTGATAGAACTCCTCCTTGGGGAGTGCCTCTGTTCACATACCTTTGTATGTTTGCTTGCCCTAGTGTGGCTGAAATACGTCTCCTCATTAGCAGTTCGTCTAACAGCCTAAGTATACCTGGATCAACATTCAGAGTTGCCAGTCTATTTAATATCGAGCTCGGATGGACGTTATTGAATGCCCCCTCGATGTCTAGAAACGCCACGATTGTGTATTCATTCACAGATAGTGAGACCGCTTTGCATGAACTAGCTGACTAGTTCAGATAGAGAGACCGCTTTGCATGAACTAGCTGACTAGAGCAAACTTGAATCGACGCTAGTTCTAAGATAAATGTCTATCATCCTCTCCAGAGTCTTAAGTAGGAATGAGGATAAGCTGATTGGTAGGAAATTCTTCGTACTCGAGTGAGAGGCTTTTCCTGCTTTAGGTATGAAAACGACTTTTGTTTCCCTCCACTTTTCTGGAATATATGCTAAGTTTATACATCCTTCAGAACGTCAGGCCGTGCACTTTCAGCCCTCCCAGTATATGGGGATTTCATTTGAACATCTATCGTTTCCAATATTTCTCTTTTGTGCAGATCGTGTACCAGTTTACATAACACTTACTGTACGCAAATGCTTTATGCTTACATGGGGCATTCGTAGAGAAAATGTTGGCAAATATTGCCATAATTTGTTTAAATTTAAATTTCCGGCAAATTTAAATAGACGCACGACCGACATAATTGTCAGTTCGTCATGTTCTCTATGTGGCTACAAATCATTGTACACTTCTCTGACATCATACACCGTTGATTTGTTGGAGGAGTTGATGATGATTTCAAAGTGCACAAGAAAAACTTAAACGAGCATAGGGAAGGCTCATAGAATATCGCAATGTATTATCTATTGATGTAGTCTCGCTTCCGAGTTTATACGATGGAATATATCATTGCATTCGGTGTATCAATTTCATTATTTCGACTGACAATCCTCAAATCGAATGAATTTCCAGATAGTTATTTGTTGTACAAAAAGACATCGCCTCCATACAGCTTCAGGATAAATTTCAAAAAGCCAACTTCCAACGATGAAGATTGGAAACTAACAAACAAATATGGACATGGATGTGAATCTTCTATTCTTGACTATAGTCATCTTGCAGTTGGAATTGAGCATCGTTGTTGGTGTTTTTGTGGCTGGGTTGCTTATTTAGAAATCCCGAAAATAAACATTTGATTGATGTATACACAAAATCGGGGAGGGTGATTAGTGAATCACATTTCAATAAAGAAATATGGAAAAAATATATGCAAAACAAGCGTGATTTATAATGTGGAGGAAAATAAAGCAAAATAAAATCGTCGCATTTTTTGTATATGAAAGTGGTGCCCCCCATGGATGGGTTCAATCGCGATTTCGACCGAATACCAGAAGGTTTTTAAGAGGTCTATGACATTTCTGAATGTTTCAAAGCTTCTCAAAGTGGTTTCATCGTAATGTGAAACGCGGTTAGAATTCGGTCATAAAATGGAGGTCCCTTATCATTGGGCAAGTGAGCCTAAACTAACCGGGTGCCACTCTAGCTAACCTAAGTTAGCTACCATTTTCTTTCCTGGTGCGTTCACTATTTGGGTTTAAATTTGTATAAGGCCGGGAACCCCCTTATATGGAGTTTTAGACTGGAAACGAAATTATTTTTCCATTTTTTGTTTGAATATTTATTGTACTTTATTTTTTTTATTTGTCATGGGTACACATGCCCCACAAAAACTTGCACAAAACATCCAAATAAATCGGTCAGGCCAACCATAGCTTTTATTTTCAGTCAATTTCTTTTGTTGAGTTTTGACTGCATTGGGAAAGAAGAGAAAAATGATTGGTTTTGTGGTTATCCCAGTTACCCTAAAACATTACTGGTGGTTTGACGCAATATGCATGGATAACAAGCAACAAAAGAATAAAATATTGTGTTCCAAGTGTGAGATTTGTGCAAAAAAAAAAAATAAAACGAAATTTCTTACACTCAAAAAAAATTTAGGTACAATGATTTTTCTCTACTTTATGTGAATATTTTTGTAAGCATCATTTACATATGCGACATTGTTTTTTTTATTTTTTTTTTTTTGTAAAATAGACACTACATTAAAAGAAGACATTACGTTTTTCAACTTTAAATGTGCCAATAGTACCCTCAGAAAAACGTCGACGAACATTTCTATAGCCGATTTAATTTTATTTTGATTTTGATGAAACACACTCAAACAAAAAAATGAACCCTACATGGACGAAAAAGACTGCTTTTCATATGTTTCTGTATAAAAATTATATGTTTGGAACTCAAATTTTTACACTATTTTTAAGTGCAACCATATAATGGTCATAAACAAGCATAACATGTTTGCGACATATACACAGAAAAAAAAATTCACAAAAATTTTTCCAATCAAAATTTGAGTTTTTAAAAATATTCAATTAAAAATTTAATTGATTCAACAAATTTTGTAATTGAAACAAAAATTTGAAAATTTTCAATTATTAAACTAATTGACTTAAAAAAAAGATCAAAAATATAGAATAAGAAAATAAAAGTTTAATAAGAACAAGTACGGATGAATTTTGCTCCTCCAAAAGGCACCGGAGGTCAAATCTGGGATCGGTTTATATGGGAGCTATATATTATTATAGACTGATAGGAACCAATTCCTGCATGGTTGTTGGATACCCTATACTAACATCACGTACCAAATTTCAACCGAATGGGAAGAATTTTGCTCTTCCAAAGTGCTCCGGAGGTCAAATCTGGGGATCGGTTTATATGGGGCCTATATATAATTAAGGACCGATATCGACCAATCTTTGCATGGGTGTTTGAGGCTATATATTAACATCACGTATCAAATTTCAGCCGGATCGGATGAAATTTGCTTCTCTTAGAGGCCTCGCAAGCCAAATTTGGGGGTCCGTTTATATGGGGGCTATACGTAAAAGTGGACCGATATGGCCCATTTGCAATACCATCCGACCTACATCAATAACAACTACTTGTGCCAAGTTTCAAGTCGATAGCTTGTTTCGTTCGGAAGTTAGCGTGATTTCAACAGACGGACGGACGGACGGACATGCTCAGATCGACTCAGAATTTCACCACGACCCAGAATATATATACTTTATGGGGTCTTAGAGCAATATTTCGATGTGTTACAAACGGAATGACAAAGTTAATATACCCCCCATCCTATGGTGGAGGGTATATAAAAATATATAAAAATAAAAAGGGTACAGTCATGCTTGGTTAGATTGGTATCCAGCAGTTTCTTTTCAATAACTTCCCAGCAAAAAAATTTGGAAGTTCTTCCAAAGGCACAACTTTAAAAGCACTTCCAGAAGATATACTCCCAATGATGTTCTTTATTTTAACTACACAGGAAGCTCTTTTCATTCAATTTTTTAAAACATGTTTTATTTATTTATTTATTTATCAATTAATTACATTTACAATAAAATTATAAATATAATTGTAAGCTATGACTGCTAGGGTCTTTTTTTCATATTGTTAATGGGTAATTTTAACTTTTTTTGTTTCAAATTTGTTAAAAACAGTATAAGAATTCATAAAAATGTACAAATTATTTAAATTTTGTCGAAAAAAATGCTAAATCCAATCTGAAAAAATTGTGAATTTTTGAAAATATTTGAGGTCACACGTTTCAGACAAGCATTAGAATCCAATAAAAATTATAAAAAATTAAAAAAAATATTTATTTGACAAAATATTACAGAATTTTTTAATTTACATCCAAAACATTGAATTCGGATCACACCTAAAGAAGTGATGCAAACTCAGTGCACCGGCTGTTGAAATGGACGTCCTATGACAAACCCATGTTAAATTCATCGCTTCTGCGTCAATTTTATTACTTTTTTGGCGACGCTTTTTTTGCTGGGTTAGTCTTCTTTTTTTGGTAGTTACTTATCAGTTATTTTTTTAAATTAAATACGAGTTTAAGCGCTTTAATTTAAAAAATTAATTAGATCAAATAATTTGCAATCAAATCTAAATAAAAATTGTTGGTAAAAAAAAAACAAAAATGGAAATTATAATAAAATTTGATTTATAATAAAAATAGAATACAACATTTGTAATAAAAATGTAGGACGGATAAGAATCTCTCATTGAAATGAGTATTGCACCATCACATACATTTTGACGAATATATTTTATTTTATTTGCGGTCATAGAAAACGAAAAATCACCAATGGGCCAATTTTGTCATTTGGTGCAATCCAGTGACACATACAACACCAATGTTGCACCATGTAACATACACCGAATATCAAAAAAATCTTTATAAGAGCATTACAGCAAATCACCATGTCCAGATATTGGTGCGGAAAAAAACGAAAAATTCCCATTTCTTTATCTAGAGGCATAATAGAGTTAGGGGATTAATATTCCTTAAATACTGGACACTATTTGTTTTTTTGTGTGACCCCAGTGTTGTCACAGGTGGTTGATGGAAAGGAGTAAATATCTAAAGTATATTGGTAACGTTGCGTTTGGATTTGCAACAAATGTACCAGTAAGACCAGGTTAGAAATAAAATCTTGAAAAAATTTCTATAGAAATGAAATTTTGAAAAAAAATTTTATACAAATAACATTTTGACAAAATTTTCTATAGAAATAAAATTTTGACAAAATTTTCTATAGAAATAAAATTTTGACAAAATTTTCTATAGAAATAAAATTTTGACAAAATTTTCTATAGAAATAAAATTTTGACAATATTTTCTATAGAAATAAAATTTTGACAAAATTTTCTATAGAAATAAAATTTTGACAAAATTTTCTATAGAAATAAAATTTTAACAAAATCTTATATAGAAATAGAATTTTGACAAAACTTTCTATAGAAATAATATTTTGGCAACATTTTCTATAGAAATAAAATTTTGACAAAGTTTTCTATAGAAATAAAATTTTGGCAAAATTTTCTATACAAATAAAATTTTGACAAAATTTTCTATAGAAATAAAATTTTCAGAAAATTTTCTATAGATATAAATTGTTGACAAAATTTTCTATAGAAATAAAATTTTGACAAAATTTTCTATAGAAATAAAATGTTGGCAAAATTTTCTATAGAAATAAAATTTTGACAAATTTTTTTATAGAAATAAAATTTTAACAAAATTTTCTATAGAAATAAAATTTTGACAAAATTTTCTATAGAAATAAAATGTTGGCAAAATTTTCTATAGAAATAAAATTTTGACAAATTTTTTTATAGAAATAAAATTTTAACAAAATTTTCTATAGAAATAAAATTTTGACAAAATTTTCTATAGAAATAAAATTTTGACAACATTTTCTATAGAAATAAAATTTTGACAAAATTTTCTATAGAAATAAAATGCTGGCAAAATTTTCTTAGAAATAAAATTTTGACAATTTTTTTTATAGAAATAAATTTTGACAAAATTTTCTATAGAAATAATATTTTGACAAAATTGTCTATACAAATAAAATTTTGGCATAATTTTCTATAGAAATAAAATTTTGACAAAATTTTCTATAGAAATAAAATTTTGACAAAATTTTCTATAGAAATAAAATTTTGACAAAATTTTCTATAGAAATAAAATTTTCACAAAATTTTCTATGGAAATAAAATTTTCACAAAATTTTCTATAGAAATAAAATTTTTAAAAAATTTTCTATAGAAATAATTTTTTTAAAAAATGTTCTATAGAAATAAAATTTTTAAAAAAAAATTCTATAGAAATAAAATTTTTAAAAAATTTTCTATAGAAATAAAATTTTTAAAAAATTTTCTATAGAAAACAAATGTTGACAAAATTTTTTATACAATATAACATTTTGACAAAATTTTCTATAGAAATAAAATTTTGACAAAAATTTCTATAGAAATAAAATTTTAACAAAATGTTCTATAGAAATAAAATTTTGACAAAATTTTCTATAGAAATAAAAATTTGACAAATATTTCTATAGAAATAAAATTTTGACAAAATTTTCTATAGAAATAAAATTTTGGCAAAATTTTCTATAGAAATAAAATTTTGACAAAATTTTCTATAGAAAACAAATGTTGACAAAATTTTTTAGAGAAATAAAATTTTGACAAAATTTTCTATATAAATAAAATTTTGGCAAAATTTTCTATAGAAATAAAATTTTGACAAAATTTTCTATAGAAATAAAATTTTGACAAAATTTTTTTATAGAAATAAAATTTTGACACAATTTTCTATAGAAATAAAATTTTGACACAATTTTCTATAGAAATAAAATTTTCAGAAAATTTTCTATAGAAATAAAATTTTGACAAGATTTTCTATAGAAATAAAATTTTGACAAAATTTTCTATAGAAATAAAATTTTGACAAAATTTTCTATAGAAATAAAATTTTAAAAACTTTCTATAGAAATAAAATTTTGGCAAAATTTTCTATAGAAATAAAATTTTGACAAAGTTTTCTATAGAAATAAAATTTTGGCAAAATTTTCTATAGAAATAAAATTTTGACAAAATTTTCTATAGATATAAAATTTTCAGAAAGTTTTCTATAGAAATAAAAAATTTCAGAAAATTTTCTATAGAAATAAAATTTTTAGAAAACTTTCTATAGAAATAAAATTTTCAGAAAATTTTCTATAGATATAAAATTTTGACAAAATTTTCTATAGAAATAAAATGTTGGCAAAATTTTCTATAGAAATAAAATTTTGACAAATTTTTTTATAGAAATAAAATTTTAATAAAATTTTCTATAGAAATAAAATTTTGACAAAATTTTCTATAGAAATAAAATTTTTACAAAATTTTCTATAGAAATAAAATTTTGACAAAATTTCTATAGAAATAATTTTTTGACAACATTGTCTATAGAAATAAAATTTTGACAACATTTTCTATAGAAATAAAATTTTGACAAAATTTTCTATAGAAATAAAATGCTGGCAAAATTTTCTTAGAAATAAAATTTTGACAAAATTTTCTATAGAAATAAAATTTTGACAAAATTGTCTATACAAATAAAATTTTGGCATAATTTTCTATAGAAATAAAATTTTGGCAAAATTTTCTATAGAAATAAAATTTTGACAAAATTTTCGACAGAAATAAAATTTTGACAAAATTTTCTATATAAATAAAATTTTGACAAAATTTTCTATAGAAAACAAATGTTGACAAAATTTTTTATACAAATAACATTTTGACAAATTTTTCTATAGAAATAAAGTTTTGACAAAATTTTCTATAGAAATAAAATGTTGGCAAAATTTTCTATAGAAATAAAATTTTGACAAATTTTTTTATAGAAATAAAATTTTAACAAAATTTTCTATAGAAATAAAATTTTGACAAAATTTTCTATAGAAATAAAATTTTGACAGCATTTTCTATAGAAATAAAATTTTGACAAAATTTTCTATAGAAATAAAATTTTGACAAAATTTTCTATAGAAATAAAATTTTGACAAAATTTTCTATAGAAATAAAATGCTGGCAAAATTTTCTAGAGAAATAAAATTTTGACAATTTTTTTTTATAGGAATAAAATTTTTACCAAATTTTCTATAGAAATAAAATGTTGACAAAATTTTCTATACAAATAAAATCTTGGCAAAATTTTCTATGGAAATAAAATTTTGACAAAATTTTTTATAGATAAATCTAGCATCAGAAGAGCGGTTGAGAAATAACAACAACTTAAAGTTAGCAACAACACATTGTATACGAGACATTGCCTTAAATTCCTATGTTGGTAATTACATTCCTGTTTCTGAAAGTTGAATCACCAACCGATAATGCCATTAGCCCACATTCCTATAATCAACGGACAAGAGAATAGACATAAGCTACAATAACAATTTCATTATAAATTGGCCTTGCTATTCAATGCATTACCTTTGGGACAGCCTGTATTTAAAGATTATGATAGTATGTATATATTTCACTGACAAGTTGTTTGGCCAATTGATAGTTATATGCAATTTTTATAACTAATCGGCAAAAGTGGACATTCGCCCCCGATAAAAAAAATTAACCGGCATAACAAACACAAATATATAGTAATAAGAATGGAACACTTGATACATGCTAGAACGAAAACAAAATAAAAGTAAAACATATTCACCTACCTTATCCAGACATTTTAACTCCTCGATGGGATAGACCACCTTTTGACAGCGAGCACAGGTTTTATTCATTTTTATACAACTTTGCCTTTTCTCTGGGGGATAATATTTGCCAAATGTTGTAGATCTCTTACAGATGTGTTTTTATCCGCTTTGTTTTTATTTTATTTTTGTTTTAAATGTTTCGTTTAAAATTTTTGATGGAGGTCGTTTCGAATTTCACAATAGAAACCTTAAGACAAGTGCTATGGATTGATTATTTACTAAGCGCGAGGGGTGACTTGAGAGAACCTTAAACACGACACCTTACTTTTGTGTATGTGAGTGTGTGTATTTTATTCTATCAAAATTGTTTATGAGAGACAGAGTGAGAGGGCTGATTAAATGACACCAATGTTATTTCGCACAAAAGATGTTATTTCGTTTTTTGTTTCTTGGTTTTGTTATTATTGATATGAGGGTCTGGTCTGTTGCTCAATGTGTTGTTGAAATATGTCGCCGAATCGTTGGTGATTTTTCGCTGCTGCTCTGCTTGCGTAGTTGTCTCTGCTCCACAGACTGGTTTTGCTTTTGATCTTCACTCTTTATTTCTTGGTTTCTTTTATTTTTATGCGAACACACACACATACACACAACGAACAAACATTATTTTGGTGAAGGGAAAAGAGAGGGAGGAAGAGAGAAAAATAGTTGGAGATGAAAATTAATTTTGAAAAACAAAGAATTTTTATTGATGTCGTTGACAATACAATGCAAAGACTGAAATTCCCCAAAGCCTTTGGAATATTCCGATTAATTTTATGTTATGAACTGAAAATATTTTTTTCTAATATATAAATTTATATTGACGCTGTAATCAAAACACACTAGATTTTGGGGACACTAAAAGTGTTGTGGTTATTTTTTTATATTATTTCTAAAATACACAAAAACTTCGAACTTCAATAATATTCTGTTGTTGCTGGAAATTTGTTACACTGTTGCTTCACCCATCCATCGAATTGCTTTTGTTAATTTTCTTGTATATCTTTTGTTTCCACGACTTTATATTGTTGCTGCTGTTGGGATACTGTTGCTTTACTTAACATACGAAACGAGGGGGGAAAATACGATCACTTATTTTCTTTCAACTTTTATATCCATTTCACTTTTTGTTTTAAACACTATTAGTAATTCGGAAGTAGAAACTTTGGTAAATTCCTATATTTTGATGATAAACAAACCTACAACACTTTTTATTTGGTATAAAAATTAATTAATTACTGCTGCTTTTCATTAGACTTCAATTTAATTTGAAATTAATAAATGCTTCTTCTTCTACTATGGGCATCAACTATTCATCACGACAGTTCGGTTTCAACTGGAACTGGAGATTTAACTTTGTAATTGTCTCTCTTTCACTCTCTCAATTTTAAAACAAAGCCAACGGCGTCAATTTTCTGACGCCGTTACCAAAAAGTCGAAAAACATAAGGCCGTTCAATATGTTTTGTTGCATACTGTTTTTATTTTGGTGTTTGGGTGACCATGGAACGCTTTTTGAATTGTAAAGGTGATTGTGTATGTGAGTTTGTGTATGATATAACGGTCGGGCATGAAAGCTTCAACGACGAAACGAAATTAATTATTTCAATTCAAAATGAGGAAATTTTGCGTGGTTTGTAAATATGGGTGGAAGGGCAACAGTTTTTTCATTTCGTTTACACAATAAATCCCAATAAAATGTATGTAAATGCAGGGACCATTTGCTATCTTAAGGCCGAGGTCGAGTTGAAAATCTCTTTATTTTCGCGATTACTTTTTCTATACAGAAAGATTGGCTTATGGAGACCCAAATGAAAAGATGGAAGATAAGTTTTCGATTTTAGGTTATTGGTACATACTATATGCCTATGTTTTATCTTAGACTGCGTTCCTCTGGAACATTTGGCAATGCTCCGAAGCGAAATGGTTCAACGATCACTTTTTGTTGAATCGAATTTTGCAGTTAATTAATATTAAGCTGGTGGTGTTGAAAGTAAATATTGACGTTCGTTCATATTATATAAGTAGTCATTATATAAGTTTTTTTTATTTTAAAGGTCCGCTGGAGTATTTTAATGAAAACACTCAGGAGTTCGTACCTGAAGATGACCCTTGTGGGGAAGCACCGGATAATGGTGAGCAGAATCTATATTTTACGTATAATGAATTTTATGAAAGCACTTGTGGAGGTATGTTTGTATGCTAGTATAGTTGTATTTAATGTTTTCGTTTTTAATTTTCTTTTAGATGAGCGGCGAAGTATTCGTGAAATACTCAATTCTAGGCTCATTATTCCAGAAATGCCAGGAATATGCCCACAAGTTAAAGAAATGCTAATTGTATTTGCGGAAAGTCTGCCAGTCAACAGTCGCAAAGTTTATCTGTCGTATGATGAAATTAATTTAACGACAGATATAAATGATGATCAAACTCGTTCATGTTGAGTATTTGCTTTGAACGTCATTGGAAGCGACTGGCAGTGTGTATCGTACTACGACATTATAGAAAATGGTCTAAATACAATCAGACGGTTAAAGAGTACAATAGCCCAATCCATTTACGTACATTGGTCTTGAATGTGGCTTTGATGTAATTTGCGTTTCCGCCAATCAATGTCCTGTTTCCCAAGAATTGTGTAGCATTTGTAAAACGTTTAATTGTGGTGATAATTTGAAAACTAAATACTTGCCGGAATTGTCGTAGTGCAATCCGTTGAAGAATCGAATATGGTTCATTCCCGATAAACCATGCCATATTAAAAGGTGCCAATGCCATATTAAAAGGTGCCAATGACGTTGATGGCGGCTTAATTACGAAAGCCAAAAACTTTCATTTTCATCCAGGACGTTATTATTTCGGCATTAGAGATTTCGAAACGGATAAGAACGTATTCTCAAACGGAGTAATAAGTAAAATCAAGGAAATAGAGCCAGACAGTGAGGCAAAAGCAAAGACGGATGTCTTTTTGGGGAGAATGAAGTCATTCATGCAATGTTCTTGTAATTTATCAAGAGACAATTATGGTAAGCTGTTCAAAACACGTTTAAAACTTAAAGGTGAGTATTAAGTTCGAGTTTAGCCGCTAATTTTCACTAAAGTGAAATCTAAATTAGTAAAAAAACGTCATAAAATTACACATATTTGTTGCAGATTTCATTATAACTTGATGGGCAATATCCCAAAGCAAATTTTCACAAAGTTTGTATTCATTAAAATCGATTATTAGAGAAAAGTAATCGTGGAAAAATGACGATTTTAGCGACTAAACTCGAACTTAATACCAACCCAAAGAAATAACATGTATTAGATTATCGTTACAGAATCTATTTTAAAGGAACGGATACTTTTTTCAAATAACATGGATGCTGCAAAATAGAACATTACCTGTCTGGGTTGAAGTTCGTTGTCGACGACTTCTTTAATTCCAATGAAGAAATATGTTCGATAGACACCGGAAAATGTTCCACAGCATGGGTAGAAGAATTATTTTTCTATATTAGGAGCTACCCATTCACACCGAAATTAACTTTGGATGATTTGAATTGAAAAAGAGGAGAATATGGAAGTAAACATTGATTGGTCTGCCTAAGTAGCCGGAAACTTCAGTACGGCAAAAAAGGAGAGTACAGCTTTGGACACAAATGTGAAGGATGATTCTGTACCTAAAAAATATGAAAATATTGGAATGAAGGGAAAAAAGGGAAGGGAAAAAAATGCCAATTCCCGGAAATGAAAATGCTGAAATGGAGGGAAGCAAAAAGCAAGTTCCCTAAAAAGAAAATGCAAAAGGAAAATGGAAGACATCACCCGCAATAACAAAACATGAAGCGGCAGTGAAAGAAATTGCCATGATAATGAGGGCTGAATTTAACAGCTGCCAGATTGCCATCAAAATGGTAAGGAAGGGAGTAATTTCGTTGCGCTTACAAGATGTAGGGATCTTTGAAAGGGCTAAAAAGCATTAATAGAAAGAAGTTATAGATTCTACACTCATACGCAAAAAGAGCCGTTATTATACGGTTTGATCAAGTGAGTATGAGGTAGAAGAAGTAAAGAAATGCTTTAAACGTGACATCGATTTTAAGGTAAATGTAACATATCTAGCCCCCCTATTCGAAAATATATGGATGCTAAAATGTCCGATTTTATTAAACTATACAAGGTTGATTGAATTTTCGATTGCGTAGTCCACCTTCGGCGGGATAAACTACGTGGCATTGCACAATGCTTCAATTGTCAGCGATTTGGACATGGTCCGGGCAATAGCTCAATTAACCCAAAGGGGGTACACGTTGGAGGGGCTTCGGCTGCGGTACAACAGCCTAAATATTTTTGTGCCAATTGTGAGGTAGAGGGGCTCTCTGCCAATTCTAATGAATGTCCTCGTAAAATTGCTTTGAAGCAATTTATGGAAAAGAAAACGGAAGCTATAAAGGCTATATAATTTTGATTATTTCAGGAAAAGTAATCGCGAAAATAAAGTGATTTTCAACTCGAAACCCGAACGTAGTACACACCTTTAGTTAAAAACGGCATAAAATGTGAATTTGGGCTCATAAATTCAAGTGTAATGGAAACATGTTCCATTAAAATATGGCACAGTTGGGTACATCCAACTGTTACCATTAAAATGTAAACAAAATAAATTGTAAATATTTTATATCTTTTGTTTACTAACATTAAATTTGTAAACAAAACTGACCTCAGGATGTACTGATGTCTGCAACTACCTGGGAATTATTTTACCATGGTTGTTTTAATAGGTTTAAATGTAAATTGGTTTATGGTAAATTGTTATTAGAATGCGTTCGCACGTTTCTGCTAATTTATAAAGGGAGTAAAATCCGTAAGCGTTCGACACCAACGGATAATCTATGTAAATTTAAAGGTTATATATTATCTCTCATATAAAAATTATGAAGTATAAATACCTTCGATAAACTGTCTATAAATTGTTTTTTTTTTTTATATGAGCATAAGTCCCGCAAAATGTGTTCAAATTATTTATTTTCTTCTTAACGACCCATAGGAAATGAATTTTCCAGCCATCCCTCGCATCATGAAGACAGAATGAATCACCGTTATGCAAACAACAACAATGGAACGGCGCCAAAAAAATTATAGTCAACTACGTTCTCTATGCCCCATTAACAGTCACAAAAAACAACTGTCAAACTCTCGCAGACGAAAGGATATCAAAGAAGAATCCTTTGCCATTTGACATAATCGAATTTTCAATGATTTTCAAAGTACGTAGGGCGGAGGATAGTTCTTATACTAAAAATAAAACGGCTATAAGAAGAAAATTAACAAAAAAAATCATATAATTGTCAAATATTAATATAACTTTAAAGAAAATAAAAGAAATTCAGTGCTAAGGATTCAGCGAAAGTGCAAATATTGATGGGAACAATTTCGAAGGCAATTTCCGTTTTATTGTTATACACAAAATATTTTCGAGCACAAGTGAATTTTAAGATTTCTCCTTTAGAAATATGAATTAAACAGAAGAATATATACGAGCAAAAGAAAACGAAATACGAAATTAAATGAATAATCCCGGAAAATAATTTTCATCGAATGTGAAATATTTAATTTCCATCACCAAGATTATGTATTCTTTGATATTTTCTTGTAAGAGAAAAGTTCGGGATAATATATCGCTTGAACAAATTAATGGTGTGAAATCAACGAAACCGTTCATTTCGAATAACAAAAGTCTTGCATTTTTTTGCTAACAAAAACGTTCAGAAATACCAAACATCAAACGTAATTCTTAGCTATTTATTATTTTTCTGAACAAGTGAAAAATCGATAAAAGTCGCTGTATTCTTTCCCATTCAAAATTCGTGTGCGTGAGTGTGGAAGCCGGTGAATTGGAAATATCTACAATATCGAATGAGTAACTCGCCAGTGTAACAATTTCCCTTTTCTTCTTTGTCATCTGCGGGAGCTGTAGCGCCAACCAACCACCCCTTTATGTTTGCAGAATAACGACAAGCCACCACGACAACAAAAACAAAACAAACAAACGTAGTATTACCGTTAATCACACAAACAACCACCCTCTGTCATTGTCGGTAAACGAGTCGATAGCCGATCGAAAACATCTGACATACGAGAAACACAACAAACCCATAAAAGGTAAACAAATCGTAAGATGGACAAAAAATAAAGGCAATTTCTTTTCATTCATGGACATTTTCTTTTGTTTTTTTTTTTTATGGAATGCAGATTTGGTTATAATTTAATTTATTTTACTTCAACTTAAATTATGACTTGGTTTAATTTAATTTACAAAAATTAAGTTAAATCTGATATTATATAAATTCATTTGAATTATAAAATTAGCTTTTTTAATTTGTATAAATATTTTAACTTAATTTGTATATCCTCAACAAATGTGGTCGTTTGGTACCAGCAAAATACTATTTTTGGTTCTTCAAATTCTTTGGGTAATATTTTACGATTTGTGTTTCGGTAGACCATTACTTACAAATATATAACAGCAGACATCGGCTGCTGTTTTGGCAGATATTTTCCTATGAGTGTAGCCTTAGAAAAAGTCAAAGAAAATTTCGATAGTTCATATTTTTATACCCTGCGCCACACTGTGGAACAGGGTATTATAAGTTAGTGCATATGTTTGTAACACCCAGAAGGAGACGAGATAGACACATGGTGTCTTTGGCAATAATGCTCAGGGTTGGTCCCTGAGTCGATATAACCATGTCCGTCTGTCCGTCCGTCCGTCCGCCCGTATGTCTGTGAACACATTTTTGTGATCAAAGTCTAGGTCGCAATTTAAGTCCAATCGCCTTCAAATTTGGCACATGTTCCTAATTTGGGTCAGAATAGAACCCTATTGATTATGGAAGAAATTGGTTCAGATTTAGATATAGCTCCCATATATATCTTTCGCCCGATATGCACTAATATGGATCCAGCAGCCAGAGTTTTATACCGATTTGGTTGAAATTTTGTACAAACATAACACTTAGTCGTATAGTCAAGTGTTCAAAATTTGATTGAAATCGGTTCAGATTTAGATATAGCTCCCATATATATCTTTCGCCCGATATGGACTAATATGGTCCTAAAAGCCAGAGTTTTGGCCCAATTTGGTTGAAATTTTGCACAGGGAGTAGATTTAGCATTGTAGCTATGCGTGCCAAATTTGGTTGAAATCGATTCAGATTTAGATATAGCTCCCATATATATCTTTCGCCCGATATGCACTTATATGGACCCAGAAGCCAGAGTTTAATACCGATTAGCTTGAAATTTTGCACAAGGAGTACAATTGGTAGTATAGTCATGTGTGCCAAATTTGATTGAAATCGGTTCAGATTTAGATATAGCTTCCATATATATTTTTCGCCCGATATGGACTTATATGGCCCCGGAAGCCAGAGTTTTGGCCCAATTTGGTTGAAATTTTGCACTAGGAGCACCCTCACAAAAAATCGCCTCTGTAACATATACTCCCAAACATATTTTGCTTCAAGCATATACATTTTTGGGTATTGCCCAAACATTTATATGTTTGATCTCTTCCAATATATAATATGTTTGAAAGCATATTGGTCTAAACAATATATGTTTGGGTAGTCAAAGTTCCAAACATTTTGTATTTTTGCATCCAAATTCAATAATGTTGTCTTCCAAAAAACAATATGTTATTTTGTGAACATATAATATGTTTGGAAGCATTTTGCACCCAAAAATATTATATGCTTAAAAAAATTCTCCCAAACAATATTGTGCTCAAAATTTTATTTATTTATTTATATATTTACAATCATAATGAATTATGAAAATAAACAGGTAATATAGGTGCTAACAACATAGGTTTTCGACCTGAATGCCCAAAATTTTGTTTCTGCCTAATTGTATATTCCCCCACATCTTTCTCACTTCCACGACATTTTTTAGTTCTTAGCACCTTTTTCTGTAATACAAACATTGTAGAAGAAATTATTCAATTTTTTTTATTTTAATTTTACCTTTTGCCGGACGGGGATTCGAACAGCGGACCACACAGTTTGTAAGGATCAAAGAAGTAGCTGATCAATTGCCCAAGGAAAAATAAAATATTAATTTTGTAATAACAAGCAACAACCACCAACTTAATTCAATATCGCTCCCTGTTAAATAGCGCTCCAAGCTACTAAACACATATATGTTTATAGGCTATTTCTAAATTAATATATGTTTGCATCCAAGCATATTATATTTACAAACATTTTATGTCCCAAACATAATATGTTCTAACATATTAACATATATGTCCCAAACATGTTATGCTAGTTTATGAACATTATATGCTTGCACTCAAAAATATTGTGTTTAAAAATTTGTGTTCAAAACATATAATGTTTATAGCCAAACATATGAAAAACAGTCTTTTTCATCCGTGTAGGTTTTCAAATCCTGGAGGGGGCTAAGCCCTCCTCCCAGAGGCTTTTCTACGCTTATGACAAAAATATAACAGCAGACATCGACTGCTGTTCTTAGCAGACTTTTTCCTATGAGTGTAGGATTCGGCCCGGGCGAACTTACTCCCCACATACTTGTTGTGTGCTTTAAATCGTTCTTTCTGTTTCCATAACATGGTCCACGACCTCACTTCATTCCATATTGGCAAGTTGGCCCAGGTGCTTTTTTATCATGGCATTGACGAAAATGTCCTTATCCTTATCGCACACTATTCAAGCATCATCCTTCACGGATGATATTCGATGAGATCTCAAATTTGCGTACGCTGTCATGATTCCCATGACTCATAGCCTCTAAAAACCAATCCCTGTTGTTCCTTTGCTCTTAACACCAGGTCGTATGCCATTACGTTCTTTCTTATTCCAGCACGTCCTGGCACCAATATGGTGCGAATCCTGTCATATAGTGGACTTTGAAACACTGAGAAATGTCGAGAGCATCAATGAGAAATAATAAATCATAGCTGCGAAACATTTTTGAACTGCACAGAAAACAATATCACAAAAATATTTCCAATTAAAGGTGGGTATTAAGTTCGAGTTTAGCCGCTATCGTATCGTAATCGTAATTTTTTCACGATTACTTTTCTTTAATAATCCATTTTAAGGAATACAAACTTTGTGAAAATTTGCTTTGGGCTATTCCCCATCAAGTTATAATGAAATCTGCAACAAATATGTATAATTTTATGCCTTTTTTACTGATTTAGTTTTCACTTTAGTGAAAAAATGACGATTTTAGCGGCTAAACTCGAACTTAATACCCACCTTAAAAAAATGAATTGAAGCTGAAAACTTTAAAAAATTAATTGATACAATTTACTTTTTAATCAAACCAGAAACATTAAGACAGTTAGGTCAATAATTGAATGTTATTAAGATTTTAATTGAAAAATCAATTGATGCAATTAACATTTTAATCAAAGCCAGTTAAAAAATAATTGATTTTTTTATTTTTTAATAAAACAAAAACAATATTTGATGCAATCAATTCTATAATCAAAATAAAAACACAAAGTCAATTAAGAAAGTAATTGAAAATAATTACGTCTTTAAATGAAAAAATAATTCAGTTGTTGTTTTGTTTGGTAATCGACCTTTTGTTCAAATTCTTAATTAAAAGAATTAAAAAAATATTGAAACAATTATTTTTTAACACAAAGTTAGTTAAGTAAATGAGTGAACATTTTGCGGTTTTATTAAACAATTAAATGTTCCGATTAACAATTTAATTAAAAAAATTAATCGATGTCGATTGCAAAAGAACTGATTTAATCATAAAGTTAATTGGAAATTGGGTTGAAGTTTAATTAAATAATTAATTGAATCAATTAAATAAATGTTTAAGTTTGAATTAAATTTTTGAATGAATCAATTAAAAAATTAATTGAAATTTTCAAATCAAATTAATCAATTTTTTAATCCAATATTTTTTATGCCCAATTAAAATACTATTTTTGTGATTGAAGACATTTCAATTTAAAAAATCTTAGATCAATCAATTTTGTGATTGAATAATTTTTTTTTGAGTGTGATTGAATCCATTAATATATGTAACAGTTTTTTAAATAAAAAATACCAAATACTGGACTAAAAGTGATACAACCAAGGGAGAAAAAGGTGGAAAAACGTATGGTGTTGGAAAGGAAATATAAACAAAGTAGATAATTTTAATATTCTGTGGTATAATTTGACCGAATCTGCCCAAAAAAATTGGTTTAAAATAAGGATTTCTCTTTCTTCAAGATAATGACCTCAAACATTCGTGCCGTATTGTTAAAGAATACTTATTACGCAACACCAAAAAATTTTACCTCATCCTCAGCAGATCCCTGTGGGCATATATGAAAACAAAGCAAAGAAGGACTTTAAAATTTCTAGCACAGAAACTCTCAAAAACTTCATTATGGATATATGGAGCATGCTTGAAATTCGTGCCAACAAAAATCTATAAAATGTACAAAATGAAGTTTTTGATCAAATTTACTTTCTATAGAAATTTTTGTCAAAAGTTTATTTCTATAGAATATTTTATCAAAATTTCATTTCTATAAAAAATTTTCTCAAAATTTTATTTCTATAGAAAATTTTGTCAAAATTTTATTTTTATAGAAAATTATCAAAATTTTACTTCTACAGAAAATTTTGTCAAAACTTTATTGTCAAAATTTTATTTCTATAGAAAATTTTGTCAAAATTTTATTTCTATAGAAAATTTTGTTAAATTTTATTTCTATAGAAAATTTTGTCAAAATTTTTTTCTGTAGAAAATTTTGTCAAAATTTTATTTCTATAGAAAATATTGTCAAAATTTTATTTCTATAGAAAATTTTGTCAAAATTTTATTTCTATAGAAAATTTTGTTAAAATTGTATTGCTATAAAAAAAATTCAAAATTTTATTTCTTTAGAAAATTTTGTTAAAATTTTATTTCTTTAGAAAATTTTGTCAACATTTCATTTCTTTAGAAAATTTTGTGAAAATTTTATTTCTATTAAAATTTTTCTCAAAATTTTATTTCTATAGAAAATTTTCTCAAAATTTTATTTTTATAGAAAATTTTTTCAAAATTTTATTTCTATAGAAAATTTTGTCAAAATTTTATTTCTATAGAAATTTTTGTCAAAATTTTATTTCTATAGAAAATTTTTGCAAAATTTTGTTTCTATAGAAAATTTTTGCAAAATTTTGTTTCTATAGAAAATTTTTGCAAAATTTTGTTTCTATAGAAAATTTTGTCAAAATTTTATTTCTATAGAAAATTTTGTCAACATTTTATTTCTGTAGAAAATTTTGTCAACATTTTATTTCTATATATGATGAGATCTGCGATTATATCTAACCAGATCTAGCGCCATATATAGCATATCTGTGCAGATCTTATATCTGAACCAATATCTGAACAGATCCAATTAGATAAAATTTGATATCATTAGATAGGATTGGATCCTCCAATTTTTACACGGGTATAGAAAATTTTGTCAAAATTTTATTTCTATAGAAAATTTTGTCAAAACTTTATTTCTATAGAAAATATTGTCAAAATTTTATTTCTATAGAAAATATTGTCAAAATTTTATTTCTATAGAAAATTTGGTTAAAATTGTCTTTCTATAAAAAAAATTCAAAATTTTGTTAAAATTTTATTTCTTTACCGTAAAAACCGTAAAAAATCCATAATTTTTGGTAGAATTCTACCAGTTGTGGCAACCGTGATATGGAGCTCAATTCCCGTAGATGTGACGAATTTTTATTTCTATAGAAATTTTTGTCAAAATTGTATTTCTACAGAAAATTTTGTCAACATTTTATTTCTTTAGAAAATGTTGTGAAAATTTTATTTCTATTAAAAATTTTCTCAAAATTTTATTTCTATAGAAAATTTTTCAACATTTTATTTCTATAGAAAATTTTTGCAAAATTTTCAAGGATTCTACCGATCTACCAAACCGTAAAAAATCTATAATTTTTGGTAGAATTCTACCAGTTGTGGCAACCGTGATATGGAGCTCAATTCCCCTAGATTTGACGAAAACCATAATCCACATAATGCCAAATACCTCCAGGCTGTAAAAAACGCTAAAGGCTACCATACAAAGTATTTAGTATTTAAACTAATAATTATACCCTGCGCCACACTGTGGAACAGGGTATTATAAGTTAGTGCATATGTTTGTAACACCCAGAAGGAGACGAGATAGACACATGGTGTCCTTGGCAAAAATGCTCAGGGTGGGCTCCTGAGTCGATATAGCCATGTCCGTCTGTCCGTGAACACATTTTTGTAATCAAAGTCTAGGTCGCAGTTTTAGTCCAATCGACTTCAAATTTGGCACAAGTATGTGTTTTGGCTCAGAATAGAACCCTATTGATTTTGGAAGAAATCGGTTCAGATTTAGATATAGCTCCCATATATATATATATGGACTTATATGGCCCCAGAAGCCAGATTTTTGCTCTAATTTGCTTAAAATTTTGCACAAGAAGAACAATTAGTACTATAGTCAAGTTTGAAATTGAAATCGGTTCAGAGTTAGATATAGCTCCCATATATATCTTTCGCCCGATATGGACTAATACGGTCCCAGAAGCCAGAGTTTTACCCCAATTTGGTTGAAATTTTGCACTAGGAGTACAATTAGTAGTGTAGCCAAGTGTGCCAAATTTTATTGAAATCGGTTCAGATTTAGATATAGCTCCCATATATATCGTTCGCCCGATTTACACTCATATGACCACAGTGGCCAATCTTTTACTCCGATTTAATTGAAATTTTGCACAGGGAATAGGTTAGGTTAGGTTAAAGTGGCAGCCCGATTAAGATTCAGGCTCACTTTGACTATTCAGACCATTGTGATACCACATTAACTAAAAGTACCTATTACATATGGGCACTTCTAGTTTTAACCGCTGAACCTTCTCGATTATTTTCTTCTGTTGAACCAACCAGATTGTTCCAAAAACATTAGCAGACTGCTTAAGTTAACGTTTTCCAGGTCCGCCAGTAATCTGAAGCTATATGCCCCTAAAATTTGCTTACGCCTTACACAAAATGCAGGACACTCAGACAAGAGGTGTTTTATTGATTCCTTTTCCTCCGCATCATGACAGCTCATACAATAGTCATTATACTTCGCACCAATAGTTTTCGCAAAATCGCCTATCAGGCAGCGACCCGTTATAGCAGATATCAGGAGTGATATCTGGCGTCTCGAGAACACTAGCATATATAGTGTGTGGTTTAAGTTCACACAAAAAAATTTTTTTCTGATTCAATCACGAAATTAATTGATCCAATTAATTTTTTAATTGAAATGTCTTCAATCACGAAAATGATAGTATCAATCACAGTTTTAATTGGGCATAGAAAAAAATCTTGATTAAAAAATTAATTGATTTCATTACCAAATTTCAATTAATTTTTTAATTGATTCAATTAAAAATTTAATTGATGTTGATTGCAAAACTTAATTAATTTATTAATTAAAAAAAGGTAACTATTTTCAATTACCTTTTGAATTGGCTTAGAATTTTTATTTGGATTAACAATTGATTGTTTGAAAAAAAATGTTAATTAAAAATTTAAAAAAAATGTTAATCACTTTTTTAACTGACTTAGTCTTCCGAATATGATTAAAAGTTTATTGTATCAATTAACTTTTTAATTAAAAATTTTAAAATTTTCAATCATTGACTTAATTAACTTAATGTTTCTGTCATGATTAAAAAGTTAATTGTACCAATTAATTTATTAATTGAAAAAAAATTCAACTTCAATTAACTTTTTAATTGGAAATATTTTGGTGATATTTTTTTCTGTGTTTAAATGGGGCCATATTTGCTTGGTGTCGTTACAACCCTTACAATTCTCCCATCGAACATTTGCCATCATGACAGCCTTCTCACGCACACACAAAAAATTTTTTTTCTGATTCAATCACGAAATTAATTGATCCAATTTTTTTTCTGATTCAATCACGAAATTAATTGATCCAATTGAAATGTCTTCAATCACAAAAATGATAGTATCAATCACAGTTTTAATT
Organism: Haematobia irritans; assembly: GCF_050003625.1. Classification (NCBI taxonomy): domain Eukaryota; kingdom Metazoa; phylum Arthropoda; class Insecta; order Diptera; family Muscidae; genus Haematobia; species Haematobia irritans. The sequence goes on from NC_134400.1 coordinate 121,213,803, forward strand.
GGGCATAGAAAAAATTCTTGATTAAAAAATTAATTGATTTCATTACCAAATTTCAATTAATTTTTTAATTGATTCAATTAAAAATTTTATTGATGTTGATTGCAAAACTCAATTGATTTTGTAATTAAAAAAGGTAACTATTTTCAATTACATTCTGAATTGGCTCAGAATTTTTATTTGGATTAACAATTGATTGTTTGAAAAAAACAAATTTAATTAAAAATTTAAAAAAAAAGTTCATCACTTTTTTAACTGACTTAGTCTTCCGAATTTGAATAAAAGTTAATTGTATCAATTAAATTTTTAATTAAAAATTTTTAAATTTTCAATCATTGACTAAATTAACTTAATGTTTCTATCTTGATTAAAAAGTTAATTGTACCAATTAATTTATTAATTGAAAAAAATTTCAACTTCAATTAACTTTTTAATTGGAAATATTTTGGTGATATTTTTTTCTGTGCAGTTAGAGCTTACAGGTAGTCAGAGGCATACCAACAGATTCTAGTTCCCCTGGAATATGTAAGGTAGTTCCTAGCCTTGCTAGTTCATCTGCTTCGCAGTTCCCCGGTATGTTCCTATGGTCAGGCACCCATATTAGGTGAATATTGTGCTGCTCAGCCATCTCATTGAGAGATTTGCGGCAGTCGATGGCCGTTTTCGAGTTCGAGGCCAATTTTTAACTCCGATTTAGTTGGAATTTTGCACAGGGAGTAGAATTAGCATTGTAGCTATGCGTGCCAAATTTGGTTGAAATCGATTCAGATTTAGATATAGCTCCCATATATATTTAGGCTGTCCATTACATCTCTTTTAAAGAGAACATGTTCTCTTTTTGTGTTCGTATCTTTTTGTTCACTCTCTTTTTTTGGTGCCGTATTTTTATGTCCAACAGTGCTCTTTATGTACTCTATTTCAAAAAAATCCTAGATTGATGGAATTTTATTTATTTAGTAGGAATTCGCCACAATTGTTCGCCACTAATTGTTTACTGGGTTAAATCTGTTGACAAATTAAAGGCCGGAACACGATTGCGACGTTTCGCGACGTACGGCGTAAAAATTAGAAATAGAGGTAATTGAACGTACAACGTAAATACGCCAATACGTTGTCGCCGTCAATTTATTTTGTTTATTTTTTAAGAAAATGTGATTCTTTTTGTTTTTTATTGTTTTATTATATATTTATTTCGTTGTTTCTATCATTAGAAACTATTATTATTTTAATTTTAACATCAATAAAATTATTGATTATTTAATAAAGAATTTTTTTATTGTAAACTCGTTTTTAGTTAAAATGTTCTCTTTTTTTAAAGCGAAAGTTCTCTTTTGAAAATTGTCCATATGGAAACCCTAATATATATGTTATTCTGATTTCGACAAAAATGGTCAAAATACCAACATTTTCCTTGTAAAATCGCCACTGCTTAGTCGAAAAGTTGTAAAAATGACTCTAATTTTTCTAAACTTCTAATACATATATATCGAGCGATAAATCATAAATAAACTTTTGCGAAGTTTCCTTAAAATTGCTTCAGATTTAAATGTTTCCCATATTTATACCCTGCGCCACACTGTGGAACTAACATTGTGTTCCACCCTAGTGCATTAGACGACTAAAATTTTGAGCCTATAGATTTTGTAGAAGTCTATCAAATTCTGAATTAGGTTTTAACCCTTCGTTGCATGATTTAATGTTCGTATACACACAAAAAATATTTTTCTGATTCAATCACGAAATTAATTGATGCAATTAATTTTTTAATTGAAATGTCTTCAATCACAGAAATTATAGTATCAATTAAAAAATTAATTGATCCAATTAAAAACTTAATTGATACTATTAATTTGTGTGATTGATTTTGATTTCAATTAAAAAAATTGTTGAATCAATTAAATTTTTAATTGAATATTATTTAAAACTCAATTAAGATTTTAATTGGAAAATTTTTCATAACATTTTTTTCTGTGTAGATAACAATTTTTGGAATGTTACAACCGTTTTATGAATATTTACGATTCCAAACCCCTATGTCCGGTCAATTCTGACAAAAATCTTACCATAGAGTATCACCAACTTGAATGGAATGATAAAGACCAAAACCTAACGGTAAATTGTTCAAAAGAATAGCGTCATTTAGGCAAAATAGTAACATATCATATATGCAATGTCATGCAACGCCAGACGTGCTCTTTTTGTTTTTTTAGTTAATATGGTGAACCGTTTTCAAGTTATTCCAATATATGTAGTGGAGGTGCCTTAATTTTGAACATAACGGTATATCTCGAAAATTCGAGTTGATAGAAAAAAAAAAACCAAGTGCAGATTTGGATTCAGCGACCTCAAATTACTAAAAATTTGCTATAAATTTCAAATCAACACAAAAAAAGTTCAATTTTGTTCCCCTGTGTAGTAATATTATTTATTTATAATTATTTCACCTTTTATTGCAGTAAGTTTTTTTTACATATATTCATGATACAATTATTTATAAATAATTGCATCATGCATATATTTTTAATTTCATGCTATTATCATAATCAATGTACCCTAACATAACCCAATCTTTTTCAGTTTATTATTATCTACTAATAATAAACATAATTATTGTAGTGTCTTGCGGTTTTATTGGTCCACATATATTTTATAAGAATAATACGCTCGTTCATAGGGTGAACGTCAGACCAAAAGACATCGATAATCAAGAGGAAGAAATTATATACCTATCCAGTTACCGTCGTAAACGTTGCAGCGTACGGATGTCAAGCAATTCTTCAAAAATATGCAAACCCTAAGAAAGAAAACAAGCCCCTGTAAATGTAAGTATATAATAATTTATATATTATATTGTTACTGTTTTGTAAAAAGGGATATAAAAACTTGGATGACACGAAAGCTCGCTTCTATGGCTTCAGTTTAACCCATTTAATTTTTTATGAATAAAACGAACTACACACTAGAAAGTGAACTCGACCTTTTGACATTTGAAAACTCGCTTTTGTTTAAGAATTCGATTTCAAATCTTGAAAAAGCGAGATTTGGAACGTAGGGTGATGGCAACGGTTCCCGTTGTATCGGAATATTGTTTAACTATTGTCATTGATAAATGTTAATACAATAATGTTGAAAAACTTTGCATGACCAGCATTTCAAACTTCGATTTTAAAATCTTAAGGCCGGTACTATGTTCGCTTCTCGTGTTGAAAATCGCTTTATTTATTATTTTTTCTAAAACAATCAAAATTTTAAATGAAAACATATATGTATATGTGTATTCCTGTTACATATATATATGTATATATTATACTTAGTACCCACCTTAAAGGTGGGTATTAAGTTCGAGTTTAAGGTGAGTACTAAGTTCGAGTTTAGCCGCTACTAAAACTAAATCTGTTAAAAAAGGCTAAATCAGTTAAAAAAGGCATAAAATTATACATAACAGGTTGGCTGATAAGTCCCCGGTCTGACACATGTTGTTTTTGTTGTTGTAACAGTTTTTAATGTAGTTTCATCCATTTTGTTCTATGCTTGTGTAGTTCAGCTGGTAGCCAGAACTCTGGAACTCTGCGACAAGGATGGGGTGTGTCCAGAGTGATCTGGTAGTGAGACGGGTAGGCTTAGCTGGGCAAGCAAAAAGGTGACGAGTGTCATGTGGCCCTTGATTACATATGAGACACACGTCAGCTACGCTGCTATCAATCACTGATAAGTATAAATTGAGGCGGCTGCACTTGCCTGACCTTAGTTGGGCCAAAACTACCCTTGTCTGCCGTGGGAGGTCTCTCTCCTCCGATGCAATGGGCGGCGGTCGGACTCCGAGAACATTATTAACCTTGTAGCTTCTCAACGCTTCAGCTACAGTATCCTCATGAATCCTGTTCAGACCTGTCTGGTATGCTGCCTGATCTATAGGCTCTCTTTTGTAACGCTGGATCTCGGGCTCTAGAAGGTGAAGCTCAACCCTTACATTCCTGGGTGGAGGTTGTCTATCCACAAGATGGTGATTCGGATGACAACTTCGATGGCAACCCAAGAGGTACTGCTTTGACAACATGTAGTTGTGTCGACGCACTGGGATGATCTTGGTCTCCGCATAAAGGTGATCCAGGGGTGTACTGCGGAGACATCCTGCTGCGGTTCTAAGGGCAGCGTTCTAACAGGTCTGTATGTTTTTCCACTGCGTATCGCTCGTTTGAGGTGTCCACACTGGCGCTGCATAGCTTACCACTGACCGGCCAATTGCCTTATATGTAGTTAACAAGGTTTCTTTGTCCGCACCCCAAGTGCTGCCGGCAAGCGACTTGAAGACCTTGTTTCTACCGCGGAGCTTATCACAAATTGCAGTGGCATGGGCGGACGACTTATAAAGGCTGTCGAATGTGACCCCGAGAATCTTGGGGTAATTTGTTGTCGGAATTGTTTCGCCATCGACTCTGACATTCAACTGCCTGCGTACTTCCGCCGTCCATGTAGTGAATAGTGTGGCAGAGGATTTGGTGGGAGATATCCTCAAATTTCTTGCAGTGAAATAACTGGTAAGATCAGCGAGGTAGACATTTAATCGATCGCAAATGTCATCAACAATGGGCCCGGATGCCATGATTGTGCAATCGTCCGCATAAGACACAATCTCGACGCCGTCAGGAGGGGGTGGAATCGAGGACAGGTAGAGGTTAAACAGTGCCGGAGATATCACCCCGCCCTGGGGAACTCCCTGTTTAACTCTACGGGGTTTTGAATTCTTGTCCCTGAATTCCACGTACGACTGGCGTCCACACATATAATTCACAACCCAACGTTTCGTTTCTGCCGGTAGGGACGTGTTCTCGATGTCCTCGAATAATGTGGCATGGTTGACCGTATCGAACGCTTTCGATAGGTCAAGCGCCACGAGGACCGTCCTATGACACGGCTTGGGCTGATTAAGTCCCCTATTGATATGTGTCGAAATGGCATGTAAGGCTGTCGTCGTACTGTGTACCTTATGGAATCCAAGTTGATGGTGGGCAGCTGGAAAATTCTCCACAAGGCTGGGGAGGAGTAGTGCCTCAAGTGTCTTGGCTACTGGCGAGAGAAGGGATATCGATCTGTACGATTCACCTTTATTCGAATCTTTGCCTGGCTTCAGTAGTGGAATCACTCTTCCCATCTTCCAGACATCGGGTATAATGAGTGATTCCAAGGACAAATTGAGGAGTCTGGTCAGTACTCAACTCCCAGTATTCCCAGATGCTTCAGCATTAGCATTGAAATTCCGTCGGGGCCCAGTGCCTTAGATGGTTTCGCGCTGTTGATGACATTGGTAACTTCGGCTGCGGTAAATTGTGGTGTGTCGTCGGCTCGGAGACCACGTATGCGACGAGTGGCTCTCCTTTTCGCTCTATCACTCTCGCGATGCTCGACAAACAGTCGGTTGATGTATTTGGCGCATCTCTTCGGATCAGTCACATTCACGTCGCCAAAGGTGACTGAAATCCCATCATCCTTTGTAGCGGGGTTCGAGAGGGCTCTCACTGTTGACCACAATTTACCAGTTCCTGTGCCTAAGTTACATTGCTTCAGGTGCTCTAACCAAGTGTTCCTCTTGTGCTCGTCGACTATCTTACTAATCACTAGATTTAGTTCTCTGATTCTAGGATCAGCAGGGTTAGCACGACGGCGTTCATCACGCTCGTCTGCGAGTCACTTGGGCAATTCGACCACCGGGTATGAAGCGAGCGGCTGCTGCGTTGATGATGTCCCGGAACGCCCTCTTGGCAACATTAACATGAGAGGGGGACGGGAGCTCACTGAAGCGGCGATCGGTGTATTCTCTGAAGCCTTCCCAGTTGGCTTTCTTTTGATTGATAAACGTCCGGCATTCAGAGGTTATGAAATCGGAGGGTCGGTTAATGGTGAGAATTATGGGGAGGTGGTCCGATCCCAATGAAATGACGGGTTGCCAGGAAACGTCATTTATCAGACCAGGCGACGCTAAAGATAAATCTGGCGAACTGCTGCAGTCACCCATAATTCTCGTGGGGGCCTCTTCGTTCACCGTGCAAAATGTAGAGTCATCTATCTGCTCTGCCAAAGCTATGTCTCTCTGGTCATTACCTAAGAGTGAATGCCAAAGTTCATGGTGGGCATTAAAGTCTCCTAGAACCAATCGGTTATGCCCGCACAATAGCCACCAGCGTTGCCACAACGAAATTTTATTTTGGACCATATTTTATCCAAAATCAGACCAAAATTCCCTCCAGCGGACCAAATTTCCAATTTCGAAGAAAAATGTCTTAAAAAATATTTTATTGTTGTACATAGTGCTTTTATTAAAAAAAGTTAAGTAAACCAGAATGGACTGATATGATCTACCATAGTGGTCGACATGACTTTTCAACTTTTTTAAAACTTGAAAAAAATCGCCTTTTTGAAAAGGTCGAATTTTAAAGTCAATTACAAAAATTTGACTTAAACTTTCGACTTAGAGGTAGTTAAAGACCACAAACGTCACGCATTTGGTTTATATTGGCATTGTCCCATGAAGATTCGCCCGATTATACTTCTTGAGAGAATACAATAGATTTCCAAATTTTCAATCCTACTAAATATTCCACTTATTGCGCACATTCGAGTTAAATTGTCGGGTTAAAATTGTCCAAAAAGATATAAAACCTTACCCAAGACCTAATACGCGAAATTTTTATTCGATTTTCTGTGATTGAAATGGTATCTAACTACGGTTCCAAAGGTATTGTCTTTTCACCAATGATTTTGGTATTTATTCTGAGCCAAAGAAGCGGAAAATTGAACACATTTACGTCACAATTCACTTGTAAATTTAAGTTTTGCGTACTTGATTCTAGAAAACAAATTTTAATTTATTAATTATTCCAGCTTTTTTTTCATGACTCGACTATAAGTGAAAATTATTTTATGTTTATGTTTCGTCTTTGAAATAAAGTCTTAAAATTGAATTACACACCATGCGTCAATCCGTGCGTTGATGGGAGGGTTGATTTTTTTCTGTTTACGGCAGACTATTCGAGCTTTTGATTTCAAAGAGAAATTTCAACTCTTCAATCATCGGACGCATTGTACGCATTGAACGCATGGTAAGTAATTCTACCTTTAAAAGCATTTCCGAATTTTGAACAAAAAAAAAAACTTTATGTCAGAGAAATGAGTCTTCTATGCTAAGCAAAAATCGCATTCGTATTTTAAAGACATGAAATCTTTGGCCTCACGAGAATATTTTTTCAGTGCATAGATACTATTGAATATTTGATAAAAATTTTAAATACTCGTACTACAAAATATTCATAAATTTGACCAAATTTATGAAAATGGTCCAAAATGGGCTAAATTTCGTTTGGTCCGACCATCGGACCAAATTTAAAAATTATAAATCTTTTGGACCAATTTTGGTCCGATCGGACCAAAATGGCAACGCTGATAGCCACTCAATGTTTGGGCAATAACCTGGAGCACAGCTACCAACCGGCGGTATATACACATTGTATAGCATAGGTCAGACACATAGATGGCGTCGCTAGTATCAAATGCACAAAATGTTTTTGAATGACCGTAAAATGAAATTGATCGAGATAGCAGAGGCCTTAAAGATATCAAAGGAACGTGTTGGTCATATCATTCATCAATATTTGGATATGCGGAAGCTCTGTGCAAAATGGGTGCTGCGCGAGCTCACATTTGACCAAAAACAACCACGTGTTGATGATTCTGAGCGGTGTTTGCAGCTGTTAACTCGTAATACACCCGAGTTTTTCCGTCGATATGTGACAATGGATGAAACATGGCTCCATCACTACACTCCTGAGTCCAATCGACAGTCGGCTGAGTGGACAGCGACCGGTGAACCGTCTACGAAGCGTGGAAAGACTCAAAAGTCCGCTGGCAAAGTAATGGTCTCTGTTTTTTGGGATGCGCATGGAATAATTTTTATCGATTATTTTGAGAAGGGAAAAACCATTAAAAGTGACTATTATATGGCGTTATTGTAGCGTTTGAAGGTCGAAATCGCGGCAAAACGGCCCCATATGAAGAAGAAAAAAGTGTTGTTCCACCAAGACAACGCACCGTGCCACAAGTCATTGAGAACGATGGCAAAAATTCATGAATTGGGCTTCGAATTGCTTCCCCACCCACCGTATTCTCCAGATCTGGCGCCCAGCGACTTTTTCTTGTTCTCAGACCTCAAAAGGATGCTCGCAGGGAAAAAATCTGGCTGCAATGAAGAGGTGATCGCCGAAACTGAGGCCTATTTTGAGGCAAAACCAAGGGAGTACTACCAAAATGGTATCAAAAATTGGAAGGTCGTTATAATCGTTGTATCGCTCTTGAATGGAATTATGTTGACTAATAAAAACGAATTTTGACAAAAAAAAATGTGTTTTTCTTTGTTAGACCGGGGACTTATCAGCCAACCTGTTATTTGTTGCAGAAAAAGGCATAAAATTATACATAACAGGTTGGCTGATAAGTCCCCGGTCTGACACATGTTGTTTTTGTTGTTGTAACAGTTTTTAATGTAGTTTCATCCATTTTGTTCTATGCTTGTGTAGTTCAGCTGGTAGCCAGAACTCTGGAACTCTGCGACAAGGATGGGGTGTGTCCAGAGTGATCTGGTAGTGAGACGGGTAGGCTTAGCTGGGCAAGCAAAAAGGTGACGAGTGTCATGTGGCCCTTGATTACATATGAGACACACGTCAGCTACGCTGCTATCAATCACTGATAAGTATAAATTGAGGCGGCTGCACTTGCCTGACCTTAGTTGGGCCAAAACTACCCTTGTCTGCCGTGGGAGGTCTCTCTCCTCCGATGCAATGGGCGGCGGTCGGACTCCGAGAACATTATTAACCTTGTAGCTTCTCAACGCTTCAGCTACAGTATCCTCATGAATCCTGTTCAGACCTGTCTGGTATGCTGCCTGATCTATAGGCTCTCTTTTGTAACGCTGGATCTCGGGCTCTAGAAGGTGAAGCTCAACCCTTACATTCCTGGGTGGAGGTTGTCTATCCACAAGATGGTGATTCGGATGACAACTTCGATGGCAACCCAAGAGGTACTGCTTTGACAACATGTAGTTGTGTCGACGCACTGGGATGATCTTGGTCTCCGCATAAAGGTGATCCAGGGGTGTACTGCGGAGACATCCTGCTGCGGTTCTAAGGGCAGCGTTCTAACAGGTCTGTATGTTTTTCCACTGCGTATCGCTCGTTTGAGGTGTCCACACTGGCGCTGCATAGCTTACCACTGACCGGCCAATTGCCTTATATGTAGTTAACAAGGTTTCTTTGTCCGCACCCCAAGTGCTGCCGGCAAGCGACTTGAAGACCTTGTTTCTACCGCGGAGCTTATCACAAATTGCAGTGGCATGGGCGGACGACTTATAAAGGCTGTCGAATGTGACCCCGAGAATCTTGGGGTAATTTGTTGTCGGAATTGTTTCGCCATCGACTCTGACATTCAACTGCCTGCGTACTTCCGCCGTCCATGTAGTGAATAGTGTGGCAGAGGATTTGGTGGGAGATATCCTCAAATTTCTTGCAGTGAAATAACTGGTAAGATCAGCGAGGTAGACATTTAATCGATCGCAAATGTCATCAACAATGGGCCCGGATGCCATGATTGTGCAATCGTCCGCATAAGACACAATCTCGACGCCGTCAGGAGGGGGTGGAATCGAGGACAGGTAGAGGTTAAACAGTGCCGGAGATATCACCCCGCCCTGGGGAACTCCCTGTTTAACTCTACGGGGTTTTGAATTCTTGTCCCTGAATTCCACGTACGACTGGCGTCCACACATATAATTCACAACCCAACGCTTCGTTTCTGCCGGTAGGGACGTGTTCTCGATGTCCTCGAATAATGTGGCATGGTTGACCGTATCGAACGCTTTCGATAGGTCAAGCGCCACGAGGACCGTCCTATGACACGGCTTTGGCTGATTAAGTCCCCTATTGACATGTGTCGAAATGGCATGTAAGGCTGTCGTCGTACTGTGTACCTTATGGAATCCAAGTTGATGGTGGGCAGCTGGAAAATTCTCCACAAGGCTGGGGAGGAGTAGTGCCTCAAGTGTCTTGGCTACTGGCGAGAGAAGGGATATCGATCTGTACGATTCACCTTTATTCGAATCTTTGCCTGGCTTCAGTAGTGGAATCACTCTTCCCATCTTCCAGACATCGGGTATAATGAGTGATTCCAAGGACAAATTGAGGAGTCTGGTCAGTACTCAACTCCCAGTATTCCCAGATGCTTCAGCATTAGCATTGAAATTCCGTCGGGGCCCAGCGCCTTAGATGGTTTCGCGCTGTTGATGACATTGGTAACTTCGGCTGCGGTAAATTGTGGTGTGTCGTCGGCTCGGAGACCACGTATGCGACGAGTGGCTCTCCTTTTCGCTCTATCACTCTCGCGATGCTCGACAAACAGTCGGTTGATGTATTTGGCGCATCTCTTCGGATCAGTCACATTCACGTCGCCAAAGGTGACTGAAATCCCATCATCCTTTGTAGCGGGGTTCGAGAGGGCTCTCACTGTTGACCACAATTTACCAGTTCCTGTGCCTAAGTTACATTGCTTCAGGTGCTCTAACCAAGTGTTCCTCTTGTGCTCGTCGACTATCTTACTAATCTCTAGATTTAGTTCTCTGATTCTAGGATCAGCAGGGTTAGCACGACGGCGTTCATCACGCTCGTCTGCGAGTCACTTGGGCAATTCGACCACCGGGTATGAAGCGAGCGGCTGCTGCGTTGATGATGTCCCGGAACGCCCTCTTGGCAACATTAACATGAGAGGGGGACGGGAGCTCACTGAAGCGGCGATCGGTGTATTCTCTGAAGCCTTCCCAGTTGGCTTTCTTTTGATTGATAAACGTCCGGCATTCAGAGGTTATGAAATCGGAGGGTCGGTTAATGGTGAGAATTATGGGGAGGTGGTCCGATCCCAATGAAATGACGGGTTGCCAGGAAACGTCATTTATCAGACCAGGCGACGCTAAAGATAAATCTGGCGAACTGCTGCAGTCACCCATAATTCTCGTGGGGGCCTCTTCGTTCACCGTGCAAAATGTAGAGTCATCTATCTGCTCTGCCAAAGCTATGTCTCTCTGGTCATTACCTAAGAGTGAATGCCAAAGTTCATGGTGGGCATTAAAGTCTCCTAGAACCAATCGGTTATGCCCGCACAATAGCCACCAGCGTTGCCACAACGAAATTTTATTTTGGACCATATTTTATCCAAAATCAGACCAAAATTCCCTCCAGCGGACCAAATTTCCAATTTCGAAGAAAAATGTCTTAAAAAATATTTTATTGTTGTACATAGTGCTTTTATTAAAAAAAGTTAAGTAAACCAGAATGGACTGATATGATCTACCATAGTGGTCGACATGACTTTTCAACTTTTTTAAAACTTGAAAAAAATCGCCTTTTTGAAAAGGTCGAATTTTAAAGTCAATTACAAAAATTTGACTTAAACTTTCGACTTAGAGGTAGTTAAAGACCACAAACGTCACGCATTTGGTTTATATTGGCATTGTCCCATGAAGATTCGCCCGATTATACTTCTTGAGAGAATACAATAGATTTCCAAATTTTCAATCCTACTAAATATTCCACTTATTGCGCACATTCGAGTTAAATTGTCGGGTTAAAATTGTCCAAAAAGATATAAAACCTTACCCAAGACCTAATACGCGAAATTTTTATTCGATTTTCTGTGATTGAAATGGTATCTAACTACGGTTCCAAAGGTATTGTCTTTTCACCAATGATTTTGGTATTTATTCTGAGCCAAAGAAGCGGAAAATTGAACACATTTACGTCACAATTCACTTGCAAATTTAAGTTTTGCGTACTTGATTCTAGAAAACAAATTTTAATTTATTAATTATTCCAGCTTTTTTTTCATGACTCGACTATAAGTGAAAATTATTTTATGTTTATGTTTCGTCTTTGAAATAAAGTGTTAAAATTGAATTACACACCATGCGTCAATCCGTGCGTTGATGGGAGGGTTGATTTTTTTCTGTTTACGGCAGACTATTCGAGCTTTTGATTTCAAAGAGAAATTTCAACTCTTCAATCATCGGACGCATTGTACGCATTGAACGCATGGTAAGTAATTCTACCTTTAAAAGCATTTCCGAATTTTGAACAAAAAAAAACTTTATGTCAGAGAAATGAGTCTTCTATGCTAAGCAAAAATCGCATTCGTATTTTAAAGACATGGAATCTTTGGCCTCACGAGAATATTTTTTCAGTGCATACCCTGCCAACATTTTTTTAATTTGGGGACTCTTTTGAGAATCCCCACTACGTCGAAAACAATCATATACGACATCAAAAACTCGTCGGAAAAGCGCCGTCACTATTGAGAAGTTGTACCACGCCAAGTTACTACAAAAATGTTTCGCATGAGTACAATTATTAGGTGCCTTTATAGATCAATTTAGAACGACGCCAATAAGGGACCCTCCAAACAATCAGAAAAAGTGCATTTTAAGATAGTTGTAAAAGAATCATTGTGGTCGAGTAAAACACGTTTGTTTAGATATTTATTAATTTGATTAAACATTTACAAATTCTTAAAAATATAACATTTATACCACTATCACATTACATTTAACATAATTTTTGGCATTAATGATGATGTTGAGTTACAAGTAGCGAGTTACATGTTGCTGCGTCTATCAACCAATGTTTTATTCCATGCAGGCAGGGTGTCTGTAAAATATCTGAAAAACAATCACTTTATTCCATTTGGAAAATCACCAAATTGTTCACCAATATACCTTTCACAATTTTAAGCGTATAATCTATGTTTTCAGAACTTTATTTTCGTTTTTATTTAATTAAAATATAACAAGCTGGTTGCGCTTGGCGTTTCACAAAAAAATGGCTTTTTTAACAGTAGGGATGGCAAATTACTTGCATGTACTTTTTGATGTACCTTTTCATGATGGTTGAAGTGACATTTACGAGTCTGTGATAACGATGAGGTTGAAATGGAACTTTGAAATGCTGGCAGGGTAGATACTATTGAATATTTGATAAAAATTTTAAATACTCGTACTACAAAATATTCATAAATTTGACCAAATTTATGAAAATGGTCCAAAATGGGCTAAATTTCGTTTGGTCCGACCATCGGACCAAATTTAAAAATTATAAATCTTTTGGACCAATTTTGGTCCGATCGGACCAAAATGGCAACGCTGATAGCCACTCAATGTTTGGGCAATAACCTGGAGCACAGCTACCAACCGGCGGTATATACACATTGTATAGCATAGGTCAGACACATAGATGGCGTCGCTAGTATCAAATGCACAAAATGTTTTTGAATGACCGTAAAATGAAATTGATCGAGATAGCAGAGGCCTTAAAGATATCAAAGGAACGTGTTGGTCATATCATTCATCAATATTTGGATATGCGGAAGCTCTGTGCAAAATGGGTGCTGCGCGAGCTCACATTTGACCAAAAACAACCACGTGTTGATGATTCTGAGCGGTGTTTGCAGCTGTTAACTCGTAATACACCCGAGTTTTTCCGTCGATATGTGACAATGGATGAAACATGGCTCCATCACTACACTCCTGAGTCCAATCGACAGTCGGCTGAGTGGACAGCGACCGGTGAACCGTCTACGAAGCGTGGAAAGACTCAAAAGTCCGCTGGCAAAGTAATGGTCTCTGTTTTTTGGGATGCGCATGGAATAATTTTTATCGATTATTTTGAGAAGGGAAAAACCATTAAAAGTGACTATTATATGGCGTTATTGTAGCGTTTGAAGGTCGAAATCGCGGCAAAACGGCCCCATATGAAGAAGAAAAAAAGTGTTGTTCCACCAAGACAACGCACCGTGCCACAAGTCATTGAGAACGATGGCCAAAAATTCATGAATTGGGCTTCGAATTGCTTCCCCACCCACCGTATTCTCCAGATCTGGCGCCCAGCGACTTTTTCTTGTTCTCAGACCTCAAAAGGATGCTCGCAGGGAAAAAATCTGGCTGCAATGAAGAGGTGATCGCCGAAACTGAGGCCTATTTTGAGGCAAAACCGAGGGAGTACTACCAAAATGGTATCAAAAATTGGAAGGTCGTTATAATCGTTGTATCGCTCTTGAATGGAATTATGTTGACTAATAAAAACGAATTTTGACAAAAAAAATGTGTTTTTCTTTGTTAGACCGGGGACTTATCAGCCAACCTGTTATTTGTTGCAGATTTCATTATAACTTGATGGGGAATAACCTAAAGCAAATTTTCACAAAAGGTGGGTACTAAGTTCGAGTTTAGCCGCTAAAATCGCTAAAGTGAAAACTATATCAGTAAGAAAAAGGCATAAAATTATACATATTTGTTGCAAATTTTTGTATAACTTGATGTGGAAAAGCCCAAAGCAAATTTTCATAAAGTTTGTATTCCTTAAAATAGATTATTAAAGAAAAGTAATCGTGAAAAAATGGCGATTTTAGCGGCTAAACTCGAACTTAATACCCACCTTTAGCCGCTAAAATCCCCATTTTTTCACGATTACTTTTCTTTAATAACCAATTTTATAGTAAATAAACTTTATGAATAGTTGCTTTGGGTTATTCCCTATCAAGTTATAATAAAATTTGCATCAAAAATTTATAATTTTATACTTTTTTGTACTGATTTAGTTTTGATTTCAGCGCCTAAACTCGAACTTTATACCCCCCCTTTAAACTCGAACTTAAATTTTAGGCTCGAATAACCGGTTGTCTGGTTACGTCCGAAATACGTTTACCGACCCAAAAACGCTATATTGACAGGAAGAAATACATCAAAATATAAAAGCAATTTTAATGGTGTTTTATTCCTGCAAATGGAAAACCACAGCTATTGAAAAGCCGTTGATTTAGATTCGACTTTGATATTTGTAACTGTCAACACACAAGTGTTGCCAACATTCCGAAAGTATTTATCGTTGACAGTGGCAACGTTGTTAAACCACTCATAAACAAACAAATTACATTTCATAAACAAACACATCTATCGTGCTGGAATTAAGAATGATTTAGACGCAAAAATTACAAAGTGATTTAGTGTCCCAGTGACCGTGTTTTTTTTTTTTCTTAAATCGCTTGTATTAGAAGAGAGTAATTATAATTAAAAATCAAACAAACATCTAAACGAGAGCTGAAACAAAAAAGAAGCTGTCTAGAGATCAAGAGAAAAAAAAATAGAGCAGACTCCAAGCAATCAAGCAAATATAAATATATACTCTTGATGAGCGAGTAGTGCAAATATTAATGAAGAAGAAAGGTTGAGATCATACCGAAAAGTCTAAACATATAGAGACAAATATTAATATTGTATTGGGAACGTGATGGGGTAAAGGCCGTATCAGGTCAATCGATTAACACCGAGACATTAGAACCACTGACGTCAGGAGTAGCACGAAGAAAGCGGCATTCTAAACCAATCATTGCAGTCAACGCGACGAAAATCATGCAGGAATGTGGATGTTAGACAACTATTTCGAAAAGTGCTTCAAAATTCATGTGATTTAAAACAAAATTTTTGCAAACAAAATGAATGAACAAATAGTGAACAGAGATATCAAATAAATTTGTGTTTGTTGTTGTCTGCTCGTCATACAACGATACCCTGGATGAAGATATACATACGGTGTTTAGATACTTTAAAAGGCATATTTGATGCTAGCATCTGTAAGCAACAACAAAAGCGTGTTTAGCATTTCCACCCCCAACACACTTTTCCCTTCAGACGACCTTTATATTTGATTGCCGCATTTAGGCAGGTGTGTCAGGCGGGCACAGATACTAAATAACTATGAGCCCATAGTATATGTCAACTTTATTATATCTCACATGAGACTGTGACATTTCGCATTTTCGAACTGGAGCAAAAGCGGGCAGAGCAAGAATATGACACAGTGATTTGCCTTGTTATTTACGTTTTGTTCTCATCGTCGATGATGGTGATGATGATGACGATGTCTGGAGGTGGTGTAGTGTATTTATTTCATTTTCACTGAATTGTAATTCATTGCTCGTTCTTTCGCTTGTTCGCTATGTTTATTTAATTCAATTGCCGCAATATCACACATACAAAGGCAAAAGCATTGTTGGAATATACAATAACAACAACGTCAACAAACAACGAGAGTGACTATCGTCTGAATACCAGCTAGCTAGCCAAACTAAAAACCACAAACAATTCCAATTATACCAGAATTCCAATTTCATTTGATGATATTCAGTTGCATTCGAATATTGTATTGATTTATGACGCACTATGGTCAAGTCATTGGTTTCAAAACTATCAGCAGCATCCTCAACATTATCCATAGCCAGTAGCTTTGGCAGTAGCCATTCGAAACATGATAGCGGCAACCAGAAGGGGACATCTGTTTCATCTTCGGCAGTCATATCTGGAGACAATTATTTGAAATGTATGTTACTGTTGGCTTTATTTTCTTTTTTACTATTGTGATTATTATTTTATAATATGGCTTACTAGTTTTTAATTTTTTAGTTATTAGGGGCGAAAACATTAAATTATTGATAATATGGTTTATTTTGCTTTTAGGATTTAATTTTTGTAACTATTTATAAATTGAAGTAATTTTAAACAGAAATATTTCTGCTTTATTATCGCTCCTTTATTTATGAGAACCATTAAATACAATACTTATAATTAATAATTCCGATAATTATTAATTATATCCTAAATCATAGATTGTTCAATATGGATGTAATGGATGTAATACCTGGTCTGCGAGAAAATGTACATACCAGAAAAATAAGTTGTATATAGATCGACTCAGATTAATCTACTGATTCTGTCTAGTCTCCCTCCGCCTGTCAATTTATTTGCTGTTATTCGCAAAATAGAGTTAGCAATTCTTGACCGATCTTTACCATAAGGGGAAATCATTTCCCAGTAAAAAGAAACGTCGCCAAAAAAGTAGTGACCATGTTCTTTTTGGATCCGGAAGTGATGCAAAATTAGCGCAGGAGCGTCGAATTTAACATGGGCTTGTTATAGGACGTATGTCCATCATGTCAACAGGCGTTGCACTGCATTTGCATCACTTCTTAAGGTTTGATTCGAATTCAGTGTTTCGGATGTGAATTAAAAAAATTTGTAATATTTTTCCAAATAAATAATTTGTATATATATATATATATATATATATATATATTTTTTGTGCTTTCTAACGCTTGTCTGGGAGCCACCGTGGTGCAATGGTTAGCATGCCCGCCTTGCATACACAAGGTCGTGGGTTCGATTCCTGCTACGATCGAACACCAAAAAGTTTTTCGGTGGTGGATTATCCCACCTCAGTAATGCTGGTGACATTTCTGAGGGCTTCAAAGCTTCTCTAAGTGATTTCACTGGAATGTGGAACGCCGTTCGGACTCGGCTATAAAAAGGAGGTCCCTTGTCATTGAGCTTAACATGGAATAGGGCAGCACTCAGTGATAAGAGAGAAGTTTACCACTGTGGTATCACAATGGACTGAATAGTCTAAGTGAGCCTGATACATCGGGCTGCCACATAACCTAACCTAACGCTTGTCTGAAACGTTTGGCCGCAAAATTCGCAATTTTCTTGATTGGATTTTTCATTTTTTCTAGACAGAATTTTAATAATTTTTACCATTTTCTTAATTTTTAATCTGTTTTTAACCCATTTTAAACAAAAGAAAGTTAAAATTACCCATTAAAAATATGAAAACAGCGAGTTATAAAAAATTGAATTAAGTAGTTAAAAAAGAACATCTATTGGAGGACATTTTTGGAAGTGCATTTAAGTTCAGCCTTTGGGAAGACTTCAAAATTTGTTGCTGGATTATTATTATCTTCACATTTGCACCGGCTTTGATCCATTACAAGGCAAAGCTTCATTAAATTTGCTAGAAGCCTTATTTTTTTATAGTAAGAGGTTTGATTTACTAATTTAAACGACCACTATATTTTTTGTGCGATTTTTTTTATGGATTACAATAAGCGTTATCCTTGAGAATTCCAAAAAAAAGTTATACCGGTCACAAAGTTGTCACGCTCGTTTTAAAGATGCATATCAGTTTTTTTTTTTGTACAGAATTCTGAATAACTTTTCTTTCAATTTAGATCCTCACTAACCTAACAATGTTCAGGAGATAAAGAAATTATATAGCAAAATTGTTTTCTTTTATGGTATATAGCAATATATAGCATGGAAATAAGTTATGGTAACAAAGGAAAATAACTATTGGGAGTGCAAATGAAAATTGGGGGATTTTTTCAAATGTTTGAGCATTTTTCCCAAAAAGATTGATAACAGACTGATCAATCAATGTACGAGGGTTACCTTTTATATTTAGGAATTGGCCAACCCTAGTGTTAGGCTAGGTTAGGTGGCAGGCTCACTTAGACTATTTAGTCCATTGTGATACCACATTGGTGAACTTCTCTCTTATCACTGAGTGCTGCCCGATTCCATGTTAAGCTCAATGACAAGGGTCCTCCTTTTTATAGCCGAGTCCGAACGGCGTTCCACATTGCAGTGAAACCACTTAGAGAAGCCTTGAAACCCTCAGAAATGTCACCAGCATTACTGAGGTGGGATAGTCCCCCGCTGAAAAACTTTTTGGTGTTCGGTCGAAGCAGGAATCGAACCCACGACCTTGTGTGTGCAAGGCGGACATGCTAACCATTGCACCACGGTGGCTCCCTAGTGTTACAATCTTCCAACTGACAGCTTGACATTTTTGAGGATATATGTACGAGTGCTATTTGTGTTGTTTACACCAACTTAAAGGATTTATCCCTCCCATTTTCGTGCGATTATTTTTTACAAAATTTCGACGCGTATTATCTCAACAACAGTACATCGATAAACTTAGTTGAATTTTTAGCGATGAAGCTCCGTCAAGGACCAGAGATTATCGATGACATGAGAAAATTACACCTAACTCGCATTTGACTCCAAGATGAATTTCGCGAAGGTCGTCAAAAATCAATTGTTGTTCCCCAAACCATAGATGCTGTGCGCCAACTAATATCGCGAGATCGTTTTGTGACCTATCGTGATATAGGCACTAGTGGGACCAGCATACATGAACATCGGTCCAAACACGGCTCGTGTCGATGGATCGAAAGAAATTCCTCAAAAAATACGATCGCGCTGATGAAATGTGGATTTACGCGTATGAGCCACAGCAATCGACTTTATAGGAGTTTCAATATGAGCCCATTCCAAAAAAAGTTGCCCGCGTACCAAGCCGTTCTAAGAAAATACAGAAAAAAATCAGGAAATTGTTTTTAATTCTATTTTATCTTCACACTAATACTTTGTCATTTTACCGAGCCAAAGAAGACGAGAATTGAAACAAGGATACAATTATGACACATGTAAATTTGAGTTTTGAATACATGCTACCAAGAGATAAATTTGAATTTATAAGTTCTTTCTTCTGATGTTTTTTTGACATGTGCCATCGGAGTCTTTAAAAACGGTTAACGACAACTCTTATTATTGACCGCCTTTTAGCTTTGTGGTCAAGATACAAATTGTCAACAAATAAATAAAAATAAAGTCGATTTCAATAAGTTTGAAGACTTTTTCATGTAAAGATATCAATTTTTAATTCGAATCATTTAACTGTAAGGATATTTTTGCAGTGTATTTAATTTTTGAAAGATATGTGGGAAAAAGAAAAGGGAAACGAACGAAATTTTTTCGAATTTAAGTCTTAATTGAGTTTAAAAAAAATATACAATTAAAAATTTAATTGCTTCAACAAATTTTTTAATTGAAATAAAAATCAATCACAAAAATTAATATTATTAATTAATTTTTAATTAAATGTCAATTAATTTTTTAATTGATACTATAATTTCTGTGATAGTTTATTAATTTCAATTAAAAAAATAATTGGATCAATTAATTTCATGATTGAATCATGTCGCAAACGTACCACTAGAACAGTCAATTTTGAGTGCCACGTAACCAATTGTTTGCTATTTGTTTTCCAAGAAATCAGGAAAATCAATAGCCGATGACGGATCACTCTTTACCACGACAATGCAAACTCTCACACATCGGCTCAAACAAGTGAATTTTTGAGCCATCAAAACATCGATGGTCATGCGCCGTATAGTGCTGACTTTTTGTTATTCTTTTTATTTATTCTCTAACATCACAAGTCTATTTGCCTTTTTTGGCCAACATAAATTGTCAATTAGTCGATACTCAAAAATATTAAAAGTCGATTAGTCGAATTTTAAAATTAACGAAAAGTCTACATTTTATTTGTCCAAAAAGGCTTAAAATTACATGCTCTGAATGAATATAAAAATAAAACAGTCTACTCTCGACATTTGTATCCCTAAAGCCTCCTTGATATACTAATAAAACCTTTTGAATATTTGTCCATGTTTTTTTTATTTAGATCGAAATGATCCGGGGCGTTTCTTTGGCGATGGCGTGCAATTCAAAGCCAAACTTATTGGCATTCTGGAGGTGGGCGAGGCACGTGGCGATCGCATGTGCCAAGAGGCCTTACAAGACTTAAAAATGGCAATACGGGCTGCTGGAGAGCACAAGCAACGCATCACAATTCATGTAACCATAGATGGTCTGCGTTTACGGGATGAAAAGACTGGAGATTCATTATATCATCATCCGGTTCATAAGATCTCATTTATTGCCCAAGATATGACAGACTCTCGAGCGTTTGGCTATATATTTGGATCTCCAGATAGTGGTCATAGATTTTTTGGTATAAAAACTGATAAGGCAGCTTCGCAAGTAGTGCTGGCCATGCGTGATCTCTTTCAAGTTGTATTTGAACTTAAGAAAAAGGAAATTGAATTGGCCCGCCAGCAGATACAATCCAAGTCCATTCACCATCATGATCAACATCAATTAGCATCGCTTTCATCGCTTAAAAGTTCTGGAACTACAGCAGGGCAAAATGATCTCTCAGGTCTAGGTGGAGGATCGAATAATTCGGCAGCCACCCTAAGTATGCTAAATAATATGGCTAGCAGTTCAACAAATACTCCCTCCAATAATCGTTTAGGTGTTAATTTGGATTCGAAAGGATTGTCAAAAGAGGTTTGTTGTCCACACTTGAATAAAATATCATTGCATTTTCTCAATACCTACATATGTACGATCTGTTATGTTCTAGATATCTCCCGAATCTGTAGCTGATTTGGTGGACTTGGAACAGGAGCTCAGTTCATTGCAAAGGGGCATCAATCAAATGGAACGCATTACCCCCAATGATGGCACAGTATCCAAGTCGTCTATAGGTGGAAATGATGATCCCTTTGGAGATTCATTTACAAATTTCCCGGTAAAAAATTGACATGTCATTGAAGGACAAATTTGTAATTCTCTCTTTTCTGATTTCCTTTTAGACTTTACCACCACCAGAACCAGGTCGTTCACGTAGTAAAACATCAAATAAAAGCATTGATTTATCAACAACAACCAATGCCGCTACCTCGTCGTTACTATCACCTCCAGCTAATCAGACACGTCATTCGCCAGATTCTACAACTGGTGTTTGTTCCATGCCTTCTCAAATACAACCATTGGATGATGACGACAACTGGCTGCGTGAATTGGATGTCCACAATGATGTTTTTGATACGTCAAAAACTATGATACCAGGACTAATGGGTATGCCACCATTGGCATCATCATTGTCCAATAGTGTACCTCTTACACGGGCCCCCCTTGCCACCAGAGAATCTACAGAAACTCCACCCAATCATATCTATGAGACAGTTTCGTGTTCCACATCATCGGCAATGCCAGAAATGAACGAATTGGGCAATATAACCAACAATACCACAACAAACGTCGATACAAATTCCATAGCTAATAGTTCTAGTCTCACAGATATTTTCCAAACTGCAACAGCACCAAATGATACATCAAAAGTCGAAATCAAATCAGGTGAGTGTGAAATGATCAATGATTTGATTTATTTCTATTTTAGTTTATGCACATAATAGAAACAAAAACATTCATGTTTATTTGTTACCCCACACATCATATTATACCTAACATCTATCCATCCATTACTACCCAAACCAATATAAGTGTTCTCCGTTTTTATTTTAACGTTTTTGTTTTCGATATTATCACTTGTTTTTATTTCGATCACGATTCATTTAACACATCAAGGTGAGTACTAAGTTCGATTTTAGCCGCTAAAATGAAAACTAAATCAGTTAAAAAGGCATAAAATTATACATATTTGTTGCAAATTTTATTATAACTTGATGGGGAATAGCCCAAAGCCAATTTTCACAAAGTTTGTATTCCTTAAAATGGATTATTAAAGAAAAGTAATCGTAAAAAAATGACGATTTTAGCGGCTAACCTTGAAATTAATATCCACCTTTAGTCTCCAGGGGATTGTAGTATTGAAAAGCTTTTATAAAGCAGAATCATGACCACGTTTCGTACTAACGATGACTACGTCTTTTCTTAAATAAAATAGCTGGAATAGTTTAACAATTTTTCTAATAATTAAAGAACCCTTTGTCAGCATTCCTTTTAGTACAAAATGTCTTGACGAGTTTCTTTCCTATTTCCTATAATTTCCGCGGGTTAGTTAATAACCGCGTCTATACAAGGTCCTTTTAGTATAGTAGTAGATCATTTTTATACAATGGTTGAATAAGGTCAATCTTATTCTCTATGATCGACTATATCTATAGCAAATCCATATGACCAAAGTGTGTGTAACATACAGCAATTTAATAGAATATCAGCACTCCTTTCTGTACCAAATGTTTTGACGAGTTTCTTTTCTCATTTACCTGATTACAGCGTGTCAGTTGATAGCCTTTTTGGTATAGAAGATAATTTTTATACGATGTTTGGATAACGTTAATCTTACGATGGTTGTATTTTATTTTTCGAGATTAGAGAACAAAATAAAATGTTAATCATCGAAAATCGCTTTATTGTTTTTCAAAATATTCCCCATTAAGATCTATACACTTTTGCATGCGTTTGAACCAAGTGTGCTTCTGAAATAAGACGACTTTCAAAAATAATTCACGATTTAATTCCATTTTTTGCGCGAGATGAATCTTTAAATAAATGAATCTCCCATATTTTTAGTATTGTTTTATTTATAGAATGGAGTGAGTAAGAAATCAGATGATATAGTCAATTCCATTTGTATTTATTCTGTATTCCCGAAATGTTTCATAAGGGTGCTTGTGAATTATCGAACTATTAAAAATTTTAATTGTCGTGTCTATTGTGAACACAGTTACCACAGTTAGTAGAATTCTACCAAAGATGGTAGATTGGTAGAATTCTCGATGTTTTGGTAGATTTTGCAAAATATTTCTCTGCAACTAGGTTAGCTTAGGGTAGGTGGCAGCCTGATGTATCAGGCGCATATAAACACAGTGCTGAACTTCTCCCTTATCACTGAGTGTCGTCCTATTCCATGTTAAGCTCAATGACAAGGGACCTCCTTTTTACAACCGAGTCCGAACGGCGTTCCACATTACAGTGAAACCACTTAGAGAAGCTTTGAAACACTCAGAAATGTCACCAGCATTACTGAGGTGGGATAATCCACCGCTGAAAAAACTTTTTGGTATTCGGCCGAAGCAGGAATCGAACCCACGACCTTGTGTGTGCAAGGCGGGCATACTAACCATTGCACCACAGTGGCTCCCTTCTCTCCAACTAATAGGTAATTCATAAATAAAATTTTTCTATAGAAATAAAATTTTGAAAAAATTGTCTATAGAAATAAAATTTTGACAAAATTTTCTATAGAAATAAAATTTTGACAAATTTTTCTATAGAAATAAAATTTTGACAAAATTTTCTATAGAAATACAATTTTGAAAAAATTTCTATAGAAATACAAATTTGACAAAATTTTCTATAGAAATAAAATTTTGTTAAAATATTGACAAAATTTTTTATAGAAATAAAATTTTGAAAAAATTTTCTATAGAAATAAAATTTTGAAAAAATTTTCTATAGAAATAAAATTTTGAAAAAATTTTCTATAGAAATAAAATTTTGGCAAATTTTTCTATAGAAATAAAATTTTGACAAAATTTTCTATAGAAATAAAATTTTGACAAAATTTTCTATAGAAATAAAATTTTGGCAAATTTTTCTATAGAAATAAAATTTTGACAAAATTTTCTATAGAAATAACATTAGAAATAACATTTCTATAGAAATAAAATTTTGACAAAATTTTCTATAGAAATACAAAATTTTCTATAGAAATACAATACAATTTTGAAAAAATTTCTATAGAAATACAAATTTGACAAAATTTTCTATAGAAATAAAATTTTGTTAAAATATTGACAAAATTTTTTATAGAAATAAAATTTTGAAAAAATTTTCTATAGAAATAAAATTTTGACAAAATTTTCTATAGAAATAAAATTTTGGCAAATTTTTCTAAAGAAATAAAATGTTGGCAAATTTTTCTATAGAAATAAAATTTTGACAAAATTTTCTATAGAAATAAAATTTTGGCAAATTTTTCTATAGAAATAAAATTTTGACAAAATTTTCTATAGAAATAAAATTTTCTATATAAATAAAGTTTTGACAAAATTTTCTATAGAAATAACATTAGAAATAACATTTCTATAGAAATAAAATTTTGACAAAATTTTCTATAGAAAGACAATTTTGAAAAAATTTCTATAGAAATACAAATTTGACAAAATTTTCTATAGAAATAAAATTTTGAAAAAATTTTCTATAGAAATAAAATTTTGAAAAAAATTTCTATAGAAATAAAATTTTGAAAAAATTTTCTATAGAAATAAAATTTTGACAAAATTTTCTATAGAAATAAAATTTTGGCAAATTTTTCTATAGAAATAAAATTTTGACAAAATTTTCTATAGAAATAAAATTTTGGCAAATTTTTCTATAGAAATAAAATTTTGACAAAATTTTCTATAGAAATAAAATTTTGACAAAATTTTCTATATAAATAAAGTTTTGACAAAATTTTCTATAGAAATAACATTAGAAATAACATTTTGACAAAATTTTCTATAGAAATACAATTTTGAAAAAATTTCTATAGAAATACAAATTTGACAAAATTTTCTATAGAAATAAAATTTTGAAAAAATTTTCTATAGAAATAAAATTTTGAAAAAAATTTCTATAGAAATAAAATTTTGAAAAAAATTTCTATAGAAATAAAATTTTGACAAAATTTTCTATAGAAATAAAATTTTGGCAAATTTTTCTATAGAAATAAAATTTTGACAAAATTTTCTATAGAAATAAAATTTTCTATATAAATAAAGTTTTGACAAAATTTTCTATAGAAATAACATTAGAAATAACATTTCTATAGAAATAAAATTTTGACAAAATTTTCTATAGAAATAAAATTTTGACAAAATTTTCTATATAAATAAAGTTTTGACAAAATTTTCTATAGAAATAACATTTTCACAAAATTTTCCATGGAAATAAAATTTTGACAAACATTCTATAGAAATAAAAATTTTTGTTTGGTAGTTTTGTGGTAAAATGTTCTTCAAATTTTGGTAGATTATTTGTTTGGCTCGAGTTGCAACCGCGATTGTGATACCATTTTGTAAGTTGACATACAATATTACAATATTTTTGTATCAAGTGTGTATATTCAAAAATGATATATAGAGTGTTTGAAATTGCTAAGTTTTCCCAAAAGTATATTTAGAATGTTGATTTGATTGGCATTCAACTCAACTTTTATGTATATTTTCTACTAAACTATATTTTGCTCTAGACATATTTTGTCGTCAACAATAACTCTTGGGTGTTTCGATCTCCAGATTTTTCTTGTTGTATTTGGGGCTCGAGCCAAAAATCTTTAGTTTTCGAACAGTGAGTGCAAGATTTTCACAATTTCTCTATTCACAATTTTAATCATATCAATGCGTTGTTGAAGTGTGGAGTGTCGTTCCACATTTAGTAATGTAATATTTTTAAACTAAATAATGTTCATTTAGTCTAAAAATAAATCTCATACTTTAACAATAATAATTAAGTTTTATTTTGTGTGAATGCAAATAAAATCAATAAATGAAATGTCTGTCAATGAACGAAAGTTTCAAAAGTGACAGCTACCGAAATACCGGGTGAAATTCACCTCCAGTTGGAAACCTCAGTGTAACTTTAGTTGAATTTGTACTACAATCCTCAATGACACCACATTCTTTCACAATTTACCACATCCCAAAAGGAACATACATTCAAACAGTCCATTAATGCATCCAACCCATCCAATTAATCAACATTTTTTAGCACATGCACTTTGTTGTTTCACCTTAATCGAGATCTGTATATAGAATTGTATGAATGTGTATAAAAAATAAAATAAAAAACACTGGCCTGCATTGGAAATAATGTGGTATTAAGACAAAATAACAAGATTTTGTCCACTTCCAAAATCAACAGATCTTAATTAGAGTTTTCACGTCACGTCAAATTAATCCTGGAAGAGGTCCCTAACTTTTGAGATGAAATTAAAATATGGGCCTCGCATGATATGTCAATGAAATTTCAATTAGATGGCCTAAATATAAATTTAACGACGGTCAATAGCTTTATTGAGTTTCAAGCTAATATTGCAAAAAAAGATAATTTGAAGACCTGGATGTATAGTCTATCTGCTTCACTTGGGGTGAGATGGTTTCCCCCCCAGTACAACTACGGTAAATTGATAATTTTCCAGAAAAGATTTGCACTTTGGAGACTACTCCCAACAAAGATATGGGTTCACACAACAGAGACTTCAGAACCTGGAACAGAACTATCATAAGCCAGATTTTCACAAAATTTTCTATAGATTTAAAATTTTCTATATATATATAAAATTTCCTATAGAAATATAATTTTGAGAAAATTTTCTATAAAAATAAAATTTTGACAAAATTTTCTATAGAAATAAAATGTTGACAAAATTTTCTATAGAAACAAGTATATACAGCACTAAGTCCGGCCGGGCCGAATCTTAAATACCCACCATCATGAACCAAATATTAGGGTTTCCTTTGAAATTTCAGGAGGGCTTGAGGACTTGAGGACACTTCCCGAAGATAAATTTAAAGATTTCACCTATGAGAACTATATCAGATTCTGGATTTATAAGAACCATTTTTGTTTGGGTTTTAGAGGAATCATTAACATCTCTTGTAAGTGTGCAAAAAAATTATAAAATAACGTCTTAAATCTGTAGAAGTAAAATCTGGAAATTTTACATTGAGTTTCAAGCAATTTTCATGATCAGTGCGCCTTCTACACCCTCAAGAAGTGAAGTCGGTCTATATGGAGGCATTACCAAATGGACCGATAAAAACTTAATCCGATACACGTTTTTGTGAGCCTAAAATACCAGAATATTTACAATTTCAGGCAAATCGGATAAAAACTACGGTTTCTAGAAACCCAAGGAGTTAAATCGGGCGATCGTTCTTATGGGGGCTATACGTTTTCGGCACACCTCTTTATGACCCGAAAATAATTCTAGATTTCCAATTTCAGGCAAATAGGATAAAAACTTCGGATTCTAGCCCAAGCCCGATTTCTATAAGCCCAAGAAGTAAAATCGGGAGATCGGTCTATATGGGGGCTATACCAAAACTTGGACCGATACTCACCATTTTTGGCACACCTCTTTATGGTCATAAAATACCTCTAGATTTCAAATGTCAGGCAAATTGGATAAAAACTACGATTTCTATAAGATCAAGACCCCAAATCGGGAGGTCGGTTTATATGGGGACTATAACAAAACCTGGACCGATATAGCCCATCTTCGAACTTGACCTGCCTGCAGACAAAAGACGAGTTTGTGCAAAATTTCAGCACGATTGCTTCATTATTGAAGACTGTAGCGTGATTACAACAGACAGACAGACAGACGGACATCGTCATATCGTCTTAGAATTTCTCCCTGATCAAGAATATATATACTTTATATAGTCGGAAATCGATATTTCGATGTGTTACAAACGGAATGACAAACTTATTATACCCCCGTCACCATTCTATGGTGGTGGGTATAATAAAATTTTGACAAAATTCTCTATAGATACAAATTTTTGACAAAATTTTCTATAGAAATAAAATTTGACAAAATGTTCTATAGAAATAAAATTTTAACAAAATTTTCTATAGAAATAACATTTTGACAAAATTTTCTATAGAAATAACATTTTGACAAAATTTTCTATAGAAATAACATTTTGGGAAAATTTTCTATAGAAATAAAATTTTGCCAAAATTTTCTATAGAAATAAAATTTTGCCAAAATATTCTATAGAAATAAAATTTTGACAAAATTTTCTATAGATACAAAATTTTGACAAAATTTTCTATAGAAATAAAATTTTGACAAAATTTTCTATAGAAATAAAATTTTGACAAAATTTTCTATAGAAATAAAATTTTGATAAAATTTTCTATAGAAATAAAATTTTGACAAAATTTTCTATAGAAATAAAATTTTGATAAAAATTTCTATAGAAATAAAATTTTGGCAAATTTTCTATAGAAATAAAATTTTGACAAAATTTTCTATAGAAATAACATTTTGACAAAATTTTCTATAGAAATAACACTTTGGGAAAATTTTCTATAGAAATAAAATTTTGCCAAAATTTTCTATAGAAATAAAATTTTGACAAAATTTTCTATAGAAATAAAATTTTGATAAAATTTTCTATAGAAATAAAATTTTGATAAAAATTTCTATAGAAATAAAATTTTGACAAAATTTTCTATAGAAATAAAATTTTGATAAAAATTTCTATAGAAATAAAATTTTGACAAATTTTCTATAGAAATAAAATTTTGACAAAATTTTCTATAGAAATAAAATTTTGACAAAATTTTCTATAGAAATAAAATTTTGACAAAATTTTCTATAGAAATAAAATTTTGACAAAATTTTCTATAGAAATAAAATTTTGACAAAATTTTCTATAGAAATAAAATTTTGACAAAATTTTCTATAGAAATAAAATTTTGACAAAATTTTCTATAGAAATAAAATTTTGACAAAATTTTCTATAGAAAAAAAATTTTGACAAAATTTTCTATAGAAATAAAATTTTGACAAAATTTTCTATAGAAATAAAATTTTGACAAAATTTTCTATAGAAATAAAATTTTGATAAAAATTTCGATAGAAATAAAATTTTGACAAAATTTTTATAGAAATAAAATTTTGACAAAATTTTCTATAGAAATACAATTTTGAAAAAATTTTCTATAGAAATACACTTGAATTAAATTTTTTCTCTATTATAACAATAATTTTGAAGTAAATTCTTAACTTTATTTTATTCTCACCATCGATGTCATCCATTTCTTGTTAAGATTTAGCGAGAATATGTTTTGTTTTTAATTTATTGATTTAAGTGCTTCAAAAAAAGTTACCGCAACATAAACAGAATTTCAATGCGAAAATCAAACATATTACCCTTCTGTATAACTTAAGCCCGCTGTTAGCATATTGGACACTATCAGATTGATGAAAAAAAACGTATAATTTCCTATATGTAATTGGTATTTTTAGTTAATATGGTAGTACAAAGGACTACTTGTCGAAATGAGAATGAAGTAACAGCCTGCCTCTACAATCTAACCTAACCTCATTTAATTTGCTAAGGTCAAAATAATATGATAAAATATTTTATCACTTCCGAAGACACACCACAGAAAATAAACTTTGCAGACCAGTGTTTTCTCTCTTAGTTTCAAATGTTGCCTTGTCTATGGTCGAACAATAAAAAAAAGCTTAATTGATGATTGTTTTGTCCTTTTCCAATCAACCAAAATAACATCTAAACACATTCACTAATAAAACACAAACAAACGAATACTCATTACCAAAATTGTGACAATCAGATGCATTTACCGATTTGGATCCATTAGGTACTGGTCGTATACGGCCATATGTTGACAAAAAATATTTTTTCCAAGAGCTTAAAAATCCACCAAAAAAAGTTTTGAAAGATCTCACCGCTAATACGCCATCTCTTGTAACAACAGGTAAGTAAATCACATTAACATCGATCAAGTTATCTGTGAAAACGCAATTTTGTCGAAATTTCTTAATAGTAATAAATATTTAATAATATGTTAAATTAAAAAAAAAAAAAAAAACTAAATAAAAATTCCATGAAAGTTCCTTACCCCCAGTGAGATCCAGTAAGACCCAAATCTTAACGGATAAAAAAATCAAAATGTATCATATAATAATGTGTGCATAGTATTTCGATAGAAATTTTTGTTTAGGTTAGGTAATGGCAGACAGTTACTTCGGTTTCACTTTTCGTTGTAGCACCTGGGATTTTAACATATTATACCAATAAAGGTGGTTACTATGTCCGGAAAGCAGATTTTTCGGTTATTTTTTGAATCAATTAATTTTAAAAGATGAAAATGTACGCCATTAATGCTTTAACAATTTTCCATCCAAGTTTTGGCAAGATTTGATAAAAATATAATCGTTATCGGAAATATTTTGGAACTTTAACATAGTTCCCACTTTAAAGGAAGAAAATTATGTCAAAATTTTATTTCTATAGAAAATTTTGTCAAAATTTTATTTCTATAGAAAATTTTGTCAAAATTTTATTTCTATAGAAAATTTTGTCAAAATTTTATTTCTATAGAAGATTTTGTCAAAAATAATCCACCGTTGAAAATTTTTTATTATGTTTGGTCGAATCTGGGTTTGAACCCACCCGGGCATGCTAACCATTGCACCTAGGTGCCATTGAGACATTCATTAAAATTATGAATCAGAAACCTTGCACCTTATATTCAATTTGTTTCACCATTATCGTCTTTCGTGTTTGCTTCTGCTTGTCTTCTCAAGGGGCCTGACGTTTGTGTTTAAGGTAAAGGGTGATACGGTCAAAATTTGGTCAATACAAACTTGACGTATTTCTTTCAATTTTGCATTTAAAAACCCTGAACATCCCTCATTTTGAAGGTGCGTGTGTGTAGAATGTTGCTCCTATTTTGATTTTGGAATTCACTCTTCAGTTGTCAAAATGCCGTCCAAGCAAGAAGAGCAGCGTATCAAAATTTTGCTCGCGCATCGCGAAAATCCGAGCTACTCGCACGCAAAGCTGGCAAAATCGCTAAAAGTTGCCAAATCAACCGTTACAAATGTAATTAAAGTGTTTGGGGAACGTGCGTCGACAGCCAAAATGCCGTCCAAGCAAGAAGAGCAGCGTATCAAAATTTTGCTCGCGCATCGCGAAAATCCGAGCTACTCGCACGCAAAGCTGGCAAAATCGCTAAAAGTTGCCAAATCAACCGTTTCAAATGTAATTAAAGTGTTTGGGGAACGTTTGTCGACAGCCAGGAAGTCTGGATCGGGGGGAAATCGAAAACCGGAAGCCGCTGAGACGACAAAGAGAGTTGCCGGTAGTTTCAAGCGAAACCCTAACCTCTCTCTCCGAGATGCCGCAAATAAGCTGGGTGTATCGTCTACAACCGTGCATCGAGCCAAAAAACGAGCCGGACTATCGACTTACAAGAAGGTAGTGACTCCAAATCGCGATGATAAACAAAATACGACGGCCAAAGCGCGATCCCGGAGGCTGTACACGACGATGCTGACGAAGTTTGACTGCGTGGTAATGGACGACGAAACCTACGTCAAAGCCGACTACAAGCAGCTTCCGGGACAGGTGTTTTGTACGGCAAAAGGAAGGGGGAAGGTAGCAGATATTTTCAAGCACATAAAGCTGTCAAAGTTCGCAAAGAAATATCTGGTTTTGCAAGCCATCTGTACCTGTGGCTTGAAAAGCAGCATTTTCATAGCTTCCGGGACTGTCAACTAAGAAATTTACGTGAAAGAGTGTTTGAATAAACGTCTGCTGCCTTTCCTGAAGAAACACGGTTGTTCCGTACTGTTTTGGCCGGATTTGACATCTTGCCATTACGGTAAAAAGACCATGGAGTGGTACGCCGCCAACAACGTGCAGGTGGTTCCCAAGGACAAGAACCCTCCCAACACGCCAGAGCTCCGCTCAATTGAGAAATACTGGGCTATTGTCAAGCGGAACCTAAAGAAGACCAAAAAAACTGCTAAGGACGAGCAGCAGTTCAAGGCAAACTGGCTTTCTGCGGCGAAGAAGGTGGATAAGGTGGCTGTACAAAATCTGATGGCAGGTGTCAAGCGTGAGGCCCGGCAATTCGGATTCGGAAAAGCGAAAGCCTAACTGATTATTTTTCCTGAATTTTATACTAATTGAACTTGAAAAAGAAATTTAATTTGATTTTTTAAATAAACGATTTCACCGATTTACACGCGTTTTCCCTTGACCAAATTTTGACCGTATCACCCTTTATGAGCCAGAAACCTAGCACCATTCTGTGAAATGTGGTTCAGCAACCTCGTAGACAAACCAATAACGGTGAAACTCATGGCGGTCTTTGTCGCCAGGAGCACACACTCCTGCCTAATGACCATAGTTGGGCGGTCTGGTCTGGGGGCACAGAAGCGTGTTATGGACAAATTTTCTGCAGAAGGCATTCTCAGTACGGATATCACTTTTACGAGTTAGACTCCCAATCGAAATGGGGATGGTGTCTTTCCGCGTGGGGACGCTTCCGGAGAAGAATCGTATCGTGCGTGACGACAAGCTGCATCGGCTGGGATTTCTTTCTGGATAGGGAAGTTCGGATAGATGCCAAGAGCTCGACCCATTGGAATTCATCTTTTGCACTCTCTTTGTGTGAAGCGCATAAAAGTTCTCTTCTCGGAAATGATGGTATCAGCCCCAATGTCAGTGTAATCGGGAGGTGGCCTGAATTTATGGCTACATCTGCATGCCATGTCTATGCTGCGATGCCGGAGCTAACCTGGGAGCATCGTGCCCGTTGTTCAAGACATAAAAGTCTGTTTCGTTACATCGAAGCTCTGAGAACCAAATGTCATGTTGTTCATTCACATCGTCTAACACGATTTATTGGTATTGAGTTGTAGCTAACATGTCTGTCAAACCGAGTCGTGAGCGATATATGGGTTTAATACATTGTAGTAAACATCATCCATAGTGACCGTTATCCCCCATATAAATACAAGTGACGGTCTGTCGCATGGGGGTCTGCCATCTTCGTTTCATTCTCTGTCCTGCTTAAGGACAGAGCAGCAGAACGATCCTCCTGGAGTGCGACAATAATAATAACATTCCTTTCCATGAAATTGGTGTTTTCAGGCATTTTGCTTGGCAGCCCAGTACAGTTCTGTGATAGGGACTATTGGCCTTGGAACAAGGAACACTGTGCTATTGCAGTTGTGTCTTGTCCATCGATAGTGGGAGAAATTGTAGTTCTTGGGTTCTCCCGCGACAGAACCATCCTGAGCACCTGCGGCGTGTTGATGTCTAGGATTTGCAGCCACAAATCGAGAAGGTATCGTTGTTGTGACTGCAAGTGGGGCGGGCGCAAATAAGTAGAACACTTAAAGCCGAGAGTGTTTGACACTCGCAGCACAGTAGGTAGTAACATCCGCGCGTGAATGGTCTCGATCACACAGGATACATATACTTCACTGGTCCTGGATTGCTCTCAATTTCGCCGGCTCAAAGGAGGAGGATTCTAAGAAGACTGGCTGGCATACTATGAGCAGGAAGGGAAAAGTATTATACTCCATGGAGAGGCTAATTTTGACTACCTCGGTATATAGGATCGGTTGTGGGTCGCCAGTTGTAGTTGCGCACCTAGTCATCAAGGACAGGATGAAGAATAAACGAAAGTAAATAAGATAATTAAGACATTTCAAGGATTAACATCCAGCTCGTCATGTCGGCGTCCAGACGGGAGGAGTGCCAGTCCTGGAAAAGTGGGACAGCACCTGGACTTCCTAGTAGAGGTCCACGCAAACTTAGTGCCGTTCAATTATTCGTGATTTCGCACGTGAGTTTTTCGAGTGTTTGAGGATTTGGGCCTTACTGTTTCTTTTATTGTTATGCATTCTTAGTCAGCAAGAGCTACACCTATTCCATGGCCCAAAACCTACGTCCCTCCCATCCTTCCCAAAAAATTAAAAGAAAACACCATTATAATAATTTATTGCAATCATCAGTTACAGATGAAATATTGAACCTGCAGGATTTCGATATGAGGCTAACCACATCCACTTCCAATCAACTGAATCAATCAGCAATGTTACTAACAAGCTCCTCTACCACTAACTCTTTACTAACAACCATAACGACAACAGCATCGTCTTCTCTTGCATCTGCATCAGTGACAGCTCCAACTCTTTTGACTACAGGTACAAAAGCTAACGCTAATGCTACAAACGTTGTTTATAGTCACGCTTTACTAACCACCAACACCACCGGCACCACTACCACCACCATCACCACCACGAAAATCATAACTAACAACGCAAATCTTCTGTCTGAGAGTAGTAACACTACCAAATATGCTTATAATCGTAACACTGCTTTAATCTGCACTTGCCCCACCTTTATGGCAACTAACAACATTCCTAGTATCAATAGCAATAGCAATAATAATGTCATTTCTACTAACAACCATTTACTAAATACTAAATCGTCTGGCATTTGTGGTAGTAGTGGTTCTACGTTGACCGCTATGGTGACCAATGACGGTGCCAAAGGCCATCGAGACGGCGTGTGTATGTTAGAGGCGTCGTCTACATTAAGTGTAACAACATCTAAAACAACAAATACCATTAGCTCTTCCTCTCACCTCTTATCTGAAAGTAATAATTTACGTTATTCACGATATACTACTCTTCCTACTCCCCTCCCTTTAGAACCGTTAGGAACTGCAGCATCTGGTGGAGCTTCTGATCCCGTTATGTTGCCTCGTGATACTGATCCCTTTTCACCGACACGCAAGAAAAGTGATCCCTTTGAAGAAGGTGGTGACATTTTCTCCAAATTGGATCCTTTTGAATTTGAATTCAATAGTACGGCGGAACAACGTGGTGACGATAAGATGAGAAAACCCACCACTGGAGGAGAAAGCAATGATGGAGCTCAAGACCTTTTGGCTGGTCATTTGCAAGTTAGTTTGCCACCGGAGAGTGCTAATAGTGCTGGTAAGGAATTATCACAAACTCAGAGTACAGTCCGATCTAGACCTGTTCCTTCGTCATCTGTGATGGGAAATACATCATCATTGGGAGGAGTACCGTCGCCGTTACCTCCAGCCTCTTTGTTGAAACAACAGACTGTTGATGTCATCTCAAGTATTTCGAATAAGAAAATGCCACATCTCTTTGGCCAATCGTCCAGGTTCCCCAAAAGAGAATCAAATTCGATCAATATGCGACGTCTGCAAGAATCGGATTCATTGAGTGAGACAGAGGCAGCTCCCGAACCACCACCCCGTCCCGATTTGGCTCCATACTCTGAGCCACCACCCTTGCCACCAAAAAAGCAATTCAACGATATTATAATACGACCAAGAGCAGGAACATCCTCGGCAATGATGGGTTATTCATCGTCAAATCGTTATGAAAGCGTTACCTCCAGCAAGGCAGGGGTAACCTCTCGAACACCACCCATTAGTGGAGCAGCGATAGATGTGCCTCCTATTCCTTTGCCTTCTCGACGTGTAGGTCGTTCGGATGGTTCTTATCCTGGCCCCGGGAGACCTAGGAAACCTGGACACACCGAAGATGATTACTTAGCCCCCATGGCAATGTCTTCATGCTTGACGAATGCTGGGACCTTTAATAATTCAGATGTCCCTCCCTTGTTGCCTCCACCCACACAAAGTTCGTCCAGATCACGAACTAATCGCCAACAGTCGTTCAATAAATCCAATGACATTTACGAGAATAAAAGTGAAATTCTGCAACAGCAACAACAATTGCAAGAGCTGAAAAATGCTTCGGAAAGCGCTCCGCCAATAGTGCCCGACATAACGCTAAGTCAGCTCTTGACATTAGGCATAGATGAATTAGCCATCAAGCTGAATGTACCCACATCGAAGCTATCAACTATGACGCTTGTGGAATTGACATCATATCTTGCCGAATTTCTAGAGCAATCCAAACCCGAACCCAAAGCTGATGTGCGTGATCAACAATCGATATTTAAGGTCAACTTTGACCAAGAAGCCACATTTGTTGCCAAATTTGATGACACCTTTGGTGAAGATTTCCAGCAACAGTCGGTTACTTCATCGTTTGAGGCCAATTTTGCCCAATTCGATCAGGTGAATGTAGAACCAGCCGCTTCAAGTGTTCAGAGCTCTTCGGTGCCTCCTGCCGATCGTTATGCAGTATTTCGAGAAATTATTGACCAAGAATTGCAACAGCAGAATGAGTCTGTTGATCTTATAGGTGATGTTATGGAAACAGATGACTCTCAACCAAATGAGGAGAAACAATTTGAGAGCAATTTTTCTCTGGGCACAGGAGTTGATATGGCACCATCTTCTCAAGATCTCTTGAGTGGTGATTTACATGAAGTTGCACCACATCAGCCCGCGAAAATCGATACAAAAATATCAGAAGTTTTAGCCCAGGCTAAGGACCGTTATGCTGCCTTACGCGATTTAATTTTGGTGGAAAATCTTTTCGATACACCATCTGCCCAACCGGCGGAAACAATGGAACAATTGGACGTTGGACATTCGGAATCGAAATCTCCTTTCCAAGGTTTCTCTGGATTCAATGACGATGACGAAGATCAAGATTTGAAACAACTGATGGATCAAAGTGTGAACCTGGATCCAACTGCTCAACAACAAAGGTTAGGCTTGGTTGACAGTCGTGGTTTCCTTGTGGAACCTTCTTCTTCGGCTCTCACTGTAGACGATGATGATGAAGAGGACGAGCATCGCACAAATAGAGAGGATAAGGATGACCAGGGCGCTGCAAGCAGCGCCGATAGCAATGACAGAGAAAATGACAACGACAAAGACAACTTGGCCATTGGCATCTCAACATATGAACAATTGGCCAATTCCAATCAACAGCTCGAAGAGATTGGAGAGAAAGTGGAGAAATATGAAGATACTCCAAAAATAAGCATCACACAAAGTCTAACCACAAACGAGAATAATTATTTAACTACGGGAAGTGTTGCTTCTTCAGCTCTGTCTGGATCAAAGGATGATCTAGAAATTGACGATTTAATGCAAAGAGCCATATCGAATCTTTCTCTCGACTCCAGGGAACGAAACTCACCGGCAATTTCATCCAATCTTCTGACTACTACTTCGAACCAGCATCAAGTAACAACGGACACAGCCACAACTACAATGACTCCACAACACTTCAACGATGTCAGTACATCACCAATTCCCATACCAAGATCGCCTGCAT
The DNA here is from genome assembly GCF_050003625.1 of Haematobia irritans. Taxonomy (NCBI): domain Eukaryota; kingdom Metazoa; phylum Arthropoda; class Insecta; order Diptera; family Muscidae; genus Haematobia; species Haematobia irritans. The sequence goes on from NC_134400.1 coordinate 121,251,164, forward strand.
CTTCATTAACAACACAGGCGAAGTCTCCGAACAACAAATCACCCCAGCAAATATCCCCGTTGTCATCCCAATTGAATGTGGTGTCACAAATCATTGATGCAGCCACAAGGCAAATACAAACCGAAACAGGGACGAAATCTGGGACGAATGAATCATGGGCCACATTTGATACGCCACAGCATCAGCCAGTACCACCACAAGCTGGGGCAGTATCTTCCGACAAGAGAGCTAGACCTTCTGCAAAGGCATTAGCCAAATCTAATAATTTCCTAAACTTGCCTCCACCTCCGGGATCAACATCGAATTGTTCGCAAAATGATAGTGCTCTCGAATCGCCATGTTCCTCGGATCCTAGGGATGAGGGATGGCATAACAAAAGGACCATGGGTGGCAGTAGTTTGTCACTGGGCCATCATTCAGTAGTTGGAAGTACTTCAGCTCAGAGACGCTATCATAAGAAAGAGAGACAGAATACTTCGTCATCCTCCCGGGATCTTAGTTGGGATGAAGATCAGGCTGTTGTAAGCGGTGGAGGTCATATGATGGATTATAGCCAAGGCAAAAGAGGGCCGGGTCCATCACAGGGAAGTCTAACAACTGAACGGCTTGGTTACTACAGGCGTCATGCCAGGCGTATGAATTCCTGTGATGAGGATTACGAGTAAGTAACACCTTCAGCAATATTAGTGACTAAATCATTACCTTTATCTATGTTTCCCTTACAAGGTATGAACAAGATTTTTCCAGTCGAGATCGGAGTCGAGATCCCTATAAACATAAACGGAATATGTCTAAAAGTCGTGATAATTTTGATATGGGTAAGAGAATTTTCCAAAAAAAAAAAAAATCAAACATTTCCAAACAATTCCTTCCATTTTATAACAGACTCTCCGGGTTGGTACCATCACCACGGTCCCCCAGTACACCAATCTCATCACACTTGGTCTTCTCAAGATATCGATCAGCAGGTTAGGGGTCGATCATTTGATCGTTCTGCCTATGAACGCACCACATATGGACCTCCGATTTATGACAAGCGGGGAGTTGGACCAGCCTTACCGCCCACTACCGCTTATGATCGTCGCTCAGGTGGCGGCAGCGGTAGCATCGGTTATGATAAGAGAAGCAAATACTATCGCGGAGAGCCTGGTGTGCGAGCACCTAATAGCGAACACATATACAGTTTGGATGATTTTGACGAAATGCTGGCGTCCACTGGCAAAATTCCACCGCATCTAGCGGCCATGTATGAAGAAATGAAGGCTGATTGTTGTTCACCTCAAATGGGTGGACATCGCCAACGTGGTCCCGACTATATGTACGAGCGTGATCGTCAATCCTTTGACCGTGAAAGTCTCGAATCCTATGAGGGATCGCATGTGCCTCAAAGGAGGCGCAGGCGTAGCTATGATAGTGGAGGTATGCCCTCTGATCCTTATGGTAGTTGTGATAGTCGGGATGACTATAGTCGGGATCGTGGCTTTATGACTGCGGAAAAGAGTCGTTCCCTGCGAAAGTCGTTGAAATCTTTACGTGTGTCTGGTGATATCGATTATGACCAAGATTCCGAAAAGGAATATCATTATCGAGAGCAGAGGGGCCGTTGTGATACCAGAAGTCTGCAAAGACCTAGTCAATTATCTACACAGGGAAGTAGTGTTGGTATTGGAGCTGTAAATACTTTAGGTTCCCAAACGCGAGTACGTAAGAGTAGTGGTTCCAGTCCCTGGGATGGTGAAGGTATTTGCGCGTTTAGAATAACCATAGAAAATTCATTTGAAAATTGTGTGCTTATTTTTAGAACCTCCTATGCCTGGGCAAAAGGTATCAACTTCTTCATGGAAAAGACCTACAAGTGCTGCAGATGCCGATCGTCGTTTGGTTGAAACTCGAAGATCAGTTTCTGTAAAGGGACAAACACCTTCTGGTTCGGAAGATGACAAAGATCGAAGGTAATTTCAGAGAAAATCTCTTGGTACAGAAAATTTTCATTTCAAAATATTTCGTGTGTTTATTCAGATACCGCAAAAAGAGAGGTGGTTCAAGAAACAAGGATGTCTCCAATATACCGGGTATGGGTGGTAGATATCGAGATGGTCCCCCTTTACGCACCAGTAATTATGATTATATAGGAGATCTTGATGACGATGCTGAAGACTATGTTGACGAAGAAGAAGAGGAAGAAGATCATGGCATTGGTGATGATGAAATATCACCGGCCGATGAAGATAAATTTGCCCGTTTAGAAATGAGGCGCCATGAAATGCATAATCGGATGATGGATACCCATATTCGACGACGAAAAGATGTGGCTCCCTCTCAGTCACAGGTGATTCCTATGGCTTATAGAAAAAATCCTCCCGGCCCTTATGGCAGAAAATCAGTTCCGGCTCCGGAAAGCAAACATCATACTCACGACTATGGTTACGATGATGACGGTGAGTATGAACAAACACCTACACCGAGGTCCAATACAAGCAGTGCCCTACCGACAGCTACCCCAAATACATCAACCAAATTTAGTTTCGATGTTGGATTTGAGTCAGATTTTAATCAATCTTCACCGCCTCCTGCACCGGCTGGTACAGCATCCAGTTGCAACTCAACTCCTGCAGCTAATGTTAGTGTAGCCAATACCCCAGCTTCAAAATCATCATTTCGTTTCTCCAATGATTTCTCTGCGGGTCTAGAAAAAGAAAAACAGCAACAACACTTTCAACATGCTGCCACAGGAAGTCTGCAACAATATGACTTGGAAAATCGTGGCATTTCACCTCAAGCCCCTGCTCCCACCCAGGTCAGTACGCCCAAACTTCGTTTCGATGATAATGTAAAAGTATCACAATTCGATGATGCTTTTGAAGATGATTTCTCGAAAACTAGTTTTGATGCCTTCCAAAACGATGACCAATGGCAAGAATCTGTGCAACGAACTACAAAACAACAAATGCGAAATACCAAATTGCAACAGCGGCAACAGGAACTTATCAAAAAATCCGAATCGATAAATATTTTTGCTAAAAAAGTGGAGGATCCCTTCGAAGATGATGATTTCTTTAATAGTCCAAGTACACAGCAAACTCCAAGCACAGGATCGGCTGGTGATAAAAAGGACAATAATGGTGGTAGTATCAAGACATCCAACAATAATGGTGGTAATGGTTTTCAACACAAACAACCCAATTGGGATGAATCCAATACAAATTTTGCTAAATTTGATGAAAACATGTGATTTGATGAAACTGTGGATAAATCATTTTGTATGAACAGTTCCGAGCAACAACAACAACCACAAGGTACTACTCATCATTATGGCAATATAAATTCCGTTGATGATCTGGATGAGTATGATCTTTATGCCGAAATAGATGTATTGGCTTCCAATGACTATTACTATATAACAAATCTCAATGAATACTATGAGCAGCAACAGAATTTGAAGAGTTTACAAGAAGATGCTCCAGAAAAACAAGAAAATGTCATATGTCATGAATCGATTCCAAATAACAACAAAAATTGTTCCCGGCGTAAATTTGATTCATTATCATCGACGTCGTCGTCATCATCTTCATGGATGACACCCACATCTAATAATCGTAATCGCAATAAATACCTGGCAAATCGTTCAAGCACATCAGTTTCTACCCAGTGCCACAGTCAAACAAGATTTAAACAATCTCAATATCATCATCATCATCATCATATGGGTAATAGTAGTAACACAACTAACATCACTGGAGGTGATATATCATATCCTACTAATAATCTTATACGTAATACTCAAAAACGTTGTCGCCGAAAATTATTTTCCTTTAATTTTATGCTAAAAAATTTCATAACATATCGTTTGAAATATGACTTTCTATAGGAGCTGATCAAATGTTCACCATGCAGATCAGTGACCATTTTTTTACAATGCAAATTGTGAAAGAAAAATTATTTTGGAACATTCGGAAGTCCATCCCGCGCGGTTATAGTGTTTAGAAAGAGTGAGGTTAGGTTTGGGGCGCATGCTATTTTCTGGCTTATATAAACAATCCATTGTTTTGTCAAGAGCATACTAAAAATATATAGGTATTTTCCATTTATACATTTCATACAGTTATATTCCATTTTCGGCATTTAGGACTACTTGGCAGTTGAAAACTAAACAAAATTGGAATTCGGACCTTCTCTGTGCTTTTCCACAGATCTTGAGGATACGAACAAATATTGATTATGTCGATGTTAATTACTGCCATCAAAATTACTACTTAGGGCCTGTTTGAAACCGAAACTTTGGAACAAATCTACTTTAGCACAAGTTGTCAAAAATAAACAAATTTTTTTTGAGTGTAGGAGAAGGGATTTCAAATCGAAAATGTAAATGAAATGAATAAAATTCCGTTTTTTGACGTATTTCGTAAAAATAGTAAATTTTAAGCAGAAAATATTAAGTAAAAATTTTGTCGGAAGAGCGTAGTTTTCGAGATACCGACCCTTAAAAATGGGGTATAGATGGCCGGCCTTCGGCCGGGATTTGAGACTTTCTCCTATGGACAGGGTCCAAAGTGGGCTAACGCGAACCCAAAGAGGTTAGGTAGACGGCCTTCGGCCGGGGTTTGAGCCTTTCACCTATGGACAGGGTCCAAAGTGGGCTAACGCGAATCCAAAGAGGATAGGTAGCCGTCCTTCGGCCGGGGTTTGAGACTTTCTCCTATGGACAGAGTCCAAAGTGGGCTAACGCGAACCCAGGAACTCTCCGGGTCCATGTTATTCAAAAATATTACTTTTAGGATGATTATGTGCGATGGATACTAAATCCAATATACGTGGCAATGAATACCTTAGGGGCCCGTAACTCCGAAAATAGGTCTTTCCGCCAAAAAGTGGTATATTACATTTTGTGTTTAGAATCGACACGCTGGCCAAAAATTAGACCAATCGGACCACTTGTACTAAAGTAGATTTAAGCCGAAAGTTTTTACTAGCATTGGTAAAAAATTGACGTAAATCGAGGTGACTATAATTTCACTACCCCAAGGGGTTAGTAAGAAATATCACATTTGTTGAAAATTAAAAAAAAAAAAAAATCTTGACATTTACGACATCACTAGGCTTGGCATGTTTTGATTATATCAAAACAAACAAAAAGTAGTTTTATTTGTTCAAGAAATGAGAAACCGAATTGTCAATTGTTTTTCACCGTAGTAAATTGATATCTCATCATAGTAAAAAGTTTCCGTTTCGAACGGGCCTTTAAGTTGAAAATCGTCGTTTTGTCAAAGAAAAAACGTATTCTTCTCCAATCAGGTGAATTCAACAGCATTAGATATATATTTTTTAATTAAATGACTTTGAATTGTAGTGTGGTAGAGGGATCTATAGTACAAACCAATAATCGTTTTTTAGACTTTTCGATTATTGACTTTTAATCAAAAATCGATTTTCGATTATTTTTACCAATCAAAATTCGAATTTCGATTTTTCATAATCGGATTACAAAAAAAAAAAGATTCTACAAAATATTCGTTTTTATGAAATCTATTTGTCTTTTTGTGAGTGTTATCAACAATCGTTGGTAAGAAATGCAAAAAAAAATTAGTGTTCCAGTCAAACATGTTTTCTTTTTCATTTGTTTAATATATTTTTAAAATGTTCAATATTACATTTTTAACATGTACGAATCATTTATCATTATTTCCCCAAATAATAACCCTATAAATTCAAGGAAATTAAAACTAGAAATTACTTGAAAATCTAAAATCCATTTTGCAAATTTTTTTAGGTTAATAATCGATTTCGACTTTTTTAGATTTTCCTGCCAAAATTCGAATAATTGATTAATCGATTTTCGATTTATAGATCCCTATTGTGGTAACAAACAAATAAAGGGGCCTTATACGGTCGGATAAACTCTGGGACACAACACGTTGCGGAGACAAATCCGCTAGTATAAGGCCATGCTCGGTGTTGCGGGGACGTGTTGTCATAAAATCAAAACAACTTTGATTTTTTTCTGGTTGGGAGACACAAATCTTCACGTGTAAGGGAATGTTCGCCAAACATTAGCAAAAACAAATTTATTTTCATAATTAAAACAAGTATTTCTGCAATGAAATTTATTGTTTTTTCCATTTTTTTTATTAAAAAAATGGCTTCTCACAAAACTTTTCGTCCATCTTAACTTCATTGTTTATGCTTCTTCTTATTTCTTCATGTTGTTAACACATTTGTTCGTGCAGTGTAAGGGTAAAACTTGAACGAAAAACAAAAAATAGCCGAACCTCTGTCGTAGTGTTTATCCGACCGTGTAAGGTCCGCTTAAGATTAACTGAATATTCGTGAAATTTTCGTTCGCCTCGAGACAAACGATTCGTCAAAAATCTCATATTAATATCTCGAAAGCCAGAGTCTGTGGAATCCCAATTGTTTCGCTGTTCGATAGTAAGTCATAAATAATGAGTAGTTCATGACAAATTTCAGGATTTTCTAGCAAATATATCTAAAGTTATTTCGTCCCGAGTAGATTTTGTGTTTCATGAACAGGCAGTAAGAGATTGGTAGTTATATAATGGTTCAATGATTAGCACATCGAACTTGTTGTGTACAAAGGGTCATGGGTTCAATCCCTCTTTTGACCGATGGCGGTGGTTTATCCCATCTCAGTAATGTGTCTGACTATTTTTCTAAAAGTATTTTCATCGTAGAATTGGACAGCACTTATTGACCAGATATAAGTTCACCAACTGTGTTATCACAAATGGTATCCATGGTTCGAGTGGCAAAAATAATCTACCAAAATTTGGAGAAAATTTTACAAAAAAAAAACTACGAAATAAAAAAAGTTATTTCGTCAAAATTTTATTTCTATAGAAAATTTTGTCAAAATTTTATTTCTATAGAAAATTTTGTCAAAATTTTATTTCTATAGAAATTTTTTTTTCGAAATTTTATTTCTATAGAAAATGGGGTCGGGCACTTATTGACTTGAGATAATCAATACAAAAAAAGCCGCATGTTATGCCCAAAAACAATACAGTCGTCCCCGACCTCAAAAATTAACAACGAGCATCTGTAATATATAAACTCATTTTACTAGTTGGGTATATTTATTACATTATTATAATAAATATATATAATTTCAAATTCGGAATTTTGGAATAGCATGCAGCATTTCAAGAAATCCTCTTGAATGGAACCAAAGGCCTGCATAAGCCTATTCGAAGTAATCGATGTTCTAGTGAAGGCAATACACTCCACAAATACTTCGAATATTTCCGTTAATGAATACAACAGAAACACTGTAAAGCGATTACAATGTTAAGCATTGCAGACTCATCACATTCAAAAGGAATCCTTGTGCAGTTCTTTTCAATATTTTGTTTTTTTTTTGTAATCGTCACGACACGAGTAAAACATAACATTTTTAGTGAAGATCAGCGTTGCCACAATTAATTTTTATTTTGGACCAACATTTCTGCAAAATTGGACCAAAATTCGTACCAGCGGACCATTATTCCAAATTAAATTAATATCATTTAATAGTTAAAAATTTTCCAAACTTTTACTTCGATAGAAAATATTGCCAAATTTTATTTCTATAGAAAAATTTGTCAACATTTTATTTCTATAAAAATTTTGTCATAATTTTATTTGTAAAAAAAATTTGCCAAAATTTTATTTCTATAGAAAATATCGTCAAAATTTTATTTCTGTAGAAAATGTTGACAAAATTTTATTTCTATAGAAAATTTTGTCAAAATTTTATTTCTATAGAAAATTTTGTGAAAATTTTATTTCTGTAAAAAATTTTATATCTATAGCAAATTTTGGCAAAATTTTATTTTTATAGAAAATTTTGTCAAAATTTTATTTGTAGAAAAAACTTTGCCATAATTTTATTTGTAGAAAAAATTTTGACAAAATTTTATTTCTATAGAAAATATCGTCAAAATTTTATTTCTGTAGAAAATTTTGACAAAATTTTATTTCTGTAAAAAATTTTGTCAACATTTTATTTCAGTAGAAATCTTTGTTAAAATTGTATTTCATTAGCAAATTTTGTCAAAATTTCATTTCTATAGAAAATTTAGCCAAAATATTATTTCTATAGAAAATTTAGTCAACAATTTTATTTCTATAGAAAATTTTGTCAATATTTAATTTCTATAGAAATTTAGCCAAAAATTTTATTTCTATATAAAATTTTTACAAAATGTTCTTCCTATAAAAAATGTTTGCATAATTTTGTATCTTTTAAGTTTATTTCTGTACAAAATTTTGTCAAAATTTTATTTCATTCGTTTTATTTGTTTGTGTTTTGTCAAAATTTTATTTCTACAGAAATTTTTGAAAAAAAAAATACCGATTTGACGAAAATGGACCAAAATCAACCAAATTTCATTTGGTCGGACCATCGGACCAAATTTAAAAATTAATAATTTTTTGGACCAAGTTTGGTCCGATCGGACCAAAATGGAAACTTCGTATGCGACACGAAGTAACTATCAACCGAAAAACAAACACAATCGTCGATCAGTTGATTGGCAGAAGTCTGAATTCAGGCTGCGAGCGGGTCTATGCTTTTTATTATATGTGCCAACAACAAACAAAATAGGAATGGAGAGTGTGTGTGTTACACACTTTTATAGTTAAGAGAACGAAATAACTTCATCTACACAGCAATGGAAATTATAAAACGAAGGGAAATGGAATTCCGATTACATTCGAATACTTCAGAACATTTTTTGGTGCTTGTTTTAATAGGTTCTATTTGTTCCATTTGCAAGATTTATATTTTACTCGTTTGAGAAATGGACAATGAAGTTACTACTCGAATTATGTGGCGTGCTTGTGTATTCGTTTCAGAGGTTCAGAGAGGAACCCCCAAGGAAGCAGACGCTTAAGACCGCACGTGGCAAAAATCTGTATTCATGGTACTAAAAGTAGTAAATAAGACGTGTTAAGAAGTTAATGTTATTTGCCACAATAGAAGAGAATGGAATTTTCTGGTAAATGCTCTAAGTTCCCAAGTGGAATGAAATAAAGGAAAAAAGTTCACCAACTTGATATCACAATGGACTGAATAGTGAGCCAAAAACAAAAAATAATAATGACTTGTCACTAAACCTATTCTACCTATATTATAAGGCAAATATAAACCATCTCCTCCCTCCAGATCTTTAGTGAAATGCACATTCGGCAGTGTTGAAACATGTATAGCTAAGTCTATACAGATTTATATGTTATTTGGCATTTTCTTTTCAGTAAGTTATTCAAATATTTCTTAATCGTGTTTGTTGAAGAAAGCTCGTATGGGATTGATTTGAACGGTACAATTTTGAATTTAATTTCATTGTATCTGGAGTGCCGTATGCAGATTGGAGCTTTTGGGGATTCTTATTCGAGGTGTTTCAATGTTCCATCAAGCGTGAAAGTGGGCTTTGGGGTCGTTCGTTAAAAAAAAAAACTCCCAAATTTTGAAATTTACGGCTACGTTTTGATCAGACTTCATACATTTTGACCAAATATTCAGACAAAAAACAAATCGTTGTTAGTTCAAATGTAGTGTCGTCAACACAAATTTGTGTCATATATAACATAGAATCGAGGAGCACACATTGATAAAAGAGAACTTAGCCAATGGTGGTATCACAATGGATTGAATACTCGAAGTTAGCCTAGAATAATATGTAATATCGAACACCGATGCCAACTAAAAAATAATTGATCCAATTAGACATTTGTGTCCAATGTCAAAACAATTTATTGACAGTTGATCGAGGGAATTTACACGGTAAAAATTGTTTTTAAGCTTTTTTAACCTTTTAGCATAACGAAATTAATCGCTATTACGGTATTTATGACAGGAGAACAGATATCAATCTTGAATTTGCCACGCGATTTAAGCCCCCTGCCTATATTGCCCTTTTCATCTTTAAGTACTTATGGGACCACCCTTGTACATCTTTGTATAAACAAAAATATTTTCCAGTGCCGTAACTTTTGAAAGGATAACATTCCTACGCATTCTTCAAACTTACGAAACTTCTTTCATTTCATAAAACTAAATAACCTTAAATGTACTCCTTAAATTTTGAACAAATTTGAACGAACAATCGAAAAATTCTTATACAATAAATAATGCATATTATTAGCATAAACATTTATGTGATTCATTACTCTGTTGTCTTTGTATGAAATGTTTCTATGTGTATATATATATTTTTTGCAATAAATAAAAAAGAACAAATAATTAATTCTCACTTTCTCTAATCCTATGTATGTAAATAATTAGCGTAATATAAATTATAGAATTTTTATTTACTATAAACAAAAAAAGAAAACACAGGCAGCAAGCAACAGCAAGTGACGGCTATTATATAAATTATTATTATTATTATGATTGTACAATTAAAATTAATTAGAACTATATATGTTAATATTAATAAATTACACTTTAGTTTAGGTTTTTCCTTAGCCTTCTACTCCCCCCATTCATGGCTATTTTCTAAATTGAAATTGAACTTATTGCATACATTAGAATAACAAAAATAAATAATAATAATAAAGTAAAAATTAAAAAAACGAGTTTTGTAGATTTAAGCTTTAAGATTTCATGGTCTAAGGAGCATTATCCTAATAAACAATTCAAACACACATACCCACATAACATTGAATTCTGTCCGTTTTAAGGTTTTCTTATTATAGTCATTAGATAAAATCACCACACACACACACTTATATGAAACAAAACAGAAATGTTTATTCAATTCATAAAATGTTTGTATAGAAAACTCCCTTCAGAACAAAAAAGAAAACTAAAACAAAAAAAAAATAATTTTCAATTTAGGGATCTAAGACTACACAAGAACTCATGGCAAAACACCATATTGTATTAACTACTATAACATACATAATTAATGCATGATCTTAATCCAAAACCATTTATGAAATTCTCTATGAAAACCAAAAAAATTCAAATAATCCAAAATAAATTGAAAAACAAAACAATTGTTAATTAATCCACGAATTATTGCAAAATGCTAATGAGATATGTAAGACTAATGACAAATGTCGGTCTAAACTCCTCTTTACGATAGAATTGACAGATTATGAAACCATATACCGAACCTATAACAACAATAAATAAAATAGTAATGTAATAGTAATCCCAAAAAAGATATAAACAACCATTATACATTATTATTATAAAAATTAATAATATTACGATTATTATATTGATATTATATTTAAAAAACAAAAACGATATGATAGTTAAAATGTAATTCCTTTATTCCTTTTAATTTTGTTTCATTTTTCGATTGACGAATTAAAAATAAAATTTAAATGTAAAGATAATTAATTGTATGTTTTATTTACAGTCATGCCTGTTCCGGATCTCACCCACGGTTGCCACTCGGGCCAAAAAAATAATCTAACAAAATTTGGAGAAAATTTTATCAAAAAACTATCAAACAAAAAATTAAAATTTTATTTCTTCTATAGAGATTTTCTCAAAAGTTTATTTTTATAGAAAATTTTGTCAAAATTTTATTTCTATAGAACATTTTGTCAAAATTTTATTTCATTCGTTTTGTTTTGTTATTGTTGGTTTTTTCTTTAATCATTGTTGTTGTTTTTGATTTCAGCTTAAAACCATGCATTGACTAAACTACAAGTGTAGCTTAACCAACAGAGGAAAAGAATGTCAAATTTATTTGGGCAAAGCCCTATAGACTGCAAGATGGTTGGATGGACGCACGTTTCGGAATTACCACATTCCTCATCAGCATCCTCTACTTGCAGGAAAACTATCAACCAATTATCAGAATAAATTCAGGCAGTTCACTAAACCCAAAAGTGAACCACACTTGAACCTTCCGAAAAAAGGTTTACACGATAGCCGGCTTATGCCGAAATAAATTCGTACAAACATATCTCTTTTTCCTTTCTATAGGGCTTTACCGAAATAAATTCGACAAATATTCTTTTCCTCTCTTGGTTAAGCTACACTTGTAAAGGGTGATTTGTTAAGAGCTTGATAACTTTTTTTAAAAAAAAAACGCATAAAATTTGCAAAATCTCATCGGTTCTTTATTTGAAACGTTAGATTGGTCCATGACATTTACTTTTTGAAGATAATTTCATTTAAATGTTGACCGCGGCTGCGTCTTAGGTGGTCCATTCGGAAAGTCCAATTTTGGGCAACTTTTTCGAGCATTTCGGCCGGAATAGCCCGAATTTCTTCGGAAATGTTGTCTTCCAAAGCTGGAATAGTTGCTGGCTTATTTCTGTAGACTTTAGACTTGACGTAGCCCCACAAAAAATAGTCTAAAGGCGTCAAATCGCATGATCTTGGTGGCCAACTTACCGGTCCATTTCTTGAGATGAATTGTTCTCCGAAGTTTTCCCTCAAAATGGCCATAGAATCGCGAGCTGTGTGGCATGTAGCGCCATCTTGTTGAAACCACATGTCAACCAAGTTCAGTTCTTCCATTTTTGGCAACAAAAAGTTTGTTAGCATCGAACGATAGCGATCGCCATTCACCGTAACGTTGCGTCCAACAGCATCTTTGAAAAAATACGGTCCAATGATTCCACCAGCGTACAAACCACACCAAACAGTGCATTTTTCGGGATGCATGGGCAGTTCTTGAACGGCTTCTGGTTGCTCTTCACTCCAAATGCGGCAATTTTGCTTATTTACGTAGCCATTCAACCAGAAATGAGCCTCATCGCTGAACAAAATTTGTCGATAAAAAAGCGGATTTTCTGCCAACTTTTCTAGGGCCCATTCACTGAAAATTCGACGTTGTGGCTCGTTAGTAAGTCTATTCATGATGAAATGTCAAAGCATACTGAGCATCTTTCTCTTTGACACCATGTCTGAAATCCCACGTGATCTGTCAAATACTAATGCATGAAAATCCTAACCTCAAAAGAATCACCCTTTAGTTTAGTCAATACATGGTTTTAAGCTGAAATCAAAAACAACAACAAAATTTTATTTCTATAGAAAATTTTGTCAAAATTTTATTTCTATAGAAAATTTTGTCAAAATTTTATTTCTATAGAAAATTTTACAACAGTGCTGTTCAAAATATTTGCAACTAGGCCTACCATGAACCTAATGTAGGTAATAATAATAACTTTATTGTTTCGCTTCCACTTTAAAAATAATCTTTATGGAGTGTTATTTCCAAATTCTAATTGGGAAAATGAATGGGCTGTTATTAAAAATTGATATTTCACGAAAGGTAAAGAATCGTATGATTCGACCTGTTCAAAACATTATGCAAGAATGTCAAAAATCACCGATTTTAAAGAAAACTAGGTTAGCGCGCCTTCAATTTTTCACAAAAATACCATAAATGGCCCCAGGAGCAGTGGATATGTGCTATATTTTCCTACGACTCAAAATTTAACTTGCATGGATCGGATGGTAGAAATTAAGTACGAAGGCTGCCAGGAAAGCCTTAATCCAAGAAATGGAAAAATTTACGTCAATCATGGTGGGGCCAATATTATGGTCTGTGGGTATTTTTCTGGACAAGTTATTGGCCCGATTTATAGAGTCGAGGGTATTATGCTGTCCCATGTGATATGGCCGTAAGCATTCCAGGAAATGCCGTCCTCATGGATTATTCAGCGCGATCATGACCTCTAGTACACGTGTAACGTGGTAAAACAATGGATTTCCGGGTGCTTGATTAGCTTGTTCAGTCGCCTGAAGTAAAACTCATAAAACAACCTTTGGAAAGATGTAAACCGAAAAATTGGTACGAAATTTTTGCAAAAGGCTTACGAAATCTATTTGAACCTGAACCATAGGTTATCATTGACCATTTAATCCTAACCAATGACAAAAAGTTGCGCAGAAGTAATCAAACGGCATGACTTTAGTATCAACTATTAACATTAATCGTTAAAAGTTACAAAAACATTAATTATTTTTAAAAATATGTGACACTTAATATTAGTTCCAAATGTTTTGAACAGGCGAAAACTCTAATTTAAAAAAAATATATATATATAAATTATCAAAAAATCTTGATCGTTAGTTCCGTTATTTCCTTTAATCTTTCAAATTTACATAGTAAGCAACACCATTGCATTAAAATTTTGGTTTTAATATTTTTATTTTCATTATAATTACGGTTTATTTTTAACAGTGAATGTGGTTGCAAATGTTTTGAACAGCACTGTATATAGAAAATTTTGTGAAAATTTTATATATATATATAGAAAATTTTGTAAAAATTTTATATATATAGAAAATTTTGTAAAAATTTTATATCTATAGAAAATTTTGTGAAAATTTTATATCTATAGAAAATGTCAACATTTTCTATCTATAAAAATTTTTGTCAAAATTTCATTTCTATAGAAAATTTTGTCAAAATTTCATTTATATAGAAAATTTTCTCAAAATTTTATTTTTGTAAAACATTTTGTCAAAATTTTATTTCTGTAGAAAATGTTGTCAAAATTTTATTTCCATAGAATATTTTATTTCTATAGAAAATTTTGTTAAAATTTTATTTCTATAGAAAATTTGGTCAATATTTTATTTCTATAGAAAAGATTTTCAAAATTTTATTTCTATATATATATTTTATTTCCAAGATTTTTTCTCTCAATATTTTATCTCTACAGAAAATTTTTCAAAAAAAAATTTTTTTTCTATAGAAAATTTTGTAAAATTTCATTTCTATAGAAAATTTTGTCAAAATTTTATTTCTATAGAAAATTTTGTCAAAAATTTTATGTCAATAGAAAATTTTGTCAAAATTTTATTTCTATAAAAAATTTTGTAAAAATTTTATTTCTATAGAACATTTTGTTAAAATTTTATTTCTATAGAAAATTTTATTTCTATAGAAAATTGTGTTTAAATTTTATTCCTATACAAAATTTTGTCAAAATTTAATTCTGTAGAAAATGTTGCCCAAATTTTATTTTTAGAAAATTTCTCAACATTTTTTTATTTTCATTATAATTACGGTTTATTTTTAACAGTGAATGTGGTTGCAAATGTTTTGAACAGCACTGTATATAGAAAATTTTGTGAAAATTTTATATATATATAGAAAATTTTGTAAAAATTTTATATATATAGAAAATTTTGTAAAAATTTTATATCTATAGAAAATTTTGTGAAAATTTTATATCTATAGAAAATGTCAACATTTTCTATCTATACAAATTTTTGTCAAAATTTCATTTATATAGAAAATGTTCTCAAAATTTTATTTTTGTAAAACATTTTGTCAAAATTTTATTTCTGTAGAAAATGTTGTCAAAATTTTATTTCCATAGAATATTTTATTTCTATAGAAAATTTTGTTAAAATTTTATTTCTATAGAAAATTTGGTCAATATTTTATTTCTATAGAAAAGTTTTTCAAAATTTTATTTCTATATATATATTTTATTTCCAAGATTTTTTCTCTCAATATTTTATCTCTACAGAAAATTTTTCAAAAAAAATTTTTTTTCTATAGAAAATTTTGTAAAATTTCATTTCTATAGAAAATTTTGTCAAAATTTTATTTCTATAGAAAATTTTGTCAAAAATTTTATGTCAATAGAAAATTTTGTCAAAATTTTATTTCTATAAAAAATTTTTAAAAATTTTTATTTCTATAGAACATTTTGTTAAAATTTTATTTCTATAGAAAATTTTATTTCTATAGAAAATTGTATTTAAATTTTATTCCTATACAAAATTTTGTCAAAATTTAATTCTGTAGAAAATGTTGCCCAAATTTTATTTTTAGAAAATTTCTCAACATTTTTTTATAGAAAATTTTCTCAATATGTTATTTCTATAGAAAATTTTCTCAAAATTTTATTTCTATAGAAAATTTTCTCAAAATGTTATTTCTATAGAAAATGTGAATTTTATAGAAAATTTTGTCAACATTTTATTTCTATAGACAATTTTCCCAATTTTATTTCTATAGAAAAATTTTCTCAAAATTTTATTTCTGTATAAAATTTTCTCCATTTTATTTCTATAAAAATGTATGAAGTACCTCTTAGTTGGAGAAGAATATTTTGCAAAATTTACCAAAACCCCAATAATTTCACCAATATACCACACACAAAAAAATGTTTTTCTGGTTCAATCACGAAATTAATTGATCCAATTAATTTTTTAATTGAAATGTCTTCAATCACAGAAATGATAGTATCAATTAAAAAATTAATTGAAGGTCAATTAAAAAATTAATTGATCCAATTAGAAAATTAATTGAAACTATTAATTTTTGTGATTGATTTTTGTTTCAATTAAAAATTTGTTGAATCAATTAAATTTTTAATTGAACCCAGCAAAAACTCTCATTACCTGGTAATCTTGTAGGTAAGCCGTTTTAAAAAATAATAACCACTTATTATTTGGCATCGCTCCGGATTACATTTACATACGCATGTCCTAGGAGGAAAGTACTTCTCCCCAGGCATACTTTCGGCCATGAAATAAGTAGTGCTTTTAAAGCATATAATAACCTAATATGTAATCTCTTATTCGTAGATACACCAAAACTTGTAAAATAGCCACTTATTGCCGCAGCCAACCAAATCTCGAAAATATTGATTTCTATCGCCGATTACAATGGATCAAAATATGGCGAGTAATGCCTTCGAAACTAAAGGAAAAAATATTTATCAATTTAGAATAGCCATTTTATTTGCATTAAGTTAAATTACACTAGTTTACACTGAAAAAGTACACTTGATGAGAGTCGACTTTTCTTATGTATTTTGATCTGCTGAATGATGCGTAAAGCCAAATTTTCACAAAATTTACAAAGGACCTTTTCCGCCAGAAAATTATAAACCTTTGAAAAAACGTGTGGAAGAGAAGTTCATGATCGTATAGATGATACTCTAAAGTAAGTTATAAGATCAACTAGAAGAAAAACGACCGAAAAATATCGTACCATAAAAAAAAATTAATTTTTTTCGAATTCAGCAGATCAAAATACATAAAAAAAAGTTGCCTTTCATTAAGTGTACATGCATTTTTTATTTTTTTTTTTTGTAATCTAGTGTTATTGTGTGAAATAGTAAAATTTACTTGCTTCGGCAAAAAAAAATTCTAAACTGAAAGCAGTTAGGAATAGTTCATTAACTAGAAGAAGGCATGGCATTTTACTAATACCGTTTTCTTCGCGGGGTATAAGAATTTACTACTGAACAAAAAAATGTTATTCACTGATAACAGAGCATTCGTAAAAATGAACCAAACTAAAACTAAAACCAAATTTAGTAAAATTGCTTGTAAAATGATAACTCTGACTTCCTTTATTATAGAAAGCTTATCATACATACGAATAACACTTAGCATAGAAAAATATTTCACTTCATTCGTACTAAGAAGTATTCAATCCTTTCAATTCTATTTTATTAAGCCAACTGCCTAAAAATTTGAGAATAACAATTCGAAAATTATTAGGCATTATATTTATTTTTGTCATTACAAGTAAGTCATTATAACTCACCGCAATGTAATGCAACGTATAATGACAGCTTTACTCCTGGTAATGCCAACTGTAATGAGATGTGGTTACCTAGTTTTTGCTGGGAATATTTTTTAAAACTCAATTAAAATTTTAATTGGAAAAATTTTCGTGAAATTTTTTTCTGTGCATACAGTAAAAAAAGATACCATTTCTGGTAGAATTCTACCAACTGTGGTAACCGTGGTTTCACCTCGCGGCTCTTTTGTTTTGGCCGAATCCGATGTTCGGAAAAAAAGCCATAATCGGTCGAAGCCAAACACTTCTTAAAGAACTTTGGAGTATTTTTTAATTCAATATTAGCATTTAATTCAGTCCAAGTCTTATAATATTATTTTAGCACTTAGTCTTTTTAGTATTGAAAATTCAGTAGTTTTACATTATGACAAAAACGCCGTTTTTGTACATTTTCTCCACGCAAACGCGATCTTCCAATGTTTAAACTTGTTACCGTTATGTAGCATAGCAGGCTTAGTATTATATGAATCATTTCATTCTTTAATACAGTTCTCAATTTTATTGGGCATGTAGTCATGTTTTCCCATATGAGCTTTCTGTTTTATTTATTGTTAAAAAAAACAGTTAAATTTCTTTGTAAATAAACGAAAGCGTAATGAAGTGAATTATTAAAAATGCTTGGACTTTGGTTAATCGGTCACGAATCGAGTTCGGCGTCAATTGTTTGCGATTATTGATTTTTGGCCGCACGGGGATGTCCTTTGTCTCCATATAAAGTTGATTCAGAGGTGTAAACTCTCGCACACGCGAAAACGTCTTACTCACGCATGGTAGTTTTTGATAAAACTCACCCTCAGGAAAAGAAAATCGGTACTCACGCACACTCACGATCAAAAATGTCGTGGCTGAGGAATAATTTTACCATTAACTAACTGGCGGATCGGACTGAAAACATGAGTATGATTAAAATTGAGAGTGTTATTACACTCTTACACAGGAAAAAAAATATCACCAATATATTTCCAATTAAAAAGTTAATTGAAGTTGAGAATTTTTTCAATTAATGAATTAATTGATATAATTAACTTTTTAATCAAGATATAAAGATTAAGTTAATTAAGTCAATGATTGAAAATATTAAATTTGTTAATTAATTGATACAATTAACTTTTTAATCGAACAAAAGTTATGAACATTTTTTAAAATTTTTAATTAAAAATTTATTTCAAACAATCAGTTGTAAATCAAACTAAAACACTAGGCAAATTCAGAAAGTAATTGAAAATAGTTACCTTTTTTAATTAAAAAATTAATTGAATTTTGAAATCAACACCAATTAAATTTTTAATTGAATTAAAAAGTTAATTGAAATTTGCTAATGAAATCAATTAATGTTTTAATCAAGTATTTTTTATGCCCAATCAAAACTGTGATTGATATTATCATTTTCGTGATTAAAGACATTTCAATTAAAAAAGAAGTAAGTAAAGTACACACAAAAATTTTTTTTTCTGATTCAATCACGAAATTAATTGATCCAATTAATTTTTTAATTGAAATGTCTTCAATCACGAAAATGATAGTATCAATCACAGTTTTAATTGTGCATAGAAAAAATTCTTGATTAAAAAATTAATTGATTTTATTAGCAAATTTCAATTATTTTTTTAATTGATTCAATTAAAAATTTAATTGATGTTGATTGCAAAACTCAATTAATTTTTTTATTAAAAAATGTAACTATTTTCAATTACTTTCTGAATTGACGTAGAGTTTTTATTTCGATTAACAATTGATTGTTTGAAATACATTTTTAATTAAAAATTAAAAAAATTTCATCTTTTTTTTTACTGACTTAGTCTTCCGAGTTTGATTAAAAAGTTAATTTTATCAATTAATATTTTAATTAAAAATTTTAAAATTTTCAATCATTGACTTAATTAACTTAATGTTTCTATCTTGATTAAAAAGTTAATTGTATTAATTACTTTATTAATTGGAAAATTTTTCAACCTCAATTAACTTTTTAATTGGAAATATTTTGGTGATGTTTTTTCTGTGTAGAATGTCG
Source organism: Haematobia irritans (assembly GCF_050003625.1). NCBI lineage: Eukaryota > Metazoa > Arthropoda > Insecta > Diptera > Muscidae > Haematobia > Haematobia irritans. The sequence goes on from NC_134400.1 coordinate 121,270,703, forward strand.
GGCGGGGCCGACTATATCATACCCTAAACCACCCCTACTGAAGTAGTAAACATAAGCATTTGTGTGGTAACATTGGAATATGTTAGGTTTGAGCGATAAGCCGCATTTCCATATTTAAGAACATTAAGGCGTATATTTTTATGGGAGTTTTGTCACGAGTATAACTAATATTGAGTCCATTATTAAAAAAGAAGAAATCGCTCAATTAGTGTGGGTAATAAATAAAAATTCGGGAAAATTGAGCAATATTATTATAAAAGAGTTACATGCAAGTTCAAATATGATCGGATAATACATAAAAAATTGAAACTTGAGTAGCATTGGTCAATAAATAAGAGTATTATGGCCAAATTTGGGAAAATCGAGCGATGTGGGAGCTATATATAAATCTGAACCGATCTGGTTGATACCACAGAGTGTTACTGTGCCCTAGATTTGAGTAAGAGCGGTTAATATATGAGGTCACTATGGTCAAAAATAAAGTTATTGGGGACAAATTTTTCAAAATCGGGCGCTGCATATATATGAGAGCTATATCTAAATCTGAACCGACTTCGATGATATTTTGCAGGTTTGGTAGATATCTTAGAAGGTTACTGTGTACCAAATTTGAGTAGGATCGGGTAATAAATAATGCCATTAAGACTACACCCAAAGAAATTTGTTAGTAGGGACAGCAGAAAAGTCTGCTAAAACAGCAGAAAATCTGCTGAAAAAGGGACAGCAGTCACTGTTTGCTGAAATAGCAAACATTTCCTGCTATTTTTGAAGCTCAATTACACTAAAACATGTTTCATTTTGGCTAAAACAAATAAAAATGTCAACTTAGGAGCTATCCTAACATAATAAAAACAATATTTTATGAATATCTATAGTATTTGACCAAAAATCTGAATATTTATTGAGGCATAACAGCAAACAAAATGTTTGCTGATCGTGTTTAGGAGCTTGTAAGTATATTATAGTGCAAAAATATACCAAAAACTACTTTTTGTTCTTGGTCCTGCTTTGGGGAAAAATTTATAACCTAAAAATTTTATAAATTGTTGTTCATTAGGCCCTGAAGTACAAAAATATAACAGCAGACATCGACTGCTGTTTTTAGCAGACTTTTTTCTATGAGTGTATCGGACTATCGAAAATCTGGCGATACATATATATGGGAGCTATAGCTAAATCTGGATCGATTTCGGTCAATTTTTTCACATATAGTAAGTACTATAAAAATTAGATTTGGCCAACTTTGAGTAAGAACGGTTAATAAATAAGGGACTTATGGCCAAATTTGGGAAAATCGGGCGATATATATATATATATATATATATATATATGTGATCTATATTTACATCTGAACCAATTTCGATGAAATTTGGCATACATAAAGGTTGGTCAATTGGATTACTATGTAGCAAATTTGACGCGGATCGGTTAGTAGATGAACGCAATCTGACCCCTGATCGAAATCGGGCGATACATATATGTATATGGGAGCTATATCTAAATTTGATCCGATTTTTTTCAAATTCAATAGCGTTCGTCCTTGTACCAAAAAAAAACGCCACATACCAAATTTCATCCATGTTGATGGTCGGCAGCTGGAAAATCCTTCACAAAGCTGGGAATGAGTAGTGCGTCAAGTGTCTTGGCTAATTGCGAGAGAAGGAAGCTCGGTCCGTACGTTTCACTCCTGCTACCGGGACAATTATTGGTTTAGCCATCAAGTTGAATGCTCGTAACCGATATCTAAATTTTGTCTAAATAGAAGACATGATGAAATTCCGAAAAGCCCTGTATAACATGTAGGCTGGTAAGTCCCCGGTCTGACACATAGATGGCGTCGCTACACAGAAAAAAATATCACCAAAATATTTCCAATTAAAAAGTTAATTGAAGTTGAATTTTTTTTTCAATTAATAAATTAATTGGTACAATTAACTTTTTAATCAAGATAGAAACATTAAGTTAATTAAGTCAATGATTGAAAATTTTATAATTTTTAATTAAAAAGTTAATTGATACAATAAACTTTTAATCATATTCGGAAGACTAAGTCAGTTAAAAAAGTGATTAACATTTTTTTAAATTTTTAATTAAAATTTTTTTTCAAACAATCAATTGTTAATCCAAATAAAAATTCTAAGCCAATTCAAAAGGTAATTGAAAATAGTTACATTTTTTTAAATTAATAAATTAATTGAGTTTTGCAATCAACATCAATTAAATTTTTAATTGAATCAATTAAAAAATTAATTGAAATTTGGTAATGAAATCAATTAATTTTTTAATCAAGATTTTTTTCTATGCCCAATTAAAACTGTGATTGATACTATCATTTTCGTGATTGAAGACATTTCAATTAAAAAATTAATTGGATCAATTAATTTCGTGATTGAATCAGAAAAAAATTTTTTGTGTGTAGTATTAAATGCATATTATTTTTATATAGTACCAACCTTCAAATGATTCGTGTCAAAATTTGACGTCTGTAAGCCAATTAGTTTGTGAGCGTCTTTTGTGAAGCAACTTTTGTTATAGTGAAAAAAATGGAAAAAAAGGAATTTCGTGTTTTTGATAAAATATTGTTTTCTGAAGGGAAAAACTTGGCTTGAAAATGAGTTTCCGGACTCTGCCCCAGGGAAATCAACAATAATTGATTGGTATGTAAAATTCAAGCGTGGTGAAATGAGAACGGAGGACGGTGAACGCAGTGGACGCCCGAAAGAGGTGGTTACCGACGAAAACATCAAAAAAATCCACAGAATGATTTTGAATGACCTAAAATGATGTTGATCGAGATAGCAGAGGCCTTAAAGATATCAAAGGAAAGTGTTGGTCATATCATTCATCAATATTTGGATATGCGGAAGCTCTGTGCAAAATGGGTGCCGCGCGAGCTCACATTTGACCAAAAACAACGTGTTGATGATTCTGCCCGGTGTTTGCAGCTGTTAACTCGTACTACACCCGAGTTTTTCCGTCGATATATGACAATGGATGAAACATGGCTCCATCACTACACTCCTGAGTCCAATCGACAGTCGGCTGAGTGGACTGCGACCGGTGAACCGTCTCCGAAGCGTGGAAAGACTCAAAAGTCTGCTGGCAAAGTAATGGCCTCAGTTTTTTGGGATGCGCATGGAATAATTTTTATCGATTATCTTGAGAAGGGAAAAACCATCAACAGTGACTATTATATGGCGTTATTGGCGCGGTTGAAGGTTGAAATCGCGGCAAAACAGCCCCATTTGAAGAAGAAAAAAGTGTTGTTCCACCAAGACAACGCACCGTGCCACAAGTCATTGAGAACGATGGCAATAATTCATGAATTGGACTTCGAATTGCTTCCCCACCCACCGTATTCTCCAGATCTGGCCCCCAGCGACTTTTTCTTGTTCTCAGACCTCAAAAGGATGCTCGCAGGGAAAAAATTTGGCTGCAATGAAGAGGTGATCGCCGAAAGTGAGGCCTATTTTGAGGCAAAACCGAAGGAGTACTACCAAAATGGTATCAAAAAATAGGAAGGTCGTTATAATCGTTGTATCGCTCTTGAAGGGAACTATGTTGAATAATGAAAACGAATTTTGACAAAAAAATGTGTTTTTCATTGTTAGACCGGGGACTTATCAGCCAACCTGTTAAGACTAAATTTATCCATAAATATTTATCCTCTTACTTCAAAGTAAAACTCAGTTGCTTTTACATATATTGCATCCATCAATGTATATTCTACTTTATTTAATAAAAGATTTAAAGCAAAGCATTTTCATATGAATTTCCTAATTCCAAGCACAGAGATATTGTAATATTTTATCTATGTTAAATATCTTATGATCATAGGGTATTTGTATAATAAATATCAATATTTAGGTTTTTTTTTTAATTAGAAGCTATAAAAATGATTTCGTTATTGTCATCGTTTACTATGAAGCGTTTTTGTTTTCATCTGAGTTGGATTTTGTTTTTAACACTGATATTCGTTTTTATTCGTTTAATTTCACTCATTGTAGTTGATTTTGTTTAGATTTTTTTGCTAAGAAGGATACGCTATAGCGTACACACAAACACAGAAACCGACATGATGAATAGTGATCTAAATCTTCGATTAAGGTTAAAATGGAAGACCCGTCGAAGAATTTAGCAGACTATCGGTTTTAGCCAAACGTTGTGGTCCTGATCCCACCTTCGTGTGTATAATATACTTGAGAAGATTTCGCTCATTTGTGGGTAATACAAAGTTACCATTTAGTATGGTATCTGTTGGTGACGATGAGGGTGATGCTTCCTCATCTATGGGTATGCCCTTAATATATTCGACACTGGATCCCGCATCATTGGGAAATGAGGTTTCGATGCCCTTTAAAACCGATGAGACATGCTCTTTGAGCACATATAAACAAGCATTTGGTCCCGCATCAAAGGTATAAGCTACTCGTGTTTTACCTACAGACATATTGTAGGCATGTACAAATGTTGCTATGGCATGTGACACATCGTTCATATAAACACAAGGAGGATAAGTGTCCAAAGCAATGGCATGGAATTGATTTGAATCCTGCATTGTGATTTTTGCAAATCTTTCAAAGTCTCGCTGTTTAATAGCCTCTGTGATGGCCTCTATACGTTCGGGAACACATTGTTTGGCACGATATTTGATTAGATCCGATGTTTCCACGGCTCTTTGCATGCCCTTGGTCGAACTGGTCTTTTTTCTCGCATCATTCACAACCAATATTAGGACATGCATATTTGGCCAATGGTTCGATGTTACCACAGGCAAAGCTATCGAATCACTTCCATCTGAAGCTTCACCTTTGTGCCAGCGTACAAAACCACCATGTAAACTACGGCATGCAGATCCGCTACCTTGGCGGGCTATTGCAGTTAACTCTTCATCTTGTACCCCATAGAGAGAGGCTAACGTATATACTAAGCAAGCATAACCGGCCGCACTTGAGGCCAAACCCGCAGCTGTGGGGAAGTTATTCCGTGACACAATGTGTAGCTTCCATTCAAGAGGGAATTTCAAAGTTTGACATTTGGCCAAAGCCAAGCGTTGCACTAAAATGAAAAAAAAACATACTATTAACATCTTTAATTATTATTGTTTGTCAAATAATTATAAATTAATAAGTAGTGGAAATGGTTCCATTTGGAAAGAATAACATGTGTATGTTGTTGTCTTTTTCATTAGAAGTTAGAGTATAAGACACAAAATAATCCCTTTTATAATAATTGTTAAAATAAATGAATAAAATGGACTTTTCGAGTTTTCGACATTTTGAAAATGTTGGTATTTTTAAAATAAATGACAACGTCTACACAAAATCTCAAATTTAGAAATATTTCAATCATATTTCTCTTTTAATTCAATATCCAGTCGATTTTCAAAGATATCAAAGGTCGACTTAGTTAATTTGAAGATTGCAACAAGCCGACTTCGATTTTTTGTAAAAAAAAATCGACTTTTCTATGCCTACACAGTAGAGTCCCGTAAAAGTGAATGTAATCGGTATCCATTTTCTGTAATTCTCACAATAATAATTTACTCACATTATATATGGAAAATGCAACATAATCTAGAGGAATTTAAAGAAAATTTTGTTTCTACCCATTTCGATTTTGTGACTTTTTAAAACGTTGAAAAACTTGACTTTTCATAGTTGTTAAGTTCAACATTCGCCTTTGTATTCTGGGATTGTGTTCATAACGTTGCTTTACCAACCAATTAGGATCGTATATATTTTTTTAATAAAAATGATCTCAGAGTTACCATAAAATATTTATGTCGCCTTTCAATTAAAAGTGGGCATTTCCCCGTTTTCGATAAAGCATTCGATAAACAGTCGATTAATCGAATTTAAAAAGTAGATTTCTATTTTTTGTCGATATGAATTTCGCGAGTGAAAAATTTTGACAAAATTTAATTTCTACAGAAAATTTTACCAAAATTTAATATCTATAGAAAATTTTACCAAAATTTTATTTCTAAGAAAGTTTTGCCAAAATTTTATTTCTATAGAAAATTTTGCCAAAAATTTTATTTCTATACAAAGTTTTGTTCAAATTTTATTTCTATAGAAAATTTTGTCAAAATTTTATTTCTATAGAAAATTGTGTCAAAATTTTATTTCTATAGAAAATTTTGCCAAAAAAAAAAAAAAAAAAAAAAAAAAAATCGCCATATCTTTTTCTATTTATGTATTAAATATCTAACTTGCTAATGTTTCCAGTAAATTCGCTGCGAAAAAGTGGTCATGGTGTATATTTTCACTACCGCAAGACTCTTATCGTCATATTTGGCAAAAACTAACCCACATTCAGTTACACTACTGCTATTTGCGATAAGCTCAAATGTAAAAATAAGGCAGGAATGAATGAAGCAACCTTATTGCACACAGTCATAGAAAAAAGTCTGCTAAAAACATGGTTCAACTTAAAAAAAAAATTTCATATAATCTCATGTGTAGAAAATTTTATTTTTGCATAGGTATGTATACAATATTTTTATAATATTAAATTGAGCCGACGGGCTTTTTGGGCAGCAAATAAATCAATTACTTCTTCAGTCGGCACATTTATTCGGCGATGAACCGACATTAATGCCAATCCATTGAGTCTACTCTCGCTAGTCGAATTTCTAAGATACGTCTTTAATCTCTTCATTGTTGAAAATGAAAGTTCGGATGAGTACGTAGTAACTGCAGGGATGGAAAATGCAGTACTATAGTACTTTTTTCAATACTTTTTCATCCCGTAGTACCCCCGCGAATGATTCAGTACTTTTTGTGTAGACATTTTTGAGTCGATATCAGATTTATGGTACAATAGCTTTGACAAAATATTTTAATATTTTGAGAAAGTCTTTATCAACCTTATTTGCTAATAGTCTTTTACAAATATGGCAAAACAGACATGTTCATGTGGGAAGAAAATCTCGATTTTGTAAAAGACATAGTCAAAAACAGGATTTTATTGAACTTCAAGAATGTTTTAGTCGAAAATAGAATGCGATTCTATATTATCGACTTGTTAATTCGATAGAAAATGTTGTCAAAATTTTATTTCTATATAGAATTTTTGCAAAATTTTATTTTTATAGAAAATTTTGTCAAAATTTTATTTCAATTGAAAATTTTGTACAAATTTTATTTCTATAGGAAATTTTTGCAAAATTTTATTTCTATAGAAAAAATTTTGCAACACTTTTTTCTACAGATTTTTTTTGCAAAATTTTATTTTCTTTAAAATTTAGTCTCTTGACAATAATTTTCCAGTGAAATTTTTGTTGAAATTTAGTAAAAAGTACCTTTCCGCTCAAAAAATACCTTTTTTGTACTTTCTTAAAAATTGTATTTTCCATCCCTGAGTAACTGGCAAAGTGACCAAAATTTTTAAAAGAATATGTACGTTTGGAAATATCTCTTTATTGCTTCCATCGCTGAATTAGGCAGATTCTTTTCGCAGGTTTTGCGCCATTTCATTTACACGTGTGTCTTTGGCTGTTTCGTTGTTGTTGCTGTGGCCAAACAAAGCGAGTCATGTTCACAAAAAGAACAACAAACACAAATAAAAAGCAGAAAGACATTTTCTAAAAATGAAATTTGTGGTGCGAGAACAAAAACAATTTGTTTTTTTCGACAGCCGTTTGACGGGCTTTTCAACAAGTATTCTATGATTTGTGCAAGTTTTATAGGTAAGCGTTTTTCAAAATAAAACCTCCAGCTTTTCTTCAACATCTTCGATAAGATTTTTCTATGCAGCTAAAAATATATATTTATTTATATAAAAATATTCATTCATTTCGGGGGGGTTTGATCCCCCTCATCCCCCCCCCCCCCCCCTGAATCGGCCTTGGCCATCAGATTTTGTACAGCCACCTTGTCCACCTTCTTCGCCGCAGAAAGCCAGTTTGCCTTGAACTGCTGCTCGTCGTTAGCAGTTTTTTTGGTCGGAGCTCTGGCGTGTTGGGAGGGTTCTTGTCCTTGGGAACCACCTGTACGTTGTTGGCGGCGTACCTTTTTATCGTAATGACAAGATGCCAAATCCGGCCAAAACAATACGGAACAACCGTGTTTCTTCAGGAAAGGCAGCAGACGTTTATTCAAACACTCTTTCACGTAAATTTCTTGGTTGACAGTCCCGGAAGCTATGAAAATGCTGCTTTTCAAGCCACAGGTACAGATGGCTTGCCAAACCAGATATTTCTTTGCGAACTTTGACAGTTTTATGTGCCTTAAAATATCTGCTACCTTTCCCCTTCTTTTTGCCGTATAAAACTCCTGTCCCAGAAGCTGCTTGTAGTCGGATTTGACGTAGGTTTCGTCGTCCATTACCACGCAGTCAAACTTCGTCAGCATTGTCGTGTACAGCCTCCGGGATCGCGCTTTGGCCGTCGTATTTTGTTTATCATCGCGATTTGGAGTCACTACCTTCTTGTAAGTCGATAGTCCGGCTCGTTTTTTGGCTCGATGCACGGTTGTAGACGATACACCCAGCTTATTTGCGGCATCTCGGAGAGAGAGGTTAGGTTAGGTTAGGTTAGGTTATGTGGCAGCCCGATGTATCAGGCTCACTTAGACTATTCAGTCCATTGTGATACCACAGTGGTGAACTTCTCTCTTATCACTGAGTGCTGCCCGATTCCATGTTAAGCTCAATGACAAGGGACCTCCTTTTTATAGCCGAGTCCGAACGGCGTTCCACATTCCAGTGAAACCACTTAGAGAAGCTTTGAAACCCTCAGAAATGTCACCAGCATTACTGAGGTGGGATAATCCACCGCTGAAAAACTTTTTGGTGTTCGGTCGTAGCAGGAATCGAACCCACGACCTTGTGTATGCAAGGCGGGCATGCTAACCATTGCACCACGGTGGCTTAGGGTTTCGCTTGAAACTACCGGGGGTTAGGGTTTCGATTGAAACTACCGGCAACTCTCTTTGTCGTCTCAGCGGCTTCCGGTTCTCGATTTCCCCCCGATCCAGACTTCCTGGCTGTCGACAAACGTTCCCCAAACACTTTAATTACATTTGTACCGGTTGATTTGGCAACTTTTAGCGATTCTGCCAGCTTTGCGTGCGAGTAGCTCGGATTTTCGCGATGCGCGAGCAAAATTTTGATATGCTGCTCTTCTTGCTTGGACGGCATTTTGACAACTGAAGAGTGAATTCCAAAATCAAAATAGGAGCAACATTCTACACACACACACCTTCAAAATGAGGGGTGTTCAGGTTTTTTAAATGCAAAATTGAAAGAAATACGTCAAGTTTATATTGACCAAATTTTGACCGTATCACCCTTTAAATACGATCAGCAAACATTTTGTTTGCTGTTATGCCTCAATTCGATAAATATTCAGATTTTTGGTCAAATACTCTTGATATTCATAAAATATTGTTTTAATTATTTTAGAATAGCTCCTAAGTTGACATTTTTATTTGTTTTAGCCAAAATAAAACATTTTTTAGTGTAAACGAGCTTTAAAAATAGCAGGAAATGTTTGCTATTTCAGCAAACAGTGACTGCTGTCCCTTTTTCAACAGACTTTCTGCTGTTTTAGCAGACTTTTCTGCTGTCCCTACTAACAAATTTCATTGGATGTACGTACACATAAGACTATTGGGCGGTAAGTGTTGAACAATGGAGTTCTAATGTGCACTTTCTTGTATTACATTTTACAAAATAAGTTTTTTTTTCATAAAACTACATTTTTATTGTAGTCTTTGTTGTTCCCACCTAAACCTTTGTCCTCGGCAATTATGGATGTGTAGTTAATAATTGAAACGTAGTCGTTTTGGCTAGCATCTATTCACCCAAAAAAAAAAAAAAAAACAGTATTTAAAAAAAATTACAATGGACTATGGAACAAAGCTTAAATGATGTATGGTAATGAATTTAGAAACTCAGTTTATTTATATGATAAGTAATTCCTCTTTGGGGTCACTTCGTTTTGACCCATATTATACATATTCCAATAGCGAACATTAAAGATGAAATATAGTTAGTTAATATGCATAAAAGGTTATCTACAAAACATAGGTTAACAATCTCGTAGCAAGAAACAAAGTAAGCTCAACAATCCCATGGAAACGTCGAATTGACCTAATGACTTTCGGAATGATATTTCTGGGAGTCATATGTTCATACACCTCAAAATTGGTAAGCTTTTATAGTAAATAAAAAAAAAAAAACAGAAAAATGTTAGCTATTTTCTAGAAAATTAAGTGAATTTTTGTTGTTCCCGAGTAAAAATTGAAAGATCTAATGTGATATGATTAGATATGAGCAGATCCGAATAATGGTAAGATGTAATCATTTAATTATATGGAAATATATTTGATCAGATCTCAAAATTGGCCCAGATCTAATGTCTTAGATATAATTATATCTATCCCTATGTGCAGTTAGATCAGATGTTAGATCTGGGTATATATGGAATTACATATAATTCTATCTAATTCTATATCATGATATCTGGGTGTATCTGCCGAGATCTGGAGGGGCCAATTTTGAGTTCTAATAATATCTAATTATATCCACCAATTTTTACACGGGTTTTTTGTTTTTTAATTCTGATATAGATTTTTATAGGACGCCAAGTTAAAAATCATGGATTTTTTGGAATTTTGAAGAGCCGACTCTTGGAAGATTTTAAAAGTCGATTTTTTGAGTTCTAAACTTTTTCAAAAATTAGAGTCGATTTTTTTACATTTTTAAATTTGGAATTATATAAGATGCTAGGTTAAAAAGCATAACGGTGATATATTCCAAATATATTCCTGTTTTTAAAACAAATATGTATCAATTTCAAAGAGATAACAAAGATTAACAATTCCTAAAGTTTCTTCGGCTAGGGATCAAAAAGTCGACATTTCCAAAATTTGGAAGAGTCGATTTTTTTAAAGAAGGAAAAGTTAACTTTTCGAATTTTTAAAAAATGTGAACATTTTTAAGCTACGGTTAAACCGGATAATTTTACACACTCACATTCCCGTTATGTCTCTACTTATAGTCTCCAGATAGACTCAGATTTACCGTAGACATATTTGCATTATATTCCCCTTTTGATACAATGTCGACTTTGGATTTTTTCGTTAAAATTCGACTTCGACTCTTGTAGCCCTAGGCTATCCGGCAATTTTTGTCATAACGACTAACACTACATTTTGGCACAGAGTACCCGTTTTTAGATTTTTTAATTTTGGCTGATTTTACAACAAAACATGAACGGCTATGTTTCATTCAATTTTTAGGTATATGATTTAATATTGCATTAAATCAATTTCATATTTGGTGAATATATAAAACAAACTATACGCACTATTTATATGCAGAATAGGAATTTTAATGAGAATCCAAAAGTCGAATATTTTATTTTTTCAGAATAAAAAAAAAAGTCTACTTTCGACTAATCGATTTTTTTTAAAGTCAACATTCAAATTTTCCGACCTTCGAATATTTTATTTTTTCAAGAATTTAAAAAAGTCTATTTTCGAATAATCGATTGTTTTTAAAAGTCAACTTTTAAACTTTCCGACCTTCCTTCCAAATTTGGAAAAGTCGACTTTTATGATTATTGAATAGTCGACTTTTGACGTCGTGACTTTCGACTTCTTGCAAAAAGCATCATCGCATTCCCCTTGCAAATCAAATTCGACTTTTTCGTAATGGTCAGATTAGTCGATATAGATCAACAAGAAAAGCCTCTTAGTTAATTTGACTCGATTTAAAAAAAAATCCAAAAGACGATTTTGAAGACTTCAAAATTGAGAATTTCAAAAAGCCTTCGACTTTCTTTTTTGACGAAATGTAGATGAGATGAAAGTTCGATTAAAGTCTTGGCATACATATGAAGACTGATGCGGACATTAGCTATATAACATTATTGGAACACATTGGAACATATTTTGTAAACTTCAACAGTTAAGTGATTTTGCATTTTAATGTACATACGTAAATATACCTTCGAACGCATTAATAATTTATTTTGTTGTTGTTGAGTTTTTGTCACTTTTAATAGTACTCACAGGCTTTTAAACATCTCATTATACGAGGATTATCTTCAAACGGCACCTCTTCACCATTGAGCCACATTCGATGTTCTTTGTAGGTTGCACATGCTGAGGCAGTGGTCTTGGCACACATCTACATATAGGGAAAAACGAAAGTGGAAAAGCAAACAAAAGCAAAGTTTTTTTTAAGAAAGTCCATGTCAAAGGTTGTTATGTGTTTCATATGCATACACAATTTGGATTTATATATCTTATGTATGTGCATGTGTGTACGTTATAAGCATGATGATTCTTGTCAGGAGAGGTTGCGGTTTAGGTAGACTATTTCATTTTTATATGATTGAGGACCATACACATTTTCCCATTATTTTTTGGAAAGCTTCGAAAAAAAGTCTTCAAAATGCATGTTACAAAACTCGACCTATATTTTTGAATTGTACACTCCCTTAATATTTAACATAATATTATAGTCCTTATTTGTAATTTAGTCAATAATCTCAACCCTTTATGATACAGATATTGAATTCTATGTGGACGAAGATCGTCGCAGGAGTATTATCCTATTTCTAGGGATCCTCCATGGTCTTATTTGGTTAGTTCGGCCATCGATTATAGATTACATAGATAATCCGTTTCTCTACGTGAAAAAAATGTTTCATTTCTAAAGATTTAAAATTTTCAGATATTTCGTCTGATTTATTCGTAAAGAGTCAGATCCAAATATAAATTTTCCGGCATTTGCTTTTGTGTTGAGCACATCCGCTCAAAATTAAATTTCATATTTTCACGGTTACGGTCGCAATTTTTTGTGCAAATATAAATTTTTAAATCGGACTGCGTGAACATGATTAAACTTGTGATTTCTCACCGCTTCACTTAAGTATCCACATGAATCCTGTTCATACCTGCCTGGTATGCTGCCTAATCTAAAGACTCTTTTTGAAATGCTGTATATCCCGCTTTAAATAATAACGAATAACCCTTACATTCCTGGGTGGTGATTTTCTATCTGTAGGATGGTAGTTACTGCGATAATAACCCACACACAAAAAAATTTTTTCTGATTCAATCACAAAATTAATTGATCCAATTAATTTTATAATTGAAATGTCTTCAATCACAGAAATGATAATATCAACTAAAAAATTAATTGACAGTCAATTAAAAAATTATTGATCCAATTAAAAAAATTAATTGATACTATTAATTTGTGTGATTGATTTTTGTTTCAATTAAAAAAGTTGTAGAATCAATTAAATTTTTAATTGAATATTTCTTAAAACTCAATTAAGATTTTAATTGGAAAAATTTTCGTGAAATTTTTTTCTGTGCAGGTGATACTGCTTTGACAACATATAATTAGAGTCTACGGACGTTGAGGATCTTGGTGTCCACATAAAGATGATCCAGTGGCGTACTTCGGATACATCCTGTCGCAGATCTGTATGTTATTCCATTGTATATCACTTGTTTGAGGTGTCCACTGCGTTGACGCTGCATATTTTACCACTGACCGGGCAATTGCATTATTGGTTGTCCACAAGGTTTCTTTTTCCGAACCCCAAGTGCTGTCTTCAATTGAGGACTTTTTTCAGAAACTGACTCATTGAATGCAAGGTAGAGGTGTGCACGTGAGTAATATTGTGCTCACGCACACTCACGACGGAAAAATCTTATTCACGCACACTCACGCACGATATTTTTTGGTAGGACTCACGGTCACGCACGCTCACGAAAAGAAAATGTATACTCACGAACACTCACGCACGAAAATCTTTTAAATGTCATGACTCACGAAAAATATCGTGACTCATGAAAAATGTCGTGACTCACGAATAATTTTATGAGTGATTTACCTATAGAACCTGACTGAAAACATGGGTATGGTTAAAATCGAGCGCGTTATAAAACTCTCACCACCTAGGATGTCACTAAAATTATAAATGAATTCAACTCGTAAGCATTTTATGTTCGTAAGCGGGATTATTTTCCTGAGCGTGTTTTTCCGAAATTCGTTACTCACGCACTCTCACGAAGATATTATTTTCGTGACTCACGATCACGCACAACATTTGGTTGGTTAATCACGCTCACGCACACTCACACCGTTGCCGTCAGCGTGACTCACGACTCACGCGTGAGTCACGAAAATGTTCGTGAGTCACGACAATTTCGTGTCACGTGCACACCTCCAATGCAAGGTAGACGTATTGTTAACCATTGCACCGCTGTGGTTCTCAAATCCAAAGTGGAGGGTATATGTTTTCTTAAGAAGATATTTTCATTTTCGGTCGAGTGGTAGTTCGTATATGGTTCCTTCGAACCCTATTCTTATACGCCATTCACATTACACTTCCAAACCCCACTTTAACGAGATTTCAACTGTCATTTGCAATAAAAACAAGTATATACGGACTTAAGTTTGGCCGGGCCAAATCTTAAATACCCACCACCATGAATCAAATATATTTGTTTCCTTTCAAAACTCTTCATCGTAGCGGATTACTTAAAAATATATAGAATTTCAGGTTGATTTGATGATAGATACACCGCCAAGCAGACATATATACCAATTCATGGACCGTCAAATCGGCATATCTGTCTATAAGGGGACTATACCAAAGCCTAGATTGATTCACAGCATACTCGCCACACATATTTACGGATCTAAAATGCTTATAGATTTTGAATTTCAGACAAATCTGATAAAAATTGGGATGTCTAGATGCTCTAGAGATCTAATCGGTCTATATGTGGGAAATACCAAAACATGGACCGATATTAGGCACACTTATTCATGGAATATCTCGTATATTTTCAATTTCAGGCAAATCGGATACAATTTCGGATGTCTAAACACTTAAGAAGTCAAAGAGGGAGATCGGTCTTTATGGGGGCTATATCAAAATATGGACCAATATTCGGCTTACTTATGTGTGGATCAAAAATACCTCTAGATTTTCAATTTCAAGTGAATCGCATAAAATTTGCTGTCCAAGAAGTGAAATCAGGTGATCGGGCTATATGGGAACTATACCAAAACGTGAATCGAATCGCACCGTATTCGGCACACTTATTTATGCAACCAAAATACCTCTAGATTTTGAATTTCACGCATAGCGAATAAAAATTGCTTTGGGCAGATGCTCAAACCCCCAATTAGGGGTGTCAGTTTGTATGGGGGCTATATCAAAATCTGGAACGATATAGCCCATCTTCGAACTTGACCTGCCTGCATGCAAAATACATGTTTGTTAAAAAGTTTCAGCACGACAGCTTCATAATTGAAGACTGACGCGTAATTACAACAGACAGCCAGACAGACTGACATTGCTATATCGTCTTAGAATTTCTCCCTGATCAAGAATATATACATCTTATGTAGTTATAAATCGATGTGTTACAAACGTAATGACAAACTTATTATACCCCTATCATCATTCTATGGTGGTGGGTATAGAAGGTGATCTCAAGCCTTAAAAAAATTTGGATTTTCTGCGTAATGTGTAGGGCTTATTGAAGTATTTCTTTTCTCAGTTTTAAACCTATATTTTGTACTACAAACGGAATAAGCAGTAACTTGCCAATGGAAAACCCAGTAATATGGCGATAATGGTATTTGTTCATAATCCTCTACTTTTCTTTTTTCCCCAAAGTGTAATGGGTTATCCTTAATTTTTGTTCACTTTACTCTGTATCCCTTTCACTACCGAAGTAAACCTAATATTAAAAACTTTAATTTTTCTTCTGTTTTTACTTGTACTAACAGCATGTAGAACAAAAAATGTCATTTTGAGAACTTACCTCAACTACTTCAAGAGCTATATGAGCTTGTTCTGAAAACTTGATTCTTGAATTGTGACCAAATGGCCTTACGAAAATAAGCGCTATTTGGCCTATAATATCTTTCACAGTGTGAGAAAAAATACAAAAAAGAACCCGTAAAAGTATCAGCTATAGTTTTTGTATAAATTTCATTTACTAGAAATATACAGTAGGAAAATTGTCTCAAATGTTCGTATTTTTCGTTTATTGTTTAAAAAGTTCATAAAAAATTATTTTAGTGCTTACCAATACGGAAAATATGTATAGCTTATTTAGATTAAAGCCTCTACTTTAAAATAACACCGAGAAATAAATCGAAACTAAGTTGCAAAATATAATTTGGTGTCTTTTTCGAATGTCCTTGTAAGTGGACATCGGTAGTGAAAGGGATATTTTTATACCATCCACCATAGGATGGGGGGCATATTAACTTTGTCATTCCGCTTGTAACAAATCGAAATATTGCTCTAAGACCCCATAAAGTATATATATTCTGGGTCGTGGTGAAATTCTGAATCGATCTGAGCATGTCCGTCCGACCGTCCGTCTGTTGAAATCACGCTAAATTCCGAACGGAATAAGCTATCGACGTGAAACTTGGCACAAGTAGTTGCTATTGATGTAGGTCGGATGGTATTGCAAATGGGCCATATCGGTCCACATTTACGTATAGCCCCCATATAATCGGACCCCCAAATTTGGCTTGCGAGGCCTCTAAGAGAAGCAAATTTCAACCGATCCGGCTGAAATTTGGTACATGGTGTTAGTATATGGTCTCTAAAAACCATGCAGAAATTGGGTGACATCGGTCCATAATTATATATAGCTCCCATATAAACCGATCACCAGATTTGACCTCCGGAGCCTCTTGGAAGACCAAAATTCATCTGATTCAGTTGAAATTGGGTACGTGGTGTTAATATATGTGGCCTCAAACTCCCATGCAAAAATTGGTCGATATCGGTCCATAATTATATATAGGCCCCATATAAACCGATCCCCAGATTTGACCTCCGGAGCCCCTTGGAAGAGCAAAATTCTTCCCATTCGGTTGAAATTTGGTACGTGATGTTAGTATATGGTATCCAACAACCATGCAGGAATTGGTTCATTTCAGTCCATAATTATATATAGCTCCCATATAAACCGATCCCCAGATTTGATCTCCGGGGCCTTTTGGAGAAGCAAAATTCATCCGATCTGGTTGAAATTTGGTACGTGGTGGTAGTATATGATATTTAACAACCATGCCAAAAGTGGTCCATATCAGTCCATAATCATACATAGCCCCTATATAAACCGATCCCGAGATTTGGTTTTGGAGCCTCTTGGGGGAGCAAAATTCATCCGAGTGAGTTGAAATTTGGTACATTGTGCTAGTATATGGCCGTTAACAACGATGCCTAACTAGATCCATATCGGTTTATAGTTATTTATAGCCCGTATTTCAATTCTGGCTCTCTACGTACCGTGCAAAAAGTCCATATCGATTCGTAATTATTTGTAGACTTAACTATACATAACTTTTTTGTCTAATATATACCACGTATGGACTAACTCACAATTTAGAAAACGATGTTAACCCTGGAAAGTCATCCTTATTTTTTATACACTAACGTCATCCTTCGTCATTTTGACTACGGCTTATTTCAAGACGCCATAATTTACACCGTAAGCAAAAATGAGAGCCAAAACTGAGTTTATTTTCTTATTCAATTTGTTTTTAATTAGTATAAAACAAAAAATCATAAAATTCTTGAATTAGTATTACTCAAATTTATCATTTCCCAATGGACTAAAATGCATTTTAAATCGAAAATGAAATTACGCGTCGTCATTTTGACGAAGGATGACTGTCCAGGGTTAAGAAGTTTTAAGATACCACAACCCAAGTAATTCGATTGTGAATGACAGTCTTTCGTAGAAGTTTCTACGCAATCCATGGTGGAGGGTACATAAGATTCGGCCTGGCCGAACTTACGGCCGTATATACTTGTTAGTCTTAAAATTCTAAAGACTCAATTTTCCCTAATTTATATATGGCTAAACTTTTTGAATTATCGTTTGAGTAGCATATCTGCTATATCTAAGCATTTTCTATATTAGAAATTTTGTTCCCTCAAAGGGTATTGGCAAAAGTTGGAGTTAATTTGGCTTTTGAGAGGCTGTTATAAATCAGATTCTCCAAATCTCACCAAAATTGGCTATGTGACCTGTAAAGTGCATATTACTATCACTTTGCATACCATGGAATTGGGGTATGGATATATGTAAGTATATTTGTAATTCTACATACCTACATAAGGTATTTGGGTTATGTATTGTGTGTTGGTCGTCATAAATAAAATCAGTACACATATTGGCAATTGTACATATGTAAATATGAGAAAGTATTACATACATATGTATGTATTTTATCCTTACCTCATCAGTACTTAATGTCATACTCAAGGAATCATTTATGGGTAATATCAGCTCCTCATCTCTTTTGCCCCCTGTCAAATATACAAATAGAAAAGGCAGAAGTTTTCATAGAAAATTACGGTGGAAATCCAAATAAATATTAAAAGTGAAAGTTCTACACTTAACATGTATATACCAAAGCCCTTAATTGTACTTACAATATTTAATTAATGCTATATTAACTGGTGCTATACAGGTTTCAATAAACATAATTCACTGGTATTTACTTAACGTATTGAGTAGAAAAACAAAAGAAGTTTAAAATACTGTCAACAATTTAGTTCAGATAATTGGTCCAAATCGGGATATCAAAAGTCCCAAGTTATTGGTATGAAAATGTACGAGAAACTAACTTTCGCACGAAAAACAAACTGCACAGACATACTGTCAACAAACATCAACAGCAGTGTTGCCAGGCGATTTTTGAATCTTGCCTTCGAATCGTAAGAAAAAAACCCAAATTGGTCTAGATTTATTTCAAAGAAGAACGCAAAAAGATTTTATGTAAATAGATACAAAATGGGTTTCCAAATTTTGTGAAAAAAAGAAAATCTTAAGTATACACTGCAAAAATTCAAATATCAAAACAACCAAAATACCTAAAATTCTTAATCTTCTGCAGTTACATTGTACTTGTTGCTGTAAAATTATGACACCCATAATTAAGGGAATATTTAAGTCTTAAATGATTCCAGCCGTTGAAGTTAACATACGAATTCATAATTTGTTTCTAATTGTGTCGAATTTTGAAAATGCTCTAGCGAAAGTAATACTCTTTACAGATTATCAGTTATTCCGGACGGAATGTCGGTGTTTGTAAAGAATCTTACAATGTGTCGGATCGATACGACTTGTCGGCGATGACTAAATAATCGGTAAATGTGTTATCGATCCCATAAACATGCAGCAGTATCGATTATGCCTTCGGGCTTAACTTATAATGTGCACAATATATGAGATATGTTCGACACGAGCACTGTCGTCCGGAATAACTGATCGTCTGTAAAGCGCATAATGCTAATGCATACTTGCTTAAATGTAGGAACTTGGGTTGACCTCTTTCTCCAAATTTGTGGCGGAATTGCTCCGAATGTCTTTGAATAACTTTACAAGATGTCGAATTTTTTACCTCTAAAAATCCCCCTAACAAATGTTAGCCCTAAATGTTACCGCAGCCTGGCAACCCAGACCAACAGCTGTGTTAGGAAGTGTTCAGAGAGCGGGTTCTTTTTAAAGCGTTGCCATTTTCCTTTAATATATATGGTAGGTAGCTATGATAACTCTAGGTGTTTAGCATAGATATTCACCCAGCTAACGACAACAATTGCCGACAGAGAGCATATACGACAAAATAGGACCAGATAGACTTGATAACAACTGCATTTTTATTCCGTAAAGGTGGGTACTACATTCGGGTTTCAAGTTAAAAATCACTTTATTATACCCTCCACCATGGGATGTGGGTATATTAACTTTGTCATTCCGTTTTTAACACATCGAAATATTGTTCTAAGACCCCATAAAGTATATATTCTGGGTCGTGGTGAAATTCTGAGTCGATCTAGGTTGGGCTAGGTTAGGTGGCAGCCCGATGTATCAGGCTCACTTAGACTATTCAGTTCATTGTGATACCACATTGGTGAACTTCTCTCTTATCACTGAGTACTGCCCGATTCCATGTTAAGCTCAATGACAAGGGACCTCCTTTTTATAGCCGAGTCCAGTGAAACCACTTAGAGAAGCTTTGAAACCCTCAGAAATGTCACCAGCATTACTGAGGTGGGATAATCCACCGCTGAAAATCTTT
Organism: Haematobia irritans; assembly: GCF_050003625.1. Taxonomy (NCBI): domain Eukaryota; kingdom Metazoa; phylum Arthropoda; class Insecta; order Diptera; family Muscidae; genus Haematobia; species Haematobia irritans. Next base: position 121,290,806 of record NC_134400.1, read on the forward strand.
TTTGGTGTTCGGTCGAAGCAGGAATCGAACCCACGACCTTTTTGTATGCAAGGCGGGCATGCTAACCATTGCACCACGGTGACTCCCGTGGTGCAATGGTCGAGCTAAGCATGTCCGTCCGTCTGTTGAAATCACGTTAATTCCGAACGAAACAAGCTATCGACTTGAAACTTGGCATAAGTAGTTGCTATTGATGTAGGTCGGATGGTATTGCAAATTGTCCATATTGGACCACTTTTACGCATAGGCCCCATATAAAGCGATCCCCCAGATTTGGCTTGCGGAGCTTCTTTGAGAAGCAAATTTCATCCAATCCGGTTGGAATTTGGTACATGGTGTTAGTATATGGTCTCTAACAACCATGCAAAAATTGGTCCATATCGGTCTATAATTATATATAGCCCCCATAACATATAAACCGAGTCCCAGCTCTCCGACCTCCGTAGCCTCTTGGAGGAGCAAAATTCATCCGATCCGGTTGAAATTTGGTACAAGCTGTAAATACATATATGGTATCTAACAACCATGCAAAAATTGGTCCATATCGGTCCATAATTATATATAGCCCACATAAACCGATCCCCAGATTTGAACTCCGGAGCCTCTTGGAAGAGTAAAATTCATCCGATCCGGTTGAAATTTGGTACGGGAGAATATAGATTGGATCAGATTCAATGGTCAAGGAGTCAAATATGGAGAGAAATCAAGATAAGATGGAAAATGTACCTCTGTAATTCTACAGACAAAAACCGTAAAGATTGGATACACCAGGTATGTAGACCCAGATTACCTTATATGTTCCAAAACGGATAGGGATATATCCCAATTTCTAATTTAATATATTTGTAATTGCTATTACATGGGGAAACGGCCTTTGTGCTCCGAGGTACCAGTGTTATGTACCAATCGGTACAGTTTCGACAGGTATTTATCCCTAGCGTCGTCTAGTCTTTAATTTGATCAATTAACCACAACCTTTTTCTTTTAATTTAGTAAAATACTGACCAGAGAGGTTGATAACTGAAATACATGGTTTGACAAATGAACTTTCTCGATAGCTGGTGAAGTCGGCAGATTTCAGATTTTACTTCTGAACCATTTAAACCGACATTTTTACATTAAGATTATAGCAAGTATCAATATGTCATGTCCACCAATGGGGTGGGGGGTAATCTGCAACAGTGCCTATAGTACCGATTTTCACCATTTTGCGTCCATATCATTTAAATATGGACTCCTTGACACATGTTTTTGATTTTTGCCGCATACACTGAAAAAACAGTGAACCCACCAGGAAAGATAACTTTCGATTAATTTTAGAAAATTTGGAACTTTTTTAGAAAATTTTAACTAAACGGTATTACAAGCGCTGGCATCACTCCGATATGGCAAAAATAAGTAAATATTTTTCGACAAATTCAAGAAAATTTATTAGACATAACTAAATTTTTTCAGTAGTTAAAGAAAATTTTGTAGTTTTAAGAGAAATCTTGGAGTTCAAAATTGCAAGAATGTCTTTAGTGACATACGAAGTTCATGATGGACACATTTTTTGTAAAATTTACAAATTTAAAGAAATAATGAACTATTTTGTAAGAAATACGAAATTAGGAAATCTTTATGCTTTATTTGTGTATAACTTTTTCCCGTTTTTTAGTTCATTTAACTAACATACGCAAAAAATTATTTAACTAAAATAAACTTTTTCCAAACATAATGATTCTATGAACTAATATAAAGTTAATATGGCTTTAGTGAAATAGAGGGTTCACTTTTTTTTGAGTGTAGGATGATTTCCAATTCATGGCGAAGTGCATACAAGCTGATTTATAATGAACATAATCGTGCCATTTTCATGATTTGATATCAAATACATTGTTTTTAAATTTATACTATACATAATTTAAATAAAATAAAATATAATATTTAATTGGGAAGGAATTAGTTTTTAATTCAGTCAGGAGTAATATTAAGGTCGGGCAACAGAACCGAATGATGAAGGTAGCTATAACCGATGTCGTCGGCAGACCCAATCAACACCATATGAGTTGTGTCGACCGAATCAGTCGGGTGACACAACTGCCAGTGGTAGTTGCTACAACTGCCAAAAGGAAGTTGGCAATAAATTCGATTGTCAAAACCAATCTGTATTCTCTGTATAACAACCATGCAAAAATTGGTATATATCGGTCCATAATTATATATAGCCCCCATATAAACCGATCCCCAGATTTGAACTCCGGAGCCTCTTGGAGGAGCAAAATTCATTCGATCCGGTTGAAATTTGGAACGTATATTAGTATATGGCCGCTAACAACCATGCCAAAATTGGTCCATATCGGTCTATAGTTATATATAGCCGATCCCCAATCGCACAAAAATTGGTCCATATCGGTTCATAATCATTGTTGCCACTCGAGCCAAAAATAATCTAACAAAATTTTAATTCTATAGAAAATGTTGTCAAACTTTTATTTCTATAGAAAATTTTGATAAAATTTTATTTCAATAGAAAATTTTCTCGAAATTTTATTTCTATATTAAATTTTCCCAAAATTTTATTTCTATAGAAAATTTTCGTAAGATTTTATTTCTATAGAAAATTTTCTCAACATTTTATTTCTATAGAAATTTTTTTAGTTCTATAGAAAATTTTATCAACATTTTATTTCTATAGAAAATGTTGTTAAGATTTTATTTCTATAGAAAATTTTGTCAAATTGAATTATATACGTATTTAATCGGCCTTTTTATACCCTGCGCCACACTGTGGAACAGGGTATTATAAGTTAGTGCATAGGTTTGCAACACCCAGAAGTAGACGAGATAGACACATGGTGTCTCTGGCAAAAATGCTCAGGGTGGGCTCCTGAGTCGATATAGCCATGTCCGTCTGTCCGTGAACACATTTTTGTTATCAAAGTCTAGGTCGCAGTTTTAGTCCAATCGACTTCAAAATTGGCACAAGTATGTGTTTTGGCTCAGAATAGATCTCTATTGATTTTTGAAGAAATCGGTTCAGATTTAGATATAGCTCCCATATGTATATTTCACCCGATATGGACTTATATGGCCCCAGAAGCCAGAGTTTTACCCTAATTTGCTTAAAATTTTGCACAAGAAGAACAATTAGTACTAGAGTCAAGTGTGCCAAATTTTATTGAAATCGGTTCAGATTTAGTCGGTTTAGATTTAGATATAGCTCCTATGCATATGTTTTTCTGATTTCGACAAAAATGGTCAAAATACCAACATTTTCCTTGTAAAATCGCCACTGCTTAGTCGAAAAGTTGTAAAAATTACTCTAATTTTCCTAAACTTCTAATACATATATCGAGCGATAATCATAAATAAAGTTTTGCGAAGATTCCTTAAAATTGCTTCAGATTTAAATGTTTCCCATATTTATACCCTGCGCCACACTGTGGAACAGGGTATAAACAGGGAATTAGTAGTGAAGTCAAGTGTGCCAAATTTTATTGACATCGGTTCAGATTTAGATATAGCTCCCATATATATCGTTCACCCGATTTACACTCATATGACCACAGTTGCCAATCTTGTACTCAGATTTAATTGAAATTTTACACAGGGAGTAGAATTAGCATTGTAGCTATGCGTGCCAAATTTGGTTGAAATCGGTTCAGATTTATATATAGCTCCCATATATAGCTTTCGGCCGATTTACACACATATGACCACAGAGGTCAATTTTTTGCTCCGATTTAGTTGAAATTTTGCACAGGGAGTAGAATTAGCATTGTAGCTATGTGTGCCAAATTTGGTTGGAATCGGTTCAGATTTAGATATAGCTCCCATATATATGTTTTTCTGATTTCGACAAAAATGGTCAAAATGCCAACATTTTCCATGTAAAATCGCCACTGCTTAGTCGAAAAGTTGTAAAAACTTCTAATACATATATATCGAACGATAAATCATAAATAAACTTTTGCGAATCTGCTAATTAAATCGTTAATTGGAACAGTTAATTGTTTAATAAAAAATGGGACAAATTTTACTCATTTTCTTAGCTAACATTGTGTTCTTGGTTTGATTACAAAATTATCGTAACAATTAATTATACCCACCACCATAGAATGGTGACGGGGGTATAATAAGTTTGCCATTCCGTTTGTAACACATCGAAATATCGATTTCCGACTATATAAAGTATATATATTCTTGATCAGGGAGAAATTCTAAGACGATATAAGCATGTCCGTATGTCTGTCTGTGTGTCTGTTGTAATCACGCTACAGTCTTCAATAATGAAGCAATCGTTCTGAAATTTTGCACAAACTCGTCTTTTGTTTGCAGGCAGGTCAAGTTCGAAGATGGGCTATATCGGTCCAGGTTTTGATATAGTCCCCATATAAACCGACCTCCCGTAGTTTTTATTCAATTTGTCTGAAATTGGAAATCTAGAGGTATTTTAGGACCATAAAGAAGTGTGCCGAAAATGGTGAGTATAGGGCCATATTTTGGTATAGCCCCCATATAGACCGATTTCCCGATTTTACTTCTTGGGCTTCTAGAATCCGAAGTTTTTATCCTATTTACCTGAAATTGGAAATCTAGAGGTATTTTCGGGTCATAAAGAGGTGTGCCGAAAACGGTGAGTATCGGTCCATATTTTAGTATAGCCCCCATAAGAACGATCTCCCAATTTAACTCCTTGGGTTTCTAGAAACCGTAGTTTTTATTTGATTTGCCTGAAATTGTAAATATTCTGGTATTTTAGGCTCACAAAAACGTGTATCGGATTAAGTTTTTATCGGTCCATTTGGTAATGCCTCCATATAGACCGACATCACTTCTTGAGGGTATAGAAGGTGCACTGATCATGAAAATTGCTTGAAACTCAATGTAAAATTTCCAGATTTTACTTCTCTGGTGAAAATCTACAGATTTAAGATTTCAAATCAAGACGTTATTTTATAATTTTCTTGCACACTTACAAGAGAGGTTAATGATTTCTCTAAAACTCAAAAAAAGGTTCTTATAAATCCAGAATCTGATATAGTCCTCATAGGTGAAATTTTTAAATTTATATTCGGGAAGTGTCCTCAAGTCCTCAAGCCCTCCTGAAATTTCAAAGGAAATCCTAATATTTGGTTCATGGTGGTGGGTATTTAAGATTCGGCCCGGCCGAACTTACTGCTGTATATACTTGTTTTTAAATAAAGACGTAACTATTTCCAATCACTTTCTTAATTGACTTTGTGTTTTTATTTTGATTAAATCAATACATTTTTTATCACTTAATTTTTTATTAAAAATTAAGTAAATTCAATCATTTTTTTAACTGACTAAGTGTCTGTTCATGTAACCGAAAACCTCTAACTTTGCCATGAACTCATCCTTTATGATGACTATGGAACTTCGAAACAATTATGATTCGATAGACTTTAGTTCCCCAGATATCAAAAGCGTTACCGTTGTGCCACATTAGTGGCAAATTTGCCACTTTTTTGGCCGCTGCCACTTAATGTGATACTTTTTACGATTTTGTGCCACTTTTTCAAAAGTTTAATTTTATGGGAAGTCAACATCATAAAGAGATGCGTTATTCAGAAAATTGAATATTGTGCACCAACGATAAACAGTTATCGTAAAGGGTGATACGGTCAAAATTTGGTCAAGGGAAAACGCGTGTAAATCGGTGAAATCGTTTATTTAAAAAATCAAATTAAATTTCTTTTTCAAGCTCAATTAGTATAAAATTCAGGAAAAATATTCAGTTAGGCTTTCGCTTTTCCAAATCCGAATTGCCGGCCTCACTCTTGACACCTGCCATCAGATTTTGTACAGCCACCTTGTCCACCTTCTTCGCCGCAGAAAGCCAGTTTGCCTGGAACTGCTGCTCATCCTTAGCAGTTTTTTTGGTCTTCTTTAGGTTCCGCTTGACAATAGTCCAGATGGTACAGATGGCTTGCCAAACCATATATTTCTTTGCGAACTTTGACAGTTTTATGTGCTTGAAAATATCTGCTACCTTTCCCCTTCCTTTTGCCGTATAAAACTCCTGTCCCGGAAGCTGCTTGTAGTCGGCTTTGACGTAGGTTTCGTCGTCCATTACCACGCAGTCAAACTTCGTCAGCATCGTCGTGTACAGCCTGCGGGATCGCGCTTTGGCCGTCGTATTTTGTTTCTCATCGCGATTTGGAGTCACTATCTTCGTGTAAGTCGATAGTCCGGCTCGTTTTTTGGCTCGATGCACGTTTGTAGACGATACACCCAGCTTATTTGCGGCATCTCGAAGAGAGAGGTTAGGGTTTCGCTTGAAACTACCGGCAACTCTCTTTGTCGTCTCAGCGGCTTCCGGTTTTCGATTTCCCCCCGATCCAGACTTCCTGGCTGTCGAAAAACGTTCCCCAAACACTTTAATTACATTTGTAACGGTTGATTTGGCAACTTTTAGCGATTTTGCCAGCTTTGCGTGCGAGTAGCTCGGATTTTCGCGATGCGCGAGCAAAATTTTGATACGCTGCTCTTCTTGCTTGGACGGCATTTTGACAACTGAAGAGTGAATTCCAAAATCAAAATAGGAGCAACATTCTACACACACACACCTTCAAAATGAGGGATTCTCAGGTTTTTTAAATGCAACATTGAAAGAAAAACGTCAAGTTTATATTGACCAAATTTTGACCGTATCACCCTTTAAGTCCATATCGGGCGAAAGATATATATGGGAGCTATATCTAAATCTGAACCGATTTCAATCAAATTTATATATATATATATATATATATATATATATATATATATATATATATATATATATATATATATATATATATATATATATATATATATATATATATATATATATATATATATATATATATATATATATATATATATATATATATATATATATATATATATATATATATATATATATATATATATATATATATATAATATATATATATATATATATATATTAATATATATATATATATATATATATATATATATATATATATATATATATATATATATATATATATATATATATATATATATATATATATATATATATATATATATATATATATATATATATATATATATATATATATATATATATTATATATATATATATATATATATATATATATATATATATATATATATATAATATATATATATATATATATATATATATATATATGGGAGCTATATCGGAACCGATTTCTTCCAAAAACAATACGGATCTATTCTGAGCCAAACACATACTTGTGCCAAATTTGAAGTCGACTTTGATTACAAAAATGTGTTCACGGACAGACGGACATCGCTATATCGACTCAAGAGCCCACCCTCAGCATTTTTGCCAAAGACACCATGTGTTTATCTCGTCTCCTTCTGGGTCTTGCAAACGTATGCACTAACTTATAATACCCTGTTCCACAGTGTGGCGCAGGGTATAAATATGGGAAACATTTAAATCTGAAGCAATTTTACGGAAACTTCGCAAAAGTTTATTTATGATTTATCGCTCGATATATATGTATTAGAAGTTGAGGGAAATTAAAGTCATTTTGACAACTTTTCGACTAAGCAGTGGCGAGTTTACAAAAAATTTGGTATTTTGACCATTTCTGTCGAAATCAGAAAAACATATATATGGGAGCTATATCTAAATCTGAACCGATTTCAACCAAATTGGGCACGCATATCTACAATGCTAATTCTACTCCCTGTGCAAAATTTCAATCATATCGGAGTAAAAGATTGGCCACTGTGGTCATATGAGTGTAAATCGGGCGACCGATATATATGGGAGCTATATCTAAATCTGAACCGATATCAACCAAATTTGGCACGCATAGCTACAATGCTAATTATACTCCCTGTGCAAAATTTCAATTAAATCGGAGTAAAAGATTGGCCACTGTGGTCATATGAGTGTAAATCGGGCGAACGATATATATGGGAGCTATATCTAAATCTGAACCGATTTCAATAAAATTTGGCACACTTGACTATAGTACTAATTGAACTCCTAGTGCAAAAATTTCAACCAAATTGGGATAAAACTCTAGCTTCTGGGGCCATATAAGTCCATATCGGGCGAAATATATATATATATATATATGGGAGCTATATCTAAATCTAAACCGATTTCTTCCAAAGTCAATAGGGTTCTATTCTGAGCCAAAACACATGCTTGTGCCAAATTTGAAGTCGATTGGACTAAAACTGCGACCTAGACTTTGATTACAAAAATGTGTTCACGGACAGACGGACATGGCTATATCGACTCAGGAGCCCACCCTGAGCATTTTTGCCAAAGACACCATGTGTCTATCTCGTCTCCTTCTGGGTGTTGGAAACATATGCACTAACTTATAATACCCTGTTCCACAGTGTGGCGCAGGGTATAAACATTTAGTTTGGCACCGTGGAGCAGTGGTTGCTACGTCCGACTTCCATGCCAAGGGTTGTGGGTTCGATCCCTGCTTCGACCAAAGTTTTTTTTGTTTTTTCTTTTTTTACATATATTCCATTACATTGTAGTATATTAAATTTTGAACTGTAAAATGTGTCTTATTAAAAACCTAAAGTCCGAAAAGAACAGTGTTTGATATAAACGAAATGGACTGTGTTGTTGTTTCAAAAATAACTTTTTTTATTGGAAAAATAAAAATTTTGTAACAAACGAATTTTTTGGTGATAAAAGTGTATACTTTTCGAAGCAATTCAAAAAACTCTAACAAAAGAAAAACGTTTTCGGTACACGTTTTCCAAACGTTTTTTTTCTTTGCGTGAAGTAATTGTAAATTTGTAGTAGAGGGGCTCCCCGTGGTATTTATCTTGAATTTTCGAGGATATGACAAAATTCTGAATTCTTATTTGCCTTATATTTATGGACGTAATATTTAGCATATTCCAAACTAATCACAAACATGATTCTTCTAGGCTTGTTGATGTCTGCAATGAAATCCATCCTAGAGTTAATATCTTTAGAGTTTTGTGAGAAAAACAAAAACTCAGCAAAAATAATGAATTTTACTCTCGAATTCATAATTTGAGAAACACGTGCAGCGTCCTTGAACACATTCGTTAAATTTTATTTAATTTATGTAAAATTAATCTTGCATGAAGGTGACCTACAAAAAAGTGTAACCAAAATTCAAAATTAAAGAAAAAAAAAGAAAAACTGAAGACTGTCCCCACATTGATGGTAAACAAATTTGAAGCCAAAATGTCTGCAAGGCATTGTGCCAACAGAGGATTTATAGCTAGCTAATGCCTGGCCATTGGGTCAGCCTATATAAATTACATTTTTGGCCAATTGTAATTCATAACAGTTACGATCAGTTAACATCAAACAACACCAGCTTGTAAACAACAACCGCAATCAAAATGCAAAAATTGGTAAGAAGTTTTAGAAATTCTAAAAAAATTATTATTATTTGCTTGTTTTGTTTTTTTTTCAAATAGTTCATTGTAATCCTTGCTACTTTGGCTTATGTGACAGCTGAGCCAGGTCATCATACTCATGTTGCAGCAGCGCCTGCAGCACCAGCCATACCAGTCCCAGCAGGATATGCTGCAGCACCTGTAGCAGCAGCATATACAGCTCCAGCTCCTTTGGCTCCTGCTGCTGCCTATACAACATCTCCATTGGCCGCAGCTCCTTTAGCTGCTGCTTATACTGCTCCATATGCGGCTCTAACGGCTCCCTATGCTGCCGCTTATACTACACCTTATGCAGCAGCTTATACAGCTCCTTACGCTGCCGCTTACTCAGCTCCTTACGCTGCCGCTTACACAACTCCTTACGCTGCTGCTTATACGGCTCCTTATGCTGCCGCTTTTACAGCTCCCCTAAATGCGGCTTTCTCCAGTCAACGTCTCGATATTGTAAACAGATATAATGCTCCCCTAGTGGCGGCTGCCGCTCCAGCCCGATTGGTGGCACCAGCTGCTACTTACATTCCCCCAGCCCCAGCTCGTTTTGTGGCACCAGCTGTTGCTGCTGCACCAGCAAAACTTCTTGCTGCTCCTGCTAGATTATTAGCAGCACCAGCAGCTCCACTTTTGCTTTAAGTTTAGGTGTAGTCTTCATCTTCATTGAAATGAAGTTTATTTTTCCTTTCTTTCCCCACCCCCATGTATGCATATGTTATAATATTTTCACTCATTTTATCCAACTTAAGTTTCAAACACAATAAAATATCCATATTGAGCATTTTCTGAGTATTTTATTAAAGTAGTGAGTGAGAGAGTGGGAGAGAGAAAGGAGGACGTGAGTGGAATTAAATTAAATTCTACCAAAATTCTATATACCAAATTAAAAAAAAATAATGACATTTTTCATAATTACAACGTGGCTAATATGTAGTACAACAAAGTTAAGCGCTAAATTTTTAAGTTTTTTTATTTTATTTATTGTTCAAAAGCAAAATAAGTTAAAATTTTAGAACCAGCTTACATTTTTCGAATAGGCTACACATGGCACGGCCAAGTGCCAACCTTACTCTCCAAAATGCCCCAGGTGCAAAATTGCAAAAAATTGCGATTTGAAGAATTTGGTGGCCATTGTGCAGTACAACGAAGCAATGGACCTCCTATTTAATCTATATTTGGTGCTGAGTTCTGTTGGAATGTCCAAGGCCTGCTGCCGAAATGTTTGTCTGCCATGGCTTCAATTAGGACATTTTCCTGATAGTCTTCGGCATTTATTTTGACCCCACTATTGATGAATACGAGCGGGGAGCGATCATCGCACATTGGTTCCAAATCACTTTTTTATACCCTCCACCATAGGATGGGGGGTATATTAACTTTGTCATTCCGTTTGTAACACATCGAAATATTGCTCTAAGACCCCATAAAGTATATATTCTGGGTCGTTGTGAAATTCTGAGTCAATCTAAGCATGTCCGTCCGTCCGTCTGTTGAAATCACGCTAACTTCCGAACGAAACAAGCTATCGACTTGCAACTTGGCAAAAGTAGTTGTTATTGATGTAGGTCGGATGGTATTGCAAATGGGCCATATCGGGCCATATGGTATAGCCCCCATATAAACAGACCCCTAGATTTGGCTTGCGGAGCCTCTATGAGAAGCCTATTTCATCCGATCTGGCTGAAATTTGGTACATGGTGTTAGTATATGGTCTCTAACAACCATTCAAAAAATTGCTTCATATTGGTCTATAATTATATATAGCCGCCATAAAAACCGATCCCCAGATTTTACCTCCGGAGCCTCTTGGAGGAGCAAAATTCATCCAATCCGGTTGAAACGTAGTACGTGGTGTTAGTATATTGTCTCCAAGAACCATGCAAAAATTGGTCCATATCGGTTAATAATTATATATAGCCCCCATATAAACCGATCTCCAGTTTTGACCTCCTGAAGGTGCAAAATTCATCCGATCCGGTTGAAATTTGGAACATTGCGCTAGAATATGGCCGATAACAACCATGCCAAAATTGGTCCGTATCGATCTATAGTTATATAAAGCCCCCAGATAAACCGATCCCCAATCACAGAAAAATCACGATTGCCACTCGAGCCAAAAACAATCTACCAAAATGTTATTGCCATTTAATTTAATTGTTTAAAACATCTCTATGTTTGGTATGTGGTTCCCTAGTGGATCCACGGGATGACCTATAGGCGTTGAAAGTTTGTTTTAGCTGCCAAATCCGCAATTATGCATCGATTTCGATGAATACATACGTACCTAATTTTTTTTTCTCCTAGAATGAATGCAATAGATCAAAATGCTTTTGTAAGTGGATAACCATAAAATAAACTGTCACTGGAACAAATCTGGCATATGTAAGACGAGCGGTTTAGTAATGATTTTTGGTTGGTTGTAATAAATACACAGAAAAAAATATCACCAAATTATTTCCAATTAAAAAGTTGATTGAAGTTGAACATTTCGTCAATTAATAAATTAATTGGTACAATTAAAGTTTTTAATCGATATAGAAACATTAAGTTAATAAAGTCAATGATTGAAAATTTAAAATTTTTTAATTAAAAAATTAATTGATACAATTAACTTTTTAATCAAACTCGGAAAACTAAGTCAGTTAAAAAAGGTGATGGACTTTTTTTATTTTTAATTAAAAATTTATTTCAAACAATCAATTTGTTAATCAACCTAAAAACACTAAGTCAATTCAGAAAGTAATTGAAAATTAATTTTTAATAAAAAAAAATAATTGACTTTTGCAACTAATATCAATTAAATTGTTAATTGCATCAATAAAAAAATTAATTAAAATTTTTTAATGAAAGCAATTAATTTTTTAATCAAGTATATTTATGCCCTAAACCACATAGTGGTCAGCGTATAATAACTTTGATCGGCCAAAAAATGTGCCTACCAGAAAAATTGATTTTAGACCACATAAAATATATACCGATCGACTCAGAATCACCCCCTGAGTCGATCTAGCGCTTGGTGTCCGTCCGTCCGTCTGTCCATGTATTTGTTGTTCATAGGATTCCGGTCGCAATTTTTAACCGATTTGGATGAAATTTGGTACAGGGTGCTTTTTGGGCACAAGGACGAACGCTGTTGAATTTGGAAGAAATCGGATTATTATTATTATTTGTACTTTATTAAAACTTGCACAACAAGAACATGAAATTCTTATAATTATAGTACAAGTGAAACACCATGTGGATTGAGTATACAAACGTAAGACTAACAACAGTAAACATTTGAGAGAAAAAGTGATTTATAGGAACTTAAATCTTAAAATAAAAATAAAATATATTATAAAAAAGGGGACAACAAAAAATATATAAAAAAAAGAAAATATTAAATAAAATGAAATAAGACAAGAGAAATATAATAAAAGTAGAAAAATTTTCAGAAATTATATGTTCTATTGCTCCTTAAAATATTCAAAAAGTTTAGTCTTAAAAGTTTGCGCGTTACTGACAGTTTGTATCTCGTGAGGTAAAAAATTCCAGAGACGTACGACATATATAAAGAATTGCCATTCGGAAATCAGGCTTCGATGAACTAGAGGTATCAACTTCTTACCCCTGTTCGATCTAGCAAATTGTAATTTCTGAAATAAGTATGGTGGTATTTGTTTATAAACAATTTTATGTAAAAATGTCAACGATCTGATTTTCATTAGATCAAAAAAAGTTACACCATAAAGAGATTTCATGTGTGGTACAGTGGAATCACGTCGTCTCAGACCGTAAACGTATCGGGTTACGTTGCTAAAAAAAGAATCCAATTTGCGTCTGCTGGCAGAGTCACAATTTGCAAAAAGTTCAGAACCATACAGCACCCCTGGGATGATGTAGGTTTTAGCCAAAAGGGATCGAACATGAAGAGGCGTGAATTGCTGGGATGCCCAGAGAGAGCGCAGTTTAGAGTATCCTTGACCAACAACCATAAATTTAGATATAGCTCCCTTATATATGTATCGCCCGATTTCGACAAATGGAGTCACGTTGCGCTTTTTTACAAACCGATCGCCATCAAATTTTGCACATAGTAAACTTTTTCATAACCCTTTAAGTCTGCAAAATTTCATCGAAATCGGTTCAGATTTAGATATAGCTCCCATATATATGTATCGCCCGAGTCACGTTAAACCCTTATTTATCAACCGATCGTACTCAAAGTTGGCTAAATGTAATCTTCTATAGCTCTAAATATATTTGCGAAATTTCATCGAAATCGGTTCAGATTTAGATATAGCTACCATATATATGTATCGCCCGATTTTGCCAAATTTGGCCCTAAAACCATTATTTATCAACTGATCGTACTCAAAGTTGGCTGAATGTAATCTTCTATAACACTAACTGTATGTGAAAATTTCATCGAAATCGGTTCAGAGTTAGATATAGCTCCCATATATATGTATCGCCCGATTTTGAAAAATTTGCCCCTAATAACCTTATTTTTGATCATAGAGGCTTCATTTATTAACTGATCGTACTCATATTTTGTACAAGGTAACATTCTGTGGTATCAATCATACCTGCAAAATATTGCACAAATTGGTTCAGATTTAGATATAGCTTCCATATATATGTATCGTTCGATTTTTCCAAACTTGGCCATACTATTATTTATTAACGAATGTTACTCAATTTTCATATTTTGATGTACTAGCCGATCGTATTAGACTAACATGTATATCTTACATAATAATATTGCCCGAATTTTACAAATTTTGATTTATTACCCACAACTAATTGAGCGATTTCCTTTTTTTTAATAATGGACTCAATATTAGTGGCGAACTAACTGTGTAGGTGCAAAATCAACTATAGGTCCTAACATCAGAAATTTTTGCTCCGATTGTGACAAAACTCCCATAAACATGTAAATATCCCTTTATGTTCATAAATATGAAAATACGGTTTATCTCCAAAACCTATACCAATGTGACCCACAAATGGTTATGTTTACTAATTCAGTAGGGGTGGTTTAGGGTATGATATAGTTGGCCCCGGCCGACTTTCTACTTTACTCACTTGTTTTATGCCAAATTAAAACTGTGATTGATATTTTCATTTTGGTGATTGAAGACCTTTCAATTAAAAAAATAATTGGATCAATTAATTTCGTGATTGAATAAAATTTTTTTTTTGTCTGTATAGGCCACCCTGTATGAGCAAACAATTTAGTTTGCGCACAGAAAAAAATTCTGAAATTTTTTTCCAATTAAAATCTTAATTGAGTTTTAAAAAAATATTCAATTACAAATTTAATTGATTCAATTGATTTTTAATTAAAACAAAAATTAATATGTAGTATCAATTATTTTTTAATTGGATCAACTAATTCTTTTTTGTGTGCGAGGATAAAAAACACATTTGACTTATGGTAACCGATACAGTATTGCTGTGGGTGTGGCACAACTGCTCTTAGTAAGCAGTTTTTCACATCAACTACTTACCTAATTTTTGGTGGACAGTATACAACATTGGAAGCAAAACTATGTTGAATGAAAACCATAGTTTATTTTACTAGGCAAGGGACACATCACTTAACCTTGTAAACTTTTTTTGCAGCAATTTTTTTTCATGATTTCCTATTTATTTTATGAGTAAATGTAGCCAAAATGTAATCAGGTCAATAAACGAAATGTGAATGGAATTAAAGATATGTTTCCGCAAAGATTTTTATTTTGCTCATAACGATGTTATCTTATCTCGAAAGCACAATTTGCCAAATACCTCACAAATTCACAGATGTACGATGATATATAAACACTCATAGAGTGCAAATGGGACACATGGTAATTTGACTGTAGTGCTATACCAAGAGAAAAATTAAAAAAAAAGATATTAACAAAAAATATGAATAAAATTATAATAATTTTGGTAAAGTTTATTAAGAATATAAATATTTTATTAAAAATTAATATTTAATATTTATTTTTAGTCATTTATTTACTTGGTTACACCATGTCTCTGTAACATAAATGGATGTTTGGGTTCTGAGGATGCTATCGCTGGTGTTTGCTCTCAAAATGGTTCGTCGGGATTTATGGCTCTGAAGTGTGATGATTCATGTAAAAGGTTGATATTTATGACGATGTGGAAGTTTCCAAGAAATCTCAATTTAATGACAAATTTGTTTTCAGTTTTATTGTGTGCTATATCTCCGAGGGTAAATTGGTTGGTATGATAAAAGAATGTCCTTCAGCCATGTATTTTGATGAATCCAAGAAATATTGTTCATCAGACAAGCCCGATTATTGCTCCTAATTGTAGTGGTTTGACAAAAGTTCAACTATTCTTCTATACAATCAGAAGGCCTTTCCGCTTGACAATTCATTGTTACTTCATTAAAAAATCCAGCACAGTAAAAATATGTTCCCAAATATTGGCCAGACAATAGGTAGCAATAGATATATCTTGATAAAATAAAAATAGAAAATTAAAAATTAATGAAATAAATAAAATCTGCATCTATCTATATCTATATCTATATCTATATCTATATCTATATCTATATCTATATCTATATCTATATCTATATCTATATCTATATCTATATCTATATCTATATCTATATCTATATCTATATCTATATCTATATCTATATCTATATCTATATCTATATCTATATCTATATCTATATCTATATCTATATCTATATCTATATCTATATCTATATCTATATCTATATCTATATCTATATCTATATCTATATCTATATCTATATCTATATCTATATCTATATCTATATCTATATCTATATCTATATCTATATCTATATCTATATCTATATCTATATCTATATCTATATCTATATCTATATCTATATCTATATCTATATCTATATCTATATCTATATCTATATCTATATCTATATCTATATCTATATCTATATCTATATCTATATCTATATCTATATCTATATCTATATCTATATCTATATCTATATCTATATCTATATCTATATCTATATCTATATCTATATCTATATCTATATCTATATCTATATCTATATCTATATCTATATCTATATCTATATCTATATCTATATCTATATCTATATCTATATCTATATCTATATCTATATCTATATCTATATCTATATCTATATCTATATCTATATCTATATCTATATCTATATCTATATCTATATCTATATCTATATCTATATCTATATCTATATCTATATCTATATCTATATCTATATCTATATCTATATCTATATCTATATCTATATCTATATCTATATCTATATCTATATCTATATCTATATCTATATCTATATCTATATCTATATCTATATCTATATCTATATCTATATCTATATCTATATCTATATCTATATCTATATCTATATCTATATCTATATCTATATCTATATCTATATCTATATCTATATCTATATCTATATCTATATCTATATCTATATCTATATCTATATCTATATCTATATCTATATCTATATCTATATCTATATCTATATCTATATCTATATCTATATCTATATCTATATCTATATCTATATCTATATCTATATCTATATCTATATCTATATCTATATCTATATCTATATCTATATCTATATCTATATCTATATCTATATCTATATCTATATCTATATCTATATCTATATCTATATCTATATCTATATCTATATCTATATCTATATCTATATCTATATCTATATCTATATCTATATCTATATCTATATCTATATCTATATCTATATCTATATCTATATCTATATCTATATCTATATCTATATCTATATCTATATCTATATCTATATCTATATCGATATCGATATATAAAATCAAAACTATGTTTGTTTATTTGTTTCTTTGTATGTTCCGCCACTGATAAAAATATAGTCGTGAGACCATACATTTCTGAATTAGGATAATTCAGTTGTTGTTAACACATTTTTAAAGGAATACAAAACCTCATGAAAAAAAAACTAGAACAAGTATATACGGTTGTAAGTTCTTCCAGGACGAAGCTATGTACCCTCTACCATGGATTGCGTAGAAACTTCTGCTAAAGACTGTCATCCACAATCGAATTAGTTAGTCCATTCGTGGTATATATTATACAAAAACAAGTAAGGACAGTATAAAGTCGGACGGGACCGACTATATTATACCCTTCACCACTATTTGATACCATCTTAACATCTTCAAATTTGTTAGGAACTATATAAAGGTTTATATTCCTATATACAAATATTTTAATTTGAACCGATTTGGACAACATTTTCTAAACTTTCACAAAATGTCTAGAATCAAAATTTAAATTGGTTAATGACCGGAACGGACCACAATGCTACTAAAAAATATTGGATATATTTAAATTGCAAAAATTTTGCAAATCTGCATTTATGATTTATAGGTCGCTATATATGAATTAGAGTATAGGTAAATTTGAATCATTTTTGCGAGTTTTGACTTAACAGTGACGATTTTACAAGGAATATGTGGGAAATTTGGTCATATTTGCTAAAATCGGAAGAACATATATATGGGGGCTATATCTAAATCTGAACCTATTTCAACCAAATTCGGTATGTATATTTATAATGTTAATTCTACTCCCTGTGTAAAATTTCACGTAACTCGGAGTTAAACTTTGGTCTCTGGGGCCGTAGGAGTGTACATCGGGCGAAAGCTATATATGGTAGCTATATCTATATCTATATCTGAACCGATTTCAACCAAATTCGGTACTCATATTTATAATGTTAATTCTACTCCCTGTGAAAAGTTTTACGTAAATCGGAACAAAAGGTTGGCCTCTGGGGCCATAGGAGTGTAAATCGGGCGAAAGCTATATATGAGCGATAAATCTAAATCTGAACCGATTTGTCCGATATTCTGAAAAAATTTACGAGACTTACAAAATATTCAATTATATGAAATTGGAAGAAGATCGGTTGATAAATACGTCATTTATGACCAGATCGGATATAAATATATATGGCAGCTATATCTAAATCTGAACCGATTTTTTCCAAAATCAATAGGGATCGTCTTTGAGCCGAAAAAGGACCCTATGCCAAAGTTGAGGACGATCGGACTTAAACTGCGAGCTTGACTTTGAACACAAAAATACTTCGCTAAATCGACTCAGAATTTAATTTTAAGCCGTGCGGTATACTAAAAGATGGGTCTATGACTATTCCTTCTCGGTGTTACATACAAATGCATAAACTTATTATTCCCTGTACCACAATAGTGGTGAAGGATATAAAAAGGCCGATTAAATAAGTATACAATTCAGTTTGACAAAATTTTCTATAGAAATAAAATTTTTACAACATTTTCCATACACGCAAAGAAAAAAAAAACGTTTGGAAAACGTGTACCGAAAACGTTTTTCTTTTGTTAGAGTTTTTTGAATTGCTTCGAAAATTTTAAACTTTTATCACCAAAAAAATTCGTTTGTTATAAAATTTTTATTTTTTCAATAAAAAAAGTTATTTTTGAAACAACAACACAGTCCATTTCGTTTATATCAAACACTATTCTTTTGTGACTTTAGGTCTTTAATAAGACACATTTTGCAGTTCATAATGTAATATACTACAATGTAATGTTGAAATTTTTTTTGGGAATCTTCGGAACATATCTGGAATATATATAAAAAAAAAAAAAACTTTGGTCGAAGCAGGGATCGAACCCATGACCCTTGGCATGCAAGTCGGACGTAGCAACCACTGCTCCACGGTGCCAAACTAAATGTTTGTTTCTGTTAAATAAACTTTGTTTATTCGGTTCGTGGGCGCCGCAAGCTATGCTATATAAATATAACTTATATGGATATTTATCTATTGATGACCATAACAGGTACATAGCTCAGTGGTTAGTGTGTTGGCTTGCAAAGTGCATGGTCCGCGGTTCGATTCTCCGTCCAGGCGAAAGGTAAAAAATTTTAAAAATTTATAAAATCGTATAATTTCTTCTACATTGTTGGTATTACAGGAAAAGGTGTTAAGAACTAAAAAAACTCGTGGATGTGAGAAAGATGTGAGGGAAAATGCAATTAGCAAGAAAACAATGTTTTTTTGGAGTTTGTCTTTATGAAATTGAAATGAATTTACATCCTGGAAAAGAATAAACGTTTATCACAAAAAGTATATACTTTTCTTCCAAATACACTTCCTTACAGCGAAAAACAAATGAGAAACGCACTTTGTTTGTCTAAAGGAAGGAAAGAATTATTTTTTTGCGTGTAGAAATAAAATTTTGACAAAATTTTCTATAGAAATAAAATTTTAACGAGATTTTCTATAGAAATAAAATTTTGACAACATTGTTTATAGAAATAACATTTCGACAACATTTTCTAAGAAATAAAATTTTGACAAAATTTTCTGTAGAAATAAAATTAAAAAAAATCCATAGAATAAAAATTTGACAAATTTTCAATAGAAATAAAATTTTGACAAATTTTTTATAGAAATAATATTTTTAACAAAATTTTGATAAAATTTTCTATAAAAATGAATGAATGAATTTTGACTAAACTTTCTATAGAAATAAAATTTTGACAAAATTTTCTATAGAAATAAAATTTTGACAAATTTTTCTATAGAAATACAAATTTGACAAAATTTTCTATAGAAATAAAATTTTGACAAAATTTTCTATAGAAATAAAATTTTGACAAAATTTTCTATATAGATAAAATTTTGAAAAAATTTTCTATAGAAATAAAATTGTGACAATATTCTTTATAGAAATAAAATGTTGACAAAACTTTCTATAGAAATAAAATTTTTACAAAATTTTCTATAGAAATAAAATTTTCTATAGAAATAAACTGTTGACGAAATTTTCTATAGTAATAAAATTTTGGTAGATTATTTTTTACTCGAATGGCAACCATGATTATGAACCGATATGGATCAATTTTTGTGTGATTGGGGATCGGCTATATATAACTATAGACCGATATGGACCAATTTTGGAGTGGTTGTTAGCGGCCATATACTAATACCACGTTCAGAATTTCAACCGGATCGGATGAATTTTGTTCCTCTAAGGGGTTCCGGAGGTCAAATCTGAGGAACAGTTTATATGGGGGCTATATATAATTATGGACCCATATATACCAATTTTTGCATGGTGGTTTGAGACCATATACTTACACCACGTTCCAAATTTCAACCGGATCGGATGAATTTTGCTCCTCCAAGAGGCTTCGGAGGTCAAATCTGGGGATCGGTTTATATGGGGGCTATATATAATTATAGACCGATATGGACCAATTTTTGCATGGTTGTTAGAGACCATATACTAACACCACGTACCAAATTTCAACCGGATCGGATGAAATTTGCTTCTCTAAGAGGCTCCCCAAACCAAATCTGGGGGGGTCGGTACCCTTTGCCCTACTTTTTTTTAAAGTACAGTAAAAAAACTAAAATTCTCCGATTTACTTGAAATTTACAAAAAGTTTACGAAATTCATATGAGGTCATATTTGGACAGGTAGGAGGACCTTCCTCTTAGTCGATTTACTTGGAATTTATGGGAAATGTTCGGTAGTTTATAAAATGAATGTAGGGTACGTGGTTTTTCGATATCTGGTCGGGTAGGGGCAAAGGAGAGAGTTCCCCTTGCCCGATGAAAACTTGGTACATAATTTTATGATATTTACCAGACTTTTTTAAGTAAAAAACTTAAATTTACATGAAATTGACAGGCAA
Source organism: Haematobia irritans (assembly GCF_050003625.1). NCBI lineage: Eukaryota > Metazoa > Arthropoda > Insecta > Diptera > Muscidae > Haematobia > Haematobia irritans. Next base: position 121,311,980 of record NC_134400.1, read on the forward strand.
CGTAGAGGGTGCTACATTTTTATACCCTTGACCATAGGATGGGGGTATATTAACTTTGTCATTCCGTTTGTAACACGTCGAAATATTGCTCTAAGACCCTATAAAGTATATATATTCTGGGTCATGGTGGAATTCTGAGTCGTCCGTCCGTCCGTCTGTTGAAATCACGCTAACTTCCGAACGAAACAAGCTAGCAACTTCAAACTTGCCACAAATAGTTGTTATTGATGTAGGTCGGATGGTATTGCAAATGGGCCATATCGGTCCATTTTTACGTATAGCTCTCATATAAACGGACCCCCAGATTTGGCTTGTGGAGCCTCTAAGAGTAGCATATTTCATCCGATCTGGCTGAAATTTGGTACATGATGTAAGTATATGGTCTCTAGCAACCATGCAAAAATTGGTCCATATCGGTCCATAATTATATATAGCCCCCATATAAACACATCCCCAGATTTGACGTCCGGAGCCTCTTAGAGGAGCAAATTTCATCCGATCCGGTTGAAATTTGGTATGTGGTGTTAATATATGGTCTCTAACAATCATGCAAAATTGGTCCATATCGGTCTATAATTATATATAGCCCCCATATAAACCGTTCCCCAAATTTGCCCTCCGGAGCCTCTTGTAGGAGTAAAATTCATCCGATCCGGTTGAAATTTGGAACGGGTGCTAGTATGTGATCGCTAACAAACATGCAAGAATTAGTCCATATCGGTCCATAATTATATGTAGCCCCCATATAAATCGATCCCCAGATTTGACCTCCGGAACCTCTTGGAGGAGCAAAATTCATCCGATTCGGTTGAAATTTGGTACATGATGTTAGTATATGGTATCTAACAACCATGCAAAAATTGGTCCCTATCGGTCCATAATTATATATAGCCCCCATATAAACCGTTCCCAGCCCAGCCGTTCCGGAGCTTCTTCCAGGAGCAAAATTCATCTGGTTGAAATTTAGAACATATGGCCGCTAATAACCATGCCAAAATTGGTCCATATCGGTCTATAGTTATATATAGCCGATCCCCAATCACGCAAAAATTGGTCCATATCGGTTCATAATACTGGTTGCCACTCGAACCAAAAATAATCTACTAAAATTTTATTTCTATAGAAAATTTTGTCAAGATTTTATTCCTAGAGAAAATTTTTTCAAATTTTAGTTCTATAGAAAATGTTTTCAAAATTTTAATTCTATAGAGAATGTTGTCAAAATTTTAATTCTATTGAAAATTTTGTCAAAATTTTATTTCTATAGAAAATTTTGTCAAAATTTTATTTCTATAGAAAATTTTGTCAACATTTTATTTCTATAGAAAATTTTGTCAAAATTTTATTTCTATAGAAAATTTTGTCAAAATTTTATTTCTATAGAAAATTTTGTCCAAATTTTATTTCTATAGAAATTTTTTTTCCAAATTTTATTTCTATAGACAATTTTGGCCAAATTTTACTTCTATAGAAAATGTTGTCAAAATTTTATTTCTATAGAAACCTTTCTATAGAAACTTTGGATTTAAATAAATTGTCTTTAAGTTAACTGGTATGTTAAAATTTTAGTTTTAAGATTAAAACGCTTTAAATATAGGCTAGGGCATATTTTGAGGATTTCAAGTGTAGTTCACTTTGGGTTGAGTGAATTACCCGAATTTATTCTGATAATTGGTTGATAGTTTTGCTGCAAGTAGAGGATGCTGATGAGGAATGTGGTAATTCCGAAACAGCTGTACATCCAACCATCTTGCAGTCTATAGGGCTTTGCCCAAATAAATTTGACAAGCATACTTTTCCTCTGTTGGTTAAGCTACACTTGTAGTTTAGTCAATGCATGGCTTTAAGCTGAGATCAAAAAAACAGCAATAACGATTGAAGAGAAGCCAACAATAACAAACAAAACGAAAATTTTATTTCTATAGAAAATTTTGTCAAAATTTTATTTCTATAGAAAATTTTGTCAACATTTTATTTCTATAGAAAATTTTGTCAAAATTTTATTTCTATAGAAAATTTTGTCAAAATTTTATTTCTATAGAAAATTTTGTCCAAATTTTATTTCTATAGAAATTTTTTTTCCAAATTTTATTTCTATAGACAATTTTGGCCAAATTTTACTTCTATAGAAAATGTTGTCAAAATTTTATTTCTATAGAAACCTTTCTATAGAAACTTTGGATTTAAATAAATTGTCTTTAAGTTAACTGGTATGTTAAAATTTTAGTTTTAAGATTAAAACGCTTTAAATATAGGCTAGGGCATATTTTGAGGATTTCAAGTGTAGTTCACTTTGGGTTGAGTGAATTACCCGAATTTATTCTGATAATTGGTTGATAGTTTTGCTGCAAGTAGAGGATGCTGATGAGGAATGTGGTAATTCCGAAACAGCTGTACATCCAACCATCTTGCAGTCTATAGGGCTTTGCCCAAATAAATTTGACAAGCATACTTTTCCTCTGTTGGTTAAGCTACACTTGTAGTTTAGTCAATGCATGGCTTTAAGCTGAGATCAAAAAAACAGCAATAACGATTGAAGAGAAGCCAACAATAACAAACAAAACGAAAATTTTATTTCTATAGAAAATTTTGTCAAAATTTTATTTCTATAGAAAATTTTGTCAACATTTTATTTCTATAGAAAATTTTGTCAAAATTTTATTTCTATAGAAAATTTTGTCAAAATTTTATTTCTATAGAAAATTTTGTCAAAATTTTATTTCTATAGAAAATTTTGTCCAAATTTTATTTCTATAAACAATTTTGGCCAAATTTTACTTCTATAGAAAATGTTGTCAAAATTTTATTTCTATAGAAACCTTTCTATAGAAACTTTGTACTTAAATAAATTGTTTTTAAGTTAACTGGTATGTTAAAATTTTAGTTTTAAGATTAAAACGCTTTAAATATAGGCTAGGGCATATTTTGAGGATTTTACACCTTTAGATTAAAGTTTTTTTTTTTGAATTAATAAAAAAATTTACCTTGAAGTATCTCTTAAATATTGGATTTTTTATCTGAAAAACTTTATTAATACAAATGAAATCTGTATCGTAATTTCAATCTTATTTTTCCTACACTAAAAACAAAATGTTTACTTAGATCCAAAGATTTTGATCTTCCCTTATGGATTTTGCTATTGAAAAAATATAAAGACATTTTTAGCGACATATCTGGCTTTAAAATTGGATCAATAAAATTAAATTGAGAATAGAGATCTAATTTATCAAATGTTCATTCTCTTTTCGCGGTATATTAATAAAGCTATTCCCGTACAAACAAATGCCAGTTTAAATATCCAAATTATAAGGGATACTTCAGAGTAAGAATTGTTTTTATACCCTCCACCATAGGATGGGGGTATATTAGCTTTGTCATTCCGTTTGTAGCACATCGAAATATTGCTCTAAGACCCCATAAAGTATATATATTCTGAGTCGTGGTGAAATTTTGAGTCGATCTGAGCATGTCCGTCCGTTCGTCTGTTGAAATCACGCTAACTTCCGAACGAAACAAGCTATCGACTTGAAACTTGACGCAAGTAGTTGTTATTGATGTAGGTCAGATGGCATTGAAAATGGGCCATACCGGTCCACTTTTACGTATAGCCCCCATATAAACGAACCCCCAAATTTGGCTTGCAATTGCTCTAAGAGAAGCAAATTTCATCCGATCCGGCTGAAATTTGGTACATGATGTTAGTATATGGTCTTTAACAACCATGCAAAAATTGGTCCATATGGGTCCACTTCTACGTATAGCCCCCATATAAACGGACCCCCAAATTTGGCTTGCGATTGCTCTAAGAGAAGCAATTTTCATCCGATCCGGCTGAAATTTAGTACATGGTGTTAGTATATGGTCTCTAACAACCATGCAAAATTGGTCCATATCGGTTCATAATTACATATAGCCCCTATATAAACCGATCCCCCGATTTGGCTTGCGGAGCCTCTAGGAGAACCAAATTTCCTACAATCCGGCTGAAATTTGGTACATGGTGGTAGTATATGGTCTCTAACAACCATGCAAAAATTGGTCCACATCGGTCCATAATTATATATAGCCCCCATATAAACCGATCCCCCGATTTGGCTTGCGAGGCCCCTAAGAAAGGCAAATTTCATCCGATCCGGCTGAAATTTGGTACATGGTGTCAGTATATGGTCTCTAACAACCATGCAAAAATTGGTCCACATCGGTTCATAATTATATATAGCCCCCATATAAACCGATCCCCCGATTTGGCTTGCGAGGCCCCTAAGAGAAGCAAATTTCATCCGATCCGGCTGAAATTTGGTACATGGTGTTAGTATATGGTCTCTAACAACCATGCAAAAATTGGTCGACATCGGTCCATAATTATATATAGCACCCATATAAACCGATCCCCCGATTTGGCTTGCGAGGCCTCTAAGAGAAGCAAATTTCATCCGATCCGGCTGAAATTTGGTACATGGTGTTAGTATATGGTCTCTAACAACCATGCAAAAATTGGTCCACATCGGTTCATAATTATATATAGCCCCCATATAAACCGATCCCCCGATTTGGCTTGCGAGGCCCCTAAGAGAAGCAAATTTCATCCGATCCGGCTGAAATTTGGTACATGGTGTTAGTATATGGTCTCTAACAACCATGCAAAAATTGGTCGACATCGGTCCATAATTATATATAGCACCCATATAAACCGATTCCCCGATGTGGCTTGCGAGGCCCCTAAGAAAGGCAAATTTCATCCGATCCGGCTGAAATTTGGTACATGGTGTTAGTATATGGTCTCTAACAACCATGCAAAAATTGGCCCACATCGGTTCATAATTATATATAGCCCCCATATAAACCGATCACCACATTTGACCTCCGGAACCTCTTGGAAGACCAAAATTCATCTGATTCAGTTGAAATTTGGTACGTGGTGTTAATATATGGCCTCAAACTCCCATGCGAAAATTGGTCGATATCGGTCCATAATTATATATAGGCCCCATATAAACCGATCCCCAGATTTGACCTCCAGAGCCCCTTGGAAGAGCAAAATTCTTCCCATTCGGTTGGAATTGGGTACGTGATGTTAGTATATGGTATCCAACAACCATGCAGGAATTGGTTCCTATCAGTCCATTATTATATATAGCTCCCATATAAACCGATCCCCAGATTTGACCTCCGGTGCCTTTTGGAGAAGCAAAATTCATCCGATCTGCTTGAAATTTGGTACATTGTGCTAGTATATGGTCGTTAACAACCATGCCTAACTAGGTCCATATCGGTCTATAGTTATATATGACCCTCAGATAAATCGATCCCCAATCACACAAAAATTGGTCCATATCAAGTTCATAATTGTATATAGCCCCCATATAAGCGACCCCCATATTTCAATTCTGGCTCTCTACGTACAAAAATTCCATATCGATTCGTAATTATTTATAGACAACTATACATAACTTTTTTGTCTAATATATACCATGTATGGACTAAATCACAATTTAGAAAACGATGTTAAGAAGTTTTAAGATACCACAACCCAAGTAATTCGATTGTGGATGACAGTCTTTCGTAGAAGTTTCTACGCAATCCATGGTGGTGGGTACATAAGATTCGGCCTGGCCGAACTTGCGGCCGTATATACTTGTTTAGTTTAATATATACCACGTATGGACTAAATATGTGCCATATTTTACGGTGTTAGGAAATTTTAAGATAACTTGTCATCGGCAAGTGTTACCGCAACCCAAGTAATTCGATTGTGGATGACAGTCTTCAGTAGAAGTTTCTACGCAATCCATGGTGGAGCGTACATAAACTTCGGCCTGGCCGAACTTACGGCCGTATATACTTTACTTTTTTAACCAAACAAAAAAAAAACTTTAAACCATTGATGCTAAGTCCTCAAAATAATTCGTAGCCTATATTTGAAGATTTTATCTTAAATCTAAAGATTCAATATTTCAGTTAATTTCTTAAGATCAAAAATTTGTTTCTTTACTTTAAGGAAAATTTACCTTAATTCTAAGACATACAACTTTATCGGAGGGACGCGATTTTCCAAAAATGGTGTCCTAAATTTAATAAAAAAATTATAAATTTTAATTAAAATTTCATTATTTTAAAGAAATTTGCCTTTAATATTTTGTAAATTACGTATCCTAAAATTAGCGTAATCTTTAACATCACGTAAATAAGTTTTTCAGCGTAGATTTAAAGCTAGATACGTCCCTTAAAAATGTCTTTATTTTAAAGAAGTCGAATCTTTGGCTCGAAACCAATACCAAAATCTTTAAGGGAATAAAATAAGAGAGATTCAAAACCTTTGTTTTGGGTTACTTTACATTAAGAACATTGCACAGGAAAAATTTTAATGAATTTTATGGAAAATATCTGTAAAACAAAGCTTCTTCTAATTGAAATATCTTTATATGAAAGAAATTTGTCCTTAATGTTGTGGATCTTAAAATTTAGGATATATTTTAATTTATTTTTTTTTTTGCAATATTTACTCCAGTGTACTTAGAAAACTTACTCTTTGCATGTGGGATCATTGGATTTGAAATATCCTACTTTTCCTAGTTCTGCGCAAAATTCATTTGCATTAACAGGTGGTTTAATGGTGGTAGTGGTAGACTCCGTAGTTGTTGGCGGCAATGAACTTGTTGTGGGATTAATTTTTAAACATGATGGCTATAAAAAGAGTTAATCTCATGATAGTTTAATGTCAAAAATGTAATAGCATCGCAATGTACCTTATTTGTTTCAGATGGTACACAAATATCTTTTGTGTAGACATTGCAAACATAACCCTTGGGACAGGAATAAATAGTTTCGGCATATGCCTGTGAACAAAAACCATATGTTGTTTGATCCAGACATGTGAAATTTGCTTCAAGATTTTTACAATTGTCACAATTTTCTTCATAACAGATCGGTGTAAAACCATCATCGGGTAGACGGCATATTCGACGATCCGTGGTGCAGACACTATTATCTGGGCATTTGGTTACAGTTGCTGTTATTTCTCCTAAAATTGAGATAAATTTTGTGTGAATAAATAAGAGAGATATTTTGGGGTAGTTAACACATCATGTGTTACCAATTTTTTGGTGAAAACCCCATGTCCGACTTATGGTAAATTGACAAGGAACGACTAGGTTCAGTTGAGTTGCATCCAGAGAAGTCATATGACCGTCTTAAACATGTTTCAGGAGCATAATGATATATCTGGACGGGAAACATGGAACCGGTTGTCGTAACCATGTTATTTTCTATTATTTCTGATTTTGGCAAACATTTTTATGTTTGGCGGGAAAACAATATTTTTGCTACAAAAATGTTCCATGTTGCCCGTCCAAAAATTATATTATGCACTTGAAGCATGTTTGGGGTGATCATATTTCTTTTCAACTTCAGCACCCAGAGAGAGAATATGATCATCTCCTACACAGAAAGAAATTTCACGAAAAATTTCCTATTTAAAATTTTAATTGAGTTTTAAAAAATATTCAATTAAAAATTTAATTGAATCAAAAATTTTTTTAATTGAAACAACAATCAATCACAAAACATAATAGTATCAATTAATTTTTTAATTGATACTAACATTTCTGCGATTGAAAATTAATTGGATCAATTAATTTCGTGAACGATATATATGGGAGCTATATTTAAATCTGAACCGATTTCAACCAAATTTGGCACGCATAGCTACAATTCTAATTCTACTCCCTGTGCAAAATTTCGATTAAATCGGAGTAAAAGATTGACCATTGTGGTCATATGAGTGTAAATCGGGCGAACGATATATATGGGAGCTATATCTAAATCTGAACCGATTTCAATAAAATTTGGCACACTTGACTATAGTACAAATTGTTCTTCTTGTGCAAAATTTTAAGCAAATTAGGGTAAAACTCTGGCTTCTGTGGCCATATAAGTCCATATCGGTCGAAATAACAAACATATATATGGGAGCCATATCTAAATCTGAACCGATTTCTTCCAAAATCAATAGGGTTCTATTCTGAGCCAAAACACATACTTGTGCCAAAGTCGATTGGACTAAAACTGCGACCTAGACTTTGATTACAAAAATGTGTTCACGGACAGACGGACATGACTATATCGACTCAGGAGCCCACCCTGAGCATTTTTGCCAACGACACCATGCGTCTATCTCGTCTCCTTCTGGGTGTTGCAAACATATGCACTAACTTATAATACCCTGTTCCACAGTGTGGCGCAGGGTATAATTAATTAAAATGAAATCAATTAATTTTTTAATCAATTATTTTTTAATGTCCAATTAACACTGTGTTTGATACTATCATTTTCATGATTGAAGACATTTCAATTAAAAAATTAATGGGATCAATTAATTTCGTGATTGGATCAGAAAAAAAATTTGTGTGCAGTAAGTAGGCCTGGACAGACAAACATTTCGGACACAGGCCATGAACATTCCAACAGAACTCAGAACCATCACACTCAGCTCGCGTCAACCACGAATGGATTAAAAAGGTGTCACCAAAATCTACGGATCTCAATCTGTTGTCCTTTTACGCCTGGAGAATTGTAGAAAATGCCAAAGTGTCGATAATCTCAAGACGTCGTCAAGACTACGGATCTCAATCTGTTGTTCTTTTAGGCCTGGAGCATTCTAGAAAATGCCAAAGTGTCGATAATCTCAAGACGTCGTTTGGTTGGGAATGGGTAAAAATACCGCAGAGCCACATCGTGTGCTGGCTTCAGAGATGGCCAGAGTACACTGAACAAACAGCATGTGCGGTTCTAAAGATTTTGTCTTTACTTTAACAATTTTGGTATTGATTCCGAGCCAAAGAAGCGGACAATACAAGTAAGGAGATGGCCAGAGTACACTGAAAAAAAGGCATGTGCGATTCTAAAGATTTTGTCTTTACTTTAACAATTCTGGTATTGATTCCGAGCCAAAGAAGCGGAGAATACAAGTAAGGATACTTTTAAGACACAATTCTCTTTTAAATTTGGGTTTTGTGTACTTGCTTCTGGGAAGCAAATTTTAATTTTTCGTTTTTTCAGCTTTATTTCTTCATATGCTATAAAGTCCTTTCAAAACGAGTTAACGACAACTTTATTTCCAAAATTCAAACTCGACTAGAAATTATGCTATGTTTCAAGTGAAAACGTCTTTAAAATAAAGTGTTGAAAAACATGTCCTATTTTTGAACGATTTTTTGCTTTGTAGTCAAGATGCAAAAAGACAAAAAAATTAAAGACAATTTCGTTAATTTTAAAGAATTTTTCTGAATTATTAAAGTCAAGTTTACCTTACCAAATAATTTTTCTTTCACGATATGATACCCATTTTTAAGTAAAATTACTTAATTATAAGGACAATACGACTTCATTGGAAAGTTTATCAACTTTTGGACAAGGAAAAAAAAACTTTATATTAGAGAAATGCGTCTTCTATGCTAAGCAAAATTTGCATTCGTATTTTAAGGACATGAAATTTTTGGTCTCACGACAATATTTTTTTTTCAGTGTAGCATCTTTATGGGTTTTCTACTGTAAAAAAGTTGTAAATGTTGAAAACGTCATATACACACAAAAATTTTTTTCCGATTCAATCACGAAATTAATTGATCCATTTAATTTTTAATTGAAATGTCTTCAATCACAGAAATGAAAGTATCAATTTAAAAAATTAATTGAAGGTCAATTAAAAAGTTAATTGATCCAATTAAAAAATTAATTGATACTATTATTTTTGTGATTGATTTTTGTTCCAATTAAAAAATTTGTTGAATCAATTAAATTTTTAATTGAATATTTTTTTAAAACTCAATTAAAATTTTAATTGGAAAAATTTTCGTGAAATTTTTTTTTGTGTACCTTATAAAAGTTAAAAGTTGTAGTAAATTTCAGAAATAGACAATTTGACAACACCGATGCTATTTGCATTGTTGAGATGTTCTGGATAGATCACCAGTGCAAAGATGCTCTGGACAGAGGAAGACTAGAAGAAAACTGGCCTAATAATATTTTGACATTTTTACTCAAGAACAATTTGCAGGCATATGGAAAACATCTGAATGATGCGCGTTTTCAAATTGTTTAAACTGTGAAAATTGTTGTGTCAAAAATTGTCAAAAACTAAGTATTTTACGACGTTTTCGAGGTGTTGTAAAATATGTCGTAAATGTATGTCAAATACCTTACAGTTTACGACAGACCACCACTGGCTGGCTTTGCTGGCCGTTTGAAGGCCACAATTCGGTCCAAAGATAAACAAGTTACAAATCTAATTCGATTCTATAATTTGATCTTATTTCTTTGCTTTGTTGCATTCAGGCTCACAAAATGGACAATTCCGATTTTCACTCCGTTCATTAGACACATAGTTTAGGGAGTTAAAGTTTTTACATTGTGAAGAAATTTTGGAAAATAAAAAAAATAAATTGAAAAATTTTGGGAAAAAATCTGAAAAAAACGTGGTGTACTTTGGCTTTTCGAGTTTTGTCAAAATTTGTACAAATAATAATGATTCTTCCATACTCCACAGCAAACGTAGATTTTTTTTACTAATTATGATAAAATTCTAGTACAGTATAAACAAATAACAACATACTCGTATAGACATATCTGTCGGAAACACCATAAAAAATCACCTGTTTTTGAAAACACGGGCCTTTTTCTTGAGTTTCAAAATATTTAATTTTTAAATAAAAATATTACTCAATTAATAACAATATTTTAGAAAAATAGATTTTTTATACAAAAATTACGAAATATTTTTGTTTTACTAGAAAATGATTTTTTTTATGTTAATGTTATTTGCATACAAACCTGATTTCTTTGCATTTTATTTTATTGAAATGCATTGTTGTGTATATTAGTTTTCTGTTTTCTATGTGAAATAAATACTTCTTTTTGTGTTTACCCAAAAAATATGTTTAATTTTAATATTATTTATATTGCCGATTTTTAAAATGTAAGTGCCGATTATGAAGGTTTTTATCGAAAAAAGTGATGAAATATTATTGAAATTTGAAATTTTATTGGCAGCCCTGGTTGCATTACATATCAGCTACCCTGCATATACTGCCTCTTTACTGTCTAATTGCACAAAAAATTTTTTTTCTGATTCAATCACGAAATTAATTGATCCAATTAATTTTTGAATTGAAATATCTTCAATCACGAAAATGATAGTATCAATCACAGTTTTAATTGGACATAAAAAATACTTGATTAAAAAATTAATTGATTTCGTTACCAAACTTCAATCTTTTTAATTGATTCAATTAAAAATTTAATTGATATTGATTGCAAAACTCAATTAATTTTTTAATTAAACAAGTAGGTAAAGTAGATAGTCGGGCGGGGTCGACTATATCATACCCTAAACCATCCTTACTGAATTAGTAAACATAAGCATTTGTGGGGTAACATTGATATAGGTATGGGAGATAAATCGCAGTTGCATATTTAAGAAAATTAATGGATACATGTTTATGGATGCTTTGTATCAATCTGACTATAGCTCATAGTCAGTGTTGCCAGGGAAAGTGTTCGGTTTATCCTACCAGGACAAAAAAAGTTTCCTACTTTCCCATACATTCCCAAATAGTTTTCCCTACAATATTTTTCGTTAAATTTAAACAAATTTTACAAAAGAAAAATGGTTCTAAGTACTTTATTATCAACGTATATAACTTAGAATATAAATTTGTATTACCACCACGGTTGCCACAGTTGGTAGAATTCTACCCAAAATAGTATTTTTTTTTTGTAAAATCTCTATAAAAATAAAATTTTGGAAAAAGTTTCTATAAACAAATTTTTGTGAGAAATTTTCCTATAGAAATAAAATTTTGACAATAAATTCTATAGAAATAAAATTTTGAGAACATTTTTTATAGAAATAATATTTTGAAAAAAAAAATCTATAGAGATACAATTTTGACAAAATTTTCTATAGAAATAAAATGTTGACAAAATTTTCTACAGGAATAAAGTTTTGACAAAAATTTCTATAGAAATAAAATGTTGAAAAAATTTTCTACAGGAATAAAGTTTTGACAAAAATTTCTATAGAAATATTTGTTTAGTAGATTTGTGGTAATTTGTGGTAATCTTCAAATTTTGTTAGATTTTTTGGAACGAGTGGTAACTGTTGTTACCACACATTGTTAAAGATCAAGCCTTGCCGGCTTCTAATTTCCTCCTCTAGAGCCACCAATAAAAATTATTACAAATTGTGTTGAGTGAAAATGTCCCTACATTGTGGCCCTACGTCCCTACAAGACGCTATATATTAGAAAAACCCTACATATAGGGAATTTCCCCTACTTCTAGCAACTCTGGCTGTAGTTGATATTGCACCTACGGGGTTAGTATGCCATTTTTAGAAAAAAAGAGAAAAATCGCTCAATTAGAGTGGGTAATAAATCCAAATTTGTAAAAATCGAGAAATATTCTTATGTAAGAGCTACAAGTACGTATAAATACGATCGGCTAATACATCAAAATTTGAAATTTGAGTAGCATTGGTTAATAAATAAGAGTACTATGGCCAAATTTGGGAAAATCGAGCGATGCATATATATGGAAGCTATATTTAAATCTAAACCAATTTGCATAATATTTTGCGGGTTTGATTAATACCACAAAAGGTTACCTTTTGCAAAATTTGAGTAAGATAAGTTAAGAAATGAGGTCTGTATGGTCAAATATAAGGTTATTAGGGGCGAATTTTTCAATCGAGCGATACATATATGGGAGCTATATCTACATCTGATCGATCGATTTCGATGAAATTTTTCACATGTAGTTAGTCCTATAGAGGACTGGATCTAGCCAACTTTGAGTAAGATCGGTTAATAAATAAGGGTTCTATGGCCAAATTTGGGAAAATCGGGCTATACATATATATGGGAGCCATATCTAAATCTGAACCGATTTCGATGATTTTTTGCACATATAGTTAGTGCTATAGAAGATTACATTTAGCCAGCTTTGAGTAAGATCGGTTGATAAATAAGGGTTTTATGGCCAAATTTAAAAAAAATCGGGCGGTACATATATATGGGTGCTATAGCTAAATCTGAACCGATATCGAAGATTTTTTGCACATATAGTTAGTGCTATAGAAGATTACATTTAGTCAACTTTGAGTAAGGTCGGTTAATAAATAAGGGTTTTGTGGTCAAATTTGGGAAAATCGGGCGATACATATATATGAGAGCTATATCTAAGTCTGAACAGATTTAGATGAAATTTTGTAGACTTGAAGACCGATGAAAAAGATTACCTTTTGCCAAATTTGGTGACGATCCAATTGAAAACAAACGCAACGTGACCCCATTTGTCGAAATCGGGCGAGACATATATATGGCAGCTATATCTAAATTTGATCCGATTTCTTCCAAATTCAATAGCGTTCGTCCTTGGTCCCAAAAAATCGGTTAATAATTGAGACCGGAATCCTGTGAACAACAAATACATGGACAGACGGACGGACACCAAGCGCTAGATCGACTCAGGAGGTGATTCTGAGTCGATCGGTATATGTTTTATGGGGTCTAAAGTCAATATTTCTGGTAGGCACATTTTTTGGCCGATCAAACTTATTATACCCTGACCACTATGTGGTTTAGGGTATAAAAACCCGGAAGTGGTGCAAAATTGACGCAGAAGCGATGAATTTAACATGGGCTTGTCATACAACGGAAGTCCTCCATTTCAACAGACGTTGCACTGAATTTGCATCACTTCTTTAGGTGTGATCTGAATCCAATGTTTGGATGTAAATTAAAAAATTCTGTACGATTTTGTCAAATAAATAATTTTTATGATTTTTAATGGATTCTAACGGTTGTCGGAAATGTTTGACCTCAAATATTTTCAAAAATTCACAATTTTTTCAGATTGAATTTAGCATTTTTTCGACAAAATTTAAATAATTTGTACCATTTTATGAACTCTTACTCTGTTTTTAACCTATATGAAACAAAAACAAGTATATACGGCCGTAAGTTCGGCCAGGCCGAATCTTATGTACCCTCCACCATGGATTGCGTAGGAACTTCTACTAAAGGCTGTCACCCACAATCGAATTACTTGGGTTGCGATAACACTTGCCGATGGGAAGGTATCGTAAAACTTTTTAACACTGTCTTCTAAATTGTAAGTTAGTCCATAAGGGGTATATATTAAACAAAAAAACGGCCGATTAAATACGTATATAATTCAGTTTGACAAAATTTTCTATAGAAATAAAATTTTGACAAAATTTTCTATAGAAATAAAACTTGACAAAATTTTCTATAGAAATAAAATGTTGACAAAATTTTCTATAGCAATAAAATTTTGACAAAATTTTCTATAGAAATAAAATGTTGACAAAATTTTCTGTAGAAATAAAATGTTGACAAAATTTTCTATAGAAATAAAATGTTGACAAAATGTTCTATAGAAATAAAATGTTGACAAAATTGTCTATAGAAATAAAATGTTGACAAAATTTTCTACAGAAATAAATTTTTTACAAAATTTTCTATAGAAATAAAATTTTGACAAAATTTTCTATGGAAATAAAATGTTGACAAACATTGCTATAGAAATAAACTTTTTACAAAACTTTCTATAGAAATGAAATTTTGACAAAACTTTCTATAGTAATAAAATTTGACAATTTTTACATGGCTGTTAGAGGCCATATACTAACGAAATGTACCAAATTTCAACCGCATCGGATGACTTTTGCTCCTCCAAGAGGCTCCGGAGGTCAAATCTGAGGATCGGTTTATATGGGAGCTATATATAATTATGGACCGATATGGACCAATTTTTGCATGGTTGTTAGAGACCATATACTAACACCACGTACTAAATTTCAATTGGATCGGATGAATTTTGCTCATCCAAGAGGCTCCAGAGTTCAAATCTGGGGATCGGTTTATATGGGAGCTATATATAACTATGGACCGATATGGACCAATTTTTGCATGCTTGTTAGAGACCGTATACTAACATCAGGTACCCAATTTCAAACGGATCGGATGAATTTTGCCCCTCCAAGAGGCTCCGGAGGTCAAATCTGGGGATCGGTTTATATGGGAGCTATATATAATTATGGACCGATATGGACCAGTTTTTGCATGGTTGTTAGATACCATATACTAACACCACGTACCAAATTTCAATCGGGTAGGATGAAGTTTGCTCCTCCAAGAGGCTCCGGAGGTCAAATCTGGGGATCGGTTTATATGGGAGCTATATATATTTATGGACCGATATGGACCAATTTTTGCATGGTTGTTAGAGACCGTATACTAACATCAGGTACCAAATTTCAACCGGATCGGATGAATTTTGCCCCTCCAAGAGGCTCCGGAGATCAAATCTGGGGATCGGTTTATATGGGGGCTATATATAATTATAGACCGATATGGACCAATTTTTGCATGGTTGTTAGAGACCGTATACTTAGACCACGTACCAAATTTCAACCGGATCGGATGAATTTTGCTGCTCCGGAAGGCTCCGCAAGCCAAATTTGGGGATCGGTTTATATGGGGGCTATACGTAAACGAGGGCCGATATGTCCCATTTTCAATACCATCCGACCTACATCAATAACAACTACTTGTGCCAAGTTTCAAGTCGGTAGCTAGTTTCGTTCGGAAGTTAGCGTGATTTCCACAGACGGACGGACAGCCGGACAGACGGACAGACGGACGGACGGACGGACATGCTTAGATCGACTCAGAATTTCACCACGACCCAGAATATATATACTTTATGGGGTCTTAGAGCAATATTTCGATGTGTTACAAACGGAATGACAAAGTTAATATACCCCCATCCTATGGTGGAGGGTATAAAAAAGTTAAAATTGCCCATTATTTAAAAGTATGAAAAAACCAAGTTATAAAAAATTGAATTAAAAGAAGTTCCTGGGTAGTTAAAATAAAGAACATCATTGGGAGTGCATCTTCTGGAAGTGCTTTTAAAGTTGTGCCTTTGGAAGAACACAACAATAACAATTTTCACTTACTTTCTGAATTGGCTTAGTGGTTTTAGTTTGATTAACAATATGTTGATTGTTGAACTACATTTTTAATTGAAAATTAAAAAAAATGTTCATCACTTTTTTAACTGACTTAGTCTTCAGAATTCGATTAAAAAGTTAATTGTATCGATTAATTTTTTTATTACAAATTTTAAAATTTCCGATCATTGAGTTAATTAACTTAATGTTTCTATCTTGATTAAAAAGTTAATTGTATCAATTAATTTATTAATTGAAGAAATTTCCAACTTCTATTTGAGTTAGTCTACGAGCTGTTGTCGTAACCTAATTTTTTGTCCTATTTGCCTATGTTACAGGCAGAGAATTAAGCCGCCGATTTGGGGCCGTCAATTTTAGCCGCCGCCGAATATGTCGACTCATCTCGACAAAAATTCAATAATATCGGTTTAAATCAGAAAAATGTATTAAACATTTTCGTATGTTTTGCCAAAATTTTGAACCTTTCCATCACAATCAATCAATTTCAAGCTGTTATAATAAGAACAAATTTTCCCTTTTCCCAGTGCTTTGGGCTCAGCTATTTAATAATGAGAATATATAATTCTCCTTCCAAATTTCCGGACTCCACTATGGATATAGAAAATCTTAAATAATACTATATATACCATTATAACATGTCGAGAAATGATTTTCATCCAGGCATGCCACATTATTGGAATCCAAGCACAAATCACATGTTCCAACTCGTGAAGATCCTCCAAATCGTGTTAGAACCACTAGAATCTATGAAGATGTCATTATAGAGGTTATCACTAAGTAACACAATTCGTTTTTACAGAACTTAATTTCACTCACTATAGAAATCTCATACAATATAGCCATAGTATATTATTAAAAATTATTTTTCTTTATATATAATCCAATATACAGATTTTGATCATAGAATTTTTAGCTGCGATTTATGTCACTTGTTTTAAATTTTTCGATACTATCTTCCACCTAGATCAATGAATAATGACGAATTATATCGGCGAGCCTATTAAAATAACGATAAAAATCAAGATTCGTATGTGTTCTTTTTGTTATTGTGGTGATTACAATCATAAAGATAACTCATTAAATGAGTAAATATCCAATTAAATTTTGTTCTCTTATATTTGTTTTTGTTAATATTGATTTTTTCTAGAGTAAAAAAAAAAAATAATTCATTGCACAGGTGGTATAAAACAAGAAGAAAAATGTGAGAGATCTAAAGACGAGTGAACTTTCTAAACTACAAGCAGAGAGTTTGATTATCGTGATCACATTCAAATAGCATGATTATATGATTTGGATCAATATCATGGCATAGTAAAAAAAAAAGAAATTACCTCCAAAAAAAATCACTTTTTCCCTAATGGAACTGCGTCATATTTATCATTTGATTGAAAAGAATACACCGCAAAACATATTAAAAAGCTAATGTAATTTTAGAAAAATTTAACAAAATTACACAATTAAGGTTATACTATTTTTATTAAAAATTCTAGTTCTTTTTGTGTTATTTAAGAAAAATTCATATTTTTTTCCTTCGAAAAAATTCGAACTACTAATTGTCAAAACGTTTCGATCTAGCCATATGACTTTCCAGACAGACACAATTTAATTAAATTTACTCATGTTAGAAAAATTATGATTTTACGTAAATTTTACTCATTTAGAAAATCATATTTTAACCGGATTTCGAATTTAGCAAAATTGTGTATTAAGAGGTTGTTGTCTCTACTCAGTATTGTTTGGCAAATCTCCATGAATACACTGAAAAAAATATATCTAAATTTTAGGATGCGAAATTTACAAAATATTAAGGACAAATTTCTTTAAAATAATGAAATTGTAATTAAAATAAATTTTATAATCTTTGCTACAAAAATTGTTTTCATAAAATTTGGGACACAAATTGTGTAAATTTGCGTCCCTCCGCATGTCTTTCACCTAAGGCTAATTTTCCTTAAAGTAAAGAAACTCATTTTTGATTTAAAGAAATTGTCCTAAAATTAACTGATATGTTGAAACTTTAGATTTAAGACAAAAACGCGTCAAATATAGGCATAGACTTTTTTAGATTTTGAGGATTTAGTCTCTTTGGTTTAAAGTTTTTTTTTTTTTTTTTGAATTAAGAAAACATTTTTATACCCTCCACCATAGGATGGGGGGTATAATAACTTTGTCATTCCGTTTGTAACACATCGAAATATTGCTATAAGACCCCATAATGTATATGTATATATTCTGGGTCGTGGTGAAATTCTGAGTCGATTTTAGCATGTCGGTCCGTCCGTCCGTCTGTTGAAATCAAGCTAACCTCCAAACGAAACAAGCTATCGACTTGAAACTTGCCATAAGTAGTTGTTATTGATGTAGGTCGGATGGTATTGCAAATGGGCCATATCGGACCACTTTTACGTATAGCCCCCATATAAACCGACCCCCAGATTTGGCTTGCAGAGCCTCTTGGAGGAGCAAAATTCATCCGATCCGCATGAAATTTGGTATATGGTGTTAGTATATAGTCTATAATAATCATGCAAACATTGGTCCATATCGGTCCATAAATATATATAGCCCCCATATAAACCGGTCCCCAGATTTGACTTCCGGAGCCTCTTGGAGGAGCAAAATTCATCCGATCCGGTTGAAATATGGTACGTGGTGTACGTATATGGTCTCTAACAACCATGCAAAAAATGGTCCATATCGGTCCATAATTATATATAGCCCCATATAAACCGATCCCCAGATTTGTAGTTGTTATTAAGTAGTTGTTATTGATGTAGATCGGACGGTATTGCAAATGGGCCATATCGGACCACTTTTACGTATAGCCACCATATAAACCGACCCCCAGATTTGACTTGCAGAGCCTCTTGGAGGAGCAAAATTCTTTCGATCCGCATGAAATTTGGTATATGGTGTTAGTATATAGTCTATAATAATCATGCAAAAATTGGTCCATATCGGTCCATAAATATATATAGCCCCCATATAAACCGGTCCCCAGATTTGACCTCCGGAGCCTCTTGGAGGAGCAAAATTCATCGGATCCGGTCGAAATTTGGTACGTGGTGTAAGTATATGGTCTCTAGCAACTATGCAAAAATTGGTCCATATCGGTCCATAATTATATATAGCCCCCATATAAACCGGTCTCCAGATTTGACCTCCGGAGCCTCTTGGAAGAGCAAATATTATCCGATCCGGTTGAAATTTGGTACGTGGTGTTAGTATGTGGTATCTAATCACCATGCAAACCCATCCCCAGATTTGAACTCCGGAGCCTCTTGAAAGAGCAAATATTATCCGATCCGGTTGAAATTTGGTACGTGGTGTCAGTATCTAACAACCATGCAAAAATTGGTCCATATCGGTCCATAATTATATATAGCCCCCATATAAATCGATCCCCAGATTTGACCTCCGGAACCTCTTGGAGGAGCAAAATTCATTCGATTCGGTTGAAATTAGGTACATTGCGTTGGTATATGGCCGCTAACAGCCATGCAGAAATTGGTCCATATCGGTCTATAGTTATATATAGATAATGGCCAATCACACAAAAATTGGTCCATATCGCCAAAAATAATCTACCAAAATTTTATTACTATAGATGGTTTTGTCAAAATTTTATTTCTGTAGAAAATTTTGTCAAAATTTTATTTCTGTAGAAAATTTGGTCAAAATTTTATTTCTATAGAAAATTTTATCAAAATTTTATTTCTATAGATAATTTGGTCAAATTTTTATTTCTAAAGAAAAATTTGTCAAAATTTTATTTCTGTAGAAAAATTTGTGAAAATTTTAGACGGTGTTGAGGATTTACAACTTAGAAGACGGTGTTAAGGATTTTTTTAAGATACCTTTGCATCGGCAAGTGTTACCGCAATTCGATTCAATTGTGGATGACAGTCTTTAGTAGAAGTTTGGTGGAGGGTACATAAGATTCGGCCTGGCCGAACTTACGGCCGTATATACTTGTTTACTTTGAAGTATCCGTTATAATTTAGATTTTTAAAGTGCCATTTGTTTGTACATGTGTATCTTTATTAATAAACCGCGAAAAGGGAATGATAAATTCATAAATGAGATCTGTATCTTAATTTTAATTTTATTGGTCCTAGATTTAAAGCCAGATAGGTCGCATCTTTGGCTCGAAATCAATACCAATATCCTTAAGGGAAGGTCAAAATCTTTGTGAGTGTAGATGGCAAATGTACTTGGTAGACAACAAATGAAACGGAAACGTTCAAGGAAATTCAAACCGGAATGTTGACAGTTTCATCCAATTTGAACAAATTAAAACTGATTCTAAAATTAGAAGTTATTTCCGATATATTTGCATTTGAAAAATAAAATTAAAAGAAATATAGCACTTTATTTGTTTTGCATTGCATATCAGCCACCCTTTATAAAAGAAACTACACTACGGGAAAGTTCATAAAAATCATATGATTTGGAATCATAACCATTTTAACCATACAGTAGTTCATTCTTACTTTTTTTAGGAATTGTACGAAAATTTTCTTCTGCTTTAGTTCATACTGAACTTGCAAGGTCATTGAACTTTATACGCACGTTTAGTACATAAAATGTTTAAGACATACTTGGGACAAAAAAAATTTCATTGGGCTGTGGAATTTTCGAAGAAATAATAACATTTTGTAGTTAAATTATAAATAAATAAACAATTTAAATATATTGTTTTTTTGGTAATAAAATAAGTTAATTCAGCGTTAATTTAACTACAGAGTTTTTTCTGTGTAGCACATATTCTATCGATGGCGGGAGCCATCGAGGTGCAATGGTTAGAATGCCCGCCATGTTTACAAATGGTCGTGGGTTCAATTCCAGTTTCGAGGGAACAATAAAAAGTTTTTCAGCTGTTAATTCAGTCTATGTCCATGTCTAGAAAATAATTTTTGGATACATATTAAAAAATGGTTGCTTATATTGGAGATTTGTTTCAAATTTTTTAGAACAATTTGACCTTAGTTAAGCAGAGTATTCTGCTTTACAGAAAAAATGTCCCCAAAATTTCCAATTAAAATTTTACTTGAATTGTGAAAAAAATATACGTTTTAATTTATTGAAGTTTCAATTACTTTTTTAATTCGACCAAATAATTTCTTAATTGGATTAATTAATTTTTTAATTGTGATCAGAAATCTTCCTATTTTTTCTGCTATAATATTGAAGATTGCATTCCTATCTTTTGAACAAGATGACCTTAGTTCGATATATTTTTATAAAATTTGTATAATTTTTTTTTTCATACCCTCCACCATAGGATGGGGGTATATTAACTTTGTCACTCCGTTTGTAACACATCGAAATATTGTTCTGGGTCGTGGTGAAATTCTGAGTCGATCTAAACATGTCCGTCCGTCCGTCTGTTGAAATCACGCTAACTTTCGAACGAAACAAGCAATCGACTTGAAACTTGGCACAAGTAGTTGTTATTGATGTAGGTCGGATGGTATTGCAAATGAGCCATGTGGGACCACTTTTACGTATAGCCCCCGATTTGGCTTGCGGAGCCTCTAAGAGAAGCAAATTTCATCCAATCCGGTTGAATTTTGCTACGTGGTGTTAATATATGGTCTCTAAAAACCATGCAAAATTGGTCCATATCGACCCAAAATTATATATAGTCTCCATATTAACCGATCCCCTGATCTGATCTACGGAGCCTCTTGGAGGAACAAAATTCATCCGATCCGGTTGAAATTTGGTACGAGGTGTAAGTATATGGTAGCTAAAAACCATGCACAAATTGGTCCACATCAGTCCATAATTATATATAGCCCCCATATAAACCGATCCCCAGAGTTGACCTCCGGAACCTCTTGGAGGAGCAAACTCATCCGATCCGGTTGAAATTTGGAACGTGGTGTTAATATATGGTCTCTAAAAACCATGCCAAAATTGATCTATAGTTATATATAGCCGATCCCCAATCACACAAAAATTAGTCCATATCGGTTCATAGTCATAGTTGCCACTCGATCTCAAAAATAATCTACCACAATTTTATTTCTATAGAAAGTTTTGTCAAAATTTTATTTCTATAGAAAATTTTGTAAACACTTTATTTCTATAGAAAATTTTATAAACACTTTATTTCTATAGAAAATTTTGTTAAAATTTTAATTCTTTAGAAAATTGTGTCAAAATTGTAATTCTTTAGAAAATTTTGTCAAAATTTTATTTCTATAGAAAGTTTTATAAAAATTTTATTTCTATAGAAAATTTCTTCAAAAATGTATTTCTATAGAAAATTTTGTCAAAATTTTATTTCTATAGAAAATTTTGTCAAAATTTTATTTCTATAGAAAATTTTGTCAAAATTTTATTTCTATAGAAAATTTTGTCAAAATTTTATTTCTATAGAAAATTTTGTCAAAATTTTATTTCTACAGAAAATTTTGTCAACACTTTATTTCTATAGAAAATTTTGTAAACACTTTATTTCTATAGAAAATTTTGTCAAAATTTTATTTCTATAGAAAATTTTGTCAAAATTTTATTTCTATAGAAAATTTTGTCAAAATTTTATTTCTATAGAAAATTTTGTCAAAATTTTATTTCTATAGAAAGTTTTGTGAAAATTTTATTTCTACAGAAAATTTCGTCAAAATTTTAGTTCTATAGAAAATTTTGTCAAAATTTTAGTTCTATAGAAAATTTTTCAAAATTTTATTTCTATAGAAAATTTCGTCGAAATTTTAGTTCTATAGAAAGTTTTGTCAAAATTGTATTTCTATAGAAAATTTCGTCAAATTTTTAGTTTTATAGAAAATTTTGTCAAAATTTTAGTTCTATAGAAAATTTTGCCAAATTTTATTTCTATAGAAAATTTTGTCAAAATTTTAGTTCTATAGAAAATTTTGTCAAAATTTTAGTTCTATAGAAAATTTTGTCAAAATTTTATTTCTATAGAAAATTTCGTCGAAATTTTAGTTCTATAGAAAGTTTTGTCAAAATTTTATTTCTATAGAAAATTTCGTCAAAATTTTAGTTCTATAGAAAATTTTGCCAAATTTTATTTCTATAGAAAATTTTGTCAAAAATTTATTTCTATAGAAAGTTTTGGTCAAAATTTTATTTCTATAGAAAATTTTGTCAACACTTTATTTCTATAGAAAATTTTGTAAACACTTTATTTCTATAGAAAATTTTGTCAAAATTTTATTTCTATAGAAAATTTTGTCAAAATTTTATTTCTATAGAAAATGTTGTCAAAATTTTATTTCTATAGAAAATTTTGACAAAATTTTATTTCTATAGAAAATTTTGTCAACACTTTATTTCTATAGAAAATTTTGTCAAAATTTTAGTTCTATAGAAAATTTTGCCAAATTTTATTTCTATAGGAAATTTTGTCAAAATTTTATTTCTATAGAAAGTTTTGGTCAAAATTTTATTTCTATAGAAAATTTTGTCAACATTATATTTCTATAGAAAATTTTGTCAAAATTTTATTTCTATAGAAAATTTTGTCAAAATTTTATTTCTATAGAAAATTTTGTCAAAATTTTATTTCTATCGACAATTTTGTCAAACTGAACTATATACGTATTCAATCGGCCTTTTTTAGTTTAATATATACCACGTGTGGACTAACTTACAATTTAGAAGACGTTGTTAGGAAGTTTTTTGAGATACCTTGCCATCGGCAAGTGTTACCGCAACCCAAGTAAGTCGATTGTGGATGACAGTCTTAAAGTACAAGTTTCTATGCAATCCATGGTGGAGGGTACATAAGATTCGGCCTGGCCGAACTTTCGACCGTATATACTTGTCTTTATTGACTTTTAGTCAAGTAAAAAAAATATGTATCAATGAAATGCCTCCTCTATGCCAACCTAAACTCACATTCGTATTTTAAGGACAACAAATCTTTGTGCTCATCGCAACACTCGTACTTTTTTCAGTGTTCAACTCAAAAATTAGACAAATTGTTTTTTTTTGGTAAGAAAATTATTCTAGTTTATATTTTGCCATAATTCAGTCTTTCAGGAACGCAATAGTCTTTGCAGTATGTGTATAATTTACCATACAATTGGACGTGGGGCGGCAGCATATGTCACAGGAGCTGTGTAGGCCAAAGGTGTGGTATAGGCCAAAGGTGAGGTATAAGCCAAAGGTGTACCAGCAGCATATTTAGCAACAACGGGAGTTGTATAGGCAGCAGCAGCAAGGGGAGCAGCAAAAGTCTTTGCAACAACTGGGGTAGCGAATGGAGTAGCAGCAGGTGCAAAAGCCTTGGTGACAATTGGAGCAGCAACAGGAGCAACAATTGGTGCAGTGGCTATTCCATTATAGTTGCGAGCCACAACTTGGCTGCTGGTGGCGGTGACAAAAGGAGCTGGAGCAGCAGCAACTACAGCCGCTGGTGCGGTATAGGCCAAAGGAGTGCCGAATAAACCAGGCTTAGCAGAAACACAGGCAATAAGGGCAAAGACAATGGGAGCCTGAAGATTTTGACAAAAACAAAAAAAAAAATTACAAAATTTTTAAGGAAATTCAGGTTTAATACTTACGAATTTGAACATTTTGATGATGAGGATTGATATCTTGCGACAGTTGTTGATTACTCAAAGTCGTTTGGGCTTATGATACCAAATTCCAGCGTCATTAATTTATATGCCTCGACAATTCTAATTGTACAACAATGAGAACAAAAAATTAGCCATTGAAGTTGACTCGAAACATACTATTTTAATATTTGGGCTATGGTCAGCCGCCCCAATACCCAGTAGCTATGATCAGTGAAGTACGCTTAGAGCTTCAATCAGCTTGCACCGATAATAGTCACAAATAATTGTTAAGTTATTTTTACGATAGCAGTACATTGGACGTGATTAGAGTTTTAAATATCACGGCTGGGAATTTCTGCTGGCCACTTGTGACATTGACAATGAAAATTGAAATACAAACTGAGTCAATAGAGTACTAGTGAAAACTTCATAGGGTTGTGCTGGCGTGAATGGTATTTTCCACATTTGCCCTAAAGGTCAAAAACTCTAACAATGTTTTTATCTGTGGTAAAGAATTCCTCTTTCATTGGAAGTGCTGACTGTCCAACTGATAATTTATGCCATACTCGTAAAACCTTAAATAATGGGTAAGTATTTATGATATATTCCAGACCTACAATAACATGAGAGGAGGATTGGTAGTTTAGGCAACAAATTGGTGTAGGTCAGTTTGTGGCCATTTGACTTAAAAGTTTGAATTATTGGATCGTAACATAAGTTCGTAGAGTTTTTTTTCGCAAAGAGGTGTCCATGTAACGAGTTTTGAGTAAAATAAATTGATTGAAGACGGTGAGAGATTTTCTATGCATTGATCTAGTTTTTTTCGGATTTGTTGATAACCATCTACCTTCAGGGCTGGTGGAGGGTTCCAAAAAATGAAACCCTTATTTGCCATATGTATTTATGTGTCCAAACAAACAAAAATCTTCAATTTTGACACAAATTAAACACCGAAAATTTCAGCATTTTTGGGGTCTAAAAGAACTCTATATTTTTTTTCAATTTCAGGCCAGTAAATTAAAATATATATAGAACTTGTTTCCTAGAATATTTATCAGTAATATTTGTGTTAGTCATTGTATTAACATTATTATCATGTATGTTATATGATTAGAACCGTCAAAATTTCTATTTTTATAGCATAAAAATAGAAATTTGTAAATTGTAAATGAATTTAATTCTTAAGCGTTTCATGTTGGTGAGCTGGATTATTTTCGTCAGCGTAAATCTTTACTCAGGCACACTCACGAAGATAATATTTTCGTCACTCACGCACGACATTTTGATTTGTTAATCACGTTCACGCACACTCACGCTCTTGCCATGAGCGTGACTCACGCGGGAGAAAATGTTCGTGAGTTACGACAATTTCGTGTCACGTGCACACCAATCATAGTTCTGGTCAGGACGTATGGAAGGGGCCGGTCACTTTAACATGCGTTTGTCATTGACGGAGTAAATTTACACTTTAGGTTAGGTTAGGTTATGGAGGCTGAAACGAATCCGAACTTGCGGGTTTGTGTCCACTTAGACCATAGTTGGTCCATTGCGATACCTCTAACTTCTTTCCATCTTCCTCCTCGTGTCCGTCTACTTCCGGCCGGAATGAGCCTATCGTATGATAATGTATCCTTTGGACGCGCCTAGTTCCTCCACCCCGAAGACTTGATGAAGACGAGAATATTCCTCATACTGCATACTCGCAAGTCGGTCATAGTCTGAAAGAAATAAGAGCCCAGTAGATTGTTTCTTCTGAAAGATAGTGCTGGACACTGGCACAGGAAGAGAAAAGAATCTTCCGTACACTGAAAAAAAATATTGTCGTGAGGTCAAAGATTTCATGTCTTTAAAATACGAATACAAATTTTGCTTAGCATAGAAGACGCATTTCTCTAAAATAAAGTTATTTTTCTTGTCCAAAAGTCGATAAACTTTTCAATGAAGTCGTATTGTCCTTATAATTAAGTGATTTGACTTAAAAATGGGTATCTCAACATGAAAGAAAAAAATTATAGGCTAAGGTCAACTTGACTTTAATAATTCAGAAAAATTCTTTAAATTTAATGAAATTGTCTTTAAATTTGTTGTCTTTTTGCATCTTGACTACAAAGCAAAAAATCGTTCAAATATAGGACATGTTTTTCAAAACTTTATTTTAAAGAAGTTTTTTACTTCAGACATAGCATAATTTCTACTGGAAGTCGAGTCTTAATTTGGAAAATAAAGTTGCCGTTAACTCGTTTTTAAAGGACTTTGATAGCATATGAAGAAAAAAAGCTGAGAAAGCGAAAAATTAAAATTTGCTTCCTAGAAGCAAGTACACAAAACCTAAATTTAAAAGAGAATTGTGTCTTAAAAGTATCCTTACTTGTATTCTCCGCTTCTTTGGCTCGGAATCAATACCAAATTTTTTAAAGTAAAGACAAAATCTTTGGAACCGAGTATGCTTTTTTTTCAGTGTAGCATCGGGGTCCAGACACCACCTACAAATGTCATCATTCGCTAGACCTATCCTTACCATGTGTTTTCCCAAGGTGTTGTGTCCCGTTATGATGCCTATCATAGACCTTACATCCTCTCTCTCTGCAATGACATCAAGACTTCAGAGTTCCTAATATTATTTTCGTCCCATATCAGTTTGGTTTGTTCACAGCCAATAGAAGAAGCCCATCGTCTCTTCCATAAAACTTCATATTTGCTGTTGATCCTGTAAATAAACAAAGAGAGCGGAGGAAAAACGTCCGAAATGACGTTTTCCGTACCACCTGCGCCTTTCTTAGCCAGTATATCTGCCTCTTCATTCTCAGCTATACCATAATGTCCAGGTATCCAGCACAGTGTTACATTATGCTGTTCAGTGAGAACCCAAAGCTCTCTACGACAGCGGCTGACCACCTTTGACCTTATGTTCGTACTGCTCAGGGCCTGTATAGCTGCCTGACTATCGATGAAAATGCTGATATCGCATCTAAATAACGGCCTCATCGATATAAGTTCAGCAGCTTTTGCAATAGCAAATATCTCGGCCTGGAAAATACTGCATTGTTCGTCCAACTTAAAGGACTCCTTAAGTTCTAACTCTTTGCAGTATATTCCGCTGCCTACACCCTTGGTCATTTTTGAGCCGTCAGTATAGATGTTGAGATTCCCAAAGTGTATCCTGTTTTCGTCCCAGTCCTCTACGCTTGGGATAATTGATTCCAGGTCACTCTCAAACATATCACACTTTAGGACACATCTTGGACTCGTTTCTAAGGCTATGTCCTGGGACACTTAAGTAGTAGCACTCCATAGACAGATCCTCATGAAACAGTCTCGGACAAAATCTTAGGAATCTGTTTCATTTTGGTTATCCGAATCGCACCAGAAATGAAAAACTTTTGAAATAAGTTGACCAATAGGTTATTCTGGTAATTCTACTTCACTAAATGTGTAGATCCAATAAGATTTTTATGCGACAAACTGCGATAAACTGGATCACCGGTACCAGTCCTGTGATAGGTCCGTCAGTAGCAATTTGCACTATTTTCCCGTAGGGACGATCCAAAAACGAACTGATATAAACTGTATAGCCATGTATCTTTCTAATCCAAAAATATTGCAAGTTTAGAAAACTCCGATGATAGCAACTTATAGAAGCTTCAGCTCAATTTATATTTCAGCTCAATTTAATACGAAATATCGATTTTAATTTTATTTTAAAGTCTGTAGACTTCACGCACACATATAAACCAATCTTTCGATTTGGTTTTTTTAGCGTTTAGGTTATGTTAGGCTAGTATGGTTTGCCAAAAGGACATTGGCGGAGCTAATGTCGCTTCAGCCCATCTTTTCAATCCCTGTATAGAGGCCCCATAAAACTATGGGTAGATACCAGGGCTGTAGAGTCGAGCCAATTTTGCTCGACTCCGACTCTGACTCCGACTCCAGCATTTTTCATCAGCCTCGACTCCGACTCCGGAGTCGACTCCGGATAATATAACTAAGTCTCATTTTAATAACTTTCATTTGTAATTATAAAGTGGACCATCCACAAAAATTGGACCGATATACATTATCTTATTTCCAGCTCTAAATTTCACATTTGATGTCAGTTGCATAACGACAAACGTTAGAATTTAAGAAGTCTAAAAGAAATTTAGATTAATTGGCTACTATTGTCAATAAATTAAATTATGACATAAACTTATATAGAGGCCCCGTCATAATATGAAGAGATAGCAAAAATCTTCTGCATATATATTTATAAAAACACATTTTATAACCTGGACCACTTTGTAGATCTACGTGTTCGTTACCATATCAAATCCTAAATCCGTATACATATATTTAAATCTGAATCGATCTGAACAAAATCTCAAGAGTTAAAATTTAAATAGGCTAATGGCCTGGAGCGGCGGCCCCAATTGTTTGGCCAAAAATCATAGCGCTTAAGCGGTTGTTCTGATCACCACAAAATATTTTAGACATTGATTCAAAAGGACAAAACCTTTAAGACTAATCCAATTCTGGATCCGCTTGCCTCAATACAGGGTGGGAGACAGCGTGTCAAACTATACTGCTTTCATATTTTTATACCCACCATCATAGAATGGCGTATTATACGTTTGTCATTCCGTCTGTGACACATCGAAATATCGATTTCCGACTATACACTGAAAAAACTATTTACGTATTCCGACTATACACTGAAAAAACTATTTACGTATGATATTAAAGATTACGCAACCTAAATTTTAGGATGCGAAATTTACAAAATATTAAGGACAAATTTCTTTAAAACAATGACATTTTAATTAAAATAAAGTTTATAACCTTTGCTTAAAAATTTTTTCATTAAATTTAGGACACAAATTTTGTAAGTTTGCATCCCTCCGTTAAAATCCTTTGTCTTTGAACTAAGGATAATTTTCCTTAAAGTAAAGAAACAAAGTTTTGATTTAAAGAAATTGTCCTTAAATTAACTGAAATATTGAAACTTTAGATTTAAGATAAAAACGCTTCAAATACAGGCTAAGATTTATTTTGAGGATTTAGCATCTTTGATTTAAAGTTTTTTTTTGGAATTAAGAAAATATTTTTTTTTTACTTCGAAGTATCGTCATAATTTGGATTTTTAAGCTGGCATTTGTTTGTACGTGAATAGCTTTTACCGCGAAAAATAGAATAAAAATTCGATAAATGAGATCTGTATCCCAATTTTAATTTTTATAGATCCTAGATTTAAAGCCAAATAGGTCGCAAAAAAATTCCTTATTTTAAAGAACCCGCATCTTTGGCTTGGAATCAATACCAAAATCCTTAAAGGAAGGTCAAATTTTTTGGATCCAAGTGAACTTTTTTTGAGTGCATGCGTAGTAAGAATGTCCCTGTACACCGTGGTGCAATGGTTAGCATGCCCGCCTTGCATACACAAGGTCGTGGGTTCGATTCCTGCTTCGACCGAACACCAAACAAGTTTTTCAGCGGTGGATTATCCCACCTCAATAATGCTGGTGACATTTCTGAGGGTTTCAAAGCTTCTCTAAGTGGTTTCACTGCAATGTGGAACGCCGTTCGGACTAGACTACAAAAAGGAGGTCCCTTGTCATTGAACTTAACATGGAATCGGGCAGCACTCAGGGATAAGAGAGAAGTTCACCACTGTGGTATCACAATGGACTGGATAGTCTAAGTGAGCCTGATATATCGGGCTGCCACCTAACCTAACCTATGTCCCTGTACACAATCGGAGTAAAACTTTGGCCCTTGGGGCCATGTGAGCTATATCTAAATCTCAATCGATTTCTTCCTAACTCAATAGTGTTCTATTTTGATCAAAAACTGTGTTCACAGACAGACGGACATTGCTAGATCGACTCAGAAGCATGGTTGCCACAGTTGCTAAAATTCTACCAAAAATGGCAGATTGGTTTAAATTTTTTCAAATTTCAATTTTTTAATTCGTTTTTATACCCTCCACCATGGGATGGGGGTATATTAACTTTGTCATTCCGTTTGTAACACATCGAAATATTGCTCTAAGACCCCATAAAGTATATATATTCTGGGTCGTGGTGAAATTCTGAGTCGATCTAAGCATGTCCGTCCGTCCGTCTGTGGAAATCACGCTAACTTCCGAACGAAACAAGCTATCGACTTGAAACTTGGCACAAGTAGTTGTTATTGATGTAGGTCGGATGGTATTGAAAATCGGCTAATATCGGACCACGTTTACGTATAGCCCCCATATAAACCGATCCCCAGATTTGACCTCCGGAGCCTCTTGGAGGAGCAAAATTCATCCGATCCGGTTAAAATTTAGTACGTGGTCTTAGTATACGGTCTCTAACACCCATGCAAAAATTGGTCCATGTCGGTCCATAATTATATATAGCCCCCATATAAACCGATCCCCAGACTTGACCTCCGGAGCCTCTTGGAGGGGAAAAATTCATCCGATCCGGTTGAAATGTGGTACCTGATGTTAGAATACGGTCTCTAACAACCATGCAAAAATTGGTCCATATCGGTCCATAATTATATATAGCCCCCATATAAACCGATCCCCAGATTTGACCTCCGGAGCCTCTTGGAGGGGCCAAATTCATCCGATCCTGTTGAAATTTGGTACCTGATGTTAGTATACGGCCTCTAACAACCATGCAAAAATTGGTCCATATCGGTTCATAATTATATATAGCTCCCATATAAACCGATCCCCAGATTTGAACTCCGGAGCCTCTTGGAGGAGCAAAATTCATCCGATCCAATTGAAATTTAGTACGTGGTGTTAGTATACAGTCTCTAACAACCATGCAAAAATTGGTCCATATCGGTTCATAATTATATATAGCTCCCATATAAACCGATCCCCAGATTTGACCTCAGGAGCCTCTTGGAGGAGCGAAATTCATCCGATCCAGTTGAAATTTGGTACATGGTGTTAGTATATGGTATCTAACAACCATGCAAAAATTGGTCCATATCGGTCCATAATTATATATAGCAAAAGTCATCCGATGCGGTTGAAATTTGGTACATTTTGTCAATATATGGCCTCTAACAGCCATGTAAAAATTGGTCAATATCGGTCTTTAGTTATATATAGCCGATGACTTATTACACAAAAATTGGTCCATATCGCCAAAAATAATCTACCAAAACTTTATTTCCATAGAAAATTTTGTCAAATTTTATTACTATAGAAAGTTGTGTCAAAATTTCATTTCTATAGAAAGTTTTGTCAAACGTTTATTTCTATAGAAATGTTTGTCAAAATTTTATTTCCATAGAAAGTTTTGTCAAAATTTTATTTTTATAGAAAATTTTGTAAAAAATTTATTTCTGTAGAAATTTTTGTCAACATTTTATTTCTATACAAAATTTTGTCAACATTTTACTTCCATAGAAAATTTTGTCAGCATTTTATTTCTATAGAAAATTTTGTCAAGTTTTTATTTCTATAGAAAATTTTGTCAAAATTTTATTTCTATAGAAAATTTTGTCAAGTTTTCATTTCTATAGAAAATTTTGTCAAACTATATTATATGCGTATTTAATCTGCCTTTTTTTTTGTTTAATATATACCCCGTATGGGCTAACTTACAATTTAGAAGACAGTGTTAAAAAGTTTTACGATACCTTGCCATCGGCAAGTGTTATCGCAACCCAAGTAATTCGATTGTGGATGACAGCCTTTAGTAGAAGTTCCTACGCAATCCATGGTGGAGGGTACATAAGATTCGGCCTGGCCGAACTTACGGCCGTATATACTTGTTATTAATCTTCAGTTCTTATTATAATTATAATGCTTAGATGAGATTTTATCTTTTGGATATTGCTACAAATAAGATTTTTCATCAGAGATATTAACAATATGTTTTAATCTATATTTATCTATATATTATCAAAAGGAAAAATTAGGATAAAACCTTTATCTAAATTTTCATAAACAATTCAAATATTTTGGAATACGTATGACTATACAGGGATATTACAGGAATAGCCACGATAAACATACGACTTCCAATTTGATAACTCTGGTGATTGTGGTATTAATAGAAGTCTTATTCGCTGCACGACCTTGTCAGCGTATAAGGAGAATATTTTGCTTTGTTCAGGTAATTGGATGTAGAGTATCTCTAATGATTATTATTTATCTTTTGTTTTGAAGAACTTGCAACTTTTTCAAGTGCGATTGGTAGAATTCTTGATTAGTTGGTAGAATTTTTAAAATATTCCTCTCCAACTAATAAAATTTTGACAAAATTTTCTATAGAAATAAAATTTTGACAAAGCTTTCTATAGAAATAAAATTTTGACAAAATTTTCTATAGAAATAAAATTTTGACAAAGCTTTCTATAGAAATAAAATTTTAACAAAGCTTTCTACAGAAATAAAATTTTGCTAAAATGTTATATAGGAATAACATTTAAAATTTTTAGGTTTCAATACAACTAAAATTTCAATTTATTTCTTTAGAATAACATTTTGACATTTTCTATAGAAATAAAATTTTGACAAAATCTTCTATAGAAATAAAATTTTCACAAAATTTTCAATAGAAATAAATTTTTGACAAAATTTTCAATAGGAATAAAATTTAAAATTTTTATGTTTCTATAGAACTAAAATTTCTATTTATTTCTTTAGAATAAAATTTTGACATTTTCTATAGAAATAAAATTTTTAACAAAAGTTTCTATAGAAATAAAATTGTGACAAAAATTGACAAAATTTTCTATAGAAATACAATTTTAACAAACCTTTCTCCAGAAATAACATTTTGCAACAATTTTCTATAGAAATAAAATTTTGCCAAAATTTTATATAGGAATAAAATTTAAAATTCTTAGGTTTCTACAGAACTAACATTTTGACAAAATTTTCTATGGAAATAAAACTTACTAATTTCATATCTATAAAAACGTACTAATTTGATTTTGTGGCCTCAAAGTAAGCCTACGATCCACATTTTAGTCAAATCGAATGAATGTGGAGGCTTCTATGCGCTCAAGAATATGTTTATGTATCACCAGCTATATCATGGTCCGACAGGAATCATATCTCGAAAGGGCTCCTAAATTCTGGCAAATAGAATGAAAATTTCAGACTTCATTATTGGAAGTTTCACCGCAATTATAGTCATTGATCGATTGAAGACCTCAATGAATTCAAATTTTTTAAATACATATTTAGTTACAAAAATATAAAGTGTTTTAAAATTTTGGTTGGGCCGGAGTCGGAGTCGAGTACAATTTTTACGGCTCCAGCAAAATCTTCAGACTTCAAATCTCAAGACTCCGACTCCACAGCCCTGCTTCATATTGATTTTGATAATTTGATAAATCCAGCCCATAACACCGAGAAATTCCACCCAATACATTATGCTTTATTCCACTTGACTTCGAATTCGTTGTTCGATTAAAGACTTTAATCGAGTACGAGTATAATTTGAGCAAAAATGAATTTAGTTACAAAAATATAAAGTATTTTTATACCCACCACCATAGAATGGTGACGGGGGGATAATAAGTTTGTCATTCCGTTTGTAACACATCGAAATATCGATTTCCGACTATATAAAGTATATATATTCTTGATCAGGCAGAAATTCTAAGACGATATAACGATTTCCGTCTGTCTGTTGTAATCACGCTACAGTCTTCAATAATGAAGCAATCGTGCAGAAAATTTGAACAAACTCGTCTTTTGTCTGCAGGCAGGTCAAGTTCGAAGATGGGTATAGCCCTCATATAGGCCGATCTCCCGATTTTACTTCTTGGGCTTATAGAAACCGCAGTTTTTATTCCATTTACCTGAAATTAGAAATCTAGAGGTATTGTAGGACCACAAATACGTGTGCCAAAAATTGTGAGTATCGGTCCATATTTTGGTATAGCCCCCATATAGACCGATCTCCCGATTTTACTTCTTGGGCTTATAGAAACCGCAGTTTTTATTCAATTTACCTGAAATTAGAAATCTAGAGGTATTGTAGGACCACAAATGCGTGTGCCAAAAATTGTGAGTATCGGTCCAT
This sequence comes from Haematobia irritans, assembly GCF_050003625.1. NCBI lineage: Eukaryota > Metazoa > Arthropoda > Insecta > Diptera > Muscidae > Haematobia > Haematobia irritans. Next base: position 121,346,599 of record NC_134400.1, read on the forward strand.
ATTTTGGTATAGCCCCCATATAGACCGATCTCCCGATTTTACTTCTTGGGCTTATAGAAACCGCAGTTTTTATTCAATTTACCTGAAATTAGAAATCTAGAGGTATTGTAGGACCACAAATACGTGTGCCAAAAATTGTGAGTATCGGTCCATATTTTGGTATAGCCCCCATATAGACCGATCTCCCGATTTTACTTCTTGGGCTTATAGAAACCGCAGTTTTTATCCAATTAACCTTAAATTGGAAATCGCGAGGTAGTTTAGAACTGTAAAGAGGTGTGCTAAAAATGGTGAGCATCGGTCCATGTTTTGGTATGGTCCCCATATAAACCGACCTCCCGATTTGGGGTCTTGGGCTTATAGAAACCGTAGTTTTTATACAATTTGCTTGAAATTGAAAATCAAGAGGTACGTGAGGACCATCAAAAGGTGTGCCGAAAATGGTGAGTATCGTTCCATGTTTTGATATAGCCCCCATATAGACCGATCTCCCGATTTTATATCTTGGGTTTATAGAATCCGTAGTTTATATACAATTTGCCTGAAATTGGAAATTTATGGGTATTTTAGGACCATAAAGAGGTGTGCCACAAATGGTGAGTATCGGTCCATGTTTTGGTATAGCCCCCATATAGACCGATCTCCCGATTTTACTTCTTGGGCTTCTAGAATCCGAAGTTTTTATCCAATTTGCATGAAATTGGAAATCTGGAGGTATTTTCGGGCCATAAAGAGGTGTACCGAAAACGGTGAGTATCGGTCCATATTTTAGTATAGCCCCCATAAGAACGATCTCCCGATTTAACTCCTTGGGTTTCTAGAAACCGTAGTTTTTATCCGATTTGATTGAAATTGTAAATATTCTGGTATTTTAAGCTCACAAAAACGTGTATCGGATTAAGTTTTTATCGGTCCATTTGGTAATGCCTCCATATAGACCGACTTTACTTCTTGAGGGTATAGAAGGCGCACTGATCTTGAAAATTGCTTGAAACTCAATGTAAAATTACCAGATTTTACTTCTCGGGTGAAAATCTACAGATTTAAGTGTGTAAATATAACCATAGCGATAGGCGGTAGGCGATCACTTATTTACGTGTATTTCTTATGGGAAGCCCAAAATCCGCGACGGAATACCCTGACGGCTAGCGGCGTGTCGCTAAATTAAAACTTATTCTAACTCCTTGGCGAAAACTGGTATAGTGTTGCCATCGCTTATCAATTTTTTTAACTCACCACTAGGAATTGCTGGACACGTGTAGATTATTTTTTCTTGAAATAACAAGCCATTGTATGTTTTTATTCAACTTCATTGTTTAATATTGTCAAAGCATGCTGTATTGACAACAAAAACGCTAGGAAGCGTGAAAAAGGGAATTATTCGTCGTCAAGCTTATTGTATTTGCCGTTGCGGCAAAAATGTTTCGCTTACCGCCTATCGCTATGGCTATATTTACACACTAAGATTTCAAATCAAGACGTTATTTTATAATTTTCTTGCACACTTACAAGAGATGTTAATGATTCCTCTAAAACCCAAACAAAAATGGTTCTTATAAATCTAGAATCTGATATAGTCCTCATAGGTGAAATCTTAAAATTTATCTTCGGGAAGTGTCCTCAAGTCCTCCTGAAATTTCAAAGGAAACCCTAATATTTAGTTCATGGTGCTGGGTATTTAAGATTCGGCCCGGCCGAACTTACTGCTGTATATACTTGTTAAAATTTTACTTTGGCCGCAGTCGAAAAAATCATGCTCCGACTCTCGCAAAATCTTCAGACTCCCACCCTGTTCAATAGTGTCTTCAGAGGATCCTTGTCCGCTTCAAGACGTCAAAGTCGCCATTTTCGAACTTCGTGTAGTAGACAAACCGCAGACACGTTCTCAGTGCTGACTTTTGCAATCAATTTCAGGTTGATACAATTTCTAAACCGCTTGTCTGACTGCAAAGTATTCCAGTGACAGTTCATTTTATTTTTTACAAGCTTAGAAAAGCATTTTGATCTATTGCATTCAGAAATAAAGTTAATCGTGATGTAGTTATGCAAAAGGAACTCCGATGTACAAAACAAGCTAGACTGCGAAGAGCCAAGAAGTTGCTTCGCTTGCACGAAAGTGGCCAGTTCCCGAATTCGATTTTCTGCAAGGGGAAAATATTCGAAATTGAGCAGTTTTTAAACAAACATAATGATCGCTTAGTTTCGGAGATAAGATAAGTTTTTCATATACAAATTTAAATTGTATCAGGATTATCAGGATGGATTTTAAAACTTTTTGGGATAATTTTCTCATTTTCGTTCTACGACGCTTAGTTTAGGAGTTATTAGAAATGTATCCTCTATGCTATCTATAAGGACAATAAATCTTTGTGCTCATGACAATATTTTTGTTTGTTTTCTACATAACAATTAAAAAAAATTGTTTTTGGTAAGAGATTTATTCTAGTTTATATTTTGTCACAATTCAGTCTTTAGGAAACGCCATAGTCTGCATAATCTGTGAAATTACCAAACAATTGGACGTGGTGCGGCAGCATATGTCACAGGAGCTGTGTAGGCCAAAGGTGAGGTATAGGCCAAAGGTGAGGTATAAGCCAAAGGTGTAGCAGCAGCATATTTAGCAACAACGGGAGTTGTATAGGCAGCAGCAGCAAGGGGAGCAGCAAAAGTCTTGGCAACAACTGGGGTAGCGAATGGAGTAGCAACAGGTGCAAAAGCCTTGGTGACAATTGGAGCAGCAACAGGAGCAACAATTGGTGCAGTGGCTATTCCATTATAGTTGCGAGCCACAACTTGGCTACTGGTGGCGGTGACAAAAGGAGCTGGAGCAGCAGCAACTACAGCCGCTGGGGCGGTATAGGCCAAAGGAGTGCCGAATAAACCAGGCTTAGCGGAAACACAAGCAATAAGGGCAAAGACAATAGTAGCCTGAAAAAAAATTGTTTTTGAAAACAAAAATGTTTCATTAAAGTTTTAGAAAATTCATATTCAATACTTACGAATTTGAACATTTTGATGATGGGGATTGAAATCTTGCGACAGTTGATGATTGCTAAGGGTTGTATGGGTTTGTGATACCCAATCCCAGATAAGTCATTACTTTATATGCATTGACAATTCTAGCAATACAACGACGAGTACAAAAAATTACCCACTGAAGTTGACAGGTGACACATTATTTCAATATTTGGGCTATGGCCATGCCGCACCGATGCCCAGTAGCCAAGATCAACGATGTACGGTTAGAGCTTTTAATCAGCTTGAACCGATAATACAGACAAATAATTGTTAAGTTATTTTTTATGATAGCAGTACATTGGACGTGATTAGAGTTTTAAATATCACGGCTGGTATTTTCTGCTGGCCACTTGTGACATTGACAATGAAAACTGAAATACAAACTGAGTCAATAGAGTACTTCATATACTTGGGCTTGTGAGAATGGTATTTTCCACATTTGCCATAAAGGTCAATAACTCTAGCAATGTTTATATCTGCAGGAAAGAATTCCTCTTTCATTGGAAGTGGTAAATGGGCAATTGCTAATTTATGTCATTCTCGTAAAAACTTAAATAATTAGTACGTATTTATGATATATTCCAGACCCACAATAACATGAGAGGAGGATTAGTAGTTTAAGCAACAAATTGGTGTAGGTCAGTTTGCGTACACCCTCAAAAAAATCGCTTCTGTAACATATACCCCAAACACATTTTGCTTCAAGCATATATATTTTCAGGATTGGTCCAAACAAAATATTGTTTGTATTGTCAAACATATTATGTTTCACCTTAGGGCATACACTGCTAGTAAAAAATTTTAATGAAATTTTCTTTGTGTGGATATATTTTTAAGGCGCCAATTGGTTACTTGCATTATTTTACTTGCAGCATACTCTCTAGGTCTCTCTTTCTAAACACATATATATTTATAGGCTATTTCCAAATTAATATATGTTTGCATCTAAGCATATTATATTTACAAACATTTTATGTCCCAAACATAATATGTTCTAACATATTAACATATATGTCCCAAACTTGTTATGCTAGTTTATGAACATTATATGATTGCACTTCAAAATATTGTGTTAAGAAATTTGAGTACCAACCATATAATTTTTACACCCAAACATATGAAAAACAGGCTTTTTCGTCCGTGTAGGTTCATATTTCATTTGGAAAGTATGCAATCCAAACGTAAATTTACTCAAAGAGCCATAGTTTACAAATTGCAATTGAAAATCGTACTTCGGCCCACACAATTTGTAAGCAAATACGCTATACAATGGGCCATGTACCCAGTAAAAAATTTCGAAGTTGTTTCAAAGGCACAACTTTAAAGCCAAAAATCTTCGTTATTTGAACTACACTGGAAGTTCTTTTAATTCAATTTTTGATATTTTTATACCCTCCACCATAGGATGGGGGGTATATTAACTTTGTCATTCCGTTTGTAACACATCGAAATATTGCTCTTAGACCCCATAAAGTATATATATTCTGGGTTGTGGTGAAATTCTGAGTCGATCTAAGCATGGCCGTCCGTCCGTCTGTTGAAATCACGCTAACTTCCGAACGAAACAAGCTATCGACATCAAACTTGGCACATGTAGTTGTTATTGATGTAGGTCGGATGGTATTGCAAATGAGCCATATCGGTCCACTTTTACGTATATCCCCATATAAACCGACACTCAGATGTGGCTTGCAGAGCCTCTTGGAGGAGCAAAATTCATCCGATCCGGCTAAAATTTGGTACATGGTGTTAGTATATGATCTCTAATACCATGCAAAAATTGGTCCATATCGGTCGATAATTATATATAGCCCCCATATAAACCGACCCCAAGATTTGGCTTGCGGAGGCTCTAGTAGGAGCAAAATTCATCCGATCCGGCTGCAATTTGGTACATGGTGTTAGTATATGGTCTCTAATAACCACGCAAAAATTGGTCAATATCGGTCCATAATTATATATAGCCCCCATATAAACCGATTCCCAGATTTGGCTTGCGGAGCCTCTAAGAGAAGCAAATTTCATCCGATCCGGCTGAAATTTGGTGTATGGTGTTAGTATATGGTCTCAAACAACCATGCAAAAATTGTTCCATACCGGTCTTAATTATATATAAACCCCATTTAAACCGATCCCCAGATTTGACCTCCGGAGCTCTTGGAGTAGCAAAATTCATCCGATCCGGTTGAAATGTGGTACGAGGTGAAATTTGGTACGTTGGGCTAGTATTACATGGCCGCTAACAACCATGCCAAAATTGGTCCGTATCGGTCTATAGTTATATATAGCCGATCTTCAAAAACAATCTACCAAAATTTTATTTCTATAGAAAATTTTGTCAAAATTTTATTACTATACAACATTTTGTCAAGATTTTATTTCTGTAGAAAAATTTGTCAAAATTTTATTTCTGTAGAAAAATTTGTAAAAATTTTATTGCTTAGAAAGTTTTATCAAAATTTTGTTTCTATAGAAAATTTTGTCAAAATTTTATTTCTATTAAAAATTTTGTCAAACTGAATTATATACGTATTCAATCGGCTTTTTATACCCTCCACCATAGGATGGGGGGTATATTAACTTTGTCATTCCGTTTGTAACACATCGAAATATTGCTCTAAGACCCCATAAAGTATATATATTCTGGGTCGTGGTGAAATTCTGAGTCGATCTGAGCATGTCCGTCCGTCCGTCCGTCTGTTGAAATCACGCTAACTTCCGAACGAAACAAGCTATCGACTTGAAACTTGGCACAAGTAGTTTTTATTGATGTAGGTCGGACGGTATTGCAAATGGGCCATATCGGTCCACTTTTACGTATAGCCCCCATATAAACGGACCCCCAAATTTGGCTTGCGAGGCCTCTAAGAGAAGCAAATTTCATCCGAAATTTGGTACATGGTGTTAGTATATGGTCTCTAACAAGCATGCAAAAATTGGTCCACATCGGTCCATAATTATATATGGCCCCCATATAAACCGATCCCCCGATTTGGCTTGCAGAGCCTCTAAGAGAAACAAATTTCATCCGATCCGGCTGAAATTTGGTACATGATGTTAGTATATGGTCTCTAAAGACCATGCAAAAATTGGTCCATATCGGTCCATAATTATATATAGCATCCATATAAACCGATCACCAGATTTGACCTCCGGAGCCTCTTGGAAGACCAAAATTCATCTGATTCAGTTGAAATTTGGTATGTGATGTTAATATATGACCTCAAACAACCATGCAGGAATTGGTTCCTATCAGTCCATAATTATATATAGCCGCATATAAACCGATCGCCAGATTTGACCTCCGGTGAAATTTGGTACGTGGTGGTAGTATATGATATTTAACAACCATGCCAAAATTGGTCAATATCAGTCCATAATCATGTATAGCTCCCATATAAACCTATCCCGAGATTTGGTTTTGGAGCCTCTTGGAGGAGCAAATTTCATCCGAGTGAGTTGAAATTTGTTGATGACAGCCTTTCGTAGAAGTTTCTACGCAATCCATGGTGGAGGGTACATAAGATTCGGCCTGGCCGAACTTACGGCCGTATATACTTGTTTTTGTTTAATACACTGAAAAAAAGCATACTCGGTTCCAAAGATTTTGTCTTTACTTTAAAAAATTTGGTATTGATTCCGAGCCAAAGAAGCGGAGAATACAAGTAAGGATACTTTTAAGACACAATTCTCATTAAAATTTGGGTTTTGTGTACTTGCTTCTAGGAAGCAAATTTGAATTTTTCGCTTTTTCAGCTGTTTTCTTCATATGCTATCAAAGTCCTTTAAAAACGAGTTAACGACAACTTTATTTTCCAAATTAAGACTTGACTTCCAGTAGAAATTATGATATGTTTCAAGTAATAAACGTCTTTAAAATGAAGTGTTGAAAAATATGTCCTATATTTGAACGATTTTTTGCTTTGTTGTCAAGATGCAAAAAGGCAACAAATTTAAAGACAATTTCATTAAATTTAAAGAATTTTTCTGAAGTCAAGTTGACCTTAGCCCAAACATTTTTTCTTTCATGTTATGATACCCATTTTTAAGTGAAATCACTTAATTATAAGGATAATACGACTTCATTGAAAAGATTATCGACTTTTGAACAAGGAAAAAACTTTATGGTAGAGAATTGCGTCTTCCGTGCTAAGCAAAATTTGCATTCGTATCTTAAAGCCATGAAATCTTTGACCTCACGACAATATTTTTTTCAGTGCGCAAGCAATCATCATACGTTACGTTAGGTTAGGTTATGTGGCAGCCCGATGTATCAGGCTCACTTAGACTATTTAGTCCATTGTGATACCACAGTGGTGAACTTCTCTCTTATCACTGAGTGCTGCCCGATTCCATGTTAAGCTCAATGACAAGGGAGCCGAGTCCGAACGGCGTTCCACATTCCAGTGAAACCACTTAGAGAAGCTTTGAAACCCTCAGAAATGTCACCAGCATTACTGAGGTGGGATAATCCACCGCTGAAAAACTTTTTGGTGTTCGGTCGTAGCAGGAATCGAACCCACGACCTTGTGTATGCAAGGCGGGCATGCTAACCATTGCACCACGGTGGCTCCCATCACACGTTACGGCGGCCCATGCCATTACACTTCAGTTTTGGTGGCCAAGGTTAGGTTAGGTTAGGTTAGGTGGCAGCCCGATGTATTAGGCTCACTTAGACTATTCAGTCCATTGCGATACCACATTGGTGAACTTCTCTCTTATCACTGAGTGCTGCCCGATTCCACGTTAAGCTCAATGACAAGGGACCTCCTTTTTATAGCCGAGTCCGAACGGCGTTCCACATTGCAGTGAAACCACTTAGAGAAGCTTTGAAACCCTCAGAAATGTCACCAGCATTACTGAGGTGGGATAATCCACCGCTGAAAAACTTTTTGGTGTTCGGTCGAAGCAGGAATCGAACCCACGACCTTGTGTATGCAAGGCGGGCATGCTAACCATTGCACCACGGTGGCTCCCTTTGGTGGCCAAGCGAAGGCGTAAATTTTCAGCTGACCTTTTGTTTGTTTACAAACAGTTCAATTTTAATAGGCAAACACTATAACGCTAGAAGTCCATCACGAATAACTTCATTTCTAAATGCAATAGAAGCATTCTCAATATAAAATTTTGCTCTTGAAACATGTTTGGATTGCTCATATTCCTTCTCTGGATGTGGGTTTTGTATTTAGTATGATGATTTTTTTTTATATTTTTATACCCTTCACCACTACTGTGGTACAGGACAGGACAAATCGGACAAAAGGGAAACCTCTCCCCTCCTTCGCTCCACCCCGACTAGATATCAGAAAATCACGTACCCTACACTGAAAAAAAAGCATGCCCGGTTCCAAAGATTTTGTCTTTACTTTAAAAAATTTGGTATTGATTCCGAGCCAAAGAAGCGGAGAATACAAGTAAGGATACTTTTAAGACACAATTCTCTTTTCAATTTGGGTTTTGTGTACTTGCTTCTAGGAAGCAAATTTTAATTTTTCGCTTTCGCAGCTTTTTTTCTTCATATGCTATCAAAGTCCTTTAAAAACGAGTTAACGGCAACTTTATTTTCCAAATTAGAACTCGACTACCAGTAGAAATTATGCTATGTTTGAAGTAAAAAACTTCTTTAAAATAAAGTTTTGAAAACATGTCCTATATTTGAACGATTTTTTGCTTTGTAGTCAAGATGCAAAAAGACAACAATTTTAAAGACAATTTCATTAAATTTAAAGAATTTTTCTGAATTATTAAAGTCAAGTTGACCTTAGCCTATACATTTTTTCTTTCATGTCAAGATACCAATTTTTAAGTCAAATCACTTAATTATAAGGACAATACGACTTCATTGAAAAGTTTATCGACTCTTGGACAAGGAAAATAACTTTATTTTAGAGAAATGCGTCTTATATGCTAAGCAAAATTTGTATTCGTATTTTAAAGACATGAAATCTTTGACCTCACGACAATATTTTTTTCAGTGTATATACCCCGTATGGACTAACTTACAATAGAAAAGACGGTGGTAAGAAGTTTTAAGATACCTTGCCATCAGCAAGTGTTACCGCAACCCAATTACTTCGATTGTGTATTACAGTCTTTAGTACAAGTTTCTATGCAATCCATGATGGAGGGTACATAAGATTCGGCCTGGCCGAACTTACGGCCGTATATACTTGTTAATGTGTAATTTTAACTTTTTTGTCTCAAATAGGTTAATAACAGAGTACGAATTAATAAAATGGTACTAATTATTAAAATTTTGCCGAAAAAATGCTAAAGTCAGCCTAGAAAATTTGCGATTTTTTTTTAAATATTTGATGTCAAACGTTCTTATAATGCATTAAAAATCATAAAAAGTTTTAAAAATTACTTATTCGTCAAAATATCATAAAATTTCTTTATTCACATCCAAATCACTGGATTTCGCATCACACCTTAAGAAGTAATGAAAATTCAGTGCAACGGCTGTTGAAATTGTGGACATCCGTCCTATGACAAGCCCATGTTAAAATCATCGCTCCTGTGCCAATTTTGCACCAAAGAACATTTTCACTATTCTTTTGACGACGCTTTTTTTGCTGAGGAGCTCTTATTGTCATCAACACACAGTTATCACTGTAGCCATCAACGCACAAGTAACGTATACCATCAATTAGTTATAGACCACATTGTGGGTACACACAAGACGATTGAAACAAAACTTTATTTAAAGAAAACAAACCATTTTAGTCTTTTCTTACAAACGACGTACAAAATACATTTTTTTAAGAATAGAAATAATGCAATTTGAAAAATATACGGAGTATGAAGATTTTCCTGGAGTCTGAATAGGAGCCGGAGTCGTTGAAATTTTAACTACTCCGACGAAACCAAAATTTGAAAAACCACTTCATATTTTTGTAATTAAACAAATATTTCGATTAAGTTCTTCACTGAAGAATTGAAAACGAAGTGGTGGAATAAAGCTTTTTCTATAGCCCATATCGAAATATGTTTCAGACCATACAAAGTGTATTGATATGGGTGAAGTTCCATGGCTATAATTGTAATCGCCCTGGAAATTCCAATTATCTAGATTTGCTTTATGTCTATTAGAAGGTTAGAATTTGACATTACATTTGTAACATCCCATCAAAAAAAATTGGAAGTTGTTCCACAAACATTTCATCCCGGGATCTCCTATCGATTTTTTCACTTCCGATGCAGTCCTTTTGGACAAGTCTTAGAAAGTGTGGAATTAGGCCGTGTTAAGTGAAAATTTAAGTTTTGAACAATTAAATTTCGCAAAACAGAATAGAAAATCAATTAAAAAATTAAAAAAAATCATCCCCGCCGGGATTTGAACCTGTGGCCTTTTGACTTTTTCACTTCCATGGAAGTTCTTTTGAGAAGGTTTTGCAAATTACGATAATTTTTAATTTGTTGTTGTTATACCCTGCGCCACACTGTAGAACAGGGTATTATAAGTTAGTGCATATGTTTGCAATCCAGAAGGAGACGAGATAGACACATGGTGTCTTTGGCCAAAATGCTCAGGGTGGGCTCCTGAGTCGATATAGCCATGTCCGTCTGTCCGTGAACACATTTTTGTAATCAAAGTCTAAGTCGCAGTTTTAGTCCAATCGACTTCAAATTTGGTACAAGTATGTGTTTTGGCTCAGAATAGAACTCTATTGATTTTGGTTCAGATTTAGATATAGCTCCCATATATTATATGGCCCAAGAAGCCAGAGTTTTACCCTAATTTGCTTGAAATTTTGCACCAAGAGAACAATCAGTACTATAATCAGGTGTGCTTAATTTGGTTGAAATCTTTTCAGATTGAGATATAGATCCCATATATATCTTTCGCCCTATATCGACTAATACAGTCCCAGAAGCCAGAGTTTTAACCCAATTTGGTTGAAATTTGTTTTTTTGTGCCAAATTTTATTGAAATCGGTTCAGATTTAGATATACACAGTCTCACACAAGTTTACATACCCCTGAGTTTTTTACCTCTTAACTAAACCTGTTTCTTGTTGTTGTTTATAACCCACACCAAAAAATCTTCTTGAAAATTAACAAATACTTTGTTTTTCAAATTAATTTACTAAAACTAAAGGATATATATGTATATTTTTTAAAATATTATTATTTAAAGAAAATATAAATTTGTTAACCGTATGTAAACTTTTGTGAGACTGTGTAGCTTCCATATATATTGTTCGCCCGATTTACACTCATATGACCACAGTGGCCAATCTTTTACTCCGATTTAATTGAAATTTTGCACAGGGAGTAGCATTAGCATTGTAGCTATGCGTGCTAAATGTGGTTGAAATCGGTTCAGATTTAGATATATCTCCCATATATAGCTTTCGCCCGATTTACACTCATATGACCACGGAGGTCAATTTTTAACTCTGATTTAGTTGAAATTTTGCACAGGGAGTAGAATTAGCATTGTCGCTATGTGTGCCAAATTTGGTTGAAATCGGTTTAGATTTAGATATAGCTCCCATATATATGTTTTTCTGATTTCGACAAAAATGGTCAAAATACCAACATTTTCCTTGTAAAATCGCCACTGCTTAGTCGAAAAGTTGTAAAAACGACTCTTATTTTCCTAAATTTCTAATACATATATATCGAGCGATATATCATAAATAAACTTTTGCGAAGTTTCCTTAAAATTGCTTCAGATTTAAATGTTTCCCATATTTTTTTACTAACATTGTGTTCAGCGTTGCCAGAATTGTTTCACGAAAAACCGCTAGATTTGCCCAAAAAAATAGCTAAAAAAGCTAAAAAAAAGGCTAAAAAATGCTAAAAAAAATAGCTAGAAAAAAAGCTAATTTTTTTTGTATCAAAAGTCACATTTTTGATTGAAATTTAACAAACTTAAAGGCTTTATTTCACATACAATGCATATTATTTTCATTTTAATTCCACTTCTGTGAGACTGTAACAATATCTAAGGCATATTAGCTCTGTTTGCGTATTCGATACATTTTGATTACTATCACAAATTTTTTACTGGAAGTCCTTCGTTTTGTGGGAGCTACCTTCCCAACACCTCTATTTTATTTACTTGTTATTTTAAAATATTAAATGATCTAAGCATGCTTTGGATTTGGTAAAAAAATGATTTGTCATTTTTTTAAATAAAATTTTAGTTTGGATTTGAAATTGTGAAAAAATCGAAATACATTACTTTTATTTAAATTGTAGAAAATACCTATAGTTTACATTTCCCAGTAAAAACATTTTCCTTTTCTTCATGAGCTATCAAAGTGCTTTAAAAACGTGCTAACGCCAACTTAAATTTCCAAATTCAGACTCGACTTCAAGTAGAAATTATTGTATATATACGTTTTTAAAATAAAGTGTTGAAAAACATCTTCTATTTTTGAACGCTATTTTGGTTTGTGGTTAAGATGCAAAAACTCCTCACATTTAAAGACTATTTCATTAATTCTTCCTTCTTTCATGAAAACATACCCATTTTTAAGTTGAATCACTTAATTATAAGGACAAAACGACTTTATCGTCTTTTGGACAAGGAAAACAGTTTATATAAAAGAAATTCACAAATGCTATTATAACCAAAATTCGCGTTCGTATTTTAAGGAGACGACAATATTTTTTCAGTGCACAAAGCTATTCACATCTACTATTTTAATTTAGTAATATCGTAATAACTTTAGAATATTATAATAACATAAAAAGGATAAACGAGTCAAATGATAATATTCCCAATAATTTACTGACAGTTTATCTAACAAATTTGTATGGTAATAGTAGATTTAAAGTTTACGATAACTTTTATGTATATAATGAAAAAACTTTACAACAAGGTGTATTTGCTACAAAAATGCCCGCATAATGACTGGACTCATTATTACTGTTTCAACTGAGCTTTGAAATATGTGGAAACCCTTATACTTGCAGCAAGGCTTAGATAAAAACGCCGATTTATCCATATATCAATAGAAACATGTCGAAAATAAAAAAAGCCAAAAATAGCTAAAAGGGTCATGAAAAAAAGCCAGAAAAAAAGCTAAAAGCTAAATGCATTTTTTCCCCGCTAAACGTCTTCAAAAAAAGCCAAATCTAGCGGGAAAAAAGCTAAATTGGCAACGCTGATTGTGTTCCACCCTAGTGCATTAGCCAACTTAAATTTTGAGTCTATAGATTTAGTAGAAGTCTATCAAATTCTGTTCAGATCGAGTGATATTTAAATGTATGTATTTGGGACAAACCTTTATATATAGCCCCCAACACATTTGACGGATGTGATATGGTATCGAAAATTTAGATCTACAAAGTGGTGCAGGGTATAATATAGTCGGCCCCCCCCCGATTTTAGACTTTCTTTACTTGTTAATAAATAAAATAATGATATAAATACCCATCACAATATGAGCAGATATCAATAGTCTTCAGTATATGTATTTATAGACAAGTCAAGAAAGTTCAAAGTTGGACGGGGCTCATTGTATTATACCCTTCAACACATTGTGTACCAAAATTATTTATACCATCTCAAATCTTTTAAACGTGATGCGAGCTATATAAAGGTTTATATTCCAATATGAATGAATTTGAATCTGAACCGATGTAGTCAAAGTTATATATACTTCTGCAAAATCTATGTATGCACTTAAAATTTAAATCTAACATTATGGGACGAACACACAATTTTAGTAAAAAACAAATAAGGAAAGTCTGCAGTCGGGCGGGGCCGACTATAATATACCCTGCACAACTTTGTATTTAGATTTACATTTCGATAAAATCTCAAATCCTTCAAATTTGTTAAGTGCTTTATATAAAGTTTTATATTCCCATTAACCAATATTTAAAACTGACCCGATTTGGACAATATTTGGTCAGATTTCTAAAAAATCTTGGGCACAGTGTGGAGCTGGGTATAAATATGTGAAATGTTTCTATTTTTAGGCAATTTCGCAAAAATGCATTTATGATTTATCAGACAGATATATACTAGAGGTATAGGGAAATTTGAGTAATTTTTACAAGTTTTCGACTTAGCAGTGAGTATCAGTGACCATCAGTAAAAAATAAAATTTTGAGAAAATTTGCTATAGAAATAAAATTTTGAGAAAAGTTATTATAGAAAAAAATTTGACAAAATTTTCCACAGAAAATTTTGACAAAAATATCTGTAGAAATAAAATTTTGACAAAATTTTTTATTTCTATAGAAATAATATTTTGACAAAATTTTCTAAAGAATTAAAATTTTGACAAAATTTTCTATAGAAATAAAAGTTTGACAAAATTTTCTATAGAAATAAAATTTTGACAAAATTTTCTATAGAAATAAAATTTTGACAAATTTTTCTATAGAAATAACATTTTGAGAAAATTTTCTATAGAAATACATTTTTGAAGAAATTTTCTATAGAAATAAAATTTTTATAAAACTTTCTATAGAAATAAAATTTTGACAAAATTTTCTAAAGAATTAAAATTTTGACACAATTTTCTAAAGAATTAAAATTTTGACAAAATTTTCTATAGAAATAAAAGTTTGACAAAATTTTCTATAGAAATAAAATTTTGACAAAATTTTCTATAGAAATAAAATTTTGACAAAATTTTCTATAGAAATAAAATTTAAAAAAAAAAATTCTATAGGAATAAAATTTTGACAAAATTTTCTATAGAAATAAAATTTTGACAAAATTTAAGTCCAAGAAGTAATTTCGGGAGACCGGTCTATATGGGGGGCTATACCAAAACATTGACTGATACTCACCATTTTTGGCAAACCTCTTTGTGGTCCTAAAATACCTCGAAATTTCCAATTTCATGCAAACTGAATAAAATATACGGTTTCTATAAGCCCAAGATGTAAAATTGGGAGATCGGTGTATATGGGGGCTATACCAAAACATGGACCGATAGGCACCATTTTCGGCACACCTATTTGTGGTCCTAAAATACCTCTAGATTTAAAATTTCGGATAGCAAATACGGTTTCTAGAAGCTCAAGACCCCAAATCGGGGGGACGGTTTATATGGGGCCTATATAAAAACCCGGACCGATGTAGCCCATCTTCGAACTTAACCTACCTGCAAACATAAAACGAATCTGTGCCAAATTGCAGAACGATAGCGCAATTATTGAAAGCTATAACGTGATTACAACAGAAAGACAGACGGACAGATGGACATGGTTACATCGTCTTAGAAATTCTCCCAGATCAAGAATATATATACTTTATAAATACATTCGGAAATCGATATTTCGATGTGTTACAAACGGAATGACAATGCAGTATAATACCCCATCACCATTCTATGGTGGTGAGTATAAAAAGTACTGGCAACCGATGGACAATACATCGATTGATCAGTGTGCTACAGATTTTTTTTCGGAATAAATTCTCAAACATTTGAAAATCCCGCATCTTTAATTTGCGCTCTTAATATTAAAGTGAAGTTAATTTTTTAATATTAGGGAAATTTAGACTAAATTAAAACTAATGTTAAATTCGCCTTAGTGCCCCCATCTTTTTTGAGTGCATTTCACTTTTCTTTGAGTTCAGATCTTTTTTCAGTGGTTTATTAGATTTAATCTGAATCTGATGTCATCAAGAGTGAATTAAGCTTCTTTGTCGTCATAGTCTTTGCCAACAGCACATGCATGCATAGAAACCGAGTATATTTCTGTGACTAAGAGTTCTTTAAGGCCTTTGACTTCCTAGGTCACTTGAAACAAGGCTACTTGTGGTAAGAATTCAATTGGCATGCAAAAGCCAAACGCATTCGAGTGCATACCAACTCGTCTCATATTTGAATCATAAAGTTTATCTTCAGTTCGCTATAGCTATGGGTAGTGTGAAGTAATTTGGAAAAACTTACACGTACGATTTAATTTTAATGACAAACAAAAAGTAAAACATAAACCTAAATTATTTTTGTCACTTGGCATATTTGGTTAGTTTTTTCGAATATAAAATAATGCCCATTTGCAGAGCAAAGTATTCAGTTTTCAACTTAGGAAGAAAAACAAACCAAAAATTTCAAAAATGGTCAAATTCGTAAGTAGCTCATTTTTCGATCTCATACCAATTTATTTTTTCGTTATGAAAACTTAATATTGTTAATATTTTCATCCTAATCATTAGGTAATCGTATTGTGTGCTTTGGTTGCCTGTGCCTCTGCTAAACCTGGCGTTGTAGCTCCTTTGGCCTACAGTGCTCCTTTCGCTACCGCTGCTTATACAGCTCCTGTTGCAGCTGCCTATGCTGCGCCTTATGCTGCGCCTTATGCTGCGCCTTATGCTGCGCCTTATGCTGCGCCTTATGCTGCGCCTTATGCTGCAGCCTATTCTACTCCTTTGGCCTACTCTGCTCCTTTGGCTTACTCAACTCCCGTAGCTGCTGCATATACATCTCCCGTTGCTGCTGTGGCAGCTCCTTTGGCTTATGCTAATGCCCATTTGGATGCTGCCTATGCCAGCAGTCGTGTTGACATCAAACAAAACTACAATGCTGCCGTTCTTCCTGCCACTTATGCTGCTACTCCTATTGCTCCTGCTGTAGCTCCCGTAGCCCCAGTGGCTCCTCTAAAATATACCGCCGCTCCAGTTTTATTCTAAGGACATACCAATGTTTAATCCATTTGTAAATAAATGCTGTTTATGATTTTCCTAATTATGGTCTGTTTTTGATATCTACAAAGTCGACCAAACTTTTTTTGGTGTTGTTGACTTTATGCTCTTGACATAAGCATACACTGAAAAAAAAATATTGTCGTAAGGCTAAAGATTTCTTGTTCTTAAAATAAGAATGCAAATTTTGCTTACCATAGAAGACGCATTTTTCTGATATAGAGTTTTTCCTTATACCAAAGTTGATAAACTTTCAATAAAGTCAGTTTGTCCTTATAATGCGACTTAAATATGGATGTCTTCACATGAAAAATTTTGCCGTTAGAAGTTAGTGGAACACTAACTACTCGAATATAATCTAGTGTAAGATAATTGCGATCTACCTGATCAGATACCAATTCAATATGATACCAATTCAATGTGAATTGCGGAAGTATTCGAAGTGCGGAAGTATTCCTCGTTGTAGATTTCAGCCCGTCTAAAAGTTCATTAATGGTCGCAAGGCAATGGACGTACGCACGATATGTCGATTTATATTTGTCGTCTGCTGATTGTACTTCTTCCAGTCGAGCGTTTGATGACGAAAAATGAACCAGACACAAAGGCCAAACCGATTGAGAACCGGAAATTTTGGTGGCCATGAAACGATAAACCTCCTTTGGAAGCCATTCTTGGTTGACGCATGGTGAGTACGATGGTGCTGAGTCTTGTTGGAATGTACCATGTCTGCGGCCGAAAACTTTGTCTTCTTCAGTCTTTAGGACATCTTCTTGATAATATTCGGAGATCGATGAATACTAGCCGCACTAAAAAAAAGCATGGCCGGTTCCAAAGATTTTGTCTTTACTTTAAAAATTTTGGCATTGATTCCGAGCCAAAGAAGCGGAGAATACAAGTAAGGATACTTTTAAGACACAATTCTCTTTAAAATTTGGGTTTTGTGTACTTGCTTCTAGGAAGCAAATTTGAATTTTCGCTTTTTCAGCTGTTTTCTTCATATGCTATCAAAGTCCTTTAAAAACGAGTCAACGACAACTTTATTTTCCAAATTAAGACTTGACTTCCAGTAGAAATTATGATATGTTTCAAGTAATAAACGTATTTAAAATGAAGTGTTGAAAAATATGTCCTATATTTGAACGATTTTTTGCTTTGTAGTCAAGATGCAAAAAGGCAACAAATTTAAAGACAATTTCATTAAATGTAAAGATTTTTTCTGAGTTTTTAAAGTCAAGTTAACCTTAGCCCAAACATTTTTTCCTTCATGTTATGATACCCATTTTTAAGTGAAATCACTTAATTATAAGGATAATACGACTTCATTGAAAAGTTTATCGACTTTTGGACAAGGAAAAAACTTTATGGTAGAGAATTGCGTCTTCCGTGCTAAGCAAAATTTGCATTCGTATCTTAAAGCCATGAAATCTTTGATCTCACGACAATATTTTTTTCAGTGCGCAAGCAATCATCATACGTTACGTTAGGTTAGGTTATGTGGCAGCCCGATGTATCAGGCTCACTTAGACTATTTAGTCCATTGTGATACCACAGTGGTGAACTTCTCTCTTATCACTGAGTGCTGCCCGATTCCATGTTAAGCTCAATGACAAGGGAGCCGAGTCCGAACGGCGTTCCACATTCCAGTAAAACCACTTAGAGAAGCTTTGAAACCCTCAGAAATGTCACCAGCATTACTGAGGTGGGATAATCCACCGCTGAAAAACGTTTTGGTGTTCGGTCGTAGCAGGAATCGAACCCACGACCTTGTGTATGCAAGGCGGGCATGCTAACCATTGCACCACGGTGGCTCCCATCACACGTTACGGCGGCCCATGCCATTACACTTCAGTTTTGGTGGCCAAGCGAAGGCGTAAATTTTCAGCTGACCTTTTGTTTGTTTACAAACAGTTCAATTTTAATAGGCAAACACTATAACGCTAGAAGTCCATCACGAATAACTTCATTTCTAAATGCAATAGGTCAAAATGCTATTCTAAGCTTGTAAAATGAACTGTCAGCTGTCATACACTGAAAAAAGCAAAGGTTTTGTCTTTACACTAATGATTTTGGTATTGATTTCGAGCCAAAGAAGGGGGGAACTTATAAACTAAATTAGAAGACAATCACAGCAAAAAACATTGAAAGTTATTCTTAAGGTGCAACTTTAAAAACACTTCCAAAACTGTCCTCCCAAAGTAGTTCCCAGCAAAAAAATTTGGAAGTTTTTCTATAGGCACAACTTTAAAAGCACTTACAAAAATGTCCTCTGCAATTGAGTAAATTTTTTATAACTGGCTTTTTCATAATTTTAATGGGAAATTAATTTTTTTTATTTCAAATAGGTTAAAAACAGATTAAGAATTAATAAAATGCTATTATTATTTAAATTTGGTCTAAAAATCCATTCTAGAAAAATTGCGAATTTTTGAAAATATTTGATGTCAATTGTTCCAAAATTTCTTAATTCTCATCAAAAATACAAAATATTATTTCTATAAAAAATGTTCCAAAATTTTATTTCTGTGGAATTTTTTCTATGTATGGGAAAGTAGGGAACTTTTTTTGTCCTTGTAGGGTAAACCGAACATTTTCCCTGGCAACATTGACTATGAGCTATAGTCAGATTGATACACAGAAAAAAATCTCACTAAAAATTTTCCAATTAAAATTTTAATTGAGTTTTAAAAAATATTCAATTAAAAATTTGATTGGTTCAACAAATTTTTTAATTGAAACAAAAACCAATCACAAAAAATAATAGTATCAATTAATTTTTTAATTGGATCAATTAATTATTTAATTGACCTTCAATTAATTTTTTAATTGATACTATCATTTCTGTGATTGAAGACATTTCAATTAAAAAATTAATTGGATCAATTAATTTCGTGATTGAATCAGAAATTTTTTTTTTGTGTGTACAAAGCACCCGTAGGCATGTACCCCTTAATTTTCTTAAATATGCAACTGCGGTTTATCTCCCAGACCTATATGTTACCCCACAAATGCTTATGATTACTAATTCTGTAATGGTGGTTTAGGGTATGATATGTCGGCCCCGCCCGACTTTCTACTTTACTTACTTGTTTTTAATTGATACTATCATTTCTGTGTGCAGGGTATAATATAGTCGGGCGGGGCCGACTATATTATACCCTGCACCACTTTGTAGATCTAAATTTTCGATACCATATCACATCCGTCAAATGTGTTGGGGGCTACATATAAAGGTTTGTCCCAAATACATACATTTAAATATCACTGGATTTGGACAGAATTTGATAGACTTTTACAAAATCTATAGACTCAAAATTTAAGTTGGCTAATGCACCAGGGTGGAACACAAAAATATGGGAAACATTTAAATCAGAAGCAATTTTAAGGAAACTTCGCAAAAGTTTATTTATGATTTATCGCTCGATATACATGTATTTTAGGAAAATTAAGTTTAGGAAAATTAGAGTCATTTTTACAACTTTTCGACTAAGCAGTGGCGATTTAGCAAGGAAAATGTTGGTATTTTGACCATTTTTGTCGAAATCAGAAAAACATATATATGGGAGCTATATCTAAATCTGAACCGATTTCAATCAAATTTGGCACACATGACTATACTACCAATTGTACTCCTTGTGCAAAATTTCAAGCTAATCGGGATAAAACTCTGGCTTCTGGGTCCATATAAGTTCATATCGGGCGAAAGATATATATGGGAGCTATATCTAAATCTGAATCGATTTCAACCAAATTTGGCACGCATAGCTGCAATGCTAAATCTACTCCCTGTGCAAAATGTCAACCAAATTGGGCCAAAACTCTGGCTTTTAGGACCATATTAGTCCATATCGGGCGAAAGATATATATGGGAGCTATATCTAAATCTGAACCGATTCAATAAAATTTTCCACACTTGACTATACTACTAATTGTACTCCTAGTGCAAAATTTCAACCAAATTCGGCCAAAACTCTGGCTTCTGGGGCCATATAAGTCCATATCGGGCGAAAGATATATACGGGAGCTATATCTAAATCTGAACCGATTTCAATCAAATTTTGCACTCTTGACTATATGACTAAGTGTTATGTTTGTACAAAATTTCAAGCAAATCGGTATAAAACTCTGGCTGCTGGGCCCATATTAGTGCATATCGGGCGAAAGATATATATAGGAGCTATATCGAAATCTGAACCGATTTCTTCCAAAATCAATAGGGTTCTATTCTGACCCAAATTAAGAACATGTGCCATATTTGAAGGCGATTGAACTTAAATTGCGACCTAGACTTTGATCACAAAAATGTGTTCACAGACAGACGGACGGACGGAGGGACGGACAGACGGACATGGTTATATCGATTCAGGGACCCACCCTGAGCATTATTGTCAAAGACACCATGTGTGTATCTCGTCTCCTTCTGGGTGTTACAAACATATGCACTAACTTATAATACCCTGTTCCACAGTGTGGCGCAGGGTAAATAATTGGATCAATTAATTTCGTGATTGAATCAGAAAAAAATTTTTTGTGTGCGCTTCTGCGCCAATTTAGCACCACTTCTTTTCACATTTTCACAACTTTTTTGGCACGCTGTTTTTTGCTGGGTTCTTAAACCCAAGAAAGTATTTAAAAACCCAAGAAGTTCATTTAATAAAATTTTTATACTTTTCACCACAACTGTGGTAAAGGGTATAATAAGTGTATGCATTTGAGGGAGAAGGAAGTCGGACTGAAGCACATCGATTGTCTTAGAATTAAATTCTAAGTCGATTTAACGGTGTCCGTCTGTCTATCTGTCTGTCACGTATTTTTGTGCAACGTACCGATCGTCCTGAAATTTGGCTCAAAGACAATCGCTATGGATATTGAATAAAATCGGTTCAGATTTAGATATAGCTGACACACATATTCATCCCAGATCTGATCATAATTAACGTGTTTATCCACCAATCTTCTTCAAATTTCGTTCATCTGAATATTTTGTGAGACTTTTAAAAATTACAAAATATCAGACAAATCGGTACAGATTTAGATATAGCTCCCATATATATCTTTCGCCCTATTCATATTGATTTGCTTCTAGTTGTGCAAAAGGAGTACATTTGATAATGCCATCAAGTGGGCCAAATTGAAATCGGTTCAGATTTTGACCTAAATAGGCCCAAATACCGCAGAGCCACTTAGTAGCGGTGATGGCTTTTTCGGTTGTTTAAAGGCCATAATTCGTGTCAAAATTAGCCAATTCGAACAAATCTAAACTGATTCTTTTATTTGATGTCTCATCCGATTTATGTTCGGTATCATTCGATTTTTCGACAATTAGATTATGAAATCACAGATAATTTATTTACAGCCAGATATTGAATTAAATTGGAATTGGAATTTATAATGCAACAGTGTATTTAAGAGGAGCAACTGGAGCAGCAGCAACGGGGGTTGCAGCATATGTGGCAGGGACAACAGCGGCATTGTAGTTTTGCTTAATGTCCACACGGTTACTGGCATAGGCAGCATCTAAATGGGCATTAGCATAAGCCAAGGGTGAGGCCACAGCAGCAACGGGAGCGGCATAAGCTAAAGGAGCAGCTACATGAGTTGAATAAGCCAAAGGAGTAGAGTAGGCCAATGGTGTGGTGTAGGCGGCAGCATATGGTGTGGCATAAGCAGCTGCAACTGGAGCAGTGTAAGCAGCGGTAGCGAAAGGAGCACTGTAGGCCAAAGGAGCTACAACACCAGGTTTAGCAGCGGCACAGGCAACTAAAGCGCACAAGACAATGATCTAGAAATAACATTGTGATTGAGATTTAAAGGATTGGGATGGATCATGAATATTCTCCTCTTAGAGTAGCTACTTACGAATTTGGCCATTTTTGTATTTAGTTTGGTTTAGTTGAAGATAACTGAATGCTAATTCCATGAATTACCTCACTTATATACTTCCCTTATGAGTTGGAGATATGAATAATGTTGTGAACGTGTTGAGCTTCCAAAATTTCAAATTCCAAATTTAGTATTTCATTCGCATGCGGCCTTTGCAGAGGTCATTGTGTCTGAATATGTATGGATAACTCTTGCTTTCAATATCTTTTCATTTGGTATGGAAGCCGATGCAATACTGTGATGAAAACTAAACTGATTTTGTTTAATGTTAATTTTAACTGTAATTGTAATTTAAACTTTAATTTTTATTTAGTTTACAATAATTTAATTGCACCGAAAAAAGTAAACTGTTTGATAGGAAAAATAAACAAACTCGTGTAAAAATTGGACAAAATTCAACACCACATTTCCACAAAGCGTTGTTAAAATCAGCAAATTTTAGTCCCTGTCGTAGTTTGTAACTACAAAGAAAAAAATATCACCAAATTTTTTCCAATAAAAATTTTAATTGGTTTTTAAACAATATTCAATTAAAAGTTTAATTGGTTCAACAAATTTTTTTATTGAAACAAAAATCAATCACCAAAATTAATAGAATCAATTAATTTTTTAATTGAAACAATTGATTTTTTAATTGACTTTGGTGAAGACATTTCAATTAAAAATTAATTGGATCAATTAATTTCGTGATTGAGGACAAAAATATACCCTCTCACAGAAGAAAACATTAATTGAAATAATTACAGCCGTAAGTTCGGCCAGGCCGAATCTTATGTACCGTCCACCATGGATAGCGTAGGCACTTCTTCTAAATGCTGTAATCCCCAATCGAATTACTTGGGATGTGGTAACACTTGCCGATGGCATCTGATAACTTCTTCACATCGTCTTCTAAGCATGGGTATATGTTAGGCAAAAAAGGCAGATTAAATATTTGTATAAGCCTGTTTAGTTCACGGTCGGTTTATATTGAGGGGTGTGTAAATACTTTTGAACCGAGATGAACCAATTTTTGCGCGGTAATTATATACACCCTCAAAAAAAATCGCTTCTCTAACATATGTTCCAAACATATTTTGCAGGAAGCACATATATTATTGGATACTGCCGAAACATTAATATGTTCGTTTTATGTGAGCATATTATATGTTTGGAAGCATTTTGAGTCCAAAAATAGTATATGCTTGGGAGAAGTCCCAAAGAAGATTGTGCTCATTCCCTCACATAATTTTCACTTCCACGAAATTTTTGAGTTCTTCGCATCTTTTTCTGTAATACAAATATGCTGTTTTTTTTTTCAAATGTCTATTCTCTTGGTTCCGAATATTCATTCTAATATTCAAATTAAAAAATATTTAGACTTAAGCATATTAAATTTTTGGCCTTATCATGAAACAGTTTTCCGAAACAACATACAAGCGGTTTCACAGAAATTGCTCTCATTTCATTCTCTCGCTGTGTTATGTTGATATCTTTTTATTCAACCCTCCCGGTTTCCATCTCTATTTCTTTCTCTATACTAACTCTCTCTCGCTCTCTGAATAAAGTATCCCAACATATATAAATGTTTATTTGAAATTTGTAAATTTATATATGTTTACATTCACACATATTATTTTTATGAAATATTCATGCCCCAAACATAATATATTCTAACATATTAACATATGTGTCCCAAACATTTTGTGTTAGTTTAGGAACATTACATGTTTGTACTTAAATGCATTGTGTTTAAAAATTGTGCCCGAAACACATTTTGTTTATATCGGAACATATGAAAAACATATTTTTCTAACAGTGTAGACAGAAGTGAAATATGGGTGTCGGTTTATGGGGGCTATATATAATTATGAACCGATATGGACTAATTTTTGCGTGACTAGTACCAAATTTTACAGAATCAGATAAAATTTGCTTATGCTGGACGTTCAAGAAGTAAAATCAGGGGATCGGTTTATCTCCGGGCTATATATATATATGAACCAAATTTGACATGCTTGTGAGGTCATATAATAACACAACGAACCAAATTTCAGCCTGATAGAATGAAATTTTCTTCTCCAGGAGGCTCAAGAAGTAAAATTTGGGAATATGTTTATCTGGGGGCTAGGTTAGGTGGCAGCCCGATGTATCACGCTTACTTAGACTATTCAGTCCATTGTGATACCACATTGGTGAACTTCTCTCTTATCACTGAGTGCTGCCCGATTCCATGTTAAAAGCTCAATGACAAGGGACCTCCTCTTTATAGCCGAGTCCGAACGGCGTTCCACATTGCAGTGAAACCACTTACACCCTCAAAAAAAAAATAGCTTCTTTAACATATGTTCCAAACATATTTTTCAGGAAGCACATATATTATTGGATACTGCCGAAACATTAATATGTTTGTTTTATGTGAACTTATTATATGTTTGGAAGCATTTTGAGCCCAAAAATATTATATGCTTGAAAGAATTTTTCCAAAAGATGATTGTGCTCATTTCCTAACATACTCGCAATTTTCACTTCCACGAAATTTTTTAGTTCTTGGCACCTTTTTCTGTAATACAAATAATGTTGAAGAAATTATTCACTTTTATAAATTTTTTAAATTTTACCTTTCGCCTGCACGGAGAATCGAACCGAGGACCATACAGTTTGTAAGCCAAAACACTATCCACTGGGCTACGTAGCTGTTATAGTCACCAGTAGATAATTATCGTTATAAGATACATTTATATAGCATAGTTTGCAGCGCCCACGAGCCCATGCAAACATAACGTTATTTAACAGAAACATACATTTGTTTGCCACGTGGAGCAGTGTTTAGCATGGGGTCGTGTGTTCAATCCCTGCTCCGACCGAACACTTTTTTTTTAATTTAACTTTAAAACTTTAAAATTTAGAAGGCATTCAAAAACTCTAACAAAAGAAGAACGTGGAGTCGAGTATAAACATACATAAATAATTTTATAATATAAACATAAATTTATTTAGGCGTGAACAGTTTTTTACTAGCATTTAACACCATCGCTCTAAAATGCCTTTTATTTTTCTTTAATAATTCATTTTAAAGAAAATAAACTTTTTAAATTGTTTTAGCTGCAAAACTCGAACTTAATGCCCGCTTTTATATTTGAAGGTGTCCGTCAACTCCTCGTGGACTACTTATAAATAAAAATGAACTAAACTTTGTTTTTATTCATTTTACTTTGTAATTTTTCACTATTTCCTCCTTATTTCATTTTACTGTCCCAACTCTAAAAAGAGTATAGTGACCTTTCGTTATTTTTATGAACACCCCTGATTTCTTTTAACGATCCAAGAAACAAATTGTGCCCATAATGCCAAAATGATAAACAAAACACATGTCCACACATACATAAAATGCTGCTCTCAAGGCGAAATTCTCTTGGTTCCGAATGTCTATTCTCTTTATTCAAATTAAATAATATTTAGACTTAAGCATATCAAATTTTTGGCCTTATCATAAAACAGTTCTCCGAAACAAGATACAAGCGGTTTCACAGAAATTGTTCTCTTTGATTCTTTTGCTGTGTTATGTTGATATATTTCGTCAACTCTCCCGGTTTCCATCTCTATTTCTTTCTCTATACCCTCTCTGCCGCTTTGAATAAAATATCACAACATATGTATGTTAAGTCGAAATTTGTAAATTTATATATGGTTGCATTCACATGATATGATTTTTATGAAACATTCATGCCCCAAACATAATATATTCTAACATATTAATATAGATGTCCCAAACATTTAGTGTTAGTTTAAGAACATTACATGTTTGCACTTAAATATATTGTGTTTTAAAATTGCGCCCGAAACACATTTTGTTTATATCGGAACATATGAAAAACATATTTTTCTAACAGTGTAGAGAAGCTTTGAAACCCTCAGAAATGTCACCAGCATTACTGAGGTGGGATAATCCACCTCTGAAAATTTTTTGGTGTTCGGTCGAAGCAGGAATCGAACCCACGACCTTGTGTATCAAGGCGGGCATGCTAAACATTGCACCACGGTGGCTCTATATAATTATAGACCGAATTTTTGCATGATTGTTAGAGACTATATACTAACACCATGTACATAATTTCAAGCGGATGGGAAGAAATTTGCTCCTCCAAGAGGATCCGCTAGCAAAATCTGGGGATCGGTTATATGTGGGTTACATATAATTATGGTCCGATATGGACCAAGTTTTCGTGGGGATTGGAGGTCACATACTAACGCGACGTACGAAATTTCAAGCTGATCGCATGAAATTTGCTCCTCCTAGAGGCTCCGGAGGTTAAATCTGGACATCGTTTTATACCATATTCTATTATATATATGTGTCTATAAACAAATTAAACAAACAAACATTAATTTCAATTATTTTAAATGAAAGTATAGTAGCGTTTCGCGTATATTTAATGAGAACAAGTTCCCATGGCAACGACAAAAAAAATATAAATATCTGCACATATCAATGCGCTTGCTCACATTGGAAAATGATGCAATTGGGCGTTTTGTGATTCAATGCATCCATTTATTTAATCGAAACGAATTAACTTGCCTTATTAACTATAAATGGGAGATCGGATGACCATAATTGTGGATTTGTAACACCGGAATTGCCATATTCATTTTATGGCGTTTGGTCAAAATCTTTGGCATCACCAAAACTTGAAGTTATAGCATTCACTAAAACAGTTATACGAATCGTTTAGCGAATGCAATAGAAAATTGTAGCATTAGTCGCAAAGAAAAATTCGAAAAATTCATTCATTCAAGAGAAGGTTTGAAAAATTAATACAACATGAAGAACTCTCTGCATTGAGAATGGGAAGTGGTGAATGGAATTATATATATTTTGTACTCAAGAATATTACAAAAAAAATGTATTTAGGTGTTGTGTAATATTTGTATATTTGTCTAATATTTGTGGCTGTTTGTAAACTGACCAGATATGGTTGTCTGTAACAAAATTACATATTTTGTTACAGACATAACCGTTTTCCACTAAAAACCAATAAGGAAAGACTATATTTTACCCTTCACTACTTTGTACAACATAATTTTTGATACCATTTCAAATTCTTCAAATTTGTTGGAACCTATGCAAAGTTTTATATTCCCATATACATAATGAAAAAAAAAGAATCATGTCCGTTTCCAAAGATATTGTTTTTACACTAATGATTTTGGAATTGTTCGGAAACAAAGAAGCGGAGAATTGAAGTCAGGATACACAGAAAAAAATATCACCACATTTTTTCCAATTAAAATGTAATGGAATTTTAAAAAATATTCGATTAAAAATTTAAATGGTTCAACAAATTTTTTTATTGAAACAAAAATCAATCACAAAAATTAATTGTATTAACTATTGTCTTAATTGGAACAATTATTTTTTTAATTGACTTTGGTGATTGATACCATATTTTCTGTGATTGAAGACATTTCAATTAGAAATTAATTCGATCAATTAATTTCGTGATTGAAGACAAAAAATATTTTTTCTGTGTACCTTTAAGACACATTCCTCTATTAAATTTGATTTCAAGTAGAAATTTTGCTATGTTTCAAGTATAAAACTTCAAAATAAAGTGTTGAAAAACATCTCAAAAATTTTAAATACAATTTCATTAATTTTGAAGAATTTCTCGGAATTACTAAAGTCAAGTTGAGCAAAATTTTCTTTCATATTTAAATGGAATCACTTAACTATAAGGACAAAAGGACATCATTGAAAAATGTATTTATACTTTTGGATAAATAATAACAAGTATATACGGCCGTAAGTTCGGCCAGACCGAATCTTATGTAGCCTCCACCATCGATTGCGTAGAAACTTCTACGAAAGACTCTCATCCACAATCGAATTACTTGGGTTGTGGTAATACTTACCGATGGTAAGGTATCTTAAAACTTCTTAGCATCATATTCTACACTGAAAAAAATATTGTCGTAAGGTCAAAGATTTCATGTCTTTAAAATACGAATGCAAATTTTGCTTAGCATAGAAGACGCATTTCTCTAATATAAAGTTTTTTTCCTTGCCCAAAAGTCGATAAACTTTTCAATGAAGTCGTATTGTCCTTATAATTAAGTGTTTTGACTTAAAAATGCGTATAATAACACGAAAGAAAAAATGTTTGGGCTAAGGTGAACTTGACTTTAAAAATTCAGAAAAATTCTTTAAATTTAATGAAATTGTCTTTAAATTTGTTGTCTTTTTTCATCTTGACTACAAAGCAAAGTATCCTTCAAATATAGGACATGTTTTTCAACACTTTATTTTAAATACGTTTTTTACTTGCATTAATAATGCATTCCATATATTAGTTAACATTTTCCTATATTTATATACCACTATACTACAGAATGAAAAAATTTAACTAATTTGAATTCATATATGGAATGATTTTTATTGAAATTTTTTCAATCATTTCGACAAATCTTACACATTTGTGGTAAAACTTTTACTTCATAATTAGAACTGCTTACCTTCGTTTTTAAATACAATTTTATTTATTTCTATAAGCAATTTTATCTTCAATAAAATACATGTTTTATTAATATATTGAATATATTTATTAAGAATCAATAGCATCGAATCTCTTTGAAATATTAGTTTATTATTCCACTATTTCCAATTTCCGTGTGATATTATCAACACTTTTAATAAGTTGCTGCCTAACGATTTTGTCCTCCTTTTACAATTTCAATACCTACAAATATAAAAAATCATAAAACATTTTTGTTGCAAAAGGTTAGCGTCACTGAATATTACCTGATAATTGAAGATTCCAAAATGAAGACAAATGAAAGGGTTGTTATTAACCTAACCTAACATCACGAACATTGATAGATTTATTTAAAAAACGAAAATTTTTCTCACTAATTTAAAATAACAAATATTTTATATATTTTATTTGTTATTTATTATATTATTTTACCATATTATTTTTTAACAATCTCTCCGTATACCAAAACAACGCGATTCCAACTAAAAAAACAACCGACGCGCAAACATATCGATTACACCCACGCGCAAACACATCGATTACGATGACAGGTATCGATTACAGCTAGACAATAGAAATTTAGGAAAATTTCCTATATTCTAACAAGTGTGTTTCCTTAAGTTTTGAAAGGATTGCATACTTCTTAGTACGAATGAACTAAAATATTTTTCTATGCCAAGTGTTGTTCGTATGTATGAAAAACTTTCTATTATAAAGGAAGTCGCAATTATCATTTTATAAGAAATTTTACTAATTTTGAGGAAACTTGGTTTTAGTTCGGTTTTTGTTTATTTTTACGAATGCTTTGTTATCGGTGAATAAAATTTTCTTTTTCAGTAGTAAATTCTTATACCCAGCGAAGAAAATAGTATGAGTAAAATTCCATGCCTTATTCTAGTTAATGAACTATTCCTAACTGATTACAGTTTATGATTTTTTTACTGAAACGAGTAAATTTTATTATTTTTCACAAAAATTTACCTTAATGGAAATAAAATGGATAAACTATATTGATGAAAATTTTTTCCTTTAGTTTCGAAGGCACTTTTTTCTGGGTGTTGAGTCTACTCTCGCTAGTCGAATTTCTAAGATACGTCTTTAATCCCTTCATTGTTGAAAATGAACGTTCGGATGAGCAGGGATGGAAAATGCAGTACTATAGTACCTTTTTCAATACTTTTTCACCCCGGTCAGTACCGGGTATTACGGTACTGACCGGAAGGATTTAGTACCTTTTGTGTAGACATTTTTGAGTCGATATCAGATTTATGGTACAATGGCTTTGACAAAATATTTTAATATTTTGAGAAAGTCTTTATCAACCTTATTTACTAATAGTCTTTTACAAATATGGCAAAACAGACATGTTCATGTGGGAAGAAAATCTCGATTTTGTAAAAGACATAGTCAAAAACAGGATTTTATTGAACTTCAAGAATGTTTTAGTCGAAAAAAGAATGCGATTCTATATTATCGATTTTTTATTTCGGCAGAAAACGTTGTCAAAATTTTATTTCTATATAGAATTTTTGCAAAATTTTATTTTTATAGAAAATTTTGTCAAAATTTTATTTCAATTGAAAATTTTGTAAAAATTTTATTTCTATAGGAAATTTTTGCAAAATTTTATTTCTATAGAAAAAATTTTGCAAAATTTTATTTCTATAGAAAATTTTTGCAAAATTTTATTTCTATAGAAAATTTTGTCAAAATTTTATTTCTATAGAAAATTTTGTCAAAATTTTATTTCAATTGAAAATTTTGTAAAAATTTTATTTCTATAGGAAATTTTTGCAAAATTTTATTTCTATAGAAAAAATTTTGCAAAATTTTATTTCTATAGAAAATTTTTGCAAAATTTTATTTATATAGAAAATTTTGTCAAAATTTTATTTTCTTTAAAATTCAGTCTCTTGACAATAATCTTCCAGTGAAATTTTTGTTGAAATTTAGTAAAAAGTACCTTTATATAAAAAATATTTATTTATATAAAAATATTCATTCATTTCGGGGGGGGGGGGGGGGTGATCCCCCTCACCCCCCCCCCTGAATACGGCCTTGGATATGGACTTTTGCACGGTACTTAGAGAACCAGAAAATGGGGATCGCTTATATGGGGGCTATATATAATTATGAACCGATATGGACCAATTTTTGTGTGAATGGTGATCGATTCATCTGAGGGCTATATACAACTATAGACCGATATGGACACTGTTATGGCATGATTGTTAACGGCCATATACTAGCACAATGTACCAAATATCAACTGACTCGGATGGAATTTGCTCCTCCGAGAGGCTCCAAAACCAAATCTCGGGATCGGTTTATAATGGGGACTATATATGTTTATGGACCGATATAGACTACTTTTGGCATGGTTGTTAAATAGCATATACTAACACCACGTACCAAATTTCAACCAGATCGGATGAATTTTGCTTCTCCAAACGGCACCGGAGGTCAAATCTGGGGATAGACCGATATAGACTATTTTTTGCATCAAAGCCACTCGAAACTCTTTAATTCTATTTCTTTAGAAAATATTGTCATAATTTTGTTTCTATAGAAAATTTTTAAAACCTTTTTTTTTCTGTAGAGAATTTTATTTCTATAGAAAATTTTGTCAAAATTTTATATCTATAGAAAATTTTACCAAAATTTTATTTCTATAGAAAATTTTGTTAAAATTTTATTTCTATAGAAAATTTTGTAAAAATTTTATTTCTATAGAAAATTTTACCAAAATTTTATTTCTATAGAAATTTGCCAAAACATCGAATAATTATACCAATCTACCAAACAGTAGAACCAACTGTGGCAACCGTGATTGCACTACGGTGACAATAATGAGGTATTTAGAACCCATATTTCTGTTGGGGTTTATTTTCACTTATTTTCTGTATTGAATTGTAATGTAACGGTTTGGTGGAAAAGTCGAATATAGAGCCACCATGGTGCAATGGTTGGAGTGCCCGCCTTGAATACAAACTTTCAATCCTACTTCCGACCAAACACAAAAAGTTTCAGTAGTTCTGGTGACATTTCTAAGTGTTTCACAGCTTCTCTAAGCGGTTACCTCATAGTGTGAAACACCGTTCGGACACGGCTATAAAAATGAGGTCCTTTGTCATTGAGCTGAACGTGGAATTGAGCAGCAATCAGTGATGTGAGAGAGGTTCACCACTGTGGTATCACAATGGAATGAATAGTCTACGTGAGCTTGAAATATCGGGCTGCCACTATATCTAGCCATACCTAACCTAACCCAGGCTACTATTAGGTTGGTTAAATTGTTGCAATTGGAAATAACTATTCCAAATGAAATGAAATGAAGCCGTTCTTTCAAAACGCGGTCATAATTAAGATTACCATCAAAAATATTTATTTACTACAGAGAACTTTTATCATTAATCCTAAAATAAGACTGGAGCGGCAGTATATTTCAAAGGAGCCACTGGAGCTACAGCAGGAGCAATTGGTGTGGCAGCATATGTGGCAGGAACAACAGCAGCATTGTAGTTTTGCTTTATATCAACGCGATTGCTGGCATAGGCGGCATCTAAATGGGCATTAGCATAAGCCAAAGGAGCTGCCACAGCAGCAACAGGAGCGGTATAAGCTAAGGGAGAAGCTACGTGAGTTGAATAAGCCAAAGGAGCAGAGTAAGCCAAAGGAGTGGAATAGGCGGCAGCATAAGGTGTGGCATAAGCAGCTGTAACTGGAGCAGTGTAAGCAGCGGTAGCGAAATGAGTACTGTAGGCCAATGGAGCTACAACACCTGGTTTAGCAGCAGCACAGGCAACTAATGCGCACAAGACAATGATCTGATGAAAGAAAATTATTAAAGAAAGAAATTATTAATTTTCATAAAATTATTCTTTCTTTTGCGATTATTCACTTACGAATTTGGCCACCATTTTGATATTTGGTTTTGGTATTATGGGTTAGTTAACGATAACTGTATGCTATTCCAGAGGATTACCCCACTTAAATACTTCTCCGATGGTTTAGGGTTTTGAATAATTCGTACGTGTTGCGCTGCCATCAATAACAAAATTCAAAATTTTGTATTGCATTCGCATACGATGCCAGCAGAGGTCATTGTGTCTACTTGTATGCTTTACTCTTGCTTTAAATTTGTTCACGTTTATTCACATTATTGAGAGCCACCGTGATGCAATTTTTAGATTAGTTTTTTTTTTACTACGGTCATATTTAGGGC
The DNA here is from genome assembly GCF_050003625.1 of Haematobia irritans. NCBI lineage: Eukaryota > Metazoa > Arthropoda > Insecta > Diptera > Muscidae > Haematobia > Haematobia irritans. The sequence goes on from NC_134400.1 coordinate 121,379,858, forward strand.
TGGTTTCCCCCATCAGTGGTTATTCTATTATCATGTCGGTCAATTGTAAAAATTATATTGATTGGTGGGTTCTGTGAAATGTAAGATATCTTCTTGGCATCATCTCGGGAGCCATCGTGATGCATTCCCAGGCTTGACTAAACAAACCAAAAAGTTTTTTAGTTATGACTTTAGAAAACAGTGTTTTATCAAAACACGAAATTCCTTTTTTTTTTCATTTTTTTCACAATAACAAAAGTTGCTTCACAAAAGACGCTCTATCTCACAAACTAATTGACTTACAGACGTCAAATTTTGACACGAATCATTTGAAGGTTGGTACTATATAAAAATAATATGCATTTAATACTAGCTACGCCATCTACACAGTCTCACACAAGTTTACATACGGTTAAAGAATTTATATTTTCATTAAATAATCAAATTTTAAAAAATATGCATATATATCCTTTCGTTTTAGTAAATTAATTTGAAAATCAAAGTAATTATTAATTTTCAAGAAGATTTTATTGATATGGATTATAAACAACAACAAGAAACATGTTTAGTTAGGAGGTAAAAAACTCAGGGGTATGTAAACTTATGTGAGACTGTGTATGTGTCAGACCGGGGACTTATTAGCCAACCTGTTAGTGTTTGAAAGCTTCCCCAAGTAATTTCACCGCAATGTGAAACACAGCTATAAAAAGGAGCTGTCATTGAGCTAAACATAAAATGCGGAAGCATTTTAGAGATTAGAGATAAGTTCATCACTCGTTGTATCACCATAGGCTGAATGGTCTAACATAAGTGAGTTTAGTAGCATAGCATTTTCACTTCAAATGAAACATTTTACATTTCAAATGAAAATAATATGCATTTAATACTAGCTACGCCATCTATGTGTCAGACCGGGGACTTATTAGCCAACCTGTTAGTGTTTGAAAGCTTCCCCAAGTAATTTCACCGCAATGTGAAACACAGCTATAAAAAGGAGCTGTCATTGAGCTAAACATAAAATGCGGAAGCATTTTAGAGATTAGAGATAAGTTCATCACTCGTTGTATCACCATAGGCTGAATGGTCTAACATAAGTGAGTTTAGTAGCATAGCATTTTCACTTCAAATGAAACATTTTACATTTCAAATGAAAATAATATGCATTTAATACTAGCTACGCCATCTATGTGTCAGACCGGGGACTTATTAGCCAACCTGTTAGTGTTTGAAAGCTTCCCCAAGTAATTTCACCGCAATGTGAAACACAGCTATAAAAAGGAGCTGTCATTGAGCTAAACATAAAATGCGGAAGCATTTTAGAGATTAGAGATAAGTTCATCACTCGTTGTATCACCATAGGCTGAATGGTCTAACATAAGTGAGTTTAGTAGCATAGCATTTTCACTTCAAATGAAACATTTTACATTTCAAATGAAAATAATATGCATTTAATACTAGCTACGCCATCTATGTGTCAGACCGGGGACTTATTAGCCAACCTGTTAGTGTTTCAAAGCTTCCCCAAGTAATTTCACCGCAATGTGAAACACAGCTATAAAAAGGAGCTGTCATTGAGCTAAACATAAAATGCGGAAGCATTTTAGAGATTAGAGATAAGTTCATCACTCGTTGTATCACCATAGGCTGAATGGTCTAACATAAGTGAGTTTAGTAGCATAGCATTTTCACTTCAAATGAAACATTTTACATTTCAAATGAAAATAATATGCATTTAATACTAGCTACGCCATCTATGTGTCAGACCGGGGACTTATTAGCCAACCTGTTAGTGTTTCAAAGCTTCCCCAAGTAATTTCACCGCAATGTGAAACACAGCTATAAAAAGGAGCTGTCATTGAGCTAAACATAAAATGCGGAAGCATTTTAGAGATTAGAGATAAGTTCATCACTCGTTGTATCACCATAGGCTGAATGGTCTAACATAAGTGAGTTTAGTAGCATAGCATTTTCACTTCAAATGAAACATTTTACATTTCAAATGAAACGTTTTCCAAAACAAATGAAACTTTTTTCGAACAAACGGAAACTTTTTCCAAACCAAATGAAACATTTTTCATTTCACATGAAACTTTTTTCAAATCAAATGAATCTTTGTAAAATTTGAATCGTGGTGAATATTTTTTTGGAAGAAAATCTAGAATTTTTTGGCGTGTGCTTAAATTATATGTGTTAGCTTTTTCGGCCAAATGCGCTCAATTTTGTAAAAATCAATTTAGGTATATACATCACAATATTTTGAATTATAATGCCCATGTTAAATTCATCGCTTCTAAAGGGTGATACGGTCAAAATTTGGTCAAGGGAAAACGCGTGTAAATCGGTGAAATCGTTTATTTAAAAAATCAAATTAAATTTCTTTTTCAAGTTCAATTAGTATAAAATTCAGGAGAAATATTCAGTTAGGCTTTCGCTTTTCCAAATCCGAATTGCCGGGCCTCACGCTTGACACCTGCCATCAGATTTTGTACAGCCACCTTGTCCACCTTCTTCGCCGCAGAAAGCCAGTTTGCCTTGAACTGCTGCTCGTCCTTAGCAGTTTTTTTGGTCTTCTTTAGGTTCCGCTTGACAATAGCCCAGAATTTCTCAATTGGGCGGAGCTCTGGCGTGTTGGGAGGGTTCTTGTCCTTGGGAACCACCTGCACGTTGTTGGCGGCGTACCACTCCATGGCCTTTTTACCGTAATGGCAAGATGCCAAATCCGGCCAAAACAGTACGGGACAACCGTGTTTCTTCAGGAAAGGCAGCAGACGTTTATTCAAACACTCTTTCACGTAAATTTCTTGGTTGACAGTCCCGGAAGCTATGAAAATGCTGCCTTTCAAGCCACAGGTACAGATGGCTTGCCAAACCACACATTTCTTTGCGAACTTTGACAGTTTTATGTGCTTGAAAATATCTGCTACCTTTCCCCTTCCTTTTGCCGTATAAAACTCCTGTCCCGGAAGCTGCTTGTAGTCGGCTTTGACGTAGGTTTCCTCGTCCATTACCACGCAGTCAAACTTCGTCAGCATCGTCGTGTACAACCTCCGGGATCGCGCTTTGGCCGTCGTATTTTGTTTATCATCGCGATTTGGAGTCACTACCTTCTTGTAAGTCGACAGTCCGGCTCGTTTTTTGGCTCGATGCACGGTTGTAGACGATAGACCCAGCTTATTTGCGGTATCTCGGAGAGAGAGGTTAGGGTTTCGCTTGAAACTACCGGCAACTCTCTTTGTCATCTCAGCGGCTTCCGGTTTTCGATTTCCCCCCGATCCAGACTTCCTGGCTGTCGACAAACGTTCCCCAAACACTTTAATTACATTTGTAACGGTTGATTTGGCAACTTTTAGCGATTTTGCCAGCTTTGCGTGCGAGTAGCTCGGATTTTCGCGATGCGCGAGCAAAATTCTGATACACTGCTCTTCTTGCTTGGACGGCATTTTGACAACTGAAGAGTGAATTCGAAAATCAAAATAGGAGCAACATTCTACACACACACACCTTTAAAATGAGGGGTGTTCAGGTTTTTTAAATGCAAAATTGAAAGAAATACTCCAACTTTATATTGACCAAATTTTGACCGTATCACCCTTTATGCCCATTTTGCTCCATTGTCAGATCCAAAAAGGACATTTTCAGTACTTTTTTGGCGACGCTTTTTTTGCTGGGTGATGTTGATAAAATCGATTAATCAACTTTTGATAGTATCAAATTCGACTAATAGGATTTTAATGAAAAAATCTTATAGCCGATTTTAAAATTTAAAAAAATTCGGTATTCGTGAAAATCAGTAAAAATCGAAACTTAACTTTTTTAAAGATTTCGTAAACGAATGACAGTCAAAGTTGTCTAAATTTAATCTGACTTTGATTCGCAATTCAATTCGTACTTCCGAAAACATTCCCAGGATTGAGTCGACAATTATGACGACAAAAGTCTAAAGTGATGTCAAAATTCCACTCTTCAATCATCACAAGTCAACTTTTTCAGAATTTTTAAAAAATCGTAAAGTGGACTTTTTCGACTTTTTACGACGACAAAGGGTTGAAATAAATAAAGTGTGCAACAATAAATGACCATGTTTTAAAGGTTTGAACAAAAAACAAGTATATACGGCCGTAAGTTCGGCCAGGCCGAATCTTATGTACCCTCCACCATGGATTGCGTATAAACTTCTACGAAAGATTGTCATCCACAAATTTCAACTCACTCGGATGAAATTTGCTACTCCAAGAGGCTGCAAAACCAAATCTCGGGATCGGTTTATATGGGGGCTATAAATGATTATGGACTAATATGTACCACTTTTGGCATGGTTGTTAAATATCATATACTACCACCACGTACCAAATTTCAACCAGATCGGATGAATTTTGTTTCTCCAAAAGGCACCGGAGGTCAAATCTGGCAATCGGTTTATATGGGAGCTATATATAATTATGGACTGAAAGGAACCAATTCCTGCATGGTTGTTGGATACCATATACTAACATCACGTACCAAATTTCAACCAAATGGGAAGAATTTTGCTCTTCCAAGGTGCTCCGGAGGTCAAATCTGGGGATCGGTTTATATGGGGCATATATATATAATTATGGACCGATATCGACCAATTTTTGCATCGGTGTTTGAGGCCATATATTAACATTACATTTCAACTGAATCAGATGAATTTTGGTCTTCCAAGAGGCTCCGGAGGTCAAATCTGGTGATCGATTTATATGGGGGCTATATATAATTATGGACCGATATGGACCAATTTTTGCATGGTCATTAGAGACCATATACTAACATCATGTACCAAATTTCAGCCGGATCGGATGAAATTTGTTTCTCTTAGAGGCTCTGCAAGCCAAATCGGGGGATCGGTTTATATGGGGGCTATATATAATTATGGACCGATGTGGACCAATTTTTGCATGGTTGTTAGAGACCATATACTAACACCATGTACCAAATTTCAGCCTAATCGGATGAAATTTGCTTCTCTTAGAGCAATCGCAAGCCAAATTTGGGAGTCCGTTTATATGGGGGCTATACGTAAAAGTGGACCGATATGGCCCATTTGCAATACCATCCGACCTACATCAATAACAACTGCTTGTGCCAAGTTTCAAGTCGATAGCTTGTTTCGTTCGGAAGTTAGCGTGATTTCAACGGACGGACGGACATGCTCAGATCGATTCAGAATTTCACCACGACCCAGAATATATACACTTTATGGGGTCTTAGAGCAATATTTCGATGTGTTACAAACGGAATGACAAAGTTAATATACGCCCCATCCTATAGTGCAGGGTATAAAAAGAACCAAATTCTTTTGTCTATAGCTTAATTCACAAAAATAAAATATAGAATATTTTTTATAAGAAACGCATATTTTCTTTTATTTCAAATATTTATTTATTTATTCAGGTTTACTACCTATAAATAATACATTTTTATACCCTCCATCATAGGATGGGGGTATATTAACTTTGTCATTCCGTTTGTAACACATCGAAATATTGCTCTAAGACCCCATAAAGTATATATATTGTGGGTCGTGGTGAAATTCTGAGTCGATCTAAGCATGTCCGTCCGTCCGTCCGTCTGTTGAAATCACGCTAACTTCCGAACGAAACAAGCTATCGACTTGAAACTTGGCACAAGTAGTTGTTATCGATGTAGGTCGGATGGTATTGAAAATGGGCCATATCGGTCCACTTTTACGTATAGCCCCCATATAAAGAGACCCTCAGATTTGGCTTGTGGAGCCTCTAACAGAAGCCTATTTCATCCGATCCGGCTGAAATTTGGTACATGGTGTTGGTATATGGTCTCTAACAACCATGCAAAAATTGGTCCACATCGGTCCATAATTATATATAGCCCCCATATAAACCGATCCCCAAATTTGGCTTGCGGAGCCTAAAAGAGAAGCAAATTTCATCCGATCCGGCTGAAATTTGGTACATGGTGTTGGTATATGGTCTCTAACAACCACGCAAAAATTGGTCCACATCGGTCCATAATTATAAAGGGTGATTCTTTTGAGGTTACGATTTTCATGCATTAGTATTTGACAGATCACGTGGGATTTCAGACATGGTGTCAAAGAGAAAGATGCTCAGTATGCTTTGACATTTCATCATGAATAGACTTACTAACGAGCCACAACGTCGAATTTTCAGTGAATGGGCCCTAGAAAAGTTGGCAGAAAATCCGCTTTTTTATCGACAAATTTTGTTCAGCAATGAGGCTCATTTCTGGTTGAATGGCTACGTAAATAAGCAAAATTGCCGCATTTGGAGTGAAGAGCAACCAGAAGCCGTTCAAGAACTGCCCATGCATCCCGAAAAATGCACTGTTTGGTGTGGTTTGTACGCTGGTGGAATCATTGGACCGTATTTTTTCAAAGATGCTGTTGGACGCAACGTTACGGTGAATGGCGATCGCTATCGTTCGATGCTAACAAACTTTTTGTTGCCAAAAATGGAAGAACTGAACTTGGTTGACATGTGGTTTCAACAAGATGGCACTACATGCCACACAGCTCGCGATTCTATGGCCATTTTGAGGGAAAACTTCGGAGAACAATTCATCTCAAGAAATGGACCGGTAAGTTGGCCACCAAGATCATGCGATTTGACGCCTTTTTTATTTTTTGTGGGGCTACGTCAAGTCTAAAGTCTACAGAAATAAGCCAGCAAGTATTCCAGCTTTGGAAGACAACATTTCCGAAGAAATTCGGGCTATTCCGGCCGAAATGCTCGAAAAAGTTGCCCAAAATTGGACTTTCCGAATGGACCACCTAAGACGCAGCCGCGGTCAACATTTAAATGAAATTATCTTCAAAAAGTAAATGTCATGGACCAATCTAACGTTTCAAATAAAGAACCGATGAGATTTTGCAAATTTTATGCGTTTTTTTTTAAAAAAAAGTTATCAAGCTCTTAACAAATCACCCTTTATATAGCCCCCATATAAACCGATCCCCATATTTGGCTTGCGGAGCCTCAAAGAGAAGCAAATTTCATCCGATCTGGCTGAAATTTGGTACATGATGTTGGTATATGGTCTCTAACGACCATGCAAAAATTGGTCCATATCGGTCCTTAATTATATATAGCCCCCATATAAACCGATCCCCAGATTTGGCTTGTGGAGCCTCTAAGAGAAGCATATTTCATCCGATCCGGCTGAAATTTGGTACATGGTGTTGGTATATGGTCTCTAACAATAATGCAAAAATTGGTCCACATCGGTCCATAATTATATATAACCCCCATATAAACCGATCCCCAGATTTGGCTTGCGGAGCCTCAAAGAGAAGCAAATTTCATCCGATCTGCCTGAAATTTGGTACATGATGTTGGTATATGGTCTCTAACAACCATGCAAAAATTGGTCCACGTCGGTTCATAATTATATATAGCCCCCATATAAACCGATCCCCAGATTTGGCTTGCGAAGTCTCCAAGAGAAGCAAAATTCATCCAATCCGGTTCAAATTAGGAATGTGGTGTTAGTATATGGTCGCTAACAACCATACCAAAATTGGTCCAATCACACAAAAATTGGTCCATATCGGTTCATAATCATGGTTGCCACTAGAGCCAAAAATAATCTACCAAAATTTTATTTCCGTAGAAAATTTTGTCAAAATTTTATTTCTAGAGAAAATTTTGTTAAAATAAATAATAATAATAAAATGTTCATCATTTTCAAAATTTTATTTCTATAGAAAATTTTGTTCAAATTTTATTCGGTTCATAATCATGGTTGCCACTCGAGCCACAAATAATCTACCAAGATTTTATTTCTATAGAAAATTTTGTCAAAAGTTTATTTCTATAGAAAATTTTGTTAAAATTTTATTTCTGTAGAAAATGTTATCAAAATTTTATGTCTACTTTGTCAAACTGAATTATATACGTATTGGATCGATCTTTTTTGATTTAATATATACCACGTATGGACTTACATACAATTTAGAAGATGGTGTTAGGAGGTTTTAAGATACCTTGCCATCGGCAAGCGTTACCGCAACTTAAGTAATTCGATTGTGGATGGCAGTGTTTAGAAGAAGTTTCTACGCAATCCATGATGGAGGGTACATAAGCTTCGGCCTGGCCGAACTTACGGCCGTATATACTTGTTTCATCTTTTGTTTTATTTTTTTTTTTACAAAATACTTAATTCTAGAATTTCCTTTATTTTACGAATGCGAACTGATAATAGGACTTACTAAAAAAACAGTTTACGAAGGAAATAACTACCACTTCAAAACCTTCGCATATGATTTATTTCAAATAAAACTAAATAAGATTTTGGGGGCGCAATATATAATTTTTTTGATTGAAATTTATTGCCAATTTTAATTTATTATTTAACTGAATCAATCAAATAGTTGATTGATTTTTGTCCCGAAATTAATTAAAACTCTAATTGATTCAATGAAAACATTGATTGCATTTTATGTCAAAAACCAATCACGGTTTTAATTGATTCAATCACACAATTAATTGATTCCGTGACAAAAGTCAATTGAATTTTCAATAGAAAATCGTGTTGGTTTTCAATCAAAATGAGTGATTAATACTATCATTTTTATGATTGAAGACATTTCAATTAAAAAAAAATATTGAATCCGCGAATTTCGTGATTGAAATCAAAAAAAAAAAAAAAAAAAATTGTGTGTAGGATAAAGTACACTAAATTCAAATTAAAAAGAGAATTATGTCTTATTTCAATTCTCCGCTTCTTTGGCTGGGAATCAATACCCAAATCATTAGTGTAAAAATGAAATCTGTGAAATCGGTCAAACTTGTTTCAATGAACCCCATTTTTATTGCATGCAGTAGTGTCCTTATAAAATTGCTTTTTATATCCCATAACATCTATTTAATATCCATAATGCATTTTTGATATGAGCCATGAGTAACATCGAAAGTTTTAAGGTATCATCATCGTTTTGCGCGCTTGTATATCTAAAAGCCTATTTAATATGCCAAAGGTGTACGAATAGCATTTCAGTGGATTATACCGTAACTGTTGATACTAAATTTTTTTGACAATGAGATTTTATTCTGTAGGTCATTCAGTAAAAGAGAAATACAAGAATGTTTTTGAAAGTTCATATTCAAGTGGTATAAATAAGGAAACACTCGATTGAGCCATCATCAGTTATCACATAATTGAGATTTCAATCAAATCAAACTCATTTCAAAATGTTCAAATTCGTAAGTTTTTCATATTCATACTCCTTAATCCAATCCATTAATCTTCTTAATCTTAATCATTTACAGGCTGTTGTCATCTTTGCCCTCATTGCCTGTGCTGCTGCTAAGCCTGGCTTCTTGGGTACCCCATTGGCTTATACTGCTCCAGCTGCTGTTGTGGCAGCCGCTCCAGCTCCTTATGTCACAGCCACCAGTAGTCAAGTGATTGCTCGGAACTACAATGGCATTGCTACAGCTCCTGTTGTTGCCCCCGTTGCCACGCCTGTTGTAGCCAGAACTGTTGCTGCTCCAGTAGCTGCTGCTTATACATCACCTGTTGTTGGCGCCTACAGTACCCCCTTTGTTGCTAAATACGCTGCCACCACTCCTTTAGCTTACAGTGCTCCTTTAACCTATTCCGCCCCATTGACCTATGCTGCTGCTCATGCTCCTCTTTTATTGTAAAATATTTAATTATTACGAAATTCTTGCGAATGATTAAAAATAGAAAATAGTTAACAACATTTTGTAAAGTGTTTTCATTACCCTCCATATGAGTCCGATTAATACGACGATGATTGGCAGGAACCGGAGCTCATATATACCACAACCATGGATTTAAATGATTAGGCTCTATACAACCAGAGAAGGAATATGATCACTTCCTCCATGTTATTTTCTGAAACACTGAAAAAATAATATTTACGTAATATTAAAGTTTACGCAACCTAAATTTTAGGGTGCGCAATTTACAAATTACTAAGGAGGATTTGAGGATTTAACATCTTTGGTTTAATTTTTTTTTTTTTTTTTGAATTAAGAAAACATTTTATACTTTGATGTATCCGTTATAATTTGGATATTAAAGTGTCATTTGTTTGTACGTGAATAGCTTTATGAATATACAGCGAAAAGAGAATGAAAATTCGATAAATGGAATCTCTATCTTAATTTTAATTTTATTGATTCTAGATTTAAAGTAGCATAGGTCGCTAAAAATTTCTTTATTTTAAAGAAGCCGCATCTTTGGCTCGGAATCAATACCAACATCTTTAAGGGAAGGATTTGGATCCAAGTGAGCTTTTTTTTTTTGAGTGTAGGACATTATATATCTGATGACGACAACCATTTTATGTTTGGCGAAACAACACCATTTTTTAGGGAAAAATGTTTCACGGAAGGATCTTTAACAATGCTTGAATATTTTGGATGACCAATAAACTGAACCGAATCGACGAAGTGCAAAATCGAAACTACACAAAAAAATAATTTTTGGATTCAATCACGAAATTAGTTGATACAATTAATTTGTAATTGAAATGTCTTCAATCACCGAAGGCAATTAAAAAGTTAATTGGTCCAGCTAAAAAATTATTTGATACCATACATTTTTATGATAGTTTTTTTGTTTTAATTAAAATTTTTGTTGAAATTTCAGGAATTCTCGCACATAATTACCGGGAAAGCGGGAACGAAAATATGGCAAAATCCCGGGAATTCCCGGGTACGATATCTTGGAAAAAACCCCCCTGTTACAATTCATGTAGCTCAACAATTGTTGGTCCGTCGAGGTATCCTTTTTATACCCTCCATCATAGTAACACATCGAAATATTGCTCTAAGACCCCATAAAGTATATATATTCTGGGTCGTGGTGAAATTCTGAGTCGATCTAAGCATGTCCGTCCGTCCGTCCGTCCGTCTGTTGAAATCACGCTAACTTTCGAACGAAACAAGCTATCGACTTGAAACTTGGCACAAGTAGTTGTTATCGATGTAGGTCGGATGGTATTGAAAATGGGTCATATCGGTCCACTTTTACGTATAGCCCCCATATAAAGGGACCCTCAGATTTGGCTTGTGGAGCCTCTAAAAGAAGCATATTTCATCCGATCCGGCTGAAATTTGGTATATGGTGTTGGTATATGGTCTCTAACAACCATGCAAAAATTGGTCCACATCGGTCCATAATTATATATAGCCCCCATATAAACCGATCCCCAGATTTGGCTTGTGGAGCCTCTAACAGAAGCATATTTCATCCGATCCGGCTGAAATTTGGTATATGGTGTTGGTATATGGTCTCTAACAACCATGCAAAAATTGGTTCACATCGGTCCATAATTATATATAGCCCCCATATAAACCGATCCCCAGATTTGGTTTGCGGAGCCTAAAAGAGAAGCAAATTTCATCCGATCCGGCTGAAATTTGGTACATCGTGTTGGTATATAGTCTCTAACAACCATGCAAAAATTGGTTCCCATCGGTCCATAATTATATATAGCCCTCATATAAACCGATCCCCAGATTTGGCTAGTGGAGCCTCTAAGAGAAGCATATTTCATCCGATCCGGTTGAAATTTGGTACATGGTGTTGGTATATGGTCTCTAACAATCATGCAAAAATTGGTCCACATCGGTCCATAATTATATATAGCGCCCATATAAACCGATCCCCAGATTTGGGTTGCGGAGCCTCAAAGAGAAGCAAATTTTATCCGATCCGCCTGAAATTTGGTACATGATATTGGTATATGGTCTCTAACAACCATGCAAAAATTGGTCCACATCGGTTCATAATTATATATAGCCCCCATATAAACCGATCCCCAGATTTGGCTTGCGAAGTCTCCAAGAGAAGCAAATTTCATCCAATCCGGTTGTAATTTGGAACATGGTGTTAGTATATGATCTTTAACAACCGTGCCAGAATTGGTCCATATCGGTCCATAATTAGATATAGCCCCCATATAAAACATTCTCCAGATTTGACCTCCGGAGCCTCTTGGAGGTGCAAAATTCATCCGATCCGGTTCAAATTAGGAACGTGGTGTTAGTATATGGTCGCTAACAACCATACCAAAATTGGTCCAATCACACAAAAATTGGTCCATATCGGTTCATAATCATGGTTCCACTAGAGCCAAAAATAATCTACCAAAATTTTATTTCTATAGAAAATTTTGTCAAAATTTTATTTCTAGAGAAAATTTTGTTAAAATTTTATTCGGTTCATAATAAAATTTTCATCATTGTCAAAATTTTGTTTCTATAGAAAATTTTGTCAAAAGTTTATTTCTATAGAAAATTTTGTTCAAATTTTATTTCTGTAGAAATTTTTGTCAAAATTTTCTTTCTATAGAAAATTTTGTCAAGATTTTTATTTCTATAAAAAAATTTTGTGAAAATTTTATTTCTATAGAAAATTTTGTTAAAATTTTATTTCTGTAGAAAATTTTGTCAAAATTTTATGTCTACTTTGTCAAACTGAATTATATACGTATTGGATCGATCTTTTTTGATTTAATATATACCACGTATGGACTTACATACAATTTAGAAGATGGTGTTAGGAGGTTTGAAGATACCTTGCCATCGGCAAGCGTTACCGCAACTTAAGTAATTCGATTGTGGATGGCAGTGTTTAGAAGAAGTTTCTACGCAATCCATGATGGAGGGTACATAAGCTTCGGCCTGGCCGAACTTACGGCCGTATATACTTGTTGTAAAATGGCATTTTCCCCTTTTTATTAAAAAAATTAAATATAGAAAAATTCTTCATTATTTTATTCAGCTTACAGCTGCTCTTTAAAAGAATTTAATTTTTTTCTTTGGTTAAATGAAACTTAAAATGTTATATTTCCAATACTGTATGGTAATGCACTGTGTGATTAGTAGCATTGGCGGTAGACGACTCAAAAAATACCAAATGACCTTTTCGACTACCTCACAGTTTAAAATTTAAAGATGACTTGTAAATAGACAACAAAAAAAATGTAAAAAAAATTGGAACAATTATTTTAAAATATTAACGATAAATTTCTTGAATATAAAGATATTATATTTTTGTGATAAATATTTTCTAATAAATAATTTTTTATTTATATTATGATCTTATTACGCAATGATCCGTTTTATTTTTTATGATACCAAAACTAGTGGTTTTTCATTTTGTTGTTGTGGAACAATGATTATTGAGAAGGCCTAATTATACTAGTTTACAAAAAAAAAATCATGTACATTTGATGAGATGCGATTTTTCTTACTTATTTGGATCTGCTGAATTCGAAAAAAAATTTTAAACATTTTTTTATGGAACAGTTTTTGAGATATCCCGTTATTTTTTAGTTTTTCGCTCTTTTTTCACTAAACAAATTATATCTTGGGTTAGAAATGTCCAAATATATCTTTGTTGTTGTGTTAAGTGGTTCAAAAAATATCGATGCAAAAAGGCAAATTTTCAAAGAAATCATGTTTTACAGTGACCCTTTTCCGCCGGAAAAGTACAAACCATTGAACATTTTTTTCTCTTCATGGTCGTATAGATGATACTCTAACGTAAGTAATAAGACCAACTAGAAGCAAAACGACCGAAAGATGACAAAGTTATAAGCATTTGGGTGAACAAATCCGATGTAAAATCATGCAAATATGAGCAACACATCCACACAAAAATTCCACTCGGCCACACAAAAATGCATTTTTGTGTGGGTGAGTGGCTCATATTGGCATGGGATATAATTTGTTTAGTGAAAAAAGAGCGAAAAACTAAAAATAAAGGGATATCTCAAAAACTGTTCCATAATTTTTTTTACATTTTTTTCCAATTCAGCAGATCAAATAAAGTCACCTCTCATCAAATGTACATTTTCAGTGTAAACTAGTGTTATTGAAAATGTCGCATGGTTTCGAATTCTCACATCGTTGACGGTTCGGTTTATTGGACTCCAATATTTGGATAAGATATTCAAAGTTCGAAAAAAAAAACACACAATATTGTCTTTATCAATTAGATCCTATTGAACTGTCTCTTATTTCTACTAAGAAATCGGTTTATTTCTGACTTCGAATAAGAGATTATTAAAGATTTGTTGTAGAACCTCATTAATCGGACTCGGTAGAACCTCATTAATCGGACTCGGTAATTCAAAACACTTTGCACAATTTTGTTAACTATTTTCTATTTTTAATCATTTGCTAGAATTTCGTAACAATGGTAAAAAATCAATTATTTTACAAAAAGAAAGGAGCATGAGCAGCGGAGTAGGTCAGTGGGGCGGAATAGGTTAAAGGAGCACTGTAAGCTAAAGGAGCGGTGGCAGCGTATTTAGCAACAACAGGAGTACTGTAGGCGCCAACAACAGGTGAGGTATAAGCAGCAGCTACTGGAGCAGCAACAGTTCTGGCTACAATAGGCGAGGCAACGGGGGCAACAACAGGAGCTGTAGCAATGCCATTGTAATTACGAGCAATCACTTGACTACTGGTGGCTGTGACATAAGGAGCTGGAGCGGCTGCCACTACAGCAGCTGGAGCATTATAAGCTAAGGGGGCACCCAAGAAGCCTGGCTTAGCAGCAGCACAGGCAATGATGGCAAAGATGACAATAGCCTGTAAATTATTAAATTTAAAATAATTAACATAATTTCATCATTCAAAGGGGCTAATGAAAAACTTACGGATTTAAACATTTTGGGAAGATCTTGATTTGATTGTAACTTCAATTATGTTATAACTGATGATGGATCTAACTAGTGTCTCCTTATTTATACAATTGTAATATGATATGAACAACATTCAAAAACATTCTGGTATACCTCTCTCACTAAATGACCTACAGAATGAAATCTCATTGCCAAAAAAATGGTTCGTACCAACAGGTACTGAAACACTATCTATACATACTATTGTGGCATATTAAATAGGTCTTTGGATATACAAGTGCGTAAGACAATGATAATAACTCAAAACATGGTTCATTCCAAAAGTACAATAAAGCTAGTGTTTAACATTTTCTGGCATAAAGACGAAAACCATTATTTAAGAACACCACTGTGGTCTTAGTGGTTGTTCTAAATCTGTGCTTTGGTAGATTTCAAGTTTTTTCGAAGCATAAACTATAAACGTAATATACCATCAATAATCCATCCAGATATGATTTTGTCAGCTAACTGCAAATGTTACTTCTACACAGGAAAAAAAAAGTAAACTGTTTTATAGCAAAAATGAGAAAATCGAAATAAATTATATTGCACATTTTGAGATTTTTACAGAGCTTTGTTAAAACCAGGAATGCTTTGATGTACTTTTTAGATACAGTTCACGAAATTAAATCCTCTCATAGAAGAAAATATCAACTAAAAACAAGTATATACAGCACTAAGTTCGGCCGGGCCGAATCTTAAATACCCACCACCATGAACCAAATATTAGGGTTTCCTTTGAAATTTCAGGAGGGCTTGAGGACACTTCCCGAAAATAAATTTAAAGATTTCACCTATGAGGACTATATCAGATTCTGGATTTATAAGAACCATTTTTGTTTGAGTTTTAGAGGAATCATTAACATCTCTTGTAAGTGTGCAAGAAAATTATAAAATAACGTCTTGATTTGAAATCTTAAATCTGTAGAAGTAAAATCTGGAAATTTTACATTGAGTTTCAAGCAATTTTCATGATCAGTGCGCCTTCTACACCCTCAAGAAGTGAAGTCGGTCTATATGGAGGCATTACCAAATGGACCGATAAAAACTTAATCCGATACACGTTTTGTGAGCCTACAATTTCAATCAAATCGGATAAAAACTACGGTTTCTAGAAACCCAAGGAGTTAAATCGGGAGATCGTTCTTATGGGGGCTATATTAAAATATGGACCGATACTCACCGTTTTCGGCACACCTCTTTATGACCCGAAAATAATTCTAGATTTCCAATTTCAGGCAAATAGGATAAAAACTTCGGATTCTAGAAGCCCAAGACCCCAAATCGGGAGGTCGTTTTATATGGGGATCATACCAAAACATGGACCGCTACTCACAATTTTTGGCCCACGTATTTGTGGTCCTACAATACCTCTAGATTTCCAA
Organism: Haematobia irritans; assembly: GCF_050003625.1. Lineage (NCBI taxonomy): Eukaryota > Metazoa > Arthropoda > Insecta > Diptera > Muscidae > Haematobia > Haematobia irritans. The sequence continues at coordinate 121,395,911 of NC_134400.1, forward strand.
TTTCAGGTAGATTGAATAAAAACTGCGGTTTCTATAAGCCCAAGAAATAAAATCGGGAGATCGGTCTATATGGGGGCTATACCAAAATATGGACCGATACTCACCATTTTCGGCATACCTCTTTATGGTCCTAAAATACCTCTAGATTTCCAATTTCAGACAAATTGGATAAAAACTACGGTTTCTATAAGCCCAAGACCCCAAATCGGGAGGTCGTTTTATATGGGGATCATACCAAAACGTGGACCGCCACTCACAATTTTTGGCCCACGTATTTGTGGTCCTACAATACCTCTAGATTTCCAATTTCAGGTAGATTGAATAAAAACTGCGGTTTCTATAAGCCCAAGAAGTAAAATCGGGAGATCGGTATATATGGGGGCTATATCAAAACATGGACCGATACTCACCATTTTTGGCACACCTCTTTATGGGCATAAAATACCTCTAGATTTCAAATTTCAGGCAAATGGGATAAAAACTACGATTTCTATAAGCTCAAGACCCCAAATCGAGAGGTCGGTTTATATGGGGACTATATCAAAACCTGGACCGATATAGCCCATTTTCGAACTTGACCTGCCTGCAGACAAAAATTTCAGCACGATTGCTTCATTATTGAAAACTGTAGCGTGATTACAACAGACAGACAGACAGACAGACAGACGGACATCGTCGTATCGTCTTAGAATTTCTCCCTGATCAAGAATATATGTACTTTATATAGTTGGAAATCGATATTTCAATGTGTTACAAATGGAATGACAAACTTATTATACCCCCGTCACCATTCTATGGTGGTGATGAAGAAGAAAACTGGTATATACGGCCGTAAAAAAGTTCGGCCAGGCCGAATCTTATGTACCCTCCACCATGGATTGCGTAGAAACTTCTACTAAAGACGGTAATCCACAATTAAATTACTTGGGTTGCGGCCGATCGCAAGGCATCTTAAAACTTCTTAATATCATCTCCTTAATTTTAAGTTAGTCCATGCGGGCTATATAGTAGACAAAAGAAAAGTTGATTAAATTCGTATATATTCAGTTCTTGACCGGTATATATAGGGAAGAAATAATAACGAACCGATATGAACTTTTGTGCGGTAATTATAGAGCCAGAATTGAAATGTGGGTGTCGCTTTATATGGGGGCTATATACAATTATGAAAACGAGTCTACCAAAAATAGCAGATTTTTTTACTGTTTGGTAGATTTGTAGAATTCTTGATGTTTTGGAAGATTTTGCAAAATATTCCTCTCCAACTATGAAATGCTTCATAAATTTTCTATAGAAATAACATTTTGACAAAATTTTCTACAGAAATAAAATTATGACAAAATTTTTTATAGAAATAAATAAAATTTTGACAAAATTTTCTATAGAAATATAAAATTTAGACAATATTTTCTATGGCAATAAAATTTTGGTAGATTATTTTTGGCTCGAGTGGCAATCGTGATTTTTCTGTGATTGGGGATCGGTTTATTTGGGGGCTATATATAATATAGATCGACACGGACCAATTTTGGCATTGTTGTTATCGGCCATACACTAGCGACATGTACCAAATTTCAACCGGATCGAATGAATTTTGCTCCTCCAAGAGGCCCCGGAGGTCAAATCTGGGGATCGGTTTATATGGGGGCTATATATAATTATGGACCGATATGGACCAATTCTGGCATTGTTGTTAGCGACCATATACTAACACCACTTACCACATTTTAACCGAATCGGATGAAATTTGCTTCTCTATGAGGCCCCTCAAGCCGAATCTGGGGATCGGTTTATATGGGTGCTATATATAATTATATACCGATGTGAACCAATTTTTGCATGGTTGTTAGAGACCATATACCAACACCATGTACCAAATTTCAACCGGATCAGATGAAATATGCTTCTCTTAGAGGCTCCGCAAGCCAAATCTGTAGGTCCGTTAATATAATAATGGGGGCTATACGTAAAAGTGAACGGATATGGTCCATTTGCAATACCATGCGACCTACATGAATAACAACTACTCGTACTTGTGCCAAGTTTCAAGTCGATAGCTTATTTCGTTCGGAAGTTAGCGTGATTTCAACAGATGGACGGACGGACATGCTTAGATCGACTCAGAATTTCACCACGACCCAGAATATATATACTTTATGGGGTCTTTGAGCAATATTTCGATGTGTTACAAACGGAATGACAAAGTTAATATACCCCCCATCCTATGGTGGAGGGCATAAAAATCATTGGCGCAAATCATGGTCATTTTAACCATATGTACTGTAGTTCATTCTTAAACTGAAAAAATTGAGTGAGACCAATGATTTCATGTCCTTAAAATACGAATGCAAATTTTTCTTAGCATAGAAGACGCATTTCTCTGATATAAAGCTTTTTTCCGTGTCTAAAAGTCGATCAACTTTTCATTGAACTTAGGCGATTCCACTCACAAATGGGTATCTTAACGGGAAAGTAAATTTAGTTTGACTTAGGTCAACTTGGTTTTAATAATTCTGAAAAAAAACACCCAAATAGGATTTGGGTGGATTTTTCAATTTTTTTAGGGTAGTAACGAATTATTGTCCTTTTCGCTCTAGGACGCTTAGTTTAGGAGATATGGCCAAAAGAAGTTTTTCATATAAAAATTAAATTTTTATACCCTCCATCATAGGATGGGGGTATATTAACTTTGTCATTCCGTTTGTAACACATCGAAATATTGCTCAAAGACCCCATAAAGTATATATATTCTGGGTCGTGGTGAAATTCTGAGTCGATCTAAGCATGTCCGTCCGTCCGTCCGTCCGTCCGTCTGTTGAAATCACGCTAACTTCCGAACGAAACAAGCTATCGACTTGAAACTTGGCACAAGTAGTTGTTATCGATGTAGGTCGGATGGTATTGAAAATGGGCCATATCGGTCCACTTTTACGTATAGCCCCCATATAAAGGGACCCTCAGATTTGGCTTGTGGAGCCTCTAACAGAAGCATATTTCATCCGATCCGGCTGAAATTTGGTACATGGTGTTAGTATATCGTCTCTAACAACCATGCAAAAATTGGTCCACATCGGTCCATAATTATATATAGCCCCCATATAAACCGATCCCCAGATTTGGCTTGCGGAGCCTCAAAGAGAAGAAAATTTCATCCGATCCGGCTGAAATTTGGTACATGATGTTGGTATATGGTCTCTAACAACCATGCAAAAATTGGTCCATATCGGTCCTTAATTATATATAGCCCCCATATAAACCGATACCCAGATATGGCTTGTGGATCCTCTAAGAGAAGCATATTTCATCCGATCCGGTTGAAATTTGGTACATGGTGTTGGTATATGGTCCCTAACAATAATGAAAAATTGGTCCACATCGGTCTGTAATTATATATAGCCCCCATATAAACCGATCCCCAGATTTGGCTTGCGGAGCCTCAAAGAGAAGCAAATTTCATTCGATCCGGCTGAAATTTGGTACATGGTGTTGGTATATGGTCTCTAACAACCGTGCAAAAATTGGTCCACATCGGTCCATAATTATATATAGCGCCCATATAAACCGATCCCCAGATTTGGGTTCAGGAGCCTCAAAGAGAAGCAAATTTCATCCGATCCGCCTGAAATTTGGTACATGATATTGGTATATGGTCTCTAACAACCATGCAAAAATTGGTCCACATCGGTTCATAATTATATATAGCCCCCATATAAACCGATCCCCAGATTTGGCGTGCGAAGTCTCCAAGAGAAGCAAATTTCATCCAATCCGGTTGTAATTTGGAACATGGTGTTAGTATATGATCTTTAACAAGCGTGCCAGAATTGGTCCATATCGGTCCATAATTATATATAGCCCCCATATAAAACGTTCTCCAGATTTGACCTCCGGAGCCTCTTGGAGGAGCAAAATTCATCCGATCCGGTTCAAATTAGGAACGTGGTGTTAGTATATGGTCGCTAACAACCATACCAAAATTGGTCCAATCACACAAAAATTGGTCCATATCGGTTCATAATCATGGTTGCCACGAGATCCAAAAATAGTCTACCAAAATTTTATTTCTATAGAAAATTTTGTCAAAATTTTATTTCTATAGAAAATTTTGTCAAAATTTTATTTCTATAGAAAATTTTGTTCAAATTTTATTCGGTTCATAATCATGGTTGCCACTCGAGCCAAAAATAATCTACCAAGATTTTATTTCTATAGAAAATATTGTGAAAATTTTAATTCTATAGAAAATTTTGTTAAAATTTTATTTCTGTAGAAAATTTTGTCAAAATTTTATGTCTACTTTGTCAAACTGAATTATATACGCATTGGATCGATCTTTTTATACCCTCCATCATAGGATGGGGGTATATTAACTTTGTCATTCCGTTTGTAACACATCGAAATATTGCTCTAAGACCCCATAAAGTATATATATTCTGGGTCGTGGTGAAATTCTGAGTCGATCTAAGCATGTCCGTCCGTCCGTCCGTCCGTCCGTCCGTCTGTTGAAATCACGCTAACTTCCGAACGAAACAAGCTATCGACTTGAAACTTGGCACAAGTAGTTGTTATCGTTGTAGGTCGGATGGTATTGAAAATGGGCCATATCGGTCCACTTTTACGTATAGCCCCCATATAAAGGGACCCTCAGATTCGGCTTGTGGAGCCTCTAACAGAAGCATATTTCATCCGATCCGGCTGAAATTTGGTATATGGTGTTGGTATATGGTCTCTAACAACCATGCAAAAATTGGTCCACATCGGTCCATAATTATATATAGCCCCCATATAAACCGATCCCCAGATTTGGCTTGTGGAGCCTCTAAGAGAAGCATATTTCATCCGATCCGGCTGAAATTTGGTACATGGTGTTGGTAGATGGTCTCTAACAATCACGCAAAAATTGGTCCACATCGGTCCATAATTATATATAGCCCCCATATAAACCGATCCCCAGATTTGGCTTGTGGAGCCTCTAACAGAAGCATATTTCATCCGATCCGGCTGAAATTTGGTACATGGTGTTGGTAGATGGTCTCTAACAATCGTGCAAATATTGGTCCACATCGGTCCATAATTATATATAGCCCCCATATAAACCGATCCCCAGATTTGGCTTGTGGAGCCTCTAAGAGAAGCATATTTCATCCGATCCGGCTGAAATTTGGTACATGGTGTTGGTAGATGGTCTCTAACAATCATGCAAAAATTGGTGCACATCGGTCCATAATTATATATAGCCCCCATATAAACCGATCCCCAGATTTGGCTTGCGGAGCCTCAAAGTGAAGCAAATTTCATCCGATCCGGCTGAAATTTGGTACTTGGTATTGTTATATGGTCTCTAATAACCATGCAAAAATTGGTCCACATCGGTTCATAATTATATATAGCCCCCATATAAGCCGATCTCCAGATTTGGCTTGCGAAGTCTCCAAGAGAAGCAAATTTCACCCAATCCGGTTGTAATTTTGAACATGGTGTTAGTATATGATCTTTAACAACCGTGCCAGAATTGGTCCATATCGGTCCATAATTATATATAGCCCCCATATAAAACTTTCTCCAGATTTGACCTCCGGAGCCTCTTGGATGAGCAAAATTCATCCGATCCGGTTCAAATTAGGAACGTGGTGTTAGTATATGGTCGCTAACAACCATACAACAATTGGTCCAATCACTCAAAAATTGGTCCATATCGGTTCATAACCATGGTTGCCACTAGAGCCAAAATTAATCTACCAAAATTTTATTTATATAGAAAATTTTGTCAAAATTTTATTTCTATAGAAAATTTTGTCAAAATTTTATTTCTAGAGAAAATTTTGTTAAAATTTTATTCGGTTCACAATAAAATTTTCATCATTGTCAAAATTTTATTTCTATAGAAAATTTTGTTCAAATTTTATTCGGTTCATAATCATGGTTGCCACTCGAGCCAAAAATAATCTACCAAGATTTTATTTCTATAGAATATTTTGTCAAAAGTCTATTTCTATAGAAAATTTTGTTAAAACTTTATTTCTGTAGAAATTTTTATCAAAATTTTCTTTCTATAGAAAATTTTGTCAAAATTTTTATTTCTATAGAAAATTTTATTTCTATAGAAAATTTTGTTAAAATTTTATTTCTGTAGAAAATTTTGTCAAAATTTTATGTCTACTTTGTCAAACTGAATTATATACGTATTGGATCGATCTTTTTTGATTTAATATATACCACGTATGGACTTACATACAATTTAGAAGATGGTGTTAGGAGGTTTTAAGATACCTTGCCATCGGCAAGCGTTACCGCAACTTAAGTAATTCGATTGTGGATGGCAGTGTTTAGAAAAAGTTTCTACGCAATCCATGATGGAGGGTACATAAGCTTCGGCCTGGCCGAACTTACGGCCGTATATACTTGTTTGATTTAATATATACCACGTATGGACTTACATACAATTTAGAAGATGGTGTTAGAAGGTTTTAAGATACCTTGCCATCGGCAAGCGTTACCGCAACTTTAGTAATTCGATTGTGGATGGCAGTGTTTAGAAGAAGTTTCTACGCAATCCATGATGGAGGGTACATAAGCTTCGGCCTGGCCGAACTTACGGCCGTATATACTTGTTGATACTAAAATATATTTATACCCACCACCATAGAATGGTGACGGGGGTATAATAAGTTTGTCATTCCGTTTGTAACACATCGAAATATCGATTTCCGACTATATAAAGTATATATATTCTTGATCAGGGAAAAATTCTAAGACGATGTAACGATGTCCGTCTGTCTGTCTATCTGTCTGTCTGTTGTAATCACGCTACAGTCTTCAATAATGAAGCAATCGTGCTGAAATTTTGCAAATTTTGTCTGTAGGCAGGTCAAGTTCTAAGATGGGCTATATCGGTCCAGGTTTTGATATAGTCCCCATATAAACCGACCTCCCGATTTGGGGTCTTGGGCTTATAGAAATCGTAGTTTTTATCCAATTTGCCTGAAATTTGAAATCTAGAGGTATATTATGACCATAAAGAGGTGTGCCAAAAATTGTGAGTATCGGTCCATGTTTTGGTATAGCCCCCATATAGACCGATCTTCCGATTTTACTTCTTGGGTTTCTAGAAACCGTAGTTTTTATCTGATTTGCCTGAAATTGTAAATATTCTGGTATTTTAGGCTCACAAAAACGTGTATCGGATTAAGTTTTTATCGGTCCATTTGGTAATGCCTCCATATAGACCGACTTCACTTGTTGAGGGTGTAGAAGGTGCACTGATCATGAAAATTGCTTGAAACTCAATATAAAATTTCCAGATTTTACTTCTACAGATTTAAGATTTCAAATCAAGACGATATTTTATAATTTTCTTGCATACTTACAAGATATGTTAATGATTACTCTAAAACTCAAATAAAAATGGTTCTTATAAATCCAGAACCTGATATAGTCCTCATAGGTGAAATCTTTAAATTTATCGTCGGGAATATCCTTAAGTCCTCAAGCCCTCCTGAAATTTCAAAGGAAACCCTAATATTTGGTTCATGGTGGTGGGTATTTAAGATTCGGCCCGGCCGAACTTAGTGCTGTATATACTTGTTACAAGTCACATTGAAAAGCATTTCAACAAAACTACTTAGACGAACTTGCACAGAAAACATTTGAAACAAACAGCAAAGAGAGTTATAAATAACTCCCCCAAATGCGTCAATTTCGATTAATTGAAAAACTGCTAAATAGAGTTAAAAATTGCTCACTAAAATGTTCAAATATAAACAATACTCGAGAAGAGTAACAAAAGAGTAAAAAATAAGTATTTCTACTGATTTAGTGTTCAAAATTTAAACAATCATTTTTAAGGCTTAAAAGTGACTAAACTATGAGTCATTTTTTCGATTGAACATTTTTAAATCTTCAAAAAGAGTAAGTTTTTACTCATATTTGCAAACAATCATCCTAAATGTTCGAAAATGTTGGCAGGGGTGAATTATGTATGTGAAATAAAAAATGTATTGAATAAATATAAATATAAATAAAATATTGGTTTGATATAGTGAAGCTTATTTGTTAGATTTGTATTGTATTTTTCAATAACAAAATTATTTTCTAAAATAAATAAATGACCATTCTTCTTCTTTTTCCAAATAAAGGGCTAGGAGGATGTGTGTGTGTTTGGGTGCAATAACTTAATTCAATATCGCTTCCTGTTAAATAGCGCTCCCTGCTACCTAAATAAACACCGCTTTCTATGTGCGAAATAATTTTCTATAATTTTTTTTCGCAAGAATGAACATAGTACCGGCCTTAATTCACCAAAAAGTTAAAAATTATAAAATTTTCAAATTTTTTTGAGAAAATCGATAGTTTCATTTTCCAAAAAATGCGACTTTTCTAAATTTCGGTAAAGAGGAAATTATGAAATCCAAATTTCTTGATTTTGATTACAATTCTTAGATTAGATTCCTGTCTGGATGTATATTTTCTCTATCTGTAAATTGGTTAACAATTCCTTAATTAAATGACAAAACACATTCTTAGCACAACACAACGAAATTATGTCCAATATCAGGTAATTACTATCTTTAGTGTATTTTTGGAACGAACCATTTGACTCATCGAAAGTATTGAGGTATTTCATTGTCTTAAGCGCTTGTACATCCAAAGGCCTATTTAATATGCCACAGGTGTACATATGTATAGCATTCAAATGGATTATAACGTACTTCTTTGTACTAAACAAAGCTGACAATGAGATTTTATTCTGTAGGTCATTCAGTAAGAGAGAAATACAAGAATGTTTTTGAAAGTTCATATTAAAGTGGTATAAATAAGGAAACACTCGATTGAACCATCATCAGTTATCACATAATTGAGATTTCAATCAAATCAAACTCATTTCAAAATGTTCAAATTCGTAAGTTTTTCATATTCATACTCCTTAATCCAATCCATTAATCTTCTTAATCTTAATAATTTACAGGCTGTTGTCATCTTTGCCCTCATTGCCTGTGCTGCTGCTAAGCCTGGCTTCTTGGGTACTCCATTGGCTTATACTGCTCCAGCTGCTGTAGTGGCAGCCGCTCCAGCTCCTTATATCACAGCCACCAGTAGTCAAGTGATTGCTCGTAATTACAATGGCATTGCTACAGCTCCTGTTGTTGCCCCCGTTGCCACGCCTGTTGTAGCCAGAACTGTTGCTGCTCCAGTAGCTGCTGCTTATACATCACCTGTTGTTAGCGCCTACAGTACTCCCATTGTTGCTAAATACGCTGCCACTGCTCCTTTAACTTACAGTGCTCCTTTAACCTACTCCGCCCCATTGACCTATGCTGCTGCTCATGCTTCTCTCTTATTGTAAAATAATTGATTTTTTACTATTGTTACGAAAATCTTCCAAATGATTACAAATAGAAACTATTTAAAAACAATTTGTAGTGTTTTTTAAATTCCTTTAACGCTGCTATTATATATATCATTTGGTGACCCAAATCGTATTTAATATCACCGCATTTCTTACTGGTGGAATATAATTAAAAGAACATCTCGGGAAGTAGTTAGAATGTTATGCCTTGGTCTCATACTACGATCATATCACAAATATTTGAATTGACGTTTTCGATGCTTCGAGTTGAATGGCGTTTGTTACTGAGTGAAATAATGCGTTTTGTTATGGTCCCAACAAACCCAGGTTCAACCCCTGATCGGAGTGAAAACGTCTTTCAAGTTGTAAAATTTATATAATTAATTTGAAATTTTAAATTTCTTCATTCAAATGAACTTCCATGTAACAACTTCTAAAGCAATGCAAAGGATGTGAAAACGTAATATTTCCGGGAATTTGAACCTGCATTCAAATCTTTAATTATTTACTTTAAACGGCCACACAGCGCATTTCTTTAAGACTGATCCAAAATTACATCATAGGAATTTTGGAAGATCCCGCGATGCTCTTAAAAAGAAATATTTGTGAAAAAAATCCGTTTTTTTTGTTAGCTGAGAAGTATATTATGTAATTTTTTAAATTCAGAATTTATTTTTATACCGACCACCATAGAATGGTGATGGGGGTATAATAAGTTTGTCATTCCGTTTGTAACACATCGAAATATCGATTTCCGACTATTTAAAGTGTATATATTCTTGATCAGGGAGAAATTCTAAGACGATATAACCATGTCTGTCTGTTGTAATCACGCTACAGCCTTCAATAATGGCGCCATCGTCCTGAAATTTGGCACAGATTTGTGCTTTGTTTGCAGACAGATCAAGTTCGAAGATGGGCTATATCGGTCCAAGTTTTGATATAGTCCCCATATAAACCGACCTTGGGGTCTTGGGCTTTTAAAACCCCTAATTTTGCCTGAAATTGGAAATCTAGAGGTGTTTTAGGACCATCTAAGAGTGTGCCGAAAATTGTGCCAATCGGTCCATGTTTTGGTATAGCCGCCATATAGACCGATTTCCGGATTTGGGCGTCCAGAAACTGTATTTTTTATCCAATTTGCCTGAAATTGAAAATCTGGAGGTATTTTAGGACCAAAGATTGGTGTGTCGAAAATGGGGTGTATCGGTCCATGTTTTGTTATAGACCCCATAGAGACCGATCTCCCGATTTGACTTCTTGGGCGTCTAGAAACTGTATGTACAACCCGATTTGCCTGAAATTGGAAATCTAGAGGTGTTTTATGACCAGAAATATATGTGCCGAAAATGGGATGTATCGGTCCATGTTTTGGTATAGCCCCCATATAGACCGATATCCCTATATTACTTCTTGGGCGTCTAGAAACTGTATTTGCCATCTGATTTGCATGAAATTGAAAATCTAGAGGTATTTTAAGACCACAAATAGGTGTGTCGAAAATGGGGAGTATCGGTCCAAGTTTTGATATATCTCTCATATAAACCGATCCCCCGATTTGGGGTCTTGAGCTTCTAGAAAACGTAGTTTTTATTCGATTTGCCTAAAATTGGAAATCGAGATGTATTTTAGGACTACAAATAGGTTTGCAGAAAATGGGGTGTAGCGGTCCATGTTTCGTTGTAGCCCCCATATAGACCGATCTCCCAAATTTACTTCTTGGACTTATAGAATCCGTAGTTTTTATCCAATTTGCCAGAAATTAGAAATCTAGAGGTATTTTAGGACCATAAAGAGGTGTGTCGAAAATGATCCGTATCGGTCCAAGTTTTGGTATAGCGCCCTTATAGACGCCCGAATTAAGATTTCGTAGTTTTTACCCAATTTGTCTGAAATTGGAATTCTAGAGGTATTTGAGGAACATTAAGAGGTGTGTCGATGGTCCATGTTTTGGTATAGCCCCCATATAGAACTAACTCCCGAAATTATTTCTTAGGCTGCTAGAATCTGTAGTTTTTATCCACTTTGACTTAAAATGTAAATATACTGGTATTTTGGACACTCAAAAATTTGTATCGCATTTATTTCTACCGGTCCATTATGTAAGGCATTGATCGATCGACCGATTTCACTTCTTGAGGGTATAGCAAGAGCACTGATCATAAAAATTGCTTGAAACTAAAAGTAAAATTTCCAGATTTTACTCCTCGTTATCATCTAATTAACGGCGGTAAAAATCTACGGATTTAAGATTTCAAATCAATACTTTTTTCATCACTTACACGATATGTTTATGATTTCTCTACAATTCAAAGAGAATTGGTTCTTATAAATCCAGAGTCTGATCTAGACTTCATAGGTAGAATCTTTAAATTTATCTTCGGGAAGTGTACTGGTTGAATTGATCTGTTTGGCAGAATATCTGTCATCAAACCCCCTTAAATCCTATATATATTATCAAGATACCCGCACCGATGAAGAGTTTTCAAAGGAAACTATTATATTTGATTCATGGTGGTGGGTATTTAAGATTCGGCCGGGCTGAACTTATATACTTATATACTTGTTTTATAATATTTATAACCATAATACATTATGAATATATAGCATTTTCACGTCAAATGAAACCTTGTACATTTCAAATGAAACTTTTTTCAAATCAAATGAATCCTTTTTCAAATCAAACGAAACCTTTTTCAAATCAAACGAAACCTTTTTAAAATCAAATGAAACTTTTTTCAAATCAATTGAAACCTTTTACAAATCACATGAAACCTTTTTCATTACAAATGAAACTTTTTTCAAATCAAATGAATCTTTTGTAAATTTTAATGAATCTTGCCCAAGATTTTTATTCGAATTCATACTTTAGATCATAGATGGTTGGGATTTACTAAGTACATATGACACAAATGACATAGCTAAAAATTTTAATTTAATTTTTACATTTAAGGCGGATTTAATATATGGAAAATTTCGATATAGTTTCCGTACAAAAAAAATTTAATTCCTCCACAACGAAATTTAGGACAAACTAATATCATTTGCGATTTCATTTACGTGGTAAAATTTTTAGAAATGTTCTGTTTTTTGCTTATAGTTATGTGATATCTATCCAAATAGGCACAATTTCGTAAAAGAGTATATACGAGGGCGGTTCGGAAACTTCTTAGCCTATTAATGAAAGAGTCTAGTTAGTTTTTAAAAAATATTTTTATTTTTCAATATAATCTCCTGAAACTTCAATACACTTAGTCCAACGCTTTTCTAGCAATTGTATCCCTTGAATAAAATAGTTTTCCTCAAGGTCTTCAAAATAGTGATTTACAACTGTAATTGCATCTTCATTTGAGGTAAAACGCTTGCCAACAAGGATTTTTTTTAGATTTGGGAACAAGTAAAAGTCACTGGGAGCTAAATCAGGAGAATAAGGAGGGTGGTCAAGGAACTCGTACTTTAATTCGTTGATTTTAGCCATTGTTAAAACACTCTTGTGCGCTGGTGCGTTGTCTTGATGAAAAATTATTTTTTTGTGTTATACGCCAGGACGTTTTTCTCGAATTTGTACATTTAATTGATCCAAAAGGTTGCAATAGTACTCTGAATGTATTACCCTTTTGCAGATAGTCAATCAATAAAATACCTTTGAAGTCCCAAAAAACCGTTGCCATAATCTTACCAGCCGATTGAATTGTTTTTGCCTTATTTGGGACACTTCCTCCAGCTTCAGTCCATTGTTGGGATTGTTCTCTTGTCTCTGGAGTATAGTGGTGGATCCATGTCTCATCAACAGTTATGAAACGACGCTTAAAATCCATTTTATTTCGCTTAAAACGATCCAAACAAGCTTGAGAAATGTTCATTCTTAGGCGTTTTAGATCGATTGTTAACGCATGCGGCACCCATCTTGCAGAAAGCTTTTTCATCTGTAGTTCTTCATGCAAAATTAAATGGACTCGATCATTTGAGATTTCACAATTTCACGCACTTTTATTCGTCGATCATTTAATACCATATCATGCACTTTGGCTACAATTTCTGTTGTTGTTGCTGTTTTTGGAAGTCCACTACGTGGTTCATCTTCAATGCTTGTACAACCACGTTTAAATTCAGCAACGCAATTTTTTACTGTTGCATAGAAAGAGCACTTTCACCTAACACATTAACCATATCATTATGAATTTCTTGTCCCGATAAGCCTTTTTATTTAAATATTTAATGACAGCACGCATTTCTAATTTTTTTGAACACTTGTTTCCAAAGATAATTGAGAAGAAGATGCAGTCTGGTCATAGCAAAACTGAAGCACCAGAGGACTCTGCCAACAAAATATCATAAAGTTTGCGTCGACGTGTCTCTCAAATGTACTGCCGTTTGCGTCGGAAAATATCATAACATTAGCGTTTTTCATAAATTTCTGAATAAAAACCCACAAAAGCAATACCAAAACGATTGTAGAAAATTTAAATAAAACGTATGTGTATTTTAAAGCGAATATTCATTATGGTTTTATGTGAATATTGCCATTTTAAATTTATTCCTGGGCAGAGCTGCTTTGGAAAAAATTGACAAATAAAACAATTTTTTCTCATAGCCCTCTACACCCAATAAACACAGGATGAACGTTTTTCAAATGCAACAACTTTTCAGTTTGAGGGTAACTATAATTATCAACATAAATTCAACTTGACTTGAAACAGCTCATATTCAATACATCTTCAAATTGTTTGCGAATTACTTCCAATTTGCCAAAATGTTGACGAAATCTTTGAAAAGGGGTTGAAGATAATATGAGAAAACTTTGACAAAACACTACCCTAAAATGCAACGAAAAAACCATGTGGTTTTCAATACTTGTTTGTGCAACGCAGTTCGTGGCCAATTGAAAGAAATAAAAAACATTTTAGACAAAAAACTGAATTTACTCCAAATAGTTTCTAATAATACGTAAGTGAAAATAAAAAATGATATGAAAATTTAAGGAAGACACTAAATTATATCTCTTTGCCGAAAACTAAAATTATGGATTCTACGTTCTTTAAAACATTAAAAAGCTGACCGATGAAAAAATGTTGGACAAGTAACTGGAACTGCTTCAAATAGTTTATAATAATTGGTAAGTCAATATGAAAAATTAAATCAACACTTTAGAGAAGTCACTAAATTTAAATCTCATTGCAGAAAACTAAAATATTTGGATGCTGCATTCTTGGAAACATTAAGAGGTTGACCAATGAAAAATGATGGTGGCTTATCGAAAAGAGAAAGTTTCCGTAAATCAAAGTACAATGAATTAAAGTTGGTATTTATGCTTTTCCATATCAACTACTGGGTGATAATTCGCATCACGCCTATAGTTTAATTTACATCGCATCATCGGTTTAATTTGATATTTTGTGAATTGAAATTGCTGGAAATTTATTCTAACTCTCTAATCATCAAGTTCCTTGCTAATTTCCCGAATTTTAGTGAGTTTTACAAGAATTTTGTGACACCAACGTTCTTGAGGAGTTTTGTGGGTTTCAATACATTTTGTGCCACGAAGTACGTGGTCAGTTATTTTTATTGACATAAAACTGAAATTAATCCAAAACGGTAATTATAATTGGTAAGTCAAAATAAAAAGTGAAATGAAAACGTAATGGAAATCACAAAACTCGATTGTTTTGCAGAAAACTAAAATCATTGGATGTTATATTCTTGGAAGATGTTGACCGGTGAAAAAATGATGAAGGAAACAACAAAGAAAAGATTCCAGAAAACTTGCAAAGTGCAACCAATTAAAACAAAGTGCAACAGTTCCTAAATCAAGAACTTCTGGATGAAAATGTGCATTACATCAATTTACATTCCGTCATCAGTTTGATATTTTGTGAATTCCTCTTGATGGAATCTATTCTAACACGCAGGCCAGCAAGTTCCTCGATAGTAATTATTTGAAATTGTCAGCATATTAATTAATAATTAATTAATTAATAGTTATGTGACACCAACATTATGGGGGAAATTATACATGAAAAATGTTTAAGTTATTTAAAGTTGTATTGATAGTTTTAGTTATTAATACCTTTAATAAGATAATTATGTTTTGATTGGTATTATAACATATTATTATTTTTATATATTGTTAATGTTATTTTTAATATTATTATATTTTTAACGAAAAAAATTAATAAAATGTACAAAATCACTAGAAATTTAGTGTTGACTTTCAGTAAGAACTGGGATTGACTTTCATGCAAATTGTGGTTAGAAAATATTCGCAGCAATATTAGTTTTTAATTTGTCTCACATTGAAAACTGTTTGAGAAATTATTGAGTAGCAATGCATTTCAATTTGAGGATTACAATTGAGAGATTATTGCTATTGTGTTGAATTTTACTGTTGAGGGTAATGTCTGTTTTTTGTTGAGAACGCGATTTTCTCAACAATTTCTCAACTTGAATATTACCCTAATCCTTTGAAAAAATGTTTGAAAAATTATTGCATTTTAGTATTTTTCAAACGTTTGTGTTTATTGGGCACCTTGACATTTGTTTTCTCTTTATAAGAGCACAATGCTTAATCTTGTTATACTCAATTATCTTTGTGTTTCTATATGAAGGAGTTGCCAGATCGAAACAAAATTTAACATGTGTTCATAACAGAGATGGAAGTTTCCAAAACACTTAACTTTTTTCTGTTTATACCGCGCTTTTTGTGCTAGGGTAAGAAGTTTCCGAACTGCCCTTGTATTCATTGTGTCCATTGTGACACCACAGTGGTGAACTTCTTTCTCATCACTGAGTGCTCTGTAAGGCAGTTTCTTCCAAAAAACTGCCTTACAGAGAAAAGCAAATTGTAAACGACGGTCGTTTGTCTAAAATTTCGTTTGGGAGGAAAGAATTATTTTTTTGCATGTGCTTTCTGTTAACTGGCTGTTGAAGGTTAACGGAGCTACATGATATGACCGTTAATGTTTTAAAGAACAATCTAATGCAATGCCGAATATCCTTTCGAAAATGTTTGGAATATATGTAAGATTATATTAGTTCCGTTTCCAAAAACTGTATGCCGTACGTCGTTTGTAAGAAAGGGAGCTACTAAAGTCAGCACGGTAAAATTGCCCAATACGAAAAAAGCATTCATATTTCATCAATAAATTATTTTTATTTATAAGGCAGTTCTTTTTTATTTAAATTATTTGTGGTCGTCTTCAAGATTATTTAGAACAAAAGAGGAGCATGAGCGGTGGCAGCGTAGGTCAATGGTGCAGAATATGCCAATGGGGCGCTGTAAGCGAAGGGACCAGCAGCATATTTTGCGACAACAGGAGAAGCAATGGGTGCGGTATAGGCAGCTGCCACAGGAGCAGCAATAGTCTTGGCTACAATTGGAGTGGCAACGGGGGCAACAACTGGAGCTGTGGCAATACCATTGTAGTTACGAGCAATCACTTGACTACTGGTGGCTGTTACAAAGGGAGCTGGAGCAGCAACTACAGCAGCTGGGGCAGTGTAGGTCAATGGAGCTCCCAAGAATCCTGGTTTGGCAGCGGCACAGGCAATGATGGCAAAGATTGCAATGATCTATTAATAAAATGATTTTGTGATTTCACATTCCTTAGAAATTTCATTAAGATTTTTAACTTACGGATTTGAACATATTGAGGAAATTTGTATGAGTTTGTATTGAATACGGATTCAACTTGGTAATGATAATTTTAAACGAAAAAGCATCGAAATTTATACTTCTAGACAAGGTTGAAACGCCTATGGCTTGTGTTCTTGAATACGGCTATTCAAAATATAATTCACTGACCTAGCCACTAATAAAAACAGTTAGCTATTACGTACAGCATATCACCTTAATATTGTTATGTCCATGGCATATTAACTAGACTGAAGAGGGCTACTATGAATATTTTCCCAAACAATAATGTGACCAGCAGTGTGTATGTACTAAACACGAACTGAATTTCATTATGAGTAAGAATTTCATATAGTCCAAAAGATAAGCCACGAAGCCGGTATAAATAGAGGCCAAACATGATGTTTCCAAACAGATTTTAAATTCTTTTTCATCTAAGAACCTGAAAAATTAATCATTACTCAAAATGTTCAAATTCGTAAGTTTTTGCAGAACAGAAAAAAACATTATTTGGAAATAATATGGATCCAATTTCCTTTCATTTTAGGCTATAGCCCTTTTTGCCTGCATTGCCTTCGCTGCTGCTAAACCAGGCTTGTTAGGTGCTCATTTGGCTTATACTGCCCCTGCAGCTGTTGTTGCTGCCGCCGCTCCAGCTCCTTTTGTCACAGCTACCAGTAGCCAAGTGATTGCCCGTAACTACAATGGTATTGCCACAGCTCCAGTTGTTGCTCCTGTAGCTGCTGCCTATACAGCTCCCATTGCTGCTGCCTACAGTACTCCCATTGTGGCTAAATATGCTGCTGCAACTCCCCTAGCTTACAATGCTCCTTTGACCTATGCTGCTGCTCATGCCCCTTTGTTATTATAAAATAATTGGAATTGTTACCACTATACTTAGGATTTTGCAACTGGTCATTATACAATAAAACATAATTTATTTAACGAATTGTACATTGGTTTCACTTGTTTTCAAGTTTTTATACCCTGCTCCACACTGTGGAACAGGGTATGATAAGTTAGTGCATATGTTGGCAACACCCAGAAGGAGACGAGATAGACACATGGTGTCTTTGGCAAAAATGCTCAGGGTGGGCTCCTGAGTCAATATAGCGATGTCCGTCTGTCCGTGAACACATTTTTGTAATCAAAGTCTAGGTCGCAGTTTTAGTCCAATCGACTTCAAATTTGGCACAAGTATGTGTTTTGGCTCAGAATAGATCCCTATTGATTTTTGGAAGAAATCGGTTCAGATTTAGATATAGCTCCCATATATAGCTTTCGCCCGATTTACACTCATATGACCACAGAGGCCAATTTTTAACTCCGATTTAGTTGAAATTTTGCACAGGGAGTAGAATTAGCATTGTTGCTATGCGTGCCAAATTTGGTTGAAATTGGTTCAGATTTAGATATAGCTCCCATATATATGTTTTTCTGATTTCGACAAAAATGGTCAAAATACCAACATTTTCCTTGTAAAATCGCCACTGCTTAGTCGAAAAGTTGTAAAAATGACTCTAATTTTCATAAACTTCTAATACATATATATCGAGCGATAAATAAACTTTTCCTTAAAATTGCTTCAGATTTAAATGTTTCCCATATTTTTTTACTAACATTGTGTTCCACCCTAGTGCATTAGCCGACTTAAATTTTGAGTCTATAGATTTTGTAGAAGTTTATCAAATTCTTCCATATCGAGTGGTATTTAAATGTATGTATTTTGGACAAACCTTTATATATAGCCCCCAACACATTTGTCGGATGTGATATGGTATCGAATATTTAGATCTACAAAGTGGTGCAGGGTATAATATAGTCGGCTCGGCCCGACTTTAGACTTTCCTTACTTGTTTTTTTTAAGATTTACCATTCCATTGGATTAGTGGAATTTGAAATATTTGAGGTTTGTTGTTCATTTTTTCCACGCTTTGGACTGTCGATTTGACTCAGGAGTGTAGTGATGGAGCCATGTTTCATCCATTGTCACATATCGACGGAAAAACTCGGGTGTATTAGGAGTTAACAGATGCAAACACCGCTCAGAATCATCAACATGTTGTTGTTTTTGGTCAAATGTGAGCTCGCGCGTCACCCATTTTGCACAGAGCTTCCGCATATCCAAATATTGATGAATGATATGACCAACACGTTCCTTTGATATCTTTAAGACCTCTGCTATATCGATCAACTTCATTTTACGGTCATTCAAAATCATTCTGTGGATTTTTTTGATGTTTTCGTCGGTAACCACCTCTTTCGGGCGTCCACTGCGTTCACCGTCCTCCGTGCTCATTTCACCACGCTTGAATTTTGCATACCAATCAATTATTGTCGATTTCCCTGTGGCAGAGACCGGAAACTCATTATCAAGCCAAGTTTTTGCTTCCACCGTATTTTTTCCCTTCAGAAAACGGTATTTTATCGAAACACCAAATTCCTTTTTTTCCATTTTTTTCACAATAACAAAAGCGACGCCATCTATGTGTCAGACCGGGGACTTATCAGCCAACCTGTTATAAACGGTCATCCACAATTAAATTACTTGGGTTGCGGCCGATGGCAAGGCATCTTAAAATTTCGTAACATCATCTTCTAAATTGTAAGTTAGTCCATGCGGGATATATAGTAGACAAAAGAAAGGTCGATTAAATACGTATATATTCTGTTCTTGACCGGTATATATAGTGAAGAAATAATTACGAACCGATATGCAGATTTTTTACTGTTTGGTAGATTGGTAGAATTCTTGATGTTTTGGATAATTTTGCAAAATATTCCTCTCCAACTATGAAATGCTTCATAAATTTTCTATAGAAATAACATTTCGACAAAATTTTCTACGGAAAAAAAATTCTGACAAAATTTTCTATAGAAATAAAATTTTGACAAAAATTTTTATGGAAATAAATTTTTGACAAAATTTTGTAGAGAAATTATATTTTGACAAAATTTCCTAAAGACATAAAATGTTTACAAAATTTTCTATAGAAATAAAATTTCGACAAAATTTTCTATAGAAATAAATTTTTGACAAAATTTTGTATAGAAATTATATTTTGACAAAATTTCCTAAAGGCATAAAATGTTGACAACATTTTCTATAGAAATAAAATTTTGACAAAAATTTTCTATAGAAATCTAAAATTTTGACAAAATTTTATATGGCAATAAAATTTTGGTAGATTATTTTTAGCTTGAGTGACAATCGTGAATTTCCGGGAGTTGGGATCGGTTTATATGGGAGCTATATATAATTATAAACCTATATAGTCCAATTTTAGCATGGTTGTTAGAGACCAAACACTAACTAAGTTTCAACCGGATCGGATGAATTTTGGCCCTCAAATCTGGCGATCAGTTTATATAAGGGCTATATATAATTATGGACGATATGGACCAACTCTGGCATGGTTGTTAGAGACCATATGCTAACACCACATACCAAACCGGATGGGATGAAATTTGCTTCTCTTTGAGGCTCCGCAAACCAAATCTGGGGTCGGTTTGTATGAGGGCTATATATAATTATGGACCGATGTGGACCAATTTCTGTATGGTTGTTAGACACCATATACCAACATCATGTACCAAATTTCAGCCGGATTAGATGAAATTTGCTTCTCTTTGAGGCTCCGCAAGCCAAATCGGGGGATCGGTTTAGATGGGGGCTATATATAATTATTGACCGATGTGGACCAATTTTTGCATAGTTGTTAGAGACCATATACTTATACCATTTACCAAATTTCAGCCGGGTCGGACAAAATTTGCTTCTCTTAGAGGCTCCGAAAGCCAAATCGGGGGATCGGTTTGTACACAAAAAAAAATTCTGATTCAATCACGAAATTAATTGATCCAATTAATTTTTAATTGAAAAGTCTTCAATCACAGAAATGATAGTATCAATTAAAAAATTAATTGAATGTCAAATAAAAAGTTAATTGATCCAATTAAAAAATTAATTGATACTATTATTTTTGTGATTGATTTTTGTTTCAATTAAAAAATTTGTTGAATCAATTAAATTTTTAATTGAATATTTTTTAAAACTCAATTAAAATTTTAATTAGAAAAATTTTCGTGAATTTTTTTTGTGTGTATGGGGGCTATATACAATTATGGACCATATACCAATACCATATACCAAATTGCAGCCAGATTTTAGAGGCTCCGCAAGCCAATTCTGGGGGTCCGTTTATATGGGGGCTATACGTAAAAGTGAACCGATATGGCCCATTTACAATACCATCCGATCTACATCAATAACAACTACTTGTGCCAAGTTTCAAGTCGATAGCTTGTTTCGTTCGGAAGTTAGCGTGATTTCAACAGACGGACGGACATGCTTAGATCGACTCAGAATTTCACCACGACCCAGAATATATATACTTTATGAATTTTCTCCACAAACATTTCTTTTAAAGCGCATCCCGGAATCTCCCATCAAGTTTTTTCGACTTCCAATACAGTCCTTTTGGACAAGTCCACAAAACTTTATTTTAAAGCGCATCCTGGAATACCCCATCAAGTTTTTACACTTCCGATGCTGTCTTTTTGGACAAGTCTTAGAAAGTACGGAATTTAGGCCTTTTTAAGTGAAAATTTAAGTTTTGGACTAATAAATTTCGCAAAAAAGAATAGAAAATCAATAAAAAAATCATTTGAACCTGTGCGGTTTGACTTTTACACTTCCATGGAAGTCCTTTTGAGAAGTTTTTGCAAGTTACGATAATTTTTAAATTTTTGTTGATTTTTAATGGAAAATATATATTTATACAAAAATATATGCCGAAAAATAAAACAAAATAAAAACGATGTATAACATAAAAAAAATATTTTTTTTAGAAATATATTTAAAAAAATGTTTTTTTTTTTCTTTTCTATTTATGGTTATTTTTTTTGTTTTACCCTATTTCTTACACCTTTCAATTTTTATTTACAATAGTGTAATTTTTATATCAATTCAATTTGAATCGTATATTTTTTTTGTTTTAATTTAATTTTTTTTTTTGTTTTAATATAATTTCTTTCAATTTTTTGTCTTTTCCATTTTTATATACATATGTTAAATTTTTTTTCTTCATGGATTCACAATATCAAATGTAAATTTACCAAAACTTTTATTCTTAGGTATTATAATGTTATTATTTTATATTAAATGGATAATTGTAACATGTAACTGTAATTATAAGAATCTAATATTCTTGTTGTACATGTCATAAATAAAACAATCATAAAAAAAAAAAATCCGGGAGATTGAACCAGCGTTCTTAATTTTTTCATTCATAAAGAACATCTCAGGAAGTAGTTAGAATTTCATGCCGTGGTGTCATATTAGGTTCATGTCACAAACATTTGAATAGACGTTTTGATGCATCCTCTGCAATGGCGTTTGTGGCTGAGTGTGCTAAGGCGTTCTGTTATGGTGCCAACAGACCCAGGTTCAATCCCAGGGAAGCGAAGAAGTTTTTCAATTTGTAAAAATTAGATAATAAGATAATAAAAGTGTAACAAAAAATACTAATAAAAAAATAGTTTTTCACTTTTTTAAATTTCTTCATCCAAATGAACGTCCAAGGCACAACTTCTAAAGCAGTGCAAAGGATCAAAAAATGATGTACTTCCGTTCTATGATAAGCCCATTGTAAAATTCATTGGAGATGATCCAAGTTTGCACTACTTTCGGATCACAAATTGGGGATTCAAACTACTTTTTTGGAAGCTCTTTTTTCGTTGGGATGTTTGGGGCATATATGCTGATGCGACATTACAATTTCTTAAATATAATATCTCTGGATGCAAACATATATTAATTTAGAAATTTCGTATAAATATATATACATGTTTAGAAACGTTAGAGAGAGAGCTGATAAGAATATAGGAAAAAGATAAAGATGGCGACAGAGTTAGATAACGAAAGACATATATGTAAAATTGAAAGAATAATTACAACAATGATTGCGCACACAAAAAAATGTTTCCTGATTTAATCACGAAATTAATTGATCCAATTATTTTTTTTAATTGAAATGTCTTCAATCATGAAAATGATAGTATCAATCACAGTTTTAATTGGGCATAAAAGATACGTTATTGAAAAATTAATTGATTTAATTAGCAAATTTCAATTATTTTTATACCCTCCATCATAGGATTATTATATTAACTTTGTCATTCCGTTTGTAACACATCGAAATATTGCTCTAAGACCCCATAAAGTATATATATTCTGGGTCGTGGTGAAATTCTGAGTCGATCTAAGCATGTCCGTCTGTTGAATTCACGCTAACTTCCGAACGAAACAAGCAATATACTTGAAACTTGGCACAAGTAGTTGTTATCGATGTAGGTCGGATGGTATTGAAAACGGGCCATATCGGTCCACTTTTACGTATAGCCCCCATATAAAGGGACCCTCAGATTTGGCTTGTGGAGCCTCTAACAGAAGCATATTTCATCCGATCCGGCTGAAATTTGGTACATGGTGTTGGTATATGGTCTCTAACAACCATGCAAAAATTGGTCCACATCGGTCCATAATTTTATATAGCCCCCATATAAACCGATCCCCAGATTTGGCTTGCGGAGCCTAAAAGAGAAGCAAATTTCATCCGATCCGGCTGAAATTTGGTACATGGTGTTAGTAGATGGTCTCTAACAACCATGCAAAAATTGATCCACATCGGTCCATAATTATATATAGCCCCCATATAAACCGATCCCCAGATTTGGCTTGCGGAGCCTCAAAGAGAAGAAAATTTCATCCGATCCGGCTGAAATTTGGTACATGATGTTGGTATATGGTCTCTAACAACCATGCAAAAATTGGTCCATATCGGTCCTTAATTATATGTAGCCCCCATATAAACCGATCCCCAGATTTGGCTTGTGGAGCCTCAAAGTGAAGCAAATTTCATCCGATCCGGCTGAAATTCGGTACATGATGTTGGTATATGGTCTCTAACAACCATGCAAACATTGGTCCATATCGGTCCATAATTATATATTGACCCCATATAAACCGATCTCCAGATTTGGCTTGCGAAGTCTCCAAGAGAAGCAAATTTCATCCAATCCGGCTGAAATTTGGTACATGATGTTGGTATATGGTCTCTAACAACCGTGCAAAAATTGGTCCACATCGGTCCATAATTATATATAGCGCCCATATAAACCGATCCCCAGATTTGGGTTCCGGAGCCTCAAAGAGAAGCAAATTTCTTCCGATCCGCCTGAAATTTGGTACATGATATTGGTATATGGTCTCTAACAACCATGCAAAAATTTGTCCACATCGGTTCATAATTATATATAGCCCCCATATAAACCGATCCCCAGATTTGGGTTCCGGAGCCTCAAAGAGAAGCAAATTTCATCCAATCCGGTTGTAATTTGGAACATGGTGTTGGTATATGATCTTTAACAAGCGTGCCAGAATTGGTCCATATCGGTCCATAATTATATATAGCCCCCATATAAAACATTCTCCAGATTTGACCTCCGGAGCCTCTTGGAGGAGCAAAATTCATCCGATCCGGTTCAAATTAGGAACGTGGTTTTAGTATATGGACGCTAACAACCATACCAAAATTGGTCCATTCACACAAAAATTGGTCCATGTCGGTTCATAATCATGGTTGCCACTAGAGCCAAAAATAGTCTACCAAAATTTTATTTCTATAGAAAATTTTGTCAAAATTTTATTTCTATAGAAGATTTTGTCAAAATTTATTCTAGAGAAAATTTTGTTAAAATTTTATTCGGTTCATAATAAAATTTTCATCATTATCAAAATTTTATTTCTATAGAAAATTTTGTTCAAATTTTATTCGGTTCATAATCATGGTTGCCACTCGAGCCAAAAATAATCTACCAAGATTTTATTTCTATTGAAAATTTTGTCAAAAGTTTATTTCTATATTTTTTTTGTGAAAATTTTATTTCTATAGAAAATTTTGTTAAAATTTTATTTCTGTAGAAAATTTTGTCAAAATTGTATGTCTACTTTGTCAAACTGAACTATATACGTATTGGATCGATTTTTTTTGATTTTTTTTTTTAATATATACCACGTATGGACTTATATACAATGTAGAAGATGGTGTTAGGAGGTTTTAAGATACCTTGCCATCGGCAAGCGTTACCGCAACTTAAGTAATTCGATTGTGGATGGCAGTGTTTAGAAGAAGTTTCTACGCAATCCATGATGGAGGGTACATAAGCTTCGGCCTGGCCGAACTTACGGCCGTATATACTTGTTGTTAATTGATTCAATTAAAAATTTAATTGATATTGATTGCAAAACAAAAATATAAATATTTTCAATTACTTTCTGAATTGATTTAGTGTTTTTAGTTTGATTAAGAATTGGTTGTTTGAAATAAATTTTTAATTTAAAATTTAAGAAATGTCCATCACTTTTTTCAGCTAACTTAGTCTTCCGAGTTTGATTAAAAAGTTAATTGTATCAATTAATTTTTTAATTAAAAATTTTAAAATTTTCAATCATTGACTTAATTAACTTAGCGAGAATTTTTTGTTTGAAATTACATAGCACCAAATTGGGGACTTCTTAAACGTTTGTTTGCGCAATATGTTTACGCAATAAATTAAAATTTTCCAAAATTTTTCACCGCAAGAATGAATAAAATACTTCACATTTCATTGAATAAATTATGTTTTATTGTATAATAATCAGTTTAAAATCTTCGATACATTGGAAAAATTTACAATTTTTTTACAATAATAGCGGAGCATGGGCAGCAGCATAGGTCAAAGGTGCAGAGTAGGTCAGAGGAGCACTGTAAGCTAGGGGAGTTGCAGCTGAATATTTAGCCACAATGGGAGTACTGTAGGCAGCAGCAATGGGGGCTGTATAGGCAGCAACTACTGGGGCAGCAATAGTTTTAGCTACTAAAGGAGCTGCTACAGCGGCAACGACTGGAGCTGTGGCAATATCATTATAATTACGAGCGATGACTTGACTACTGGTGGCTGTGACAAAAGGAGCTGGAGCTGCAACAACAGCTGCTGGGGCAGTATAAGCTAAAGGAGCACCCAATAAACCTGGTTTAGCAGTAGCGAAGGCAATGCAGGCAAAGAGAACAATAGCCTAAAATATAACAAGTATAAACGGCCGTAAGTTCGGCCAGGCCGAATCTTATGTACCCTCCACCATGGATTGCGTAGAAACTTCTACGAAAGACTTGGGTTGTGGTATCTTAAATCGTTTTTTAAATTGTGAGTTAGTCCACACGTGGTATATATTAGACAAAAAGGTATGTAAGTCTACAAATAATTACGAATCGATATGGACTTTTGCACGGTACGTAGGGAGCCAGAATTGAAATATGGGGGTCGCTTATATGGGGGCTATATACAATTATGAACTTGATATGGACCAATTTTTGTGTGATTGGGGATCGATTTATCTGAGGGCTATATATAACTATAAACCGATATGGACCTAGTTAGGCATGGTTGTTAACGGCCATATACTAGCACAATGTACCAAATTTAAACTGACTCGTAGGAAATTTACTCCTCCAAGAGGCTCCAAAACCACATCTCGGGATCGGTTTATATGGGGGCTATATATGATTATGGACTGATATGGACCACTTTTAGCATGGTTGTTAAATATCATATACTACCACCACGTACCAAATTTCAAACAGATCGGATGAATTTTGCTTCTCCACATGGCACCGGAGGTCAAATCTGGGGATCGGTTTATATGGGGGCTATATATAATTATGGGCTGATATGAACCAATTCATGAATAGTTGTTGGATACCATATACTAACATCACGTACCAAATTTCAACCGAATCCGATGAATTTAGCTCTTCCAAGGGCTCCGGAGGTCAAATCTGGGGATCGGTTTATATGGGGCCTATACATAATTATGGACCGATTTCGACCAATTTTTGCGTGAGTGTTTGAGGCCATATATTAACACCACGTACCAAATATCAACTGAATCAGATGAATTTTGGTCTTCCAAGAGGCTCCGGAGGTCAAATCTGGCGATCGGTTTATATGGAGCTATATATAATTATGCAACGATGTGGACCAATTTTTGCATGGTCATTAGAGACCATATACTAACACCATGTACCAAATTTCAGCCGGATCGGATGAAATTTGCTTCTCTTAGAGGCTCCGAAAGCCAAATCGGGGGATCGGTTTATATGGGGGCTATATATAATTATGGACCGATGTGGACCAATTTTTGCATGGTTGTTAGAGTCTATATACTAACACCATGTACCAAATTTCAGCCGGATCGGATGAAATTTGCTTCTCTTAGAGGGTCTGCAAGCCAAATTTGGGGGTCCGTTTATATGGGGGCTATACGTAAAAGTGGACCGATATGGCCCATTTGCAATACCATCCGACCTACATCAATAACAACTACTTGTGCCAAGTTTCAAGTCGATAGCTTATTTCGTTCGGAAGTTAGCGTGATTTCAACAGACGGACGGACGGACGGACGGACATGCTCAGATCGACTCAGAATTTCACCACGACCCAGAATATATATACTTTATGGGGTCTTAGAGCAATATTTCGATGTGTTACAAACGGAATGACAAAGTTATGGTGGAGGGTATAAAAATAGACAAATGTCATTCCTATTATAACATATAATTTTTTTTTTTCCAAAAAAGAAACTTACGAATTTGAACATTTTGAGTGATGATTGATCTTTCTAGTTCTTGACAGCAATAGAATTTGAAATCTGTATGGAGATATCATGCTTGAACACTATTTATACTAGCTTTATGGCTTTACACATGGATTATAGTAAATTGTTACTCGTAATGAAATTCAGTTCATGTATGGTACATACTTGCTGGCCACATAAATGTGTGGGAGAGTATTCGTTTTAGCCCTCTTCAAGCCTAGTTAATATGCCATGAACATATCGATATACCATGATAAACTGATATACCGAAATAATGACTAACTGTTTTATTATTGGCTAGGTCAGTGAGTTGTATTTTGAATAGCTGTATTCAAGAACACTAGTCATGTCGTTTTAAACATTGTCTAGAAGTATAAATTTCGATGTTTCATCGTTTAAGAGTATCAATTCCAAATTGAATCCATATTCAGAAACACAACCAATTTCCTCAAAATGTTCAAATCCGTAAGTTAATCTCAGTAAACTTTTTAAGGATTCCTAACTCAAATAATAATTTTATGTATAGGTCATTGTAATCTTTGCCATCATTGCCTCTGCCGCTGCCAAACCAGGATTCTTGGGAGCTCCATTGGCATACACAGCCCCAGCTGCTGTAGTTGCTGCTCCAGCTCCCTTTGTGACAGCCACCAGTAGTCAAGTGATTGCTCGTAACTACAATGGTATTGCCACAACTCCAGTTGTTGCCCCCGTTGCCACTCCAGTTGTAGCCAAGACTATTGCTGCTCCTGTGGCAGCTGCCTATACCGCACCCATTGCTGCACTTGTTGTTGCGAAATACGCGGCTGGTCCCTTCGCTTACAGCGCCCCATTGGCATATTCTGCACCTTTGACCTATGCTGCAGCCGCTCATGCTCCCGTTTTTTTGTAAACAAAACAAAACATAAGATTAAATAAACGGACTCGAACTTTTCTGAAAAATAAAAATAATTTATTGGAAAAAAAACTTGGTGGTTATTTTTACTTTTCATTTTTATAAATTTGAAGTACTGATGCCTGAGGATTTCGCCTTGTATTAACGACATTCTGAACCAAAGACACAAGGAATTAAGCTAAGGGCACATTTATGTACCAATTCGCTTAAAACTCTTATTATTGGTCTAACGAACAAGAGGATGTTATGAATGCGAACATTTTATAACATCCTACACAAAAATATATTTTTGAAGTCAATCAGGAAATTACAAAATCTAATTAATTACGCTAGTTTACAAAAAAAAAAAACAAGTAAATACGGCCGTAAGTTCGGCCAGGCCGAATCTTATGTACCCTCCACCATGGATTGCTTAGAAACTTGTACTAAAGACTGTCAACCACAATCGAAGTAATTGGGTTGCGGTAACACTTGCTGATGGCAAGGTATCTTAAAACTTCTTAACACCGTCTCTTCAATTGTAAGTTAGTCCATACGGAGTATATATTAAACAAAACAAGTATATACAGCACTAAGTTCGGCCGGGTTGAATCTTAAATACCCACCACCATGAACCAAATATTAGGGTTTCCTGTGAAATTTCAGGAGGGCTTGAGGACACTTCCCGAAGATAAATTTAAAGATTTCACCTATGAGGACTATATCAGATTCTGGATTTATAAGAACCATTTTTATTTGAGTTTTAGAGGAAATATTAACATCTCTTGAAAGTGTGCAAGAAAATTATAAAATAACGTCTTGATTTGAAATCTTAAATCTGTAGAAGTAAAATCTGGAAATTTTACATTGAGTTTCAAGCAATTTTCATGATCAGTGCGCCTTCTTCACCCTCAAGAAGTGAAGTCGGTCTATATGGAGGCATTACCAAATGGACCGCTAAAAACTTAATCCGATACACGTTTTTGTGAGCCTAAAATACCAGAATATTTACAATTTCAGGCAAATCAGATAACAACTACGGTTTCTAGAAACCCAAGGAGTTAAATCGGGAGAATGTTCATATGGGGGATATACTAAAATATGGACCGATACTCACCGTTTTCGGCACACCTCTTTATGACCCAAAAATACCTCTAGATTTCCAATTTCAAGTAAATTGAATAAAAACTGCGGTTTCTAAAGGGTGATTTGTTAAGAGCTTGATAACTTTTTTTTAAAAAAAAACGCATAAAATTTGCAAAATCTCATCGGTTCTTTATTTGAAACGTTAGATTGGTCCATGACATTTACTTTTTGAAGATAATTTCATTTAAATGTTGACCGCGGCTGCGTCTTAGGTGGTCCATTCGGAAAGTCCAATTTTGGGCAACTTTTTCGAGCATTTCGGCCGGAATAGCCCGAATTTCTTCGGAAATGTTGTCTTCCAAAGCTGGAATAGTTGCTGGCTTATTTCTGTAGACTTTAGACTTGACGTAGCCCCACAAAAAATAGTCTAAAGGCGTCAAATCGCATGATCTTGGTGGCCAACTTACCGGTCCATTTCTTGAGATGAATTGTTCTCCGAAGTTTTCCCTCAAAATGGCCATAGAATCGCGAGCTGTGTGGCATGTAGCGCCATCTTGTTGAAACCACATGTCAACCAAGTTCAGTTCTTCCATTTTTGGCAACAAAAAGTTTGTTAGCATCGAACGATAGCGATCGCCATTCACCGTAACGTTGCGTCCAACAGCATCTTTGAAAAAATACGGTCCAATGATTCCACCAGCGTACAAACCACACCAAACAGTGCATTTTTCGGGATGCATGGGCAGTTCTTGAACGGCTTCTGGTTGCTCTTCACTCCAAATGCGGCAATTTTGCTTATTTACGTAGCCATTCAACCAGAAATGAGCCTCATCGCTGAACAAAATTTGTCGATAAAAAAGCTGATTTTCTGCCAACTTTTCTAGGGCCCATTCACTGAAAATTCGACGTTGTGGCAGATCGTAAGTCTATTCATGATGAAATGTCAAAGCATACTGAGCATCTTTCTCTTTGACACCATGTCTGAAATCCCACGTGATCTGTCAAATACTAATGCATGAAAATCCTAACCTCAAAAGAATCACCCTTTATAAGCCCAAGAAGTAAAATCGGGGGATCGGTCTATATGGACCGATACTCACCATTTTTGGCACACCTCTTTATGGTCATAAAATACCTCTAGATTTCAAATTTCAGGCAAATTGGATAAAAACTAGGATTTCTATAAGCCCAAGACCCCAAATCGGGAGGTCGGTTTATATGGGGACTATATCAAAACCTGGACCGATATAGCCCATCTTCGAACTTGACCTGCCTGCAGACAAAAGACGAGTTTGTGCAAAATTTCAGCACGATTGCTTCATTATTGAAGACTGTAGCGTGATTACAACAGACAGACAGACGGACAGACGGACATCGTTATATCGTCTTAGAATTTCTCCCTGATCAAGAATATATATACTTTATATAGTCGGAAATCGATATTTCGATGTGTTACAAACGGAATGACAAACTTATTATACCCCCGTCACCATTCTATGGTGGTGGGTATAAAAAGGCCGATTAAATACGTATATAATTCAGTTTGACAAAATTTTTAATAGAAATAAAATTTTGACAAAATCTTCTATAGAAACAAAATTTTGATAAAACTTTCTGTAGCAATAAATTTTTGACAAATTTTTCTATAGAAATAAAATCTTGACTAAATTTTCTACAGAAATAAAATCTTGACAAAATTTTGTATAGTAATAAAATTTTGACAAAATTTTCTATAGAAATAAAATTTTGACAAAATTTTCTATTGAAATAAAATATTGACAAAATTTTTTATAGTAATAAAATTTTGACAAAATTTTCTATAATAATAAAATTTTGAAAAAAAAAATTCTATAGTAATAAAATTTTGACAAAATTTTCTATAGAAATAAAATTTTGGTAGATTATTTTTGGAGATCGGCTATATATAACTATAGACCGATACGGACCAATTTTGGCATAGTTGTTAGCGGCCTAGCCTACTAGCCCAATGTACTAAATTTCACCACGTACAAATTTCAACCGGATCGGATGAATTTTGCTCCTCCAAGAGCTCCGGAGGTCAAATCTGGGGATCGGTTTAAATGGGGGCTATATATAATTAATACCGGTATGGGCCAATTTTTGCGTGGTTGTTAGAGACCATATACTAACACCATACACAAAATTTCAGCTGGATCGGATGAATTTTGCTCCTCCAAGAGGCTCTGCAAGCCAAATCTGACCGTCGGTGTATATGGGAGCCATATATAATTATGGACCGATGTGGACCAATTTTGGCGTGGTTGTTAGAGACCATATACTAACACCATGTACCAAATTTCAGACGGATCGGATGAAATTTGCTTCTCTTAGAGCAATCGCAAGCCAAATTTGCGGGTCCGTTTATATGGGGGCTATACGTAAAAGTGGACCGATATGGACCATTTGCCATACCATCCGACCTACATCAATAGCAACTACTTGTGCCAAGTTTCAAGTTGATAGCTTGTTTCGTTCGGAAGTTAGCGAGATTTCAACAGACGGACGGACGGACATGCCCAGATCGACTCAGAATTTCACCACGACCCAGAATATATATACTTTATGGGGTCTTAGAGCAATATTTCGATGTGTTACAAACGGAATGACAAAGGTAATATACCCCCTTCCTATGGTGGAGGGTATAAAAAGGAAAATTTAATAAAATTAGTGCCCTAGAATCAAAAACCTCAACTTTAGAAGAGGAATGTATCATAAAAGTACACGAATGAAAAAGACTGTTTTTCATATGTTTGGCTATAAACATTATATGTTTGGAACACAAATTTTTAAACACAATATTTTTGAGTGCAAGCATATAATGTTCATAAACTAGCATAACATGTTTGGGACATATATGTTAATATGTTAGAACATATTATGTTTGGGACATAAAATGTTTGTAAATATAATATGCTTGGATGCAAACATATATTAATTTAGAAATAGCCTATAAACATATATGTGTTTAGTAGCTTGGAGCACTATTTAACTGGGAGCGATATTGAATTAAGTTGGTGGTTGTTGCTTGTTATTACAAAATTAACATTTTATTTTTCCTTGGGCAATTGATCAGCTACTTCTTTGATCCTTACAAACTGTGTGGTCCGCTGTTCGAATCCCCGTCCGGCAAAAGGTAAAATTAAAATAAAAAAAAATCATACAATTGAATAGTTTCTTCTACAATGTTTGTATTACAGAAAAAGGTGCTAAGAACTAAAAAATCTCGTGGAAGTGAGAAAGATGTGGGGGAATATACAATTGGGCAGAAACAAAATTTTGAGCATTCAGGTCGAAAACCTAAGTTGTTAGCACCTATATTACCTGTTTATTTTCATAATTCATTATGATTGTAAATATATAAATAAATAAATAAAATTTTGAGCACAATATTGTTTGGGAGAATTTTTTTTTAAGCATATAATATTTTTGGGTGCAAAATGCTTCCAAACATATTATATGTTCACATAATAACATATTGTTTTTTGGAAGACAACATTATTGAATTTGGATACAAAAATACAAAATGTTTGGAACTTAGACTACCCCATCATATATTGTTTAGACCAATATGCTTTCAAACATATTATATATTGGAAGAGATCAAACATATAAATGTTTGGGCAATACCCAAAAATGTATATGCTTGAAGCAAAATATGTTTGGGAGTATATGTTACAGAAGCGATTTTTTGTGAGCGTGTATGCTTACTTCAATTTTCCGCTTCTTTGGCTCGGATGCCAATGCCAAAATCATTAGTGTAAAGACAAAATCTTTGGAACCACTCAAGCTTTTTGTTTTCAGTGTAAGCATAAGCTGCATTGATTTCCCATAAGTGCTGCATATGTGATGCTGCTACATTAAAAACAATGCATGATATATTTCCATTAAATAAATTAAGTTTTATTGTATAATAATCAGTTCGAAATCCTCGTTACACTTCCAAATATTTTACAATAATAAAGGAGCATGGGCAGCAGCATAGGTCAATGGTGCGGAGTAGGTCAGTGGAGCACTGTAAGCTAGGGGAGTTGCAGCAGCATATTTAGCTACAATGGGAGTTCTGTAGGCAGCAGCAATGGAAGCAGTATAGGCAGCAGCTACAGGAGCAGCAATAGTTTTAGTTACTAAAGGGGCCGCTAAAGGAGCAACAACTGGAGCTGTGGCAATACCATTGTAGTTACGGGCTATCACTTGGCTACTTGTAGCTGTGACAAAAGGAGCTGGAGCTGCGGCAGCAACAACAGCTGCTGGAGCGGTATAAGCCAATGGAGCAGCCAACAATCCTGGTTTAGCAGCAGCGAAGGCAATGCAGGCAAAAAAGACTATAGCCTAAAATGGAAAGAAATTGATCACATATTATTTCCGTTAAATAATGTTTTTCTTTTTCTGCAAAAACTTACGAATTTGAACATTTTGAGTAATGATTACGTTTTTAGGTTCTTAGGAGAAAAAGAATTGGAAATATGTATCGAAACATCATGCTTGGCCTCTATTTATATAGACTTCGTGTCTTAACTAACTCTTGAATTATAAGAGATTGTTACTCATAATGAAATTCAGTTCGTGTGTAGGACATAAATACATACTGCTGGTCACAGTAATATGTTAGAGAATATTCATATTAGCCCTCTTCAGCTTAGTTAATATGCCATGAGCATAGCAACCATAAGGCAATATACCGGCAATATAATGGATAAATGTTTGATTATTGGCTAGGTCAGTGAATTGTATTTTTATTAGCGATCTTCAAGAACACCAGCCATATGGTGTTCACCCTTGTCTAGAAGTATAAATTTCGATACTATAATTTAAAATTATCATTACCAAGTTGAATCCGTATTCAATACAAACCAATTTCATCAAAATGTTCAAATCCGTAAGTTGATCTTAATGAAGAAATATTAAGATTTGTGACATAATTTTAAGGAATATTAAATCACAAAATCATTTTATTTATAGGTCATTGTAATCTTTGCCATCATTGCCTCTGCCGCTGCCAAACCAGGATTCTTGGGAGCTCCATTGGCCTACACTGGCCCAGCTGCTGTAGTTGCTGCTCCAGCTCCCTTTGTGACAGCCACCAGTAGTCAAGTGATTGCCCGTAATTATAATGGTATTGCTACCGCTCCAGTTGTTGCCCCCGTTGCCACTCCAGTTGTAGCCAAGACTATTGCTGCTCCTGTGGCAGCTGCCTATACTGCACCCATTGCTGCTCCTGTTGTCGCAAAATACGCGGCTGGTCCCTTGGCATACAGCGCCCCATTGGCATATTCTGCACCATTGACCTATGCTGCAGCTGCTCACGCTCCTCTTTTCCTGTAAACTAAATTGAAGGCTGACAAAAAGATTATTTGTATGAAAACAGCGATTTAATGAATAAAGATAATTTATTGAAGGATTTTGTTTAGTTTCCCTTTTAGTCTTATAAAGATTTTATGAATTTATTACTAACATAGAATCGTAGCAAGATGTAGCAAAGACTTAAATATTAAATACTTGGCTTATCTAACCTTAATAAGATCAAGATAGTCAAAAGTGAATCCATCATTTGTAGTATATAGATGAAGTCTATGTTAGACGCAGGATTTGATGAATCTTACTCCACAAATAGAGGTGTGGAAAAAGGTGTGTATCATTCCACGTTTTGGTATAGTCACCATATAGACCGATCTACTGATTTTCCTCAATTTTTATCCGATTTGTCAGAAATTGGAAACATGGTGGTATTTAAGATTCATAAACACCTTTGTCGACTTTGATTTATATTGATCCATATTTGAATTCTTGCGCTTCTTGTCACCGAAATTTTCATCTGATTTCATCGAAAATGGAAATCTAAAGGAATATTAGGTCTACAAACAGCATAACAACATATATACACGCAAAGAAAAAAAAAACGTTTGGAAAACGTATACCGAAAACGTTTTTCTTTTGTTAGAGTTTTTTGAATTGCTTCCAAAACTTTTATCACCAAAAAAATCCGTTTGTTACAAAATTTTTATTTTTTCAATAAAAAAAAGTTATTTTTGAAACAACAACACAGTCCATTTCGTTTAACACTGTTCTTTTCTGACTTTAAGTCTTTAATAAGACACATTTTACAGTTCAAAATTTAATATACTACAATGTAATGTTGAACATTTTTTTCGGAATCTTCCGAACATATCTGGAATATAAAAAAAAAAAAAAAACAAAAAAAAAACTTTGGTCGAAGCAGGGATCGAACCCACGACCCTTGGCATGCAAGTCGGACGCAGTGGTTGGCTCCACGGTGCCAAACTAAATGTTTGTTTCTGTTAAATAAACTTTGTTTATTCGGTTCGTGGGCGCCGCAAGCTATGCTATATAAATATAACTTATATGGATATTTATCTATTGATGACCATAACAGGTACATAGCTCAGTGGTTAGTGTGTTGGCTTACAAAGTGCATGGTCCGCGGTTCGATTCTCCGTCCAGGCGAAAGTAAAAAAAAAATTGTTAAAATTTATAAAATCGTATAATTTCTTCTACATTGTTGGTATTACAGGAAAAGGTGTTAAGAACTAAAAAACCTCGTGGATGTGAGAAAGATGTGAGGGAAAATGCAATTAGCAAGAAAACAATGTTTTTTTTTTTTTTTTGAGTTTGTCTTTATGAATTTGTTTTTACATTCTGCAAAAGAATAAACGTTTATCACAAAAAGTATATACTTTTCTTCCAAATACACTTCCTTACAGCAAAAAGCAAATGAGAAACGAACTTTGTTTGTCTAAAATTTCGTTTGGGAGGAAAGAATTATTTTTTTGCGTGTACACGGACGAAAAAGACTGTTTTCAAATTTTTTAACAATTTTAAGTGCAAGCATATAATGTTCATAAACTAGCATAACATGTTTGGGACATATATGTTAATATGTTAGAAAATATTATGTTTGGAACATAAAATGTTTGTAAATATAATATGCTTGGATGCAAACATATATTAAGTTGGAAATAGCCTACAAACATATATGTGTTTAGAAAGAGAGACCTACACTGAAAAAACAGTGACCCACCAGGAAGAAAACGTTCGGTAAATTTTAGAAAATTTTGAATATTTGTAGAAAATTTTAACTAAACAGTATTACAAACGTTGGCATCACGCCGATGTCATAAAAATAAGTAAATATTTTTCGACAAATACAAGAAAATTTATTAGACATAACTAAGTTTTTTCACTTGTTAAAGAAAATTTTGTAGTTTGAAGAAAAACCTTGGAGTTCAAAATTGCAAGAACGTCTTTAGTGACATACGAAGTTCACGATGGACGCATTTTTGGTAAAATTTACAGATTTAAAGAAATTCTGAACTATTTTGTGGAAGATATGAATTTAGTTAATCTTTATGCTTCATTTGAGTATATTTTTTTCCTCGGGTTTAGTTAATTTAACTAACGTACACAAAAAAGTATTAGAGTAAAGAAAACTTTCTCCAAACATAATATTTCTATGAACTAAAATAAAGTTAAATTGGCTTTAGTGAAATAGAGAGTTCACTTTTTTTGAGTGTAGAGAGTATGCTGCAAGTAAAATAAAGCAAGTGACCAATTGGCGCCTTAAAAA
Source organism: Haematobia irritans (assembly GCF_050003625.1). Lineage (NCBI taxonomy): Eukaryota > Metazoa > Arthropoda > Insecta > Diptera > Muscidae > Haematobia > Haematobia irritans. The sequence goes on from NC_134400.1 coordinate 121,433,143, forward strand.
TATATCCACACAAAGAAAATTTTATTATTATTATTTTCTACTAGTGTATGCGCTAAGGTGAAACATAATATGTTTGAACAATACAAACAATATTTTGTTTGCACCAACCTAAATCTTAGAACAAAGAATTTACACAATATTAAGGATACATTTCTTTAAAATAATGAAAGTTTTGTTAATAGAAAGTTTATAATCCGTGTTTCAAAAAAGTTTTTTATACCCTGCTCCACACTGTGGAACAGGGTATTATAAGTTAGTGCATATGTTTGCAACACCCAGAAGGAGACGAGATAGACACATGGTGTCTTTGGCAAAAATGCTCAGGGTGGGTTCCTGAGTCGATATAGCGATGCCCGTCTGTCCGTCTGTCCGTGAACACATTTTTGTAATCAAAGTCTAGGTCGCAGTTTTAGTCCAATCGACTTCAAATTTGGCACAAGTAAGTGTTTTGGCTCAGAATAGATCCCAATTGATTTTGGAAGAAATCGGTTCAGATTTAGATATAGCTCCCATATATATATTTCGCCCGATATGGACTTATATGGCCACAGAAGCCAGAGTTTTACCCTAATTTGCTTAAAATTTTGCAAAAGAAGAACAATTAGTACTATAGTCAAGTGTGCCAAATTTTATTGAAATCGGTTCAGATTAAGATATAGCTCCCACATATATATCTTTCGCCCGATATGCACTAATATGGACCCAGCAGCCAGAGTTTTATACGGATTTGCTTGAAATTTTGTATTGGCATAACACTTGGTCGTATAGTCAAGTGTGCAAAATTTGATTGAAATCGGTTCAGATTTAGATATAGCTCCCATATATATCTTTCGCCCGATATGGACTTATATGGCCCCAGAAGCCAGTTTTTTGGCCGAATTTGGTTGAAATTTTGCACTAGGAGTACAATTAGTAGTATAGTCAAGTGTGCAAAATTTGATTGAAATCGGTTCAGATTTAGATATAGCTCCCATATATATCTTTCGCCCGATATGGACTAATATGGTCCTAAAAGCCAGAGTTTTGACCCAATTTGGTTGAAATTTTGCACAGGGAGTAGATTTAGCATTCTAGCTATGCGTGCCAAATTTGATTGAAATCGGTTCAGATTTATATATAGCTCCCATATATAGCTTTCGCCCGATATGCACTTATATGGACCCAGAAGCCAGAGTTTTATCGTTTTTTATAGCTTAAAATTTTGCACAAGGAGCACAATTGGTAGTATAGTCATGTGTGCCAAATTTGATTGAAATCGGTTCAGATTTAGATATAGCTTCCATATATATTTTTCGCCCGATATGGACTTATATGGCCCCAGAAGCCCGAGTTTTCCCCAATTTGGTTGAAATTTTGCACAGGGAGTAGATTTAGCATTCTAGCCATGCGTGCCAAATTTGATTGAAATCGGTTCAGATTTATATATAGCTCCCATATATAGCTTTCGCCCGATTTACACTCATATGACCACAGAGGCCAATTTTTTGCTCCGATTTAGTTGAAATTTTGCACATGGAGTAGAATTAGCATTGTAGCTATGCCTGCCAAATTTGGTTGAAATCGGTTAAAATTTAGATATAGCTCCCATATATATCTTTCGCCCGATATGCACTTATATGGACCCAGAAGCCAGAGTTTTATCGTTTTTTATAGCTTGAAATTTTGCACAAGGAGCACAATTGGAAGTATAGTCATGTGTGCCAAATTTGATTGAAATCGGTTCAGATTTAGATATAGCTTCCATATATATGTTTCGCCCGATATGGACTTATATGGCCCCAGAAGCCCGAGTTTTGCCCAATTTGGTTGAAATTTTGCACAGGGAGTAGATTTAGCATTCTAGCCATGCGTGCCAAATTTGATTGAAATCGGTTCAGATTTATATATAGCTCCCATATATAGCTTTCGCCCGATTTACACTCATATGACCACACTCATATGATAACTCCGATTTAGTTGAAATTTTGCACAGGGAGTAGAATTAGCATTGTCGCTATGCGTGCCAAATTTGGTTGAAATCGGTTGAGATTTGGATATAGCTCCCATATATATGTTTTTCTGATTTCGACAAAAATGGTCAAAATACCAACATTTTCCTTGTAAAATCGCCACTGCTTAGTCGAAAAGTTGTAAAACTGACTCTAATTTTCCTAAACTTGTAATACATATATATCGAGTGATAAATCATAAATAAACTTTTGCGAAGTTTCCTTAAAATTGCTTCAGATTTAAATGTTTCCCATATTTTTTTACTAAAATTGTGTTCCACTCTAGTGCATTAGCCAACTTAAATTTTGAGTCTATAGATTTTGTAAAAGTCTATCAAATTCTGTCCAAATCAAGTGATATTTAAATGTATGTATTTGGGACGAACCTTTATATAGCACCCAACACATTTGACGGATGTGATATGGTATCGAAAATTTAGATCTACAAAGTGGTGCAGGGTATAATATAGTCGGTCCCGCCCGACTTTAGACTTTCCTTACTTGTTTTTTTTTTTTTTTTTTAATTTAGGACAAAAATATTGGAAATGTGCGTCTCTCCGTTAAAGTCTTTTCACCTTGAACTAAGGAAAATGTTCCTTAAAGTAGAGAAAAACATTTTCGATTTAAAGAAATTGTCCTTAAATTAACTGAAATATTGAATCTTAAGATTTAAGATAAAAACTATTAAAATACACACCCAGAATAGGAATATGATCACCTCATACATGATTCAAGAGCACCATGTTACTTTTTCACAGCGACCATGTAGCATTTTTGTCGCAAAAATATTCTTTTCTCGTCAAACCTAACATGGTTTCAGATACATAATTTCCGAGAACAGAACATGGTTTCGACAAATATGCTACATGTTTTCCGTGAAAAAGTAACATTTTGATCTGGATCATATTCCTTTTCTGCCTGAAGGCTATGACCTCCTTTGTGGATTTTGCATCTTTGGGAATTAAGAAAATATTTTTTACTTCGAAGTATCTGCTACACTGAAAAAAAGCATGCCCAGTTCCAAAGATTTTGTCTTTACTTTAAAAATTTTGGTATTGATTCCGAGCCAAAGAATCGGATAATACAGGTAAGGATACTTTTAAGACACACTTCTCTCTTAAATTTGGGTTTTGAGTACTTGCTTCTAGGAAGCATATATAAATTTTTCGTTTTTTTTCAGCATTTTTTCTTCATATGCTATCAAAGTCCTTTAAAAACGACTTAACGACATTTTTATTTTCCAAATTCAGACTCGACTTCCAGTAGAAATTATGCTATGTTTCAAGGAAAAAACATCTTTAAAATAAAGTGTTAAAAAATATTACCTATATTTGAACGATTTGTTGCTTTGTAGTCATGATGCTAAAAGACAACAAATTTAAGGACAATTTCATTAATTTTAAAGAATTTTTCTGAATTATTAAAGTCAAGTTGACCTTAGCCCAAAATTTATTCCTTCATGTTAAGATACCCATTTTTAAGTCAAATCACTTAATTATAAGGACAATACAACTTCCTTGAAAAGTTTAACGACTTTTGGACAAGGAAAAACACTTTATATTAGAGAAATGCGTCTTCTATGCTAAGCAAAATTTGCATTCGTATGTTTAAGACATGAAATCTTTGACCTCACGACAATATTTTTTTCAGTGTTTAATTTGGATTTTTAAACTGACATTTGTTTGAACGTGAACAACTTTATTAATATATCATAAAAAGAGAAAAAAAATCCATAAATGATCCATAATCTGTATCCCAATTTTAATTTTATTGATCCTAGATTTAAAACTAGATAGTTCCCTCAAAAATGTCCTTATTGTAAAGAAGCCGCATCTTTGTTTCAGAATCAATGCCAAAATCCTTAAGGGAAGGTCTAAATTTTTATGTTCAAGTAAACTTTTTTTAAGTGTACGCAGAGAAAGAATATGATCACCTGCTACAGCAAAATGTTATTTTTGGATTGACTTTGGACATAAAATAGTGGTCGAAATTGGATACATTATGTCCGAGGGAATAAGATGGTTGCGACAAACATGTTACATGTTCACAATCCAAAAACAACATTTTGCTCTAGGAAGTGATCGTATTCTATCTCCGGGTATACATTTCTAGTTTTTTCTCAGATATAATTTTTAGAGTGTATGTATAAGTAACGGTAATTGTCTTATTTAAGTTACACTGAAAAAAATATTGTCGTGAGGTCAAAGATTTCATGCCTTTCAAATACGAATATACACAGAAAAAAAAGTGTCTCGTAAATTTAAGAAGATATTTACAATAATTTATTACAAGAATTTTCCAGAATTTTAGTTCATTTTTCGTATCTTCAACGAAAATTAACTACTCGGAAGGAAATTTTACAAATTCTAAGTAGCAATCGTTTAGTTCATGGCCTACAAAATACGATGGAAATTTCCTTAAAAAATTTCTTAACTGGTAGTTAAAAATTCGTTTGTCATGCTATAAAACTACTTGTGAAATGTAAAGTATTTTCTAAATAATAAGTGCAATTTACTATAAGATTTTTTGCATTAGAAAATATTTTTTTACAAAAAATTAACTTGAAAGTGGATAGCAATTTCTTACTGACAATTCCTATAGTTAATAATTGTTGGTAAAAAATTTCCCAATGAAATATTTTTAGTTCACATGTAATTAAATTTATAGACATTTTCGTCAAAAATGGTAGATAACATTTCTTGAAAAATTTGCAAATTTTAAGTTAAATGTTTCATTGTTCATAAACTGGTGTGCCTTTACGAATATTATTATTAGAGTAAATTGTCAGCAGATGCGATGAACTAATGCATAGTACAAAGATCTTTATCGGCATAGTGGAATGTGATTAATGTAAAGATGATGTTACTTGAGTTTTGTTGTGTATACATGATCGTGGGGTTGTTTTTATTTTTGTTCATTTAGTGGTTTGTGTGTGTGGGTTTGTTATTCGCGGATGGTTTATTTGGCTGGATGAGGTGTTGTTTTCAATAAAGGCACATGTGTTTTTGTTGTTGTAGGAATGTTTTGGCTTTGCTTGGTTTTGTTTGGCATGCTTCAGTTGTATAGTGTGCGTTTGCGTGGGTTGTTGCATCTTTTAAGCAGGTATGCGACAAGGAAATATAAAGGCATGGAATATTTTGTATTTTTGAGACATATATTGGTGTTTGTTTATTAAACCTTTTAAATGACAGTTATTAATATTTTAACGGTAGTTTAGAAAAAAGTTATTAAGAATATATAGGAAAATATGTTGACATTGAAAGTGTATTGAAATTTTTATTATTCAATGTAAAAAATTAATATTCAATTCCAGATTAATTTGGAAAATTTTTGTTATATCTCAGCGTATAGTTTATTCATAAATTGGTAAGTATTTTTTTAATATGACTTTCTTTTAAAAAGAATATTATTTATGTATATTATTATTTGTTAATTAATTTTTTTGGAAACCAGTTTAATGTTTTTCTTTGTTGTAAAATCCATATTTAATTTCAGAGCAACTCCAGATGGATTCGAACAAATAAAAAATAGAGAATTGCTAAGTTTTCTTTTAAAAATTGGCTTTATTTCAAATAGAATATTTACGTTTTCGTGACCTTTTTATTATCAAAATTACAGGATTTTAATGCCTTATTTTAGTATTTCTTTAATCAAATTTTTTGGAAACCAATGTAATATTTTTAATGTAAAAACAACTATTTAATTTCAGAATAACCCCTTAAAAATTTGGACAAAGTTTTAGTACTCCTTTGCCTGTAATTTAATAGTGAATATTGGTAACCAGAATATTTGTTTTTTATGCATAATATTATTTTTTCCATTAGATTTTTTGGAAACCTATTTAATAATTTTATTTAATGTAAAAAATAAATATTTAATTTCAGAGTAGCCCAAATAAATTTGGACAACTTTTTATATTTCCCCTCAGCGTACAATTTAATAGAGAATTGGTAAGTTTTATATTAAAACTTTGGCTTTCTTTCAAGTAGAATATTTTTTTTTTATATCCTTCACATCGATAACAACACAGTTTTATGAGTTTATATAGAATACTTAATTATTTTTCTAATTGTTTCAGGTACACATTTTATGAGATACGTTTTCCAAAGAAAAGTTGAATTTCTTATCCCATTTGATAAAATGCCCCAAATATGGTAAGTTACAAGCTAAAATAAAGATTTAAACAATTATATTTCATTACATGATGTTAATTTTTAACATTTTCCATTATTGCTTCCATTTTTTTCCAGCAAGATATGTGAAAAAATTACCTACGATGAATAAAACAAGGATAAGTCAAAATGTCCAAACAGTGGGTTCAAATGAACTACTCTCTGTTCTACGTGGTCATAATTTTTATTCACAAAAGACATTGTATTAAGAACTTTCATAATAAGTTTTTATAATAAAGTACTTTTGCTTAAAGAAAGTTTAATTTTAATGTATGAAAATTTTCATAAATTAATTATTAAAATTAATTAGTAAAACGGTTTGTTGTTCCTTTAATTATTTAATTTCTCTGTACTGTGGAATGATTGATTTATTTATAGGTTAGTCGTCGACATTTTAAAGAGACTGTTAACCAATTTTTATTATCGGGTTTCCCACAAAATAAGCAAGTAAACCAAAATAATACTGACTTTTTAACTTGGTAGGGGTATATAAATCTTATGGTGTTCTAAAAATGAACTAAACTACAATGTTATAGATTAACTAAAATTTAAGAAAATTATAAACTAGACAAGTTGAAAAAAATCTTAAGGGCTAAATCATGGTCAATATTACTACAGTTTAGTTCATTTTGCTATGGAAAAGGGTTCACTGTTTTTTCAGTGTAAATTTTGCTTAGCATAGAAGACGCATTTCTCTAATATAAAGTTTTTTTCCTTGTCCAAAAGTCAATAAGCTTTTCACTGAAGTCGTATTGTCCTTATAATTAAGTGATTTCACTTAAAAATGGGTATCATAACATGAAAGAAAAAATGTTTGGGCTAAGGTCAATTTGACTTTAATAATTCAGAAAAATTCTTTAAATTGTCTTTAAATTTGTTGTCTTTTTGCATCTTGACTACAAAGCAAAAAATCATTCAAATATAGGACATGTTTTTCAACACTTTATTTTAAAGACGTTTTTTATTTGAAACATAGCATAATTTCTACTGAAAATCGAGTCTTAATTAGGAAAATAAAGTTGTCGTTAATTCGTTTTTAAAGGACTTTAATAGCATACGACGAAAAAAAGCTGAAAAAGCGAAAAATTAAAATTTGCTTCCTGGAAGCAAGTACACAAAACCCAAATTTAAAAGAGAATTGTGTCTTAAAATTATCCTTACATGTATTCTCCGCATCTTTGGCTCGGAATCAATACCAAAATTTTTAAGGTAAAGACAAACTCTTTGGAACCGGGCATGCTATTTTTTCAGTGTAGATAACCCAGATATTTCAATTTTAAATCTCTGCTACATCTTTAATGATTCTAGGTCAATGTCAATAATATTTCATAAAATCAATTTAGGATTGCCTATACACTCAAAAAAAAGTGAACTCTCTATTTCACTAAAGCCATATTAACTTTATATTAGTTCATAGAATCATTATGTTTGGAAAAAGTTTATTTTAGTCAAATAATTTTTTGCGTATGTTAGTTAAATGAACTAAAAAACGGGAAAAAGTTATACACAAATAAAGCATAAAGTTTTCCTAATTTCGTATTTCTTACAAAATAGTTCATTATTTCTTTAAATTTGTAAATTTTACCAAAAATGTGTCCATTGTGAACTTCGTATGTCACTAAAGACATTCTTGCAATTTTGAACTCCAAGATTTCTCTTAAAACTACAAAATTTTCTTTAACTACTGAAAAAAATTAGTTATGTCTAATAAATTTTCTTGAATTTGTCGAAAAATATTTACTTATTTTTGCCATATCGGAGTGATGCCAGCGCTTGTAATACCGTTTAGTTAAAATTTTCTAAAAAAAGTTCAAAATTTTCTAAAATTAATCGAAAGTTATCTTTCCTGGTGGGTTCACTGTTTTTTCAGTGTAGAAAAAAAAACTAAAAAAATGTTTCAATAAATTATTTTTATTCGTTAAACCACAGCTTTTTTATAGAAAATCTCGTTGTCAATTTTCACTTTAGTTTACAGGAAAAGAGGAGCGTGAGCGGCAGTAGCATAGGTCAATGGTGCAGAATATGTCAATGGGGCGCTGTATGCTAAGGGACCAGCAGCGTATTTTGCGACAACAGGAGCAGCAATGGGTGCAGTATAGGCAGCAGCCACAGGAGCAGCAATAGTCTTGGCTACAACTGGAGTGGCAACGGGGGCAACCACTGGAGCTGTGGCAATACCATTGTAATTACGGGCAATCACTTGACTACTGGTGGCTGTCACAAAAGGAGCTGGAGCGGCAGCAGCAACCACAGCAGCTGGGGCAGTGTAGGCCAATGGAGCTCCCAAGAATCCTGGCTTGGCAGCGACACAGGCAATGATGGCGAAGATTACAATGACCTGTAAACAAAAAATTGATTAGGTGAATTCGGAATCCTTAGAAAACTACATATTATCACAATCTTTTTTCGAGTTTATTGAACAAGAGAAACTTTAATAAGATCCCACTTACGGATTTGAACATTTTGATGAAGTTGGTTTTGTTTTTGAATACGAATTCAACTGTATAATGATAACTTAAAATAATAAAGCATAGATATTTATACTTCTTGACAAGGTTGGAAACCTTATAACTGATGTTCTTGAAGATTGATATTTAAAATACAATTCACTGACCTAGCCAATAATAACAGTTAGCCATTATTTCAGTATATCGCTTTATGCTCATGGCATATTAACTAGGCTGAAGGGTGCTAATACGAATATTCCTGCACACATTAATGTGACCAGCCAGTATGTACTAAACACGAACTGAATTTTATTATGAGCAACAATTTCATATAGAGTTAATCCATGAAGCCGGTATAAATAGAGGCCAAGCATGAGTTTTCGATACAGATTTCAAATTCTATTTCTCTTAAGAATCTGAAAAATTAATCATTACTCAAAATGTTCAAATTCGTAAGTTTTCTTTTAATAAAAATAAATTTAAATAATATTTATTTAAAATAACATGTGGCTATTTTTTCCATTTTAGACTATTGTCCTTTTTGCCTGCATTGCCTTTGCTTCTGCTAAACCAGGTTTGTTGGGTGCTCCATTGGCTTATACAGCCCCAGCTGCTATTGTTGCTGCCGCCGCTCCAGCTCCTTTTGTTACAGCCACAAGTAGTCAAGTGATTGCTCGTAATTATAATGGTATTGCCACAGCTCCAGTTGTTGCCCCTGTAGCTGCCCCTTTAGTAGCTAAAACTTTTGCTGCTCCTGTAGCTGCTGCCTATACTGCACCTATTGCGGCTGCATACAGTACTCCAGTTGTTGCTAAATACACTGCTGCAACTCCTCTAGCTTACAGCGCTCCTCTGACCTATTCTGCACCTTTGACCTATGCTGCTGCCCATGCCCCTTTACTAGTATAAAATAGTTGGAATTTTTGTCACTGTACCGAGGATTTTGCGACTGATCACTATACAATAAAACATAATTTATTTAATGAAATTTATATACCATGCATTATTTTCATTGCTTTTCACATAATTGTTTATGGCTCAAATTAGATTCTAGATTATGCGAGACCCTACTCCACTCGCTGCCTGATAGGCGATTTTGCAAAAACTATTGGTGCGAAGTATAATGACTATTGTATGAGCTGTCATGATGCGGAGGAAAAGGAATCAATAAAACACCTCTTGTGTAAGTGTCCTGCATTTTGTGTAAGGCGTAAGCAAATTTTAGGGGCATATAGCTTCAGATTACTGGCGGACCTGAAAAACGTTAACTTAAGCAGTCTGCTAATGTTTTTGGAACAATCTGGTTGGTTCAACAGAAGAAAATAATCGAGAAGGTTCAACGGTTAAAACTAGAAGTGCCCATATGTAATAGGTACTTTTAGTTAATGTGGTATCACAATGGACTGAATAGTCTAAGTGTGACTTAATCTTAATCGGGCTGCCACTTTAACCTAACCTAACCTACTCCAGCCTAGTGAATTCGTGGAATTTGAGAAAGAAAAGCTTTTGACCAATTTCCAACGCTATGGCTTATACTTCGTCCTACACTCAATGAAAATGTTCTGCATGCAACGGTTTTTACGTTTAAAATGCAGATGTATTTAATTTAAGAAAACAAGCCAATTTTTAACTAGGATCAATAAAATTGAACTTTCAAGTTTGATATTTATTTTTTTTTTCAAAATTTTGAATTTTCTGTTTTGGAATATTTTAACAGAGGTAGTATTACACAGATAAATAAATATCCATTATGATGACTGACACTTTAAGGTAAAAAAAGTATATATACGGCCGAAAGTTTGTCGAGGCCGAATCCTATGTACCCTACACCATGGATTGCGTAGAAACTTCTACTAAAGACTATCATCCGCAATCGAATTACTTGGATTGTGGTAATTCTTGCCGATGGCAAGGTATTTTAAAATTTCTTAACATCTTCTCCTAAATTATTTATTTATTTATCAATTAATTACATTTACAATAAAATTATAAATATAATTAATATAATAAGCTATGACTGCTAGGGTCTTAAGCTTCTCCTAAATTATAAGTTACTCCATACGGGGCATATATTAGACAAAAACAAGTAAGGAAAGTCTAAAGTCGGGCGGGGCCGACTATATTATACCCTGCACCACTTTGTAGATCTAAATTTTCGATACCATATCACATCCGTCAAATGTGTGGGGGGCTATAACATATATAAAGGTTTGTCCCAAATACATACATTTAAATATCACTCGATTTGGACAGAATTTGATAGACTTTTACAAAATCTATAGACTCAAAATTTAAGTTGGCTAATGCACTTGGGTGGAACACAATTTTAGTAAAAAAAAATATGGGAAATATTTAAATCTGAAGCAATTTTAAGGAAACTTCGCAAAAGTTTATTTATGATTTATCGCTCGATATATATGTATTAGAAGTTTAGGAAAATTAGAGTCATTTTTACAACTTTTCGACAAAGCAGTGGCGATTTAACAAGGAAAATGTTGGTATTTTATGGGAGCTATATCTAAATCTGAACCGATTTCAATCAAATTTGGCACACATGACTATATTACTAATTGCAAAATTTCAACCAAATTGGGCCAAAACTCTGGCTTCTGGGCCATATAAGTCCATATCTGGCGAAAAATATATATGGAAGCTATATCTAAATCTGAACCGATTTCAACAAAATTTAGCACACATGACTATTCTGTCAATTGTACTCCTTGTGCAAAATTTCAAGCTAATCGGGATAAAACTCTGGCTTCGGGGTCCATATAAGTGCATATCGGGCGAAAGATATATATGGGAGCTATGTCTAAATCTGAATCGATTTCAACCAAATTTGACACGCATAGGTACAATGCTAAATCTACTCCCTGTGCAAAATTTCAACCTAATTTGGCCAAAACTCTGGCTTTTAGGACCATATTAGTCCATATCGGGCGAACGATATATATGGGAGCTATATCTAAATCTGAACCGATTTCAATCAAAATCAATAGGGTTATATTCTGACCTAATTTAGGAACATGTGCCAAATTTGAAGGCGATTGGACTTAAATTGCGACCTAGACTTTGATCACAAAAATGTGTTCATAGACAAACGGACGGACGTACGGACAGACGGACATGGTTATATCGACTCAAGGACCCACCCTGAGCATTATTGCCAAAGACACCATGTGCCTATCTCGTCTCCTTCTGGGTGTTACAAACATATGCACTAACTTATAATACCCTGTTCCACAGTGTGGCGCAGGGTACACAGAGCCAAAAGACCACATAAAATACCCTATAAATCAGAACAAAGTGTAAAAGATTTCTCTATAGTTTTTCTCCAAGAAGAGCTCCGTCTAAATTTTAGAGGGAATTCCTTTTTAATAAAGTTTAGTTGATAACCCGTAAAAATAAGAAGAAACCTTATTAATATTAAGAAGGTGACTGGTAGATATTAGAAGGAAAACTTTTAAATAAAATTAAGATGATTCCTCGTAGAAATATGAAGGAATTCTTCTTAATAAAATTAAGACGGTCACTATTAGAAATTAGAAGCAATTCTTATTAATAAAATGAAGACGGTTACTAGTAGAAATTAGAAGGCATTCTACTTAATAATTAGAAATTAGAAGCAATTCTTATTAATAAAATGAAGACGGTTACTAGTAGAAATTAGAAGGCATTCTACTTAATAAAATTAAGACGGTTACTAGTAGAAATAAGAAGCAATTCTACTTATTATTTTCTTTTTAAATTATTGTTTTTATTAATTCATTCAATTGTTACAATATGTACTTATGATATTCATACATTAATTATAACTACATAATACAATAAAACATAAAGGTTATGTTTTCCATATTTTTTTGGCTCTCCGAAATATTTCTATACCACTTTATCGAAAAACATTCAACATCTTCAATTTCGGTTTTCTCGAGCACGAATTAATTCCTCGCTCAATTAAAGTTGATATTATTTCATTCAACAAGCCCCAAGATTTAAAAAGTTCCACTATTTCATCCTTCCTTGATTGAGAAGAAATAAAAATATCGGCTGAAAGTTCATCACACATTATAAAATGTTCAACACATCGATGTTACTGAAAAAGTTATAAAACGAAGTGGAAAAATTTGATTATAAACACTTCGACAAAATGAAAAAAATTTTATATTTGCATAATTAACACTCTATAATTGTAAAAACATCGCATTTCTATAATAAAAGTTATTTATAACATAAGGGTAGAACACAAAGGCGAAGGAATTTGGAGTGCTATATAAATATATAAATGCCAAATGATATAAATTCATTCGTTTAGTACACAACAATTGTTAATAGTGAAGAAATTTTAACATTTATTTAACATCAACTCCTTCCAAGAATTACTTAGCCTCTGTGACTTTGACTTGAAAAATGCACACTGTTTACTGAAACAAAAGCAACTACGTGCATATATATAAGGCGCAAGTCGTGACAAAAAACACTTGCACGTACCCAGAAACTTTGTCACAAGCCAGCGCTGGTATATATGTATATGCACATTTGCTTAAATATTAACTTTCTGTAACTGTCCACTTATGTAATTATGTTTTACAATTTCACTTTTTAACATCCAAAATTCTATTTTATGTATATTAATTAGATAAAATTCACTTACCTTTTACAACACAAAATTCACAAAAACCACGAGGAACTAACACAAATCGAAACACTTCACTTCACAGCTCAAAGTTGAATGATCGACTGTTCTCTTCTTACTAGTTTAAAATGAAAATTGGCTGATGCAATAATAAACTACAGTTATTTTGATGTATGTATACGCATTTTAGTAGAATAAGAGCGAATAAGAAGTTTTCTCCTTATTGTTAGTCGATCTCCTTTTCAATAAAATTAAGATGACATTTACAAAAATAAGAAGTTTAGCATCTTAATAATAAGAAGGTGAAAATCTGTTAGAAACAAGAAGTTTTTCATCTGATTAGCACTTTTTATGCTCATATTAAGACGTAAGAAACATATTTTTAAAAGAAAATGAGCAAATGAGAAGTTATCTTCTTATATTTAGCCGATTTCCTTTTCAATGAATTTTAGATGAAATTTAAGATAAAAATGAGAAGATTTTCTAGTAAATATTTCGTCAATCTTGTCCCCTGTCGCTCTCCTTTGTCGCCAAGTTTTTTTAAAAGTCAACCTCCTTATTTTTAGGTGACATTTTTGGCTCTGTGTATATATAGTTTAAAGGGATGGTCCACCTCCGCGAACAAATATCGAAAAATAAAGTAGCGGGTCTTTGTGTAGACATCATCCCTAACTTTCCTTGGAAATGTCACCCAAATCGGAGAACTTTGGCCCAATTTTGAAAAAATACTAGCGACGCCATCTATGTGTCAGACCGGGGACTTATCAGCCAACCTGTTATAAAGGGATGGTCCGCCTCCGCGACCAAATATCAAAAAATAAAGTAGCGGGTCTTTGTGCAGACATCATCCCTAACTTTCCTTGGAAATGTCACCCAAATCGGAGAACTTTGGCCCAATTTTGAAAAAGTCGGGCAAGGGGGATGTCCCCTTCCACCGCCAGATATCAAAAAACTAGGTACCCTATTTTCACCACATGATCACCCTCTACGTTCTCCGAACATTTTTCATGTGAAAAAATAAAATTATTTTATAACAAAAGCAACTGCGATGAATTCAAATTATGAATTTTTGTAATGTGGGCTATATGTAAAAAAAGATTTTCCCGCTTTACCGTTGAAACTTTTCTTGAATTATCTTTGCTATAAACCTCACAGAGCCCGAGACCTTTACAACGAATGCAAAACCGTGGAAATCGGTTCATGCGTTCTGGAGTTAAAGCGTCAGGAAGGACGACCCGACTTACTTTTATACCCTCCACCATAGGATGCGGGTATATTAGCTTTGTCATTCCGTTTGTAACACATCGAAATATTGCTCTAAGACCCCATAAAGTATGTATATTCTGGGTCGTGGTGAAATTCTGAGTCGATCTGAACATGTCCGTCCGTCCGTCTGTTTAAATCACGCTAACTTCCGAACGCAACAAGCTATCGACTTGAAACTTGGCACAAGTACTTGTTATTGACGTAGGTCGGATGGTATTGAAAATGGGCCATGTCGGTCCACTTTTACGTATAGCCCCCATAAAAACGGATACTCAAATTTGGCTTGCGAATCCTCTAAGAGAAGCAAATTTCATCCGATCCGGCTGAAATTTGGTACATGGTGTTAGTATATGGTCTCTAACAACCATGCAAAAACTGGTCCACATCGGTCCATAATTATATATAGCCCCATATAAACCGATCCCCCGATTTGGCATGCGGAGCCTCTAAGAGAAGCAAATTTCATTCTGAGTCGATCTGAGCATATCCGTCCACTCGTCTGTTTAAATCACGCTAACTTCCGAACGAAACAAGCTATCGACTTGAAACTTGGCACAAGTACTTGTTATTGATGTAGGTCGGATGGTATTGTAAATGGGCCATGTCGGTCCACTTTTACGTATAGCCCCCATATAAACGGACCCTCAAATTTGGCTTGCGAATCCTCTAAGAGAAGCAAATTTCATCCGATCCGGCTGAAATTTGGTACATGGTGTCAGCATATAATCTCTAACAACAATGCAAAAATTGATCCACATCGGTCCATAATTATATATAGGCCCCATATTAACCGATCCCCCGATTTGGCTTGCGGAGCCTCTAATCGTAGCAAATTTCATCCGATCCGGCTGAAGTTTGGTACATGGTGTTAGTATATGGTCTCTAACAACTATGCAAAAATAGGTCCACATGGGTCCATAATTATATAAAGCCCCCATATAAATCGATCCCCCGATTTGGCATGCGGAGCCTCTAAGAGAAGAAAATTTCATTCTGAGTCGATCTGAGCATATCCGTCCACTCGTCTGTTTAAATCACGCTAACTTCCGAACGAAACAAGCTATCGACTTGAAACTTGGCACAAGTACTTGTTATTGATGTAGGTCGGATGGTATTGTAAATGGGCCATGTCGGTCCACTTTTACGTATAGCCCCCATATAAACGGACCCTCAAATTTGGCTTGCGGAGCCTCTAAGAGAAGCAAATTTCATCCGATCCGGCTGAAATTTGGTACATGGTGTCAGCATATGATCTCTAACAACAATGCAAAAATTGGTCCACATCGGTCCATAATTATATAAAGCCCCCATATAAATCGATCCCCCGATTTGGCATGCGGAGCCTCTAAGAGAAGAAAATTTCATCCGATCCGGCTGAAATTTGGTACATGGTGTTAGTATACGGTCTCTATTGACAATGCAAAAATTGGTCCATATCAGTCCATAATTATATATAGCACCCATACAAACCGATCTCCAGATTTGACCTCCGGAGCCTCTTGGAAGACCAAAATTCATCTGATTCCGTTGAAATTTGGTACATGGTGTTAGTATATGGTCTCTAATGACAATGCAAAAATTGGTCGAAATCGGTATATAATTATATATAGCCCCCATATAAACCGATCCCCAGATTTGAACTCTGAAGGCCATTGGAAGAGCAAAATTAATCCGATTCGGTTGAAATTTGGTACATGATATTAGTATATGGTATCCAACAACCATGCAGGAATTGGTTCATATCAGTCCATAATTATGTATAGCCCCCATATAAACCGATCCCCAAATTTGACCTCCGGTGCCTTTGGAGAAGCAAAATTCATCCGATCTGGTTGAAATTTTGTACGTGGTGGTAGTATATGATATTTAAGAACCGTGCCAAAAGTGGCCCATATCAGTCCATAATCATATGGACTAACTCACAATTTAGAAAACGATGTTAAGAAGTTTTAAGATACCACAACCCAAGTAATTCGATTGTGGATGATCGTAGAAGTTTCTTTCGCAATCCATGGTGGAGGGTACATAAGATTCGGCCTGGCCGAACTTACGGCCATATATACTTGTTATATATTAAATTTCTAAATGTGTAAAAGATTTGAGTGCCAAACGCATATTTTTTATACCCAAATATATGAATAACGCTCGTTTTCGTCCGGATACTTGTCAAATCGTTAGTCCGATATCAATACTGGGTGATTTAGTGTCCAAATCATTTAAATTAAATATTATTACAAGATTTATTCGAGATTATTGGACAAGAAGATTAAAGTTATTGATACTTTGACTATGCATATGTTTCAGAGTTGGCTAATATACGAGTACATTTCCTTAGTCTTTAGTAAGATCTGGCCGGGTGAGATGATTCAATTTGAGTCTTATATGTTAATTTGTTATGAAAGCTACATACGATATGTTAATTATTCGTTTTGTTTACTATTTTTAGCCCAAATGATTCATGTACACCCGATTTTTACAAGTCCTAGTCAAATTCGTTACAAGGACTTTTTAGGATACTTATTAAAGGTGGAAGCATCAGCTACATCAGTGCATTGTGGCAAAACTCTTTCCTTCTATGGGAACTCCCATTGAATTATTGCAAAATGGTTCTAATTCACAAGGATGGTAAAGGCTATAATTCAAGTCATACAAAAAGAGAATGAAAATGAAAACAACGTAGAAGTCGTTAAATAAATTATGTTTTATTGTTTAATCATCGCAAATCCATCAGCACAGTAAAAAAAAATCGAACTATTTTACAATACTAAAGGGGAATAGGCAGCACCATAGGTCAAAGGTGCGGAATAGGTCAGAGGAGCGCTGTAAGCTAGAGGAGTTGCAGCAGCGTATTTAGCTACAACGGGAGTACTGTAGGCAGCAGCAATGGGAGCAGCAATAGTTTTAGTTACTAAAGGGGCAGCTACAGGGGCAACAACTGGAGCTGTGGCAATACCATTATAATTACGAGCAATCACTTGACTACTTGTGGCTGTAACAAAAGGAGCTGGAACGGCGGCAGCAACAACAGCTGCTGGGGCGGTATAAGCCAATGGAGCACCCAACAATCCTGGTTTAGCAGAAGCAAAGGCAATGCAGGCAAAAAGAACAATAGTCTAAAATGGAAAAAAATAGCCACATGTTATTTCAAATAAATATTATTTTTTTTTATTAAAAAAACTTACGAATTTGAACATTTTGAGTAATGATTAATTTTTCAGATTCTCAAGAGAAATAGAATTTGAAATCTGTATCGAAAACTCATACTTGCTCTCTATTTATACCGGCTTCATGGATTAACTCTATATGAAATTGTTGCTCATAATAAAATTCAGTTCGTGTTTAGTACATACTGGCTGGTCACATTAATGTGTGCAGGAATATTCGTATTAGCACCCTTCAGCCTAGTTAATATGCCATGAGCATAAAGCGATATACTGAAATAATGGCTAACTGTTATTATTGGCTAGGTCAGTGAATTGTATTTCAAATATCAATATTCAAGAACATCACTTATAAGGTTTCCAACCTTGTCAAGAAGTATAAATTTCGATGCTTTATTATTTAAAGTTATCATTATACAGTTGAATCCGTATTCAAAAACAAAACCAACTTCATCAAAATGTTCAAATCCGTAAGTGGGATCTTATTAAAGTTTCTCTTGTTCAATAAGCTCGACAAAAAAATATTGTGATAATATGTAGTTTTCTAAAGATTCCTAATTCACCTAATCAATTTTTTATTTACAGGTCATTGTAATCTTCGCCATCATTGCCTGTGTCGCTGCCAAACCAGGTTTCTTGGGAGCTCCATTGGCCTACACTGCCCCAGCTGCTGTGGTTGCTGCTGCCGCTCCAGCTCCTTTTGTGACAGCCACCAGTAGTCAAGTGATTGCCCGTAATTACAATGGTATTGCCACAGCTCCAGTGGTTGCCCCCGTTGCCACTCCAGTTGTAGCCAAGACTATTGCTGCTCCTGTGGCTGCTGCCTATACTGCACCCATTGCTGCTCCTGTTGTCGCAAAATACGCTGCTGGTCCCTTGGCATACAGCGCCCCATTGACATATTCTACACCATGGACCTATGCTACTGCCGCTCACGCTCCTCTTTTCCTGTAAACTAAAGTGAAGATTGACAAAGTGATTTTCTATAAGAAAGCTATAGTTTAACGATTAAAAATAATTTATTGAAAAATTTTTTTTTTTAGTTTTTGTATCCTAAACCACATAGTGGCCAGCGAATAATAACATTGATCTGCCAAAAAATGTGCCTACCAGATATATTGATTTTAGACCCCATGAAATATATACCGATCGACTCAGAATCACCTCCTGAGTCGATCTAGCGCTTGGTGTCCGTCCGTCCGTCGATGTATTTGTTGTTCGCAGGATTCCAGTCGGTGTGTGGCATATGTGTGACGAATGCTATTGAACTTGGAAAATTTAGATATAGCTCCCATGAAAATTTAGATATAGCTCCCATATATCGATGTCTACATTCCAGAAAACGCTAAGTCTAAAAAGCGAATTTTACAGAGATAGGTTCAAAGTTTATTTGAAATCTCTCAAAACTCATATAAGATACAAATATTTGTTTTAGAATTTTTTTAGAATGTACGAATTCCAAATAGTTATAATAGAACATGGCTAAAGCTGACTTAGACCACTTTAGAATGAACAAAGCTTTTTGCGTTGTTCATCTAAGTGGACTTAGCATCCTTTTATCGGAAATTTTTTTCTGGCATTGGTCGTTTAAGTACATATAGCATATTATGGTTTGGAGAATGAAAATGTAACAACTTACTTAGCATATGTTTAAATATCCCAGCAAAAAAAAATTTGGAAGTACTTCTAAAGGCACAACTTTAAAAGCACTTCCAAAAATGTCCATCCAGAGATGTTCTTTATTTTAACTACTCAGGAAGTTCTTTTAATTCAATTTTTTATAACTCTCTTTTTTAATACTTTTAAAGGGCAATTTTAACATTTTTTGTTTTAAATATGTTAAAAACAGGGTAAGGATTAACAAAATGGTATAAATTATTTAAATTTTGTCCAAAAAATTTCTAAATTCATTCTAGAAAAATTGCGAAATTTTGAAAATATTTAAGGTCAAGGGTTTCAGACAACTGTTAACAACAACATTAAAAATCATAAAAAATTATAAAAATTAATTTATTTATTTATTTATTATTGTTATGTCCTGCACAACAAGAACAATATCTTATAATTAGAGTGCAGGAAACGTATCCGTAATGATTTGTCAAAATACCACAAAATTTTTTAATTCACATCCAAAACACTGAATTCGGATCACATTTAAAGAAGTGGTGCATATTCAGTGCAACGGCTGTTGAAATGGTGGACATCCGTCCTATGACAAGCCCATGTTAAATTCGTCGCTTCTGCGCCAATTTTGCATCACTTCCGGATCCAAAAAGAACATTTTCACTACTTTTTTGGCGACGCTTTTTTTGCTGGGATGTTACAACAACAGTTATATAGAGTGTTATACATTTAATTTTAATGTAAAACAAAAATTAATAATTCCAGGCGACACAGTTGAAACAATTTCGTCCATATTGGGTTCTATATAAATATTTCGATGTAATATTTTAAATACACGCCAAAAAATAATTATTTCCTCCCAAACGAAATTTTGGACAAACAAATATCGTTTCCCATTTGCTTTTCGCTGTAAGGAAGTTTGTTTAGAAGAAAAGTATATATGTACTTTTCGTGCTATACGTTGACTTTGTACACGATGTAAAAACAATGTAGAATAAATTATTCTATTTTATAAATTTTTTGAATTTTACCTTTCGCCTGGACGGAGATTCGAACCGCGGACCATACCATGCCATACAATCCACTGGGCTACGAAGCTGTTATTGTCATCAACCGACAATTATCGCTATAGCCACCAACGCACAAGTAACGCAGTCAAGCAGAAATATTTAGAAAGCATAGTTCAGATTGAGATATAGCTCTTATTTATATGTATAGCCCGATTTTCCCAAATTTGGGCATAGAACTAGGGATGCCAGACGTGCTCTTTTAAAGAGCACATGTGCTCTTTTTTACAAAAAGTGCTCTTAAAACAAGACAGGTCAAAAGAGCACGTGAAAGTGTTCTATTTTTTGTTAAGTGCGCTTTTTATGCATCACATCTAATATTAATCCAACGCGATTCAATAAATGGGAAAAGTAAACTGAAAATACGTAAATGTCGCACAAAGAGATTTTTCTAGCCGTTATTTTCTAATTAAATAGTGTGTTACTTTATATATCAGAGTCGTAGAAGAGCACGCCGATGTTGCTTCTTCACTTTGTACTCTGTTCTAAATGTAAACAAACTTCTTCAATAACGTTTTTCACGAAAACACCAAAAAATAACTTACAAAGTATTGTAAGAAAATAAGCTTGAGTTGAATGTGGGTTATTTTATGTTTATGGTATGAACCTTTTTGTTATGTTTAAATGAATTATATTTCAATAAATTGGAATTAAATGTTTTTCTTTTATTTGAAAAAGTGTGCTCTATTCTTTTCGTATGTGCTCTTTTTATAAGCTGAATGTACCCTTTTTGCCTCTTCAAAATCTGGCATCCCTACATAGAACCCTTATTTATTATCCGATCTAACTCAAACTCGGCTAGATCCAGTCCTCTATAGTACTAACGGTATGTGCAAAATTTCATCGAAATGGGTTCAGATGTAGATATAGCTTCCATATATGTATCGCCCGATTTTGAAAAATTTGCCCCTAATAACTTTATGTTTGACCATAGAGGCCTCATTTCTTAACTGATCTTACTCAAATTTTGCACAAGGTAACCTTTTGTGATATTAATCAAAGCCGCAAAATATTATGCAAATTAGTTCAGATTTACATATAGCTTCCATATATATGCATCGCTCGATTTTCCCAAATTTGGCCATAATACTCTTATTTAAATTTCAAATTTTGATGTACTAGCAAATTTCAAATTTTGATGTACTAGCCGATCGTTTTTATACATACTTGTAGCTCTTACTAAATTATTATATTGCTCGATTTTTACAAAATTGGATTTATTATTTCTTCTAATAATGGGCTCAATATTAGTGGCATACTAACTCCGTAGGTGCAATATCAACTACAGCCAGTGTTGCTAGAAGTAGGGGAAATTACTTATATGTAGGTTTTTTCTAATATTTAGCGTCTTGTAAGGACGTCGGGCCACAATGTAGGGACATTTTCACTCAACACAATGTGTAATAATTTTTACATTTTGGTGACTCTAGAGGAGGAAATTAGGAGCCGGCAAGGCTTGATCTTTAACAATGTGTGGTAACAACAGTTACCTCTCGTGCCAAAAAAAATCTAACAAAATTTGAAGATTACCACATATTACCACAAATCTACCAAACAAATATTTCTATAGAAATTTTTGTCAACATTTTATTCCTGTAGAAAATTTTGTCAACATTTTATTTCTACAGAAAATTTTGTCAAAATTGTATTTCTATAGAAATTTTTTCAAAATATTATTTCTATAAATTTTTTTTTCAAAATGTTATTTGCACGGAATTTTTTCGCAAAATTTTGTTTTCTATAGAATTTATTATCAAAATTTTATTTCTATAGAAAAATTTCTCAAAAAAATTGTTTAAAGAAACTTTTTCCAAAAATTTATTTCTATAGAGATTTAACAAAAAAATTGTTATTTTTGGTAGAATTCTACCAACTGTGGCAGCCGTGGTGGTAATACAAATTTATTTTCTAGGTTATATACGTTGCATTTTCATGTTATAAGATAATAAAGTACTTAGAACCATTTTGTTTTGTAAAATTTGTTTAAATTTAACGAAAAATATTGTAAGGAAAATTGTTTGGAAATGTATGGGAAAGTAGGGATTTTTTTGTCCTTGTCCGAACATTTTCCCTGGCAACACTGACTATGAGCTATAGTTAGATTGAGACAAAGCACCCATAAACATGTACCCCTTAATTTTCTTAAATATGCAACCGCGGTTTATCTCCCAGACCTATATCAATGTTACCCCACAAATGCTTATGATTACTAATTCAGTAAGGGTGGTTTAGGGTATGATATAGTCGGCCCCGCCCGACTTTCTACTTTACTTAATTGTTTTTTTTTTTATAGTAAATTTTATGAAATGTTATTGACATTGATCTAGAATCATTAAAGATGTAGCAGAGATTTAAAATTGAAATACCTGGGTTATCTAACTTAAATAAGACAATTATCGTTACTTATATATACACTCTAAAATTATATGTGAGAAAAACCAGAAGTAACATGTATACAACCAGACATAGAATACGATCACCTCTTAGAACAAAATGTTGTTTTTGGACTGTGAACATGTAACATGTTTGTCGCAACCATGTTATTCTCTCAGATATAATGTATCTAATTTCGACCATATTTTTTGCGGCAAAAATGTTCCATTTTCCCAATGCAAAAATAATATTTTGCACTAGGAGGTGATCATAATCTTTCTCTGCGTACACTCAAAAAAAGTTTACTTGAACATAAAAATTTTGACCTAACCTTACCTTGGGATATAGATCATAGATCATTCAAGGAATTTTCATTCTCTTTTTACGTTATAGTAATAAAGCTGTTCACGTTCAAATAAATGCCAGTTTAAAAATCCAAATTATAACAGGTACTTCAACGTAACAAATGTTTTCTTAATTCCCAAAGATGCAAAATCCTCAAAATAGGTCTTAGCCTATATTTTAATCGTTTTTATCTTAATCTTAAGATTCACTATTAAATTAAGGACGATTTCTTTAAATCGAAACTGTTTTTCTTAACTTTAAGGAAAATTTTCCTTAATTCAACGTCAAAAGACTTTAACGGAGAGACACAAATTTCCAATAGTTTTGTCCTAAATTCAATGAAAAACTTTGTTGAAACACGGATTATAAACTTTCTTTTAATTAAAATTTCATTATTTTACAGAAATTCGCCCTTAATATTGTGTAAATTGCTTGTTCTAAGAGTTAAGTTGTGCATACGTCCAGGCCGAATCTTGAATATCCACCACCATGGAGAATCTATAATATCCTTTGAAATAGAATTTCAGGTAGATTTGATGAAAAATACTCCCCTAAGAAGATCACTTCATATTGTACGGTTCCCGTGTACAGTTTCTACACCTGAAGATTACATCAGGATCCAGATTTATAAGAACCATTTTAGTCTGAGTTGAGCAGTCTTAAACTTAAGCGTACAGAAAAATTCAATGAAATAAAGCCCTTCATATGATTTGAAATAAAAACTTTGCACGAGAAGTGCAATCGGGAAATGTTACTACCAATTTCGAGCAATTTGGATAATCAGTGCGCCTTCTATTCCGTCATGGAGTTAAATCAGGAGAGCGGTATAATTTAGGGATATACCAAGCATTTACTGATATAATCCAGATTTGACAGAATTCAAAACGGTATATCGATCTATAACATGATAAAACTACTAAAGATACTACATCGCAGTCAGCTGTTCATAGCTGAGTACATCCAACTGTCAAAAACATGTCCTTCTACTATTGGTTACATTTTACATGCCACAGGTTACTATTGTCGAAAACATATACGGCTACTATTGCTTGCATATGTAACTAGTGAAAATATTTAATATCCTTTATTTACAAACATTAAAATTTTAAACACTTTTACTTCTAGATTTTCGGAAAAATCTGACAATAATTTTGGGTGTCTAGAAGCCTAAGAATTAAAATTGGGAGTCTAGTTTATATGGGAGTTTTAGCATCCCAGCAAAAAATTGGAAGTTATTCCACAAACATTTCTTTTAAAGCACATCTCGGAATTCCCCATCAATTTTTTCCACTTTCCATGCAGTCCTTTTGGACAAGTACACAAACATTACTTTTAAAGCACATCTCGGAATTCCCCATCGATTTTTCCACTTTTTCCACTCTTTTTATACAAGTATTAGAAAGTACGCAATTAGGCTATTTTAAGCGAAAATTTTAGTTTTGGACAGTTAAATTTCACAAAAAATAGCAAATCAATATATAAGTAAAAGAAATAAAATAAAAAAGTAAATTTCACTTACACGGAAGTTCTTTTGATAAAGTTTTGCAAAATTACGAAAAGTTTTAATTTTTTGTTGATTTTTAATGGGAAAAACATATCTATACAACAATATATGCCGAAAATAAAAAAAATACAAACGAAGTATAACATAAGTCCCCGGTAAATAATTATTACAAAGAAAAACATTTTTTTTGTCAAAATTCGTTTTTATTATTCAACATAGTTCCCTTCAAGAGCGATACAACGATTATAACGACCTTCCAATTTTTTGATACCATTTTGGTAGTACTCCTTCGGTTTTGCCTCAAAATAGGCCTCAGTTTCGGCGATCACCTCTTCATTGCAGCCAAATTTTTCCCCTGCGAGCATCCTTTTGAGGTCTGAGAACAAGAAAAAGTCTCTGGGGCCAGATCTGGAGAATACGGTGGGTGGGGAAGCCCAATTCATGCATTTTTGCCATCGTTCTCAATGACTTGTGGCACGGTGCGTTGTCTTTTACTTTTTTCTTCTTCATATGGGGCCGTTTTGCCGCGATTTCGACCTTCAAACGCTCCAATAACGCCATATAATAGTCACTGTTGATGGTTTTTCCCTTCTCAAGATAATCGATAAAAATTATTCCATGCGCATCCCAAAAAACAGAGGCCATTATTTTGCCAGCGGACTTTTGAGTCTTTCCACGCTTCGGAGACGGTTCACCGGTCGCTGTCCACTCAGCCGACTGTCGATTGGACTCAGGAGTGTAGTGATGGAGCCATGTTTCATGCATTGTCACATATCGACGGAAAAACTCGGGTGTATTACGAGTTAACAGCTGCAAACACCGCTCAGAATCATCAACACATTGTTGTTTTTGGTCAAATGTGAGCTCGCGCGGCACCCATTTTGCACAGAGCTTCCGCATATCCAAATATTGATGAATGATATGACCAACACGTTCCTTTGATATCTTTAAGACCTCTGCTATATCGATCAACTTCATTTTACGGTCATTCAAAATCATTTTGTGGATTTTTTTGATGTTTTCGTCGGTAACCACCTCTTGCGGGCGTCCACTGCGTTCACCGTCCTCCGTGCTCATTTCACCACGCTTGAATTTTGCATACCAATCAATTATTGTTGATTTCCCTGGGACAGAGTCCGGAAACTCATTATCAAGCCAAGTTTTTGCTTCCACCGCATTTTTTCCCTTCAGAAAACAGTATTTTATCAAAACACGAAATTCCTTTTTTTTCCTTTTTTTCACAATAACAAAAGTTGCTTCACAAAAGACGCTCTATCTCACAAACTAATTGACTTACAGACGTAAGATGGGTGCCGCATTTGTTAACAGTTGACCAAAAACGCATAAGAATGAACATTTCTCAAGCTTGTTTGGATAGTTTTAAGCGAAATAAAATGGATTTTAAACGTAGTTTCATAACTGTTGATGAGACATGGATCCACCACTATACTCCAGAGACAAAAGAACAATCCAAACAATGGACTGAAGCTGGAGGAAGTGCCCCAAAGAAGGCAAAAACAATTCAATCGGCTGGTAAGTTTATGGCAACGGTTTTTTGGGACTTCAAAGGTATTTTATTGATTGACTATCTGCAAAATGGTAAAACAATAAATTCAACCTTTTGGATCAATTAAATGTACAAATTCGAGAAAAACGTCCTGGCTTACAACACAAAAACAAATAATTTTTCATCAAGACAACGCACCAGCGCACAAGAGTGTTTTAACAATGGCTAAAATCAACGAATTAAAGTACGAATTCCTTGACCACCTACCTTATTCTCCTGATTTAGCTCCGAGTGACTTTTACTTGTTCCCAAATCTAAAAAATATCCTTGCTGGCAAGCGTTTTACCTCAAATGAAGATGCAATTACAGTTGTATACCACTATTTTGAAGACCTTGAAGAAAACTCTTTTAATCAAGGGATAGAATTGCTAGAAAAGCGTTGGAATAAGTGTATTGAAGTTTGAGGAGATTATATTGAAAAATAAAAATATTTTTGAAAAACTAACTATTGTCTTTCATTGATAGGCTAAGATGTTTCCGAACCGCCCTCGTATATAAATAACGGATTGTCTTATTTAAGTTAGATAACCCAGGTATATCAATTTTAAATTTTTGCTACATCTTTAATGATTGCCCTAGAAACATCAATGACATTTCATAAAACCTTTTTAAGATCGCCCATAAAACAAACAAAAAAACAGAAAAAGTCTTCAATAAATTATTTTTATTCGTTAAATCATAGCTTTCTTATAGAAAATCTCTTTGTCAATCTTCACTTTAGTTTACAGGAAAAGAGGAGCGTGAGCGGCAGTAGCATAGGTCAATGGTGCAGAATATGTCAATGGGGCGCTGTATGCCAAGGGACCAGCAGCGTATTTTGCGACAACAGGAGCAGCAATGGGTGCTGTATAGGCAGCTGCCACAGGAGCAGCAATAGTCTTGGCTACAACTGGAGTGGCAACGGGGGCAACAACTGGAGCTGTGGCAATACCATTGTAGTTACGAGCAATCACTTGACTACTGGTGGCTGTCACAAAGGGAGCTGGAGCAGCAACTACAGCAGCTGGGGCAGTGTAGGCCAATGGGGCACCCAAGAAACCTGGTTTGGCAGCGACACAGGCAATGATGGCAAAGATTACAATGACCTATAAATAAAATGATTTTGTGACTTAATATTCCTTAAAATGTTTATTAAGATCAACTTACGGATTTGAACATTTTGATGAAGTTGGTTTTGTTTCTGAATACGGATTCAACTTGGTAATGATAATTTTAAATGATAAAGCATCAAAATTTATACTTCTAGACAAGGTTGAAACCCCCATGGCTTATGTTCTTGAAGATCGCTAATAAAAATACAATTCACTGACCTAGCCAATAATCAAACAGTTAGCCATTATTTCGGTATATCGCTTTATGATCGTTATGTACATGGCATATTAACTAGGCTGAAGAGGGCTAATACGAATATTCTCCCGCATATTAATGTGACCAACAGTGTGTATGTACTACACACGAACTGAATTTCATTATGAGTCACAATTTCTTATAATCCAAGCGTTAAGCCATCAAGCTGGTATATAAATAGGGGTCAAGCATGATTTTTTGTTACAGATATAAAATTCTATACCTCTTAAGGAGAACGTGACAAATTAATCATTACTCAAAATGTTTAAATCCGTAAGTTTTTTTGCGAAACTAATTATATAGTGGGGATGACATTTGTCTATTTTTCTATTTTAGGTTATTGTCCTCTTTGCCTGCATTGCCTTTGCTGCTGCTAAACCAGGTTTGTTGGGTGCTCCATTGGCTTACACTGCCGCGGCAGCTGTTGTTGCTGCTCCAGCTCCTTTTGTGACAGCCACAAGTAGTCAAGTGATTGCCCGTAACTATAATGGTATTGCCACAGCTCCTGTTGTTGCCCCTGTAGCAGCTCCTTTGATAGCTAAAACTATTGCTGCTCCTGTAGCTGCTGCCTATACTGTTCCCATTGCTGCTGCCTACAGTACTCCCATTGTGACTAAATATGCTGCTGCAACTCCACTAGCTTACAATACTCCTCTGACTTATTCCGCACCTTTGACCTATGCTGCTGCCCATGCCCTATTCTAAAATAATGGGAATTGTGCCACTGTACCGAGGATCTTGCGACAAACCATTAAACAATAAAACTTAATTTATTTGAAGAATTCTACATTGCTTTTATTTCACATTTTTTCTTTTATTTCACATTTTTTCTTGCTATTTGAAGATTAAAGACAAAAATAACAAGTAAGAAAGGCATGAAGCCAGATAAGAATTACAATATGAGAAGAATATTGCAATATTTGTGAAAATAGTGAAATAAATTAAAATGATACTTAGTCTAGTTTTGATCGCATTTTACACTTTCGAGGGGTACATAGAAAAAAATTTCACGAAAATTTTTCAAAATTAAAATTTTAATTGAGTTTTAAAAAAAATACTCAATTAAAAATTCGATTGATTCAAAAAAATTTTTAATTGAAACAAAAATCAATCACTAAAATTACTAATATCAATTAATTTTTTAATTGGATCAATTAATTTTTATACTCTCCACCATAGGATGGGGGGGTATATTAACTTTGTCATTCCGTTTGTAACACATCGAAATATTGCTCTTAGACCCCATAATGTATATATATATACTGGGTCGTGGTGAAATTCTGAGTCGATTTGAGCATTTCCGTCCGTCCGTCTGTTGAAATCACGCTAACTTCCGAACGAAACAAGCTATCGACTTGAAACTTGGCATAAGTAGTTGTTATTGATGTTGGTTGGATGGTATTGCAAATGGGCCATATCGGACCACTTTTACGTATAGCCCCCATATAAACCGACCCCCAGATTTGGCTTGCAGAGCCTCTTGGAAGAACAAAATTCATCCGATCCGCATGAAATTTGGTATGTGGTGTTAGTATATAGTCTATAACAATCATGCAAAAATTGGTCCATATCGGTCCATAAATATATATAGCCCCCATATAAACCGATCCCCAGATTTGACCTCCGGAGCCTCTTGGAGGAGCAAAATTAATCCGATCCGGTTGAAATTTGGTACGTGGTGTAAGTATATGGTCTCTAACAACCATGCAAAAATTGGTTCATATCGGTCCATAATTTTATATAGCCCCATATAAACCGATCCCCAGATTTGACCTCCGGAGCCTCTTGGAGGAGCAAAATTCATCCGATCCGGTTGAAATTTGGTACGTGGTTTTAGTATATGTCTCTAACAACCATGCAAAAATTGGTTCATATCGGTCCATAATTATATAGACCCCATATAAACCGATCCCCAGATTTGATCTCCGGAGCCTCTTGAAAGAGCAAATATTATCCGATACGGTTGAAATTTGGTACGTGGTGTTAGTATGTGGTATCTAACAACCATGCAAAAATTGGTCCATATCGGTCCATAATTAGATATAGCCTCCATATAAATCGATCCACAGATTTGATCTCCGGAACCTCTTGGAGGAGCAAAATTCATTCGATTCGGTTGAAATTTGGTACATTGCGCTAGTATATGGCCGCTAACAGCCATGCAGAAATTGGTCCATATCGGTCTATAGTTATATATAGCCAATGGCCAATCACACAAAAATTGGTCCATATCGCCAAAAATAATCTACCAAAATTTTATTTCTATAGAAAATTTTGTCAAAATGTTATTACTACAGAAAATTTTGTCAAAATTTTATTTCTGTAGAAAATTTTGTCAAAATTTTATTTCTATAGAAAATTTTTTCAAAATTTTATTTCTATAGAAAATTTTATCAAAATTTTATTTCTATAGATAATTTTGTCAAATTTTTATTTCTATAGAAAAATTTGTCAAAATGTTATTTCTATAGAAAATTTTGTTTTGTTTAATATATCTCCCCGCATGGACTAACTTACAATTTAGAAGACGGTGTTAAAGATTTTTTTAAGATACCTTTGTATCGGCAAGTGTTACCGCAATTCGATTCGATTGTGGATGACAGTCTTTAGTAGAAGTTTCTACGCAATCCATGGTGGAGGGTACATAAGATTCGGCCTGGCCGAACTTACGGCCGTATATACTTGTTTTAATTGACCTTCAATTAATTTCTTAATTGATATTAATCATTTCCGTTATTGAAGACATTTCAATTAAAAATTAATTGGATCAATTAATTTCGTGATACAAATTAATACCTCGTTTCTAATTTAAATGCGGTCATACACGCAAAAAAATAATTCTTTCCTTCCAAACAAAATTTTAGACAAACAAAGTTCGTTTCTCATTTGCTTTTCGCTGCAAGGAGGTTTATTTGGAAGATTCAATTTCAATTCATTTTATTCATCCAAAATTTCATAGGTTTACATATAGTATTGAAGACAATTTTGAGATTTTATCTATAAGGTATTGCAACAAATAAATACTATATTTAAATTTATGCTAACTTATTTAATATATTATATATTTATTGTATTAAGTTAGATTTTGTAGGCAAAAGTGGGAAAAAACCTTAATTTTTATTTGGAAGAAAACTATATATTGTTTTTCAGGATGTAAAAACAAGTTCATAAAGACTAAGTTCATAAGACTAAAATCTAGGCTGGCTGATTGCATTTTGCCTCACATCTTTCTCATTTCCACGAGTTTTTTTAGTTCTTAGCATCTTTTTCTGTAATACAAACAATGTAGAAGAAATTATTCGATTTTATAAATTTTTTAAATTTTACCTTTCGCCTGCACAGAGAATCGAACCGCAGGCCATGCAATTTGAAAGCCAACGCACTATCCACTGGGCTGCGTAGCTGTTATTGTCATCAATAGACAATTATCATTATAAGTTGTATTTATATAGCATAGTTAGCGGCGCCCACGAGCCGATTAAACAAATTTTATTTAACAGAAACATACATTTAGTTGGGCACCATTAAGCAGTGGTTCGTACGTCCGCCTTGCATACTAAGGGTCCTGGATTCGATCCCTGCTTTGACCGAACACCAAAAGGTTTTTTTTTGTTTTGTTTACATATATTCCAGATATGTTCGGAAGATTCCGAAAATGTGTTCAACATTACATACTACTATATTAATTTTTTACTATGCAAAACTGTAAAATGTGTCTTATTAAAGACTTAAAATCAGAAAAGAACAGTGCTTGGTATAAACGAAATGAACTGTTTTGTTGGCTCAAAAATATATATTTTTTTTTATTGAAAAATAATTTTTTTTAACAAACGAATTATTTTTGTCATAAAGGTTTAAATTTTTCGAAGTAATTCAAAAAACTCTAGGAAAAGAAAAACGTTTTCGGTATGCGTTTTCTAAACGTTTTTTTTTCTTTGCGTGTATAAGAAATAGAGACTTTTAGGTTTAAAAAAAAAAACTGACCTCAAATTTTTGGTACATTATTTTGAAGTGTAGAGTATAAAATGTTTGAACTATTTTGGGTTGAAACCAGGGTTGGCCTATATATACACTGTTAGAAAAATATGTTTTTCATATGTTCCGATATAAACAAAATGTGTTTCGGGCACAATTTTAAAACACAATATATTTAAGTGCGAACATGTAATGTTCCTAAACTAACACTAAATGTTTGGGACATCTATGTTAATATGTTAGAATATATTATGTTTGGGGCATGAATGTTTCATAAAAATCATATGTGTGAATGCAAACGTATATAAATTTACAAATTTCGACTAAACATACATATGTTGTGATATTTTATGCGACAGAGAGAGTATAGAGAAAGAAATAGAGATGGACCCCGGGAGAGTTGACGAAAGATATCAACATAACACAGCGAAAGAATAAAAAGAGAACAATTTCTGTGAAACCGCTTGTTTGTTGTTTCGGAAAACTGTTTTATGATAAGGCCAAAAATTTGATATGCTTAAGTCTAAATATTATTTAATTTGAATAAAGTGAATAGACATTCGGAACCAAGAGAATAGACATTTGAAAAACAAACAGCTTATGTTTTCGCCTTGAGAGCAGCATTTTATGTATGTGTGGACATGTGTTTTGTTTATCATTTTGGCATTATGGGCACAATTTTTTCTTGGTTCGTTAAAAGAAATCAGGGGCCTTCATAAAAATAACGAAAGGGCACTATACTCTTTTTAGAGTTCGGACAGTAAAATGAAATAAGGAGGAAATAGTGAAAAATTACACAGTAAAATGTATAAAAACAAAGTTTAGTTCCTCTTTATTAATAAGTAGTCCACGAGGAGTTGGCGGACACCATCAAATATAAAAACGGGCATTAAGTTCGAGTTTTACAGCTAAAACAATTTAAAAAGTTTATTTTCTTTAAAATGAATTATTAAAGAAAAATAAAAGGCATTTTAGAGCGATGATGTTAAATGCTAGTAAAAAACTGTTCACGCCTAAATAAATTTATGTTTATATTATAAAATTATTTATGTATGTTTATACTCGACTCCACATTCTTGTTTTGTTAGAGTTTTTGAATTCCTTCCAAATTTTATAGTTTTGTACCAAAAACATTTTTTTTTACAAAATTGTTATTTTTGCAATAAAAAATAATATTTTATCCAAAAGTCAGTCAATTTCGTTTATATCAAGCACTGTTACTGACTATAAATCTTTAATAACCCACATTTCGAAGTTTCATTATAAAAATTTAATATAGTATAAATATACATGTGTAAATAAAAATAAAAAAAGTGTTCGGTCGGAGCAGGGATTGAACCCACGACCCTTTGCATGCAAGGCAGACATGCTAACCACTGCTCCACGTGGCAAACAAATGTATGTTTCTGTTAAATAATGTTATGTTAACATGGGCTCGTGGGCGCTGCAAACTATGCTATATAAATGTAACTTATAACCATAATTGTCTACTGGTGACTATAACAGCTACGTAGCCCAGTGGATAGTGTGTTGGCTTACAAACTGTATGGTCCTCGGTTCGATTCTCCGTGCAGGCGAAAGGTAAAATTTAAAAAATTTATAAAAGTGAATAATTTCTTCAACATTATTTGTATTACAGAAAAGGTGCCAAGAACTAAACAATTTTCGTGGAAGTGAAAATTACGAGTATGTTAGGGAATGAGCACAATCGTGTTGGGAAAAAATTCTTCCAAGCATATAATATTTTTGGCTCAAAAGGCTTCCAAACATATAATATGTTCACATAAAACAAACATATTAATGTTTCGGCAGTATCCAATAATATATGTGCTTCCTGCAAAATATGTTTGGAACATATGTTAAACATATATATATATATATATATATATATATATATATATATATATATATATATATATATATATATATATATATAATACATACATATATATATATATATATATATATAATATATATATATATATATATATATATATATATATATATATATATATATATATATATATATATATATATATATATATATATATATATATATATATTATATATATATATATATATATATATATATATATATATATATATATATATATATATATACATACATATATATATATATATATATATATATATATATATATATATATATATATATATATATATATATATATATATATATATATATATATATATATATATATATATATATATATATATATATATATATATATATATATATATAAAAATCGCTTCTTTAACATATGTTCCAAGCATTCATATCGGTTCTTAAAAGAGGTGTGCGCGTGACTGAAATTTCACTCACACTCACGCACATTCACGAAACAACACGCTCACGCACGATACGTGTTGTAGCCAATCCCACTCACGCACATTCACGAAATGAAAACCAGTACTCACGCACGCTCACGCACGAACTACTTTTGAAGACTCACGTTCACGCACGATTCACGACAATTCTCGTGATTCACGACAAATTCACGAACCTCACGACATTTTCCAAACGGAAATCTGCGAAGGTAACAAACTTCAAAAATAGAATATAGTTCGAAAGCTAAATTAATTTCAGTTAAAATACGAGTATGAATTAAATCTTGATTTTTTTCGTGAGCGTGATTTCGCGGAAATTTTATTCACGCACATTCACGAACCGATTTTATTTCTCACGCACGCTCACGCACGACATATTTATTTTAGTCCCATTCACGCACATTCACGAGACTTGCTTTGGATTTTGTTCACGAGAATTTCCTGTCACGCGCACACCTCTAGTTCTTAAAGCCACCCCCATATTTCACTTCTAGCTCTTTAATTCGATTGTGGATGACAATCTTTAGTTGCACTTTCTACGCAATACATAACATTCGGTCTGGTCGAACTTACGGCCGTATATACTTGCTGTTTTGTAAAATTGTGCCCTATATTTGTATACAACTGTTTTTCTAGTTTTTACTTCACGCCACTAACGTTAGCAAAAAAATTATTCAAATGAGAACACTTGCTCACATTTTGGTAAAATTTAACTCAACTAATCTTCATAAAAAAAGGTCAGTTGGTTTAAGCGCTTCCTTCTTTGAGAGATCTCGGCAAGTATTTTATGTTTATGGCGAGAAAATATAATTTTTTGGACAAAAATGTTCCTTCTTCAATAGTTTGCTTTTGAAAAAGGTTTGTGTTGATCATATTATTTCTCTCCTTTATTGTGCAAATTGTATGTCTCTTATGGTAGTTTACAGAGTAATTCACATTAGATCAATATTTTTTTCTGTGTATTCACAGCAAATTTGATCTAGTTTAGAAAATAAGTGTATGCATTTTTTGTTCTCAACTCAGCCATAAGGAGTTACATGACATTGTTGTAAAATGGACATTCGTGCTAATATTCCCTTAAATGTGGTCACTAGATTTTTGGTGATGTTTTTTTGTTTTCAGAATCACCAAAAACCAAAATTCTTATGGCATGCCTGTATTTGTTTCTAAGCTGATTTTTGTCTTAGTAGACATTTTTGCAATTGCTAATATTTATTGATTAGATGCTGTTGCTATTGGATTGCTGCAATCGTTGCTGGTAATTGTTAATTTAGCTGTTATAAAAGTATGACCAAAATCTTCGATTGATTGCAGTAACACATAACACTTCGTCAAGTGAAGTGT
This sequence comes from Haematobia irritans, assembly GCF_050003625.1. Taxonomy (NCBI): domain Eukaryota; kingdom Metazoa; phylum Arthropoda; class Insecta; order Diptera; family Muscidae; genus Haematobia; species Haematobia irritans. Next base: position 121,468,304 of record NC_134400.1, read on the forward strand.
GTGTTTAAATTTCGTGAATTCTTGGTAATTCGTTTCGATAATCCTTTTTAGTGAAATCGCGGAGAAAACAATTAATTGTGAAAAGAATGAAAATTTTGGTGAGGAATAAAGCAAAAAAAAAAATCCTACGATAAAGTGCTTACAAAATAAAAACTAATCACAAGGATATACTATTGAATGTACCTTTTGTAGATTCTTGTATCTATAATTGCCGCTGTTGCAGCTGTCCCTGGTGGATTATATGGTGGGCATGGTGGCATTTCGTTTGGAGCTCCAGCAATTGGATATGCGGCTGCTGCCCCAGCTATTAGTTATGCTGCCGCAGCTCCTTCTATTAGTTATACGGCTGCGGCCCCTGCTGTATCTTATGCAGCAGCAGCACCAGCTGTGTCATATGCTGCTGCAGCACCTGTAATTTCTGCTAGTACAACATTCGCCGCCGCTCCAGCGATTGCTGCAGCACCAGCAATTGCTGCAGGACCAGCATTTGCTGCAGGACCAGCATTTGCTGCAGGACCAGCATTTGCTGCTGCTCCGGCACTTGCTGCCGCTCCTGCTATTGCAGCCGCCCCAGCTATTGCAGCCGCCCCAGCTATTGCAGCCGCCCCAGCTATTCAAGTTGCGGCAGCACCTGCTGTCGCTGCAGCCCCAGCAGTACAAGTTGCCGCAGCAGCACCTGCTGTTAAATATGTACAAGCGGTCATTCCAGCATCCACAACAGTGTCCAAATACAGTAATGTAAGTTGTAACAAAAATGGAAACATTTTCGAACGAGTGAAACGCTAGTAAAAAAGTTGGAAACTCTCCTAAATTTTACACCTTTCCCGGAAAGACGTACTACCATGATTTAACCCTAGACAGTCATCCTTCGTCTAAATGACGAAGCTTAATTTTATTCTCGATCTAAACTGAATTTAGCTCGATTGGAAAATGATTGATTTTCTTTTTTGTTGTTGTTTTTTTATAATTAAAAATGAACTGAAAACACGTATATGCGGCCGTAAGTTCGGCCAGGCCGAATCTTAAAACAAGGTATCTTAAAACTTCTTAACACTATAGATATAACATTTTGACAAAATTTTCTGTACAAATAAAATTTTGACAAAATTTTCTATACCAATAAAATTTTGACAAAATCCTCTACAGAAATAAAATTTTGACAAATTTTTCTATAGGAAAAAAATTTTGAGAAAATTTTCTATAGAAACAAATTTTTGACAAAATTTTCTATAGAAATAAAATTTCTATAGAAATAAAATTTTGATAAAATTTTCTATAGAAATAACATTTTGACAAAATTTTCTATACAAATAAAATTTTGATAAAATTTTCTATAGAAATAACATTTTGACAAAATTTTCTATACAAATAAAATTTTGACAAAATTTTCTATACAAATAAAATTTTGACAAAAATTTCTATAGATATAAAATTTTGACAAAATTTTCTATAGAAATAAAATTTTGACAAAAATTTCTATAGATATAAAATATTGACAAAATTTTCTATAGAAATAAAATTTTGACAAAATTTTCTATAGGAAGAAGATTTTGACAAAATTTTCTATAGAAATAAAATTTTGGTAGATTATTTTTGGCGATATGGACCAATTTTTGTGTGATTGGCGATCCGCTATATATAACTATGGCTGTTAGCGGCCATATATTATCGCAATGTACCAAATTTCAACCGAATCGGATGAATTTTGCTCCTCCAAGAGGTTCCGGAGGTCAAATCTGGGGGAATGATTTATAGGGTGCTATATATAATTATGGACTGATATGGACAAATTTTTGCATAGGTGTTAGATACCATATACTTAGACCTCGTTCCAAATTTCAACCGAATCCGATGAATTTTGCTCCTCCAAGAGGCTCCAGAGGTCAAATCTGGGGATCTGTTTATATGGGGGCTATATATAATCATAAGCGTCCTCTGTAAATTTCAAGTAAATTGGAAAAGTTCAATTGTTTCACTGTACGTACTTATGGGAGGTGGCCATTTATTTTTCCCTGAACAAATATTAAAAATTCAGGTACTATCATATAAATTTTATAACCTCCCCCAGGTTCTCCGTAAATTTCCAGTAGGTCGGAGAAATTTAGTTTTTTCACGTTATCGAAAAATATCCAGACGCCCCCTTCATCCTTCCTTGACAATTTCAACGAAATCGTATAATTTTGGTCCAACAGTCAGGCAAGGTTGGAGGTCCAACCATTCAAATATGAAAAAATTAGGTATCCTATATTAATTTCATAACCTCGTCGCTTGTTCTCTGTAAACCTCAAGTAAAACACACTGTACTTAAAAAAAAAGTTGTCCCCTCCACGGACAAATATCGTAAAATAAAGTTGCGGATCTTTGTATAGACATAACCTTTCACCCAAATTTCCCCCAAATCAGAGAACTTTGGTCAAATTTTGAACAAGGAAGAAAGAAATTTCGTTTATCAAAAAATTTCGTTCCGGATGGAAGTATATTTTTATTGTTTTCTTTTTTTAACCAATTAAACAAGATTAGGGACAATCGTTGTATCGTATGTAATAAATTCAGCTTGATTGGATTTGATATACTTTACAAATTATAATGTCGTTTGTTAAATTTTTGTTGTTATGCCTTAAGCTGAGTACTATGTTCAGTTTTCAAGCTAAAAACCAGCTTTTTTTCACGGTTACTTTTCTTAATTAATTAATTTAGTAATATAAAATGATTATCAATCAATTCATTGGATCTTTTCCATCCATTATTTGCTAAGACTTGATAAAAATATAATAATCTTCATAAATATTTTTGTACTTTTAATTTAGTGTTTTGGTGAAAAAACCGAACATAGTACTCACCTTTAGGTATTGCAAACCTAAACCTACACTCAAAGAAAAAATACTTTCTTTCCTTATAATTAAGTGATTTCACTTAAAAATATATCATAACATGAAAGAACAAATGTTTGGGCTAAGGTCAACTTGACTTGAAAAATTCAGAAAAATTCTTTAAAATTAATGAAATTGTCTTTAAATTTGTTGTCTTTTTGCATCTTGACTACAAAGCAAAAAATCGTTCAAATATAGGACATGTTTTCAACACTTTATTTTAAAGACGTTTTTTACTTGAAACATAGCATAATTTCTACTGGAAGTCGAGTCTGAATTTCGAAAATAAAGTTGTCGTTAATTCGGGTTTAAAGCACTTTGATAACATATGAAGACAAAAAGCTGAAAAAACGAAAAATTAAAATGTGCTTCCTAGAAGCAAGTACACAAACCCCAAATTTAAAAGAAAATTGTGTCTTAAAGTATCCTCACTTGTATTCTCCGCTTCTTTGGCTCGGAATCAATACCAAAATTTTTAAAGTACAGACAAAATCTTTGGAACCGGGCAAGCTTTTTTTCAGTGCAGGCTTACTCTTAAAATGCTTTCAGCTGCTAAGTTAAATTAGGATTGTTTTTAATTGTGTCAAATATTAAAAATGCCCTTTCAACAGAAGCGTTTAAAAAAGATAAGGAAAATAATGCTATTGCATACTTGAATAATATTATTATTCAACCGTCGAACGGAACAGACGTGTTTTTTAATAGCGGATAAAATCATCGTAATAAGTACCTACTACGAATTTCAAGTGTGGTGGAATATTAGGCCACCATGCAGAGAAATTCAAAGACATCCACTGGGTTGCTAACTTCAGGGCCCAGTGGACGGGTATCGACTGGAGTTATAAATTTGGGCAATGACCAAGAGTTAGGCCCAATTAGTCGACCTGTAGACGGGTCGACAGGTGGCGACAATTTGACAAGTCGAACCTTTTCCAAGGTAACGGCATCAAAAGGAGGTAATCCCTCACGAAAGAGATACAAGGAACGCAGAAATGCTTTGTTTATCCTAAAGAAATTAGGATCAGTCGACCCAAGCACGTTGTCGGCTAAACAAAGCGATTCCTTAAAATGGGCTCAAGGAATTCATGAGTCTGGAAAAGGGAACGATCACCGGATGAGCTGCCATCCTCCAAAAGGGATCAACGATCGTTTGCCTCAGTTGCTAAAGACAGCCTTGTGATGGCTATCATAAATAAAGGAGCATTGGACGGTATGGTTCCAAAGCAAAAATGGGGGGAAATTGAGAATGCTTTGTCTGGCGTCTACTCACAGGTGCTGGAAAAGTTTCCCGGCCCAGATCCTCGACACCAAGAGGCTGGTTGGTATCAAGGACGATTTAAGCTAGTCGCATTTGAGGACCAGAGGTCTATAGAATGTTTTAAAGCTGCTCTGATACTAATTGGTGAAGTTTGGGAAGGAGCTGCTCTAGAGTTAGTCGAGAAGAAAGACATACCGGCTAGACCTAGAGCACATGCGTGGATACCTGCAAACCCTCCTGACCCTGAATCTATTTTAAATAGACTGAAACAATGCAATCCAGATCTTCCAACAGCTGATCGGAAGGTTGGCCGTTTGGATGAAGTGGATGGACCAAGACGGCATGCAGTGTTTATATTGAACACTCAGTCTTTGCCACATCTAGCAAAGTCTCAGGGCCGTGTATGTTATGGCTTTCATTATATAAAAACGATCAGCTAAAGGATTCAGAAATGGACAAGCCTCTGTCTGAATCAGAAGTAAGCGGATCCTCTTGCGAAGTCGAGGGAGATACCAAAGTTGAAGACATGGATAGACACCGTATGCGAGAGGAGGTTTCTATTGCCTCAGAACTCACCAAAGTTGAACCTATGGTTATGGCGAGAGTCACCGAGATCTCTGAAGAGGACATTCTTGCTGACTCGATTGAAGCGGCTGATGTGACGGTTGTTGAAAATCTCGATGGTCCTAAGGATCCTCCAGATAAATCTTCATCATTGTAAGGCTGCATGTGCTGCCTTAAAAGTTCTCCTGATGAAAGGGGACATAGATATAGTTCTTATTCAAGAACCATATGTTTATAGAAACAAAATATGTGAATTAAGTACTCCGGGGTTCAAACTATTGCAGTATACTGGTAATGATGTAAATCGAGCCTGTATAATTGCTAAAAACGAGCTCAACTTGTTTCTGCTTCCTTCAATGTGCAATACAGACACTGTCGTTGCCAGTTTAGAAATAGCCAAATACAAATATTGGGTATCTTCGGTCTACATGGGACATGACAGGGAGATGCCTCCATGTGCCGTTAAGACCTTAGTGGAGGAGTCACTGAAAACAAAGACGAAACTCATTATGGGATGCGATGCGAATGCACATCATAGTATATGGGGAAGTAGTGATACTAATGCAAGGGAGAGTCGCTAATAGAGCTTATTTTGCGTACTAATCTGGTAGTTTGCAACAAGGGAGATGCCCCAACCTTTGCCACTAAAAACAGGCAAGAGGTTTTGGACATCACCTTGGCCTCGCATGAGCTGAATGAAATGATATCTGAGTGGCAGGTTTTAAGTGAACACAGCTTCTCAGATCATCGCTACATCAGTTTCAAATTTGATGTTCATATCACCAAGACCATATTTCCGCCAAATGTTAGGAAAGCTGACTGGAATAGGTATAGGGAATCGTTCAATATGATGATACCGGAAATACCAGAGACAAATATGAGAAATGTGCAAGATATCGAACACGCAGTGGAGCGGATTACTAAGGCCTTCAACATCTCACTGAAAGCTGCATGCCCTACACGCTCACAAAAAATCGCTTCTGTAACATATACTCCCAAACATATTTTGCTTCAAGCATATACATTTTTGGGTATTGCCCAAACATTTATATGTTTGATCTCTACCAATATATAATACGTTTGAAAGCATATTGGTCTAAACAATATATGTTTGGGTAGTCTAAGTTCCAAACATTTTGTATTTTTGCATCCAAATTCAATAATGTTGTCTTCCAAAAAACAATATGTTATTATGTGAACATATAATATGTTTGGAAGCATTTTGCACCCAAAAATATTATATGCTTAAAAAAATTCTCCCAAACAATATTGTGCTCAAAATTTTATTTATTTATTTATTTATATATTTACAATCATAATGAATTATGAAAATAAACAGGTAATAAGGTGCTAACAACATAGGTTTTCGACCTGAATGCTCTAAATTTTGTTTCTGCCCAATTGTATATTCCCCCACATTTTTCTCACTTCCACGAGATTTTTTAGTTCTTAGCACCTTTTTCTGTAATACAAACATTGTAGAAGAAATTATTCAATTGTATGATTTTTTTTATTTTAATTTTACCTTTTGCCGGACGGGGATTCGAACAGCGGACCACTCAGTTTGTAAGGATCAAAGAAGTAGCTGATCAATTGCCCAAGGAAAAATAAAATGTTAATTTTGTAATAACAAGCAACAACCACCAACTCAATTCAATATCGCTCCTTGTTAAATAGCGCTCCAAGCTACTAAACACATATATGTTTATAGGCTATTTCTAAATTAATATATGTTTGCATCCAAGCATATTATATTTACAAACATTTTATGTCCCAAACATAATATGTTCTAACATATTAACATATATGTCCCAAACATGTTATGCTAGTTTATGAACATTATATGCTTGCACTCAAAAATATTGTGTTTAAAAATTTGTGTTCCAAACATATAATGTTTATATCCAAACATATGAAAAACAGTCTTTTTCATCCGTGTAGAGAAAAGCCAAGGGAAAAAAAATCGACCACCATGGTGGTCTACGGAATTAAGTAATATGAGGAAATCCTGCAGGAAGCCCTTTACTCCGGCGGAGTTACAAGCAGTAACTGACAAAATTATCCCCTGGTTGTCGGCGATATCTAAAGGATGTATCAACTTATCATATATCCCAGGAAAGTGGAGGGAAACAAAAGTCGTTTTCATACCTAAAGCGGGAAAAGCCTCTCACTCGAGGGCGAAGGATTTCCGACCAAAGCTTATCCTCACTCCTACTTAAGACTCTGGAGAAGATGATAGATATTTATCTTAGAACTAGCATCGATTCAAGTTTGTTCTCGAAACGACAGCATGCATACACGAAGGGCAGGTCTTCTGAGACCACACTATGTGAACTAGTCAGCTTTATTGAAAGCTCACTATCTGTCAAAGAATACGCAATCGTGGCGTTTCTAGATATCGAAGGGGCGTTCAATAATGTACATCCGAGCTCGATATTAAATGCACTGACAACTCTGAATGTTGATCCATGTATACTCAGGCTGTTAGACGAACTGCTAATGAAGAGACGTATTTCAGCCACACTAGGACAAGCAAACATACAAAGGTATGTGAACAGAGGCACTCCCCAAGGAGGAGTTCTATCACCTCTTCTATTTCCTTAGGGGGTATTGAAATTCCCTTTGGTGAGTGTGCAAAATACCTTGGCGTTATTTTGGACAGGAAGCTGAACTTTAAGCTTAATATTGAAGAAAAGCAACGGTAGCTTTGTACTCGTGCAAAAAGGCAATAGGAAAAAAGTGGGGACTAAAACCAAAAATTGTGCATTGGCTACACACGGCAGTGGTTAGACCTATAATGCTATATGGTGTTGTAGTCTGGTGGCCGGCACTTCAGAAACCGACTTGTTTAGATAAAGTTCAGCGTATGGCGTGTTTGTGTATTTCAGGCGCATTCAGCAAGACAGGAACAAATTCCCTTAATGTCATGCTGCATATATTGCCTTTAGACATTTTGGCCAAACAGTCAGCTGCAACAACGGCTGTGCGGTTGCGCGAGCTATCGCTGTGGTCGGAAAAAATGTACGGTCACAGTTCGGTCCTCAAAATAATGCCAGATGTGCCTAATGTAGTGGATTACACTTTGGCGAGTCCACTTTTCGACAAAAAGTTTGAGACTCTAATCCCCAACAGTGAGGCGTGGTGCACACAGACCCCGGGGAATAAAGAATATATAGATTTCTACACTGATGGCTCCAAATTGGATGGACTAGTGGGGTTCGGAGTATATTCTAATGATCTGGAACTTCGAATAGCGAAAAGATTACCTAATCACTGTAGTTTTTCAGGCTGAAATATTAGCAATAAGAGAGGTGGCGAATTGGCTGAGAAGTAATGTTCCAAAAAATGTCGGCATTAATATATACTCAGACAGTCAACCTGCAATAAAATCCTTGGACTCTGTGTTCCTCAACTCGAAAACGGCCATCGACTGCCGCAAATCTCTCAATGAGATAGCTGAGCAATAGAATATTCACCTAATATGGGTGCCTGGCCATAGGAACATACCGGGGAACTGTGAAGCGGATGAGTTGGCAAGGCTAGGGACTACCTTACATATTCCAGGGGAACTAGAATCTGTTGGTATATCTCTGGCTACCTGCAAGCTCTTACTGCGTGAGAAGGCTGTTATGATGGCAAATGTTCGATGGGAGAATTGCAAGGGTTGTAACGACACCAATCAAATATGGCCCCATTTCAACTTAAACCGCACACTAGATATGCTAATGTTCTCGAGACGTCAGATATCACTCTTGATATCTGCTATAACGGGTCGCTGCGTGATAGAAGATTTTGCAAAAACTATTGGCGCGAAGTATAATGACTATTGTATGAGCTGTCATGATGCGAAGGAAAATGAATCAATAAAACACCTCTTGTGTGAGTGTCCTGCATTTTGTGTAAAGCGCAAGCAACTTTTAGGAGCATATAGCTTCAGATTACTGGCGGATCTGGAAAACGTTAACTTAAGCAGTCTGCTAATGTTTTTGGAACAATCTGGTTGGTTCAGCGAAGAAAAATAATCGAGGAGGTTCAGCGGTTAAAACTAGAAGTGCCCATATGTAATAGGTACTTTTAGTTAATGTGGTATCACAATGGACTGAATAGTCTAAGTGAGCCTGAATCTTAATCGGGCTGCCACTTTAACCTAACCTAACCTAACCGTACTTGCTTGTATTTACGATCTTCTTGGTGACTTCCCTCATTTTTTTCTCAAAATTCATGTCAGAATTGTTCCGAATTTGCTTGAGAATTGGTCCAGTTTATAAGGTCTAAGATATTTTTTTTTTACCCCCAAAAATCCCCCTAAATAAATTTTACCCCTAAATAAATCCCCCTAATCGTGAAAAAACCCCTAAATTTGGGGGAAAATCCCTAACCTGGCAACACTGTCACCCACAAAAATCTGCGCTGATTCGGTTGTTTTGTAAGCAGTTGGTACTGCCTCTCTCCCTTTACAATCCTGCTGAAGTAGTGCTCCATTTTTTGCTGGGATTCAACTTTAATGTCTATCAGTTAGGGGTTACCATAATACCAATGAAAATAAGTTGTTATTTAGTTGTACTGTTAATGAAAAATATTTATCCTTTTTTTAAATATAGTTCGTTAGTCACCCACCAACTGCTAGAGTAATCAAAGTAGCTGCAGCTCCTGCTATTGCTGCTGCTCCTGCTATTGCTGCTGCTCCGGCCATTGCTGCTGCTCCTGCTATTGCTGCTGCTCCAGCCTTTGCTGCTGGTCCGGCCTTTGCTGCTGGTGCGGCCTTTGCTGCTGGTCCGGCCATTGCTGCTGGTCCGGCCATTGCTGCTGCTCCTGCCATCTCCTATGCTGCTCCTGCTGTTGCAGCTGCTCCTGCAATTAGTTATGCTGCTGCTGCACCAGCCGTTTCCTATGCTGCTCCTGCTGTTGCAGCAGCTCCTGCGGTAAGTTATGCTGCTGCTGCTCCTGCTATTTCCTATGCTGCTCCAGCTGTAGCTGCGGCCCCTGCCATAAGTTATGCTGCTGCTGCTCCTGCTATTTCCTATGCTGCCCCAGCTGTCTCATATAAGACTATTGCTGCTGCCCCAGCCTTAAGTTATGCTGCTGCTGCTCCTGCTATATCCTTAGGTTATGGTTATGCTGGTGGTTACGGTTTTGGATTGGGTAAAGGCCATCACAAGTAGATGAAGTCCATTTTTTTATAATTCAGAATAATCTAGCCATGTCAAAGGATGTACATGTTGATTTGGATGATGATATGATGAATTTTCTTTTTGGATTTATTTATTTTTATTGGGGAAAAATTACTGAAACTGAAACCAAAAATTACAAAATATATTTTTAATTTTTTTAGGAATTAATATTTTGGGTAGAATATCCCAATATAAGAAAATATTTCTTAAAAATGTATATTCATTTGTTCAATATTCAGATCGACATATATGATGATATCTGATCGATATTATTTACTAAATTAATATAATATGCAACATTTTTTTAATATCTTAATTAAACGATCTATATGGGGAAATTTGAAAAAAATATACGGCGGACACACAAAAAGAACGAGTAATTAATCAAAGCTATACCTTATTTTTATTGCTACAACCATAATTTTAATGGACATTTTAAAACAATATTATAGTAAAATATTTTTTTTTATTCATGAAATCACTGTTAACAATTTGGGAGTACATGAGCATGATGTAAAAATTGTCATAGGATATTACAGGAATTATATTGGTCGCTCTCAAACTAATTATAACTTTTTAATTTATTTACAATTTTAATTTTTGACATCAACAACTTTTAATTGATTAAAAGAAGTTGATGTTATTAAATGTTTAAATCGAATTTTACTATGAATGATTAATTAAATCAATTATTTTTTTTAATTAAACATATCTAATTAAACTATTATTTTGGAAAGTGAGGGTTTCTGTTTATATTTTCCTTTTTGTATAAGAATTTCTATAAATATTTGTAAACAAACATTGCTTGATAATAACATGGAATGCCAATATTTCAATTAAAAATTATGAAAAGAAAAATACAAAAACTATAAATTCTAACCTAGTTTTATATACATTTTGACTATGGATTATTTTGTTGTAAATTTCATTTTATTTGCAGTAAAAAATAATGAAATATCCAAATTGGTTAGCTGTCTAAAATTTTAATTTTATGTAAATCATGTCATGTATGATCTCTTTACAATATTTACTTACAAACTGTTTAATATTTAATTTTTATTCTATTATTCTAATAAAAGTGCAATGAAGTTATTGACTTCACAAAAATTGAACTTAAATGGAAATTGTCTGGGGATATCAAAACCGATGTTAGTTTAATAGATTTCTTAATGGCTTCACTAAAAAAATATTTACGTGATATTGAAGATTACGCAAACTAAATTTACACATTTATATTTATACTATATTAAATTTTTATAATGAAACTTCGAAATGTGGGTTATTAAAGATTTATAGTCAGTAACAGTGCTTGATATAAACGAAATTGACTGATTTTTGGATAAAATATTATTTTTTTATTGCCAAAAATAACAATTTTGTAACAAAAACTGTTGGAAGGAATTCAAAAACTCTAACAAAAGAAGAACGTGGAGTCGAGTATAAACATACATAAATAATTTTATAATATAAACATAAATTTATTTAGGCGTGAACAGTTTTTCACTAGCATTTAACACCATTGCTCTAAAATGCCTTTTATTTTTCTTTAATAATTCATTAAAAAAAAATAAACTTTTTAAATTGTTCTAGCTGCAAAACTCGAACTTAATGTCCGCTTTTATATTTGAAGGTGTCCGTCAACTCCTCGTGGACTACTTATTAATAAGGAGGAACTAAACTTTGTTTTTATACATTTTACTGTGTAATTTTTCACTATTTCCCCCTTATTTCATTTTACTGTCCCAACTCTAAAAAGAGTATAGTGCCCTTTCGTTATTATACCATAAACCACATAGTGGTCAGGGTATAATAAGTTTGATCGGCCAAAAAATGTGCCTACCAGAAATATTGATTTTAGACCCCATAAAATATATACCGATCGACTCAGAATCACCTCCTGAGTCGATCTAGTGCTTGGTGTCCGTCCGTCTGTCCATGTATTTGTTGTTCACAGGATTCCGGTCGCAATTATTAACCGATTTTGATGAAATTTGGTACAGTGAGTTTTTTGGGCACAAGGACGAACGCTATTGAATTTGGAAAAAATCGGATCAAAGTTAGATATAGCTCGCATATATATGTATCGCCCGATTTCGACAAATGGGGTCACGTTGCGCGTTTTTTCAAACGCATCGTCACCAAATTTGGCAAAAAGTAATCTTTTCCATAGCCCTTTAAGTCTGCAAAATTTCATCGAAATCGGTTCAGATTTAGCTATAGCTCCCATATATATGTACCGCCCGATTTTTCTAAATTTGGCCATAAAACCCTTATTTATCAACCGATCTGACCCAAATTTGGCTAAATGTAGTCTTCTATAGCACTATCTATATGTGCAAAAAAACATCGAAATCGGTTCAGATTTAGCTATAGCTCCCATATATATGTACCGCCCGATTTTTCTAAATTTGGCCATAAAACTCTTATTTATCAACCGATCTGACCCAAATTTGGCTAAATGTAGTCTTCTATAGCACTTACTATATGTGCAAAAAATCATCGAAATCGGTTCAGATTTAGATATAGCTCCCATATATATTTATAGCCCGATTTTCCCAAATTTGGCCATAGAATCCTTATTTATTAACCGATCTTACTAAAAGTTGGCTAGATTCAGTCCTCTATAGTACTAACTATATGTGCAAAATTTCATCGAAATCGGTTCAGATGTAGATATAGCTCCCATATATGTATCACCCGATTTTGAAAAATTCGCCCCCAATAACCTTATGTTTGACCATACAGGCCTCATTTCTTAACTGATCTTACTCAAATCTTGCACAAGGTAACCTTTTGTGATATTAATCAAACCCGCAAAATATTATGCAAATTGGTTCAGATTTAGATATAGCTTCCATATATATGCATCCCTCGATTTTCCCAAATTTGGCCATAGTACTCTTATTTATTAACCAATGTTACTCAAATTTCAAATTTTGATGTACTAGCCGATCGTACTTATCGTACTTGTAGCTCTTACATAAGAATATTGCTAGATTTTACAAATTTTTATTTATTACCCACACTAATTTAACGATTTTCTCTTTTTTAATAATGGGCTCAATATTAGTGGCATACTAACTCCGTAGGCGCAATATCAACACAGCCAGTGTTGCTAGAAGGAGGGGAAATTCCCTATATGTAGGGGTTTTCTAATATTTAGCATCTTGTAGGGACGTAGGACCACAATGTAGGGCATTTTCACTCAACACAATTTGTAATAATTTTTACATTTTGGTGGCTCTAGAGGAGGAAATTAGAAGCCGGCAAGGCTTGATCTTTAACAATGTGTGGTAAACTTTATTCCTGTAGAGAATTTTGTCAACATTTTATTTCTATAGAACATTTTGTCAAAATTGTACTTCTATAGAAACTTTTTTCAAAATATTATTTCTATTTTCAGGATTGGTCCAAACAAAATATTGTTTGTATTGTTCAAACATTTTATATTTCACCTTAGGCATACACTGGTAGAAAAAAATTTAATGAAATTTTCTTTGTGTGGATATATTTTTAAGGCGCCAATTGGTTTCTTCTATTATTTTACTTGCAGCATACTTTCTTGGTCTCTCTTTCTAAACACATATATGTTTATAGGCTATTTCCAAATTAATATATGTTTGCATCTAAGCATATTATATTTACAAACATTTTATGTCTCAAACATAATATATTCTAACATATTAACCTATATGTCCCAAACATGTTATGCTAGTTTATGAACATTATATGCTTGTACTTAAAAATATGTGTTAAAAAATTTGAGTTCCAATCATATATTTTTAACACCCAAACATATGAAAAACAGTCTTTTTCGTCCGTGTAGACATCACAATTATTATTCGATCGTCGTGAATTTGGAAATCTATATATTCCTAATATACACCAGTCTCCCCATTTAACCTCTTGAGGGAATGTGCATCTAAATTACACGAAACTACACTCAAAAAAAAAAATGAACTCTCTATTTCATTAAAGCCTATTTAACTTTATTGTAGTTCATGGAACTATTATAAAGTTTCCTTTATTATAATAACTTTTTGCGTACGTTAGTTAAATTAACTAAAAGACGCGAAAAAATTATACACAAATTAAGCATAAAAATTTCCTAAATTCGTATTTCTCACAACATAACGGTTGGCTGATAAGTCCCCGGTCTAACAAAGAAAAACACATTTTTTTGTCAAAATTCGTTTTTAATATTCAACATAGTTCCCTTCAAGTGCGATACAGCGATTATAACAAACTTCCAATTTGTTGATACCATTTTGATAGTACTCCTTCGGTTTTGCCTCAAAATAGGCCTCAGTTTCGGCGATCACCTCTTCATTGCAGCCAAATTTTTTCCCTGCGAGCATCCTTTTGATGTCGGAGAACAAGAAAAAGTCGCTGGGGGCCAGATCTGGAGAATACGGTGGGTGGGGAAGCAATTCGAAGCCCAATTCATGAATTTTTGCCATCGTTTTCAATGACTTGTGGCACGGTGCGTTGTCTTGGTGGAACAACACTTTTTTCTTCTTCATATGGGCCGTTTTGCCGCGATTTCGACCTTCAAACGCTCCAATAACGCCATATAGTGACTATTATATGTCGTTGATGGTTTTTCCCTTCTCAAGATAATCGATAAAAATTATTCCATGCGCATCCCAAGAAACAGAGGCCATTACTTTTCCAGCGGACTTTTGAGTCTTTCCACGCTTCGGAGACGGTTCACCGGTCGCTGTCCACTCAGACGACTGTCGATTGGACTCAGGAGTGTAGTGATGGAGGCACGTTTCATCCATTGTCACATATCGACGGAAAAACTTGGGTGTATTACGAGTTAACAGCTGCAAACACCGCTCAGAGTCATCAACACGTTGTTGTTTTTGGTCAAATGTGAGTTCGCGCGGCACCCAGTTTGCACAGAGCTTCCGCATATCCAAATATTGATTAATGATATGCCCAACACGTTCCTTTGATATCTTTAAGGCCTCTGCTATCTCGATCAACTTCATTTTACGGTCATTCAAAATCATTTTGTGGATTTTTTTGATGTTTTCGTCGGTAACCACCTCTTCAGAGATGGTCTGTATCAAACTCTTTTAGGTTTGCGACTGTCGCAAAGTTGTAAACGTCACATACGCGTCGTAAATGTAGAAAAAGTAACAAAAGTCGCAAACTGAAAATACTTTAGTCGCGTCAGCTAGGCCGCGAATTCGATAATATCCAAGACGATGGTATGTGCGAAGAAGTTTCAATTCTTAGGAATGTTCACAATTTTCGGTTTTAGTCCCCACATTTTCCCTATTGCCTTTTGCACGAGTTCGGGGTAACCGTGGATTTTCTCGTCCTTTCTTAACTTTAAGTTCAGTCTCCTGTCCAATATAACCCCAAGGTATTTTGCACACTCACCAACGGGAATTTCGATACCACCTAAGAAAATAGGCTTGATCATGGGAAAACTTTCACAAATTTCGGCAGAAACTCACAGCGAATGCTGTCAAACTAAATTAAAAAATGTTCAGGATTTCTTCTATTCAAAATTTGGTTTTCTACAGCAGGTTTACGACTTTTGCGACATACGTATTATACCGTCGCAAATGTATGTCGCAAAAGTCACAGTTTGTGACAGGCCAACCCTGCACCTCTTTCGGGCGTCCACTGCGTTCACCGTCCTCCGTGCTCATTTCACCACGCTTGAATTTTGCATACCAATCAATTATTGTTGATTTCCCTGGGGCAGAGTCCGGAAACTCATTATCAAGCCAAGTTTTTGCTTCCACCGTATTTTTTCCCTTCAGAAAACAGTATTTTATCAAAACACGAAATTCCTTTTTTTCCATTTTTTTTCACAATAACAAAAGTTGCTTCACAAAAGACGCTCTATCTCACAAACTAATTGACTTACAGACGTCAAATTTTGACACGAATCATTTTAAGGTTGGTACTATATAAAAATAATATGCATTTAATACTAGCGACGCCATCTATGTATCAAACCGGGGACTTATCAGCCAACCTTAGTTCATTATTTCTTTAAACTTGTAAATTTTACTAGAAATGTGTTCATCATGAACTTCGTATGTCACTAAAGACATTCTTGCAATTTTGAACTCCAATTTTATCCTTCAAACTGCAAAATTTTCTTTAAATTTAAATTTTCTTAAATTTGTCGAAAAATGTTTACTTATTTTTGTGATATCGGCGTGATGCCAGCGTTTGTAATACTGTTTGGTTAAAATTTTTTAAAAATATTAAAAATTTTCTAAAATTAAATGAAAGTTTTCCTTCCTGGTGGGTTCATTGTTTTTTCAGTGTAGAAGTGAAATTTCCCGAGTTTCTCCTCGTACTCATTCGAGTAATGGGGGGTACACATTTATAGAATTTAGATTTCAAATCATATGAAAGGTGTTATTCTACGACATTTTCGAGCACACTATGATGCGATATTTAAGATTCCTCTAATACTCAGGCTCTTATAAATTCAGAATCTGATGTAGCCTCCATAAGAAGAAATTTTAAATATAACTTCGGGAAGATTACGATTTGAACCCATCTGCTAGGGAGAATATCTGTCATCAAATCCACCTGGAATTCTATATAGGTTCAATTAACCAGCTACGATGATGAGTTTTCAAAAGGAAACTATTATATCGGCCGGACCGAACTTAATGACGTGTATACTTGTTACTTGTACAAACAGCATGTGGAAAAAAAATAATTCTGAGAGCCCACCTCAATTATTGAAAAAGCTTTATAAGTTTGTTCTGAAAGCTTGATTCTTGAATGGTAACCAAACTTCCTTATGGAAATAAACGCTATTTGGCCTTTAATATCTGTGAGAAAAAAAAATACAAAAAGGAATCTGAACTACACTGAAAAAAAGCATGCCTGGTTTCAAAGATTTTGTCTTTACTCAAATGATGTTGGCATTGATTCCGAGCCATTCGTTTACGTTATTGCAACCAATTCATGCATTATAGATGCATGAAAGTTAGTGCTGTTTTCCTTCACGCCAACAATGCTATACTCAAGATTATATATCACTTCACAGCAATATTTCTATTAAAATGAGCAATTATATAAGCGCTATGTAGAAGGTGCTCTAAATCGGGACATCGCCAACAAAAATCAGCGCTGATTCGGTTGTTTTGTAAGCAGTTGGTACTGCCTCTCTCCCTTACAAACCTGCTGCAACAGTGCTCCATTTTTGCTGGGTACTTTAAAACAACATTGAGAATTAAATCGAATCTACTTTGGGAGTTAGAGTTTGGTGCCGTTTTCGAATATCCTCTGTAGAGAAGAACATCGGTAGTCAAAGGTTTAAAGATGGATTTATAGAAGGTAACATTGGATGAAACTAGACTAGGTGGCCGATAAGTATTGCAACCAACTTCAGGTTGCTATGATTTCTAAACCGCTCCTCTGATAGCTGACTGATTTCTTCCAGTGGTAGTTCGTTTTATTGCTTACGATTTCAAGCTGTTGTTTTATATTTGGCTGAAGAACCACAAGTGGATTTTTCTAGATTATTCCAGCATTTAAATGTGAATAAATATTTTGTTTGTCGCATTGAGCTGAACATAGAATCGGGCAGCACTCAGTGATAAGAGAGAAGTACACCACTGTGGTATTACAATGGACTGAATAGTCTGTCTATGTGAGCATGAAATATCGGGCTGCCACTATACCTAACCTAACCAAATGTCGAGTAATCGACAATTTGTTGTAAAAACAAATTGAAATCTACTATTTGTATTCTTAATTGTCTAATCGACATTTATGTTAGGCAAAATCGACTAATCGAACTTTAAATATAGCTCCTTTTATGCTAAAAATTCTCCAAAAAGTAAAAATTTTCCAAAAAGTAATAACACAGATGTCGCAAAGTCGACTTCTTGATCAAAAATCTACTTTGTTTTTTAAAATATCGAAAAATCTACTTTTCGAAATTTTGATACTTATTACAATCCCTCACGGACGTACACAAAGTGGGACCCGGGTTGTCTAATCGTCCTTTAAATGTTTTCGAAAAACATCTTGGCCAATCAGAGTTAAGGGAAAATTTTCGCCCGGGCCTTTGGAACGGACACTGTAAACAAAGCATGTCCGGTTCTAACGATTTTGTTTGTAAACCAATGATTTTGGTATTGATTCTAATTGATTGACTAAGAAACAAATTTGTTTCAAAAACTCCTTTGAAAATGTATTACTGACAGGGGTTTACTCCCTCCAAGCTTCACCAAGTGGTTTCACCATAATGTGAAGCTTAAGAAGGAGGTCCTTGTCAGCGAGCCTAATCGGCGAGCACCGATAAGCGAGAAATTCACTGCTTGTGGTATCACAATAGTTTCAGTGAGTCTAAAATATTGGGATGCCACGATACCTAACCTAAGGACATAAGCGTAGGAAGGCCTCTGGGGAGGGGACTTAAACCCCCCAGAAAAATTTTAGCCCCCCCCCCAGAATTTGAAACTCTATTTATGATTTTCCATTTTTCAATAAATGTCAATAGTTTTTTTAATTGTTATAAAAATTAAACAAGTATATACAATCGCACAAATTTCCGCTAAAGACTTTCATGAACAATCGAATTACTTGGGTTGTGGTAGCAGTTGCCGATGGCAATGTTTGAAGTCAGATATTTATGAAATAAAGCTGTGGTTGAACTTATGATTGATTTAGTTTAGTCAATTTAATTAAAAAAATAGTAATTGATATTAAAACTATTCTTTCATAAATTAATATCTTAATAATGCTGCGAAAAAGCGTTGCCAAAAAAGTAGTGAAAATGTTCTTTTTGGGTCTAGAAGTGGTGCAAAATTGGCGGAGAAGCAATGAATGTAATATGAGCTTGTCATAGGACAAATGTCCACCGTTTCAACAGTCGTTGCAATGAATTTGCATCACTTCTTAAGGTGAGATCCGAATTCAGTGTTTTGAATGTGAATTAAAAAATTGTTTCCCAAATAAATAACTTTTATATTGTTTTTATGATTTTTAATGCATTCTGACGCTTGTTTGAAACGTTTTTCCTGGAATAATTTCCAAAATTATCGATTTTTCTATAATGGATTTAGCAGTTTTGTGGCAAAATTTGAATAATTTGTACCAATTTATTTATTCTTACTCTTTTTTTAAACTATTTGAAAAAAAAGAAAACAAAAAATTACACATTAAAATATGAAAAAAAAATTAAGTAAAAAAACTTCCTGTGTAGTTAAAATAATTGAGGACATTTTTGGAAGTACTTTTAAAGTTGTTCGTTTAGAACAACTCACAATTTTTTTGCTGGGAAAAGTGTGGAACTACTTTTAGTTGCTTTATTATAAATTGTTTGTCGAGTTATTTTGATGTCTAATTTTTTATTCAATTTTATGAAATAAAACATTAATTGAACCTATAAGTTCAGTCTATAAATTTTAGCTAGGGGGGCTATAGCCCCCCCTAGGAAAATTGTCTAGCTACGCTAATGCCTAAGGACAAGAAATCTTTGTACTCAAAGAAGAGGTTTCTTTTCAGAAGAACAAACAAACTTTTCTGTTGGCCTTACAAAAATTTCCCTTAAAGCAAATGAAAAAGGTTAGAGAAAATCGTAACATCGCATGTCATAAATTTGGGTTTGTTGCTTTAGGAATTTCGTTTGTCTAAAATTTCGTTGCGGAAGAATGTATTTAAATATACCCTATAAATATACCCTATAGGAGTACAATTAGTAGAATAGTCAAGTGTGCTACATTTTATTGAAAACGGTTCAGATTTAGATATAGCTCCCATATATATCTTTCGCCCGATTTTCCGTCATATGACCACAGAATTCAAAGTGGTGCAGGGTATAATATAGTCGGCCCCGCCCGACTTTAGACTTTCCTTACTTGTTATACCCTGCGCCACACTGTGGAACAGGGTATTATAAGTTAGTGCATATGTTTGTAACACCCAGAAGGAGACGAGATAGACACATGGTGTCTTTGGCAATAATGCTCAGGGTGGGTCCCTGAGTCGATATAACCATGTCCGTCTGTCCGTCCGTCCGTCCGTCTGTCTGTGAACACATTTTTGTGATCAAAGTCTAGGTCGCAATTTAAGTCCAATCGCCTTCAAATTTGGCACATATTCCTAATTTGGGTCAGAATAGAACCCTATTGACTTTGGAAGAAATCGGTTCAGATTTAGATATAGCTCCCATATATATCTTTCGCCCGATATGGACTTATATGGCCCCAGAAGCCAGATTTTTGGCCGAATTTGGTTGAAATTTTGCACTAGGAGTACAATTAGTAGTATAGTCAAGTGTGCAAAATTTGATTCAAATCGGTTCGGATTTAGATATAGCTCCCATATATATCTTTCGCCCGATATGCACTTATATGGACCCAGAAGCCAGAGTTTTATCCCGATTAGCTTGAAATTTTGCACAAGGAGTACAATTGGTAGTATAGTCATGTGTGCCAAATTTGATTGAAATCGGTTCAGATTTAGATATAGCTTCCATATATATTTTTCGCCCGATATGGACTTATATGGCCCCAGAAGCCAGAGTTTTGGCCCAATTTGGTTGAAATTTTGCACTAGGAGAACAATCAGTAATATAGTCATGTGTGCCAAATTTGATTGAAATCGGTTCAGATTTAGATATAGCTCCCATATATATGTTTTTCGATTTCCACAAAAATGGTCAAAATACCAACATTTTCCTTGTAAAATCGCCACTGCTTAGTCGAAAAGTGGTAAAAATTACTCTAATTTTCCTACATATATATCGAGCGATAAATCATAAATAAACTTTTGCGAAGTTTCCTTAAAATTGCTTCAGATTTATATGTTTCCCATATTTTTTACTAAAATTGTGTTCCACCCTAGTGCATTAGCCAACTTAAATTTTGAGTCTATAGATTTTGTAGAAGTCTATCAAATTCTGTCCAGATCGAGTGATATTTAAATGCATGTGTTTGGGACAAACCTTTATATATAGCCCTCAACACATTTGACGGATGTGATTTGGTATCGAAAATTTATAGTCGGCCCCGCCCGACTTTAGACTTTCCTTACTTGTTTTTTACTAACATTGTGTTTCACCCTAGTGCATTAGGCGACTTAAATTTTGAGTCTATAGATTTTGTAGAAGTCTATCAAATTCTGTTCAGATCGAGTGATATTTAAATGTATGTATTTGGGGCAAACCTTTATATATAGCCGCCAACACTTTTGACGGATGTGAGGTATCGAAAATTTAGATCTACAAAGTGGTGCAGGGTATAATATAGTCGGCCCCGCCCGACTTTAGACTTTCCTTACTTGTTTTTCTTTGAGTATGTGCTCACGATAATAGTTTTTTCCAGTGTGTGCGAATTTTAAATTAAAATGATATTAGTACTGGCACGAGTCCAACATAATCGAGTCAAAGACATGTGCCCAGTTATATGTTTTTGTCTCGTGGTCGATCCCCAATGGGTTATAACCATATGGACCATAATTTTACCACATAATTTTACCAAGGACATTAGTGTAACAAATGTAAATTTTAGTTTTATGGTTACACCATCCGCTTTACCACAAAAGGAAGTTAAATCAAGTCAGCAATTCTGTTATGTTGTTCAATGTTCAATCTGGTCACATTACGATAAAGATTACAATCCAAAATGGTGCTAATTAAAGCAAATTCTTTGAAGCAAACAAACTTGTGGACATACAACATAGGTTCCACTAATTCACATGGTCACCAAGAGATTGTTTCTTGATCTTATTCGACATCCTCATTAGGAATGAACCAGGCCTAGTGCTAGAGTTTTGGTGTCTTTACCAATGTACTACTAACGGCTGACTAAATATCCAAAATTATCCAAACTCATTAACATTGACATGACTTGAGAGTAGATGGTTGGTTTCTATTAAGGTGAATATGAGTAGAGTGGTATGCCAGCAAAACTCTCTTATATGTACAGATGTCCTATTGTGGATCTGTTATAAAAGTATGGCCAAAACCGATCCGAATTACAGTATAGCATAAAACTTCTTAGCGTTATTTACTCTCCGTTTGAGATCTGAAAAAATATGCAAATTTTGGTAAAGTCCATAGGCATAAGGATTATTTTTATTTCCATCTGTTTAAGATCCCTTTTTATGTATCCTGTAGATCCTTGCCAGTTTAATTGCTGCAATTATTGCAGCACCTGGTGGTTTGTATGCTGGTCATGGGGGAATTTCTTATGCTGCTCCGGCCATAGCTGCAGCCCCGGCTATTAGTTATGCGGCTGCTGCTCCTGCTGTTAGCTATGCAGCTCCGGCTGTTGCAGCAGCTCCAGCGATATCTTATGCCGCTCCAGCAATAGCTGCTGCCCCAGCTATATCATACGCTGCACCTGCTATTGCAGCAGCTCCGGCTATATCATATGCCGCTCCAGCAATAGCTGCTGCTCCAGCCATAGCAGCCGCTCCAGCAATAGCTGCTGCTCCTGCAGTTGTCAAAGCTGTTGCTCCAGTTGCATCCAGTTATGCCACATTTACCTCCGTAAGTTTTCTTTCGATATATTAAAAACCGTTATATACCAAACGGATACATCCCCAACTTGTGGATGGACAACCCAAACACCAACGAAAGGTATGATCGATCTTCATTTTCTAAAGCACGAAAAATACACGCAAAAAATAATTCTTTCCTCCCAAACGAAATTTTAGACAAACAAAGTTCGTTTCTCATTTGCTTTTCGCTGTAAGGAAGTGTATTTGCAAGAATAGTATATACTTTTTGGGTTTAACGTTTATTCTTTTCCAGGATGTAAAAACAATTTCATAAAGACAAACTCAAAAAAAACATTGTTTTCTTGCTAATTGCATTTTCCCTCACATCTTTCTCACATCCACGAGGTTTTTTAGTTCTTAACACCTTTTCCTGTAATACCAACAATGTAGAAGAAATTATACGATTTTATAAATTTTTAAAAAATTTTTTACCTTTCGCCTGGACGGAGAATCGAACCGCGGACCATGCACTTTGTCAGCCAACACACTAACCACTGAGCTATGTACCTGTTATGGTCATCAATAGATAAATATCCATATAAGTTATATTTATATAGCATAGCTTGCGGCGCCCACGAACCGAATAAACAAAGTTTATTTAACAAAAACAAACATTTAGTTTGGCACCGTGGAGCAGTGGTTGCTACGTGCGACTTGCATGCCAAGGGTCGTGGGTTCGATCCCTGCTTCGACCTAAGTTTTTTTACATATATTCCAGAAATGTTCGGAAGATTCCGAAAAAAATGTTCAACATTACATTGTAGTATATTAAATTTTGAACTGTAAAATGTGTCTTATTAAAGACCTAAAGTCAGAAAAGAACAGTGTTTGATATAAACGAAATGGACTGTGTTGTTGTTTCAAAAATAACTTTTTTTATTGAAAAAATAAAAATTTTGTAATTTTCGAAGCAATTTTCGAAGCAATTCAAAAAACTCTAACAAAAGAAAAACGATTGCGGTACACGTTTTCCAAACGTTTTTTTTTTCTTTGCGTGTAGACTCTAGTTCAGTCAGTATGCCAGAAAGATAGAAACATGATTTAGAAGAACATTGTAGCTATTCTACACAATTAATCTTAGGGATTGCAATCGAAATCAAAAAGAGAACTTTTTCAAGATTTGTCAAAGTCGACTTGGCATGTTTTAGACTTTTTCAATATTTGTAAAATTTGTAAAAATCGACTTTGTTAAATTTTTGGGAAAGTGGACATCGAGTTTTCGCCTTTCTTATCATTTGGAATTGTTGTTTTTCGACCATTCGCGTTTTTTAAAAATAGGAAAAGTCAACTTTTCATGTTTTTGATTTTTTCAAAAATTTTCTTTAAAAATCGAAAATTGGTCTCTTCTAAATTTTAAAAAACTAGAAATTTTAAAAAACTTTAAAAAGTCAACTTTTTCAAATTTCCCTTTTTAAAATTTGGAAAAGTTGACTTTTTAATTTTTCGTTTTTTCTAATTTTGGAAAAGGGTTCCTTTTTAAGGTTTCCTTTTTCTAAATTTTGAAAAAGGCGTTTTTCGATCTTTCGAGTTTTGTTTTTTAATTGGAAATGTCGACTTCTCGAAGATTTTGATTTTTCAAAATATGTAAATGTCAACTATTAGAGTTATCGATTTTTTGAAAATTTTTAAAAGTCGACTTTGTAAAAGTGTACTTTTTGGCTTTTCGATTTTGTTTAAACATTTTCAAGTTTTAGAAAAGTCGAATTTTTGAGTCTTTGGCGTTTTCAAATTTTATAATAGCCGACATTTTGACTTTATCAACATTTGGAAATGTCAATTTTTAAATTTTTCGAATTCTTCAAAATTTGAGCCAACTTTTATAGTTTTAGACTTTATTAAGATTTAAAAAGATCGACTTTTCTTGTTTTCAAAAAATGTCACTTTTTTAATTTTGCTGTTAAATTTTGGAAATTTATTTTTCGACATTTCGTCTTTTTAAAGTCCGGTTTACGAGTTTTCCTTTTTTGTTTTTCAAATGTTGGAAAAGTTGACTTTTCGATATTAAATGTTGGAGAATGTGATTTGTTTTGGTATACAAAACGCCGATTTCGACTTTGACAAAAAGTCGATTAGTCGAAATTTCGATTTCCGACTTTTGTATTCCTAATGTGATTGCGACCATCGCTCATGTCACCGTAGGAAAGTGTCCTCCCACATCAGATCACGGTAAATTTGGCTCAATTAGGACGAGCAAGTCTAGCCGTCTCAACTTCAACTTATTCGGAATTGATAGGGCCACATTATCTCCATTGTATAAACCCGCCATATCGGCGTGTCATATTATGTTTGAAACCACAAAAAATTTAACTACTAGCAAATAATAATTGCAAAATTTTATTTCTATAGAAATTTTGTCAACATTTTATTTCAATAGAAAACTTTGTCAAAATTTTATTTCTATATAAATGTTTGTCAAAATTTTATTTCTATTGAAAATTTTGTCAAAATTTTATTTTTATAGACAATTTTGTCAAAATTTTATTTCTATAGAAAATTTTGTCAAAATTTTATTTCTATAGAAAATTTTGTCAAAATTTTATTTCTATAGAAAATTTTGTCAAAATTTTATTTCTATAGAAAATTTTGTCAAATTTTTATTTCTAAAGAAAATTTTGTAATAATTTTATTTCTATAGAAAATTTTGACAAAATTTTAGTTCTATAGAACATTTTTTAAAATTTTGTTTCTATAGAAAATTTTGTAAAAAGTTTTATTTCTATAGAAAATTTTGTCAAAATTTAATTTCTATAGAAAATTTTGTTAAAATTTTATTTCTAAAGAAAATTTTGTAAAAATTTTATTTCTATAGAAAATTTTGACAAAATTTTATTTCTATAGAAAATTTTGTCAAAATTTTATTTCTATAGAACATTTTGTCAAAATTTTATTTCTATAGAAAATTTTGTTAAAATTTTATTTCTATAGAAAATTTTGTCAAAATGTTATTTCTGTAGAAAATTTTGTTAAGGTTTTATTTCTATAGAAAACTTTCCTCTGTCGGTTAAGCTACACTTGTAGTTTAGTCAATGCATGGCTTTAAGCTGAGATCAAAAACAACAATAACGATTGAAGAGAAGCCAAATAATAACAAACAAAAAAAATTTTATTTCTATAGAAAATTTTGTCACAATTTTATTTCTATAGAAAATTTTGTCAAAATTTTATTTCTAAAGAACATTTTGTAAAAATTTTATTTCTAACGAAAATTTTGTAAAAATTTTATTTCTATAGAAAATTTTGACAAAATTTTAGTTCTATAGAACATTTTTTAAAATTTTGTTTCTATAGAAAATTTTGTAAAAAGTTTTATTTCTATAGAAAATTTTGTCAAAATTTTATTTCTATAGAAAATTTTGTTAAAATTTTATTTCTAAAGAAAATTTTGTACAAATTTTATTTCTATAGAAAATTTTGACAAAATTTTATTTCTAAAGAAAATTTTGTAAAAAGTTTTATTTCTATAGAAAATTTTGTAAAAATTTTATTTCTATAAAAAATTTTGACAAAATTTTAGTTTTATAGAACATTTTTTAAAATTTTGTTTCTATAGAAAATTTTGTAAAAAGTTGTATTTCTATAGAAAATTTTGTCAAAATTTTATTTCTATAGAAAATTTTGTCAAAATTTTATTTCTAAAGAACATTTTGTAAAAATTTTATTTCTAAAGAAAATTTTGTAAAAATTGTATTTCTATAGAAAATTTTGACAAAATTTTAGTTCTATAGAACATTTTTTAAAATTTTGTTTCTATAGAAAATTTTGTAAAAAGTTTTATTTCTATAGAAAATTTTGTTAAAATTTTATTTCTAAAGAAAATTTTGTACAAATTTTATTTCTATAGAAAATTTTGACAAAATTTTATTTCTAAAGAAAATTTTGTAAAAAGTTTTATTTCTATAGAAAATTTTGTAAAAATTTTATTTCTATAGAAAATTTTGACAAAATTTTGGTTTTATAGAACATTTTTTAAAATTTTGTTTCTGTAGAAAATTTTGTAAAAAGTTGTATTTCTATAGAAAATTTTGTCAAAATTTTATTTCTATAGAAAATTTTGTCAAAATTTTATTTCTATAGAAAATTTTGTTAAAATTTTATTTCTATAGAAAATTTTGTCAAAATGTTATTTCTGTAGAAAATTTTGTTAAGGTTTTATTTCTATAGAAAATTTTGTAAAAATTTTATTTCTATAGAAAATTTTGACAAAATTTTAGTTCTATAGAAAATTTTGTTAAAATTTTATTTCTATAGAAAATTTTGTCAAAATTTTAGTTCTATAGAACATTTTGTAAAAATTTTATTTCTGTAGAAAATTTTGTAAAAAATTTTATTTATATAGAAAATTTTGTAAAAAATTTTATTTATATATAAAATTTTGTCAAAATTTTATTTATATAGAAAATTTTGTCAAAATTTTATTTCCATAGAAAATTTTGTTAAAGTTTTATTTTTATATTTTTTATTTCTATTTTGACAAAAATTTTTATTGAAATAAAATTTTGACAAAGTTTACTATTAAAATAAAATTTTGACAAAGTTTACTATTAAAATAAAATTTTGACAAAACTTTCTATAGAAATAAAATTTTGCAATATTGCAAATACTGAAATGAACTTCTAAAATAAAATAATAAATCATATCTTTCGAAAAAAAAAAAACATTTTTTTAATGACCACAAAAACTTCAAAATAAGATTTTTTAAAATTTGGTAAATTTTTATTCATATTTTGGCAGATTATTTTTGGCACGAGTGGAAACCGTGGCACCAACCCAGAAATTTCCGAAATTTCTGCATTCACCATCGAGCGAGAATTTTGTTTATTTATGCATTTGTTGCTTTTTTATATATATATATATATATATATATATATATATATATATATATATATATATATATATATATATATATATATATATATATATATATATATATATATATATATATATATATATATATATATATATATATATATATATATATATATATATATATATATATATATATATATAATTATTTTTTTTTGTTTTTTTTTTTTTTCATTTAGGTTGTAAACCGCCCAGCCACTATAAAGACGGTAGCCATTGCTGCTCCTGCACCAGCTGTTAAAATTGCCGCAGCAGCACCTGTGGCCGTTGCTGCTCCCGCGCCCGTAGCTGTTGCTGCTGCTCCTGCCATTTCATATGCTGCGCCTGCTGTTTCTTATGCTGCTCCAGCTGTTTCAGTTGCTGCTGCGCCTGCTGTTTCTTATGCTGCCCCTGCAGTTGCCGCGGCCCCGGCTATATCCTATGCTGCTGCAGCGCCAGCGCTTTCTCTGGGTTTGGGTTATGGTCATGGCTATGGCTATGGAACTTATCACCATTAAATTGAAGAACCACCATCGATCATAAAATTGATGTAAAATCGTTTATTTTTTTTTTTGTATACCCATGTAATAGATATTTAAATTACCTGAAAATAATTTAGAGGATATGTGGAGATGAAAGTGTAGAAATACAAACAAAACGACAGATATGAACAGAATTCTGGAGAATCATCATGAAGCTGTACTTTTTGGTCTACTAACCTTGGCAGAAAGAATCAAATATATTATACTTGTTGAGAGACTATAAGAAATCTTATTTATATGTAGAAAGCTCTAATTTTATATTTCATTTATTAACATTTAATAGATTAGAAATGGCAAAAAAGAAAGTTCAAAGCATGAAGAAAAATGCAATGTGGATTTGTTTTATTTATTTTTTCTTTTTGCTAATTACGCGAAAAAAGGCTATAGTCCATATAATTACCCAGCAAAAAAAATTTGGAAGTTCTTCCAAAGGCACAACTTTAAAAGCACTTCCAGAAGATGCACTCCCAATGATGTTCTTTATTTTAACTACCCAGGAAGTTCTTTCAATTCAATTTTTTATAACTTGGTTTTTTCATACTTTTAATGGTTCATTTTAAAATTTTTTGTTTCAAATAGGTTAAAAACAAAGTAAGAATTCATAAAATGGTAGAAATCATTTAAATTTTGTCGAAAAAAATCTTAAATGAAAATATTTGTAGTCAAACGTTTCCGACAAGCGTTAAATCCATTAAAATTATAAAAAATTATAAAAATTATTTATTTGACAAAATATAAGAAAATTTGTTTATTTAGATCCAAAACATTGAATTCGGATCACAACTTAAGAAGTGATGCAAATTCAGCGCAACGGCTGATGAAAGGGAGGACTTCCGTCCTATGACAAGCCCATGTTAAATTCATTGCTTCTGCGTCAATTTTGCACCACTTCCGGATCAAAAAAAAACATTTTCATTACTTTTTTGGAGACGCTTTTTTTTGCTGGGTACATCTTGTAAAGGGTATTTTGATACCCTTCACCACTACTGTGGTACAGGGTATAATAAGTTTGTGCATTTGTATGTAACGCCAAGAAGGAGTAATCATAGACCAACCTTTTAGTATACGGATCGGCTTAGAATTAAATTCTGAGTCGATTTAGCGATGTCCGTCTGTCTGTCTGTCTGTCCGTCTGTCTGTCTGTTGATGTATTTTTGTGTGCAAAGTACAGCTCGCAGTTTTAGTCCGATTGTCCTAAAATTTGGTATAGGGTCCTGTTTCGGCTCAAAAACGATCCCTATTGATTTTGGAAAAAATCGTTTCAGATTTAGATATAGCTGCCATATATATTTTTCACCGATCTGGTCATAATTGGCGTGTATATCAACCGATCTTCCTCAAATTCCGTACATCCGAATATTTTATGAGTCTCGAAAAACTTGCAAAATATCAGCAAAATCGGTTCAGATTTAGATATAGCTCCCATATATAGCTTTCGCCCGATTTACACTCATTTGCCCACAGAGGCCAATTTTTTGCTCCGATTTAGTTGAAATTTTGCATAGGGAGTAGAATTAGCGTTGTAACTATGCGTGCCAAATTTGCTTGAAATCGGTTCAGATTTGGATATATTTCCCATATAAAGCTTTCGCCCGATTTACACTCATATGAACACAGAGGCCAATTTTTAACTCCGATTTAGTTGAAATTTTGCACTGAGAGTAGAATTAGCATTGTAGCTATGCGTGCCAAATTTGGTTGAAATCGGTTCAGATTTAGATATAGCTCCCATATATATATATGTTTTTCTGATTTCGACAAAAATGGTCAAAATACCAACATTTTCCTTGTAAAATCGCCACTGCTTAGTCGAAAAGTTGTAAAAATGACTCTAATTTTCCTAAACTTCTAATACATATATATCGAGCGATAAATCATAAATAAACTTTTTCGAAGTTTCCTTAAAATTGCTTCAGATTTAAACGTTTCCCATATTTTTTTACTAACATTGTGTTGCACCCTAGTGCATTAGCCGACTTAAATTTTGAGTCTATAGATTTTGTAGAAGTCTATCAAATTCTTCCAGATCGAGTGATATTTAAAGGTATGTATTTGGGACAAACCTTTATATATAGCCCCCAACACATTTGACGGATGTGATATGGTATCGAAAATTTAGATCTACAAAGTGGTGCAGGGTATAATATAGTCGGCCCCGCCCGACTTTAGACTTTCCTTACTGTTTTTTTTTTTTTTTTGATCCAATTAACTTTTTAATTGAAGTGTCCTCAATCACGAAAATGATCAATTAGTATCAATCACAGTTTTAATAAGACATTAAAAGATATTTGATTAAAAAAATAATTGTGACGTTTTTTTCAAAATTATAACAAAAATGTTGAAAGTTTTTATTCCACTGTGGTGAACCATATTTTATTTTAATTTATTTTATTTTTTTTATTTATTAATTTTTTTTTTAATGTTACTTACAGTGTTGCAGCGAGTTTTTAGATTTGACGTGAATCACGCAAAATTGTCGTGAATCGTGCGAAAGCGTGAGTCTTTAAACGTTCGTCAATGAGCTTAAGCGAGTATGTCTTTTCATTTCGTGAATTTGCGTGAATTCTTACCTACATGTCGTTCGTGAGTACAAATATTTCTTCGTGAAAGTGCATGAGCATACAATTATATATTTACTATAATAATAACAACAAATTAAAACAAGTATATACGGCTGTAAATTCGGCCAGGCTGAATCTTATGTACCCCCCATGATAGATTGCGTAGAAACTTCTACTAAAGACTGTCATGAACAATCGAATTACTTGGGTTGTGGTAATACTTGCCGATAGAAAGGTTAGTCCATACGTGGTATATATTAGACCAAAACAAGTATATACGGCCGTAAGATTCGGTCAGGCCGAATCTTATGTGCTCTCCACCGTGGATTGCATAGAAACTTGTACTAAAGACTGTCATCCACAATCGAATTACTTGGGTTGCGGTAACACTTGTCGATGGTAAGGCATCTTAAAACTTCTTAACACCGTCTTCTCAATTGTAAGTTAGTCCATACGGGGTATATATTAAACAACAAAGGCCGATTAAATACGTATATAATTCAGTTTGACAAAATTTTCTATAAAAATTAAATTTTCACAAAATTTCTATATAAATAAAATTTTGACAAAATATTCTATAGAAATAAAATTTTGACAAAATTTTCTATAGAAACAAAATTTTGACAAAATATTCTTTAAAAATAAAATCTTGACAAAATTTTGTATAGTAAAAAAAATTTGGCAAAATTTTCCATAGTAATAAAATTTTGACAACATTTTCTATAGTAATAAAATTTTGACAAAATTTTCTATAGTAATAAAATTTTTTTATCGAAAAATTATGTTCAGTGGCGAGCTCATTTTTGGCTCGTAAATAAAAGTAAAAAAGTAAAAGTAATTAACGCAAATATAGAGAATTGTCGATTTTGGAGTGAAGATCAACCAGAAGCATTCTCAATAGAAAATTTTGCTCTTGAAACAGGTTTGGATTGCTCATATTCCTTCTCTGGATGTGGTTTTGTATTTGGTATGATGATTTTTTTATATTTTTATACCCTTCACCACTACTGTGGTACAGGACAGGACAAATCGGACAAAAGGGAAACCTCTCCCCTCCTTCGCTCCACCCCGACTAGATATCAGAAAATCACGTACCCTACACTGAAAAAAAAGCACGCCCGGTTCCAAAGATTTTGTCTTTACTTTAAAAAATTTGGAATTGATTCCGAGCCAAAGAAGCGGAGAATACAAGTAAGGATACTTTTAAGACACAATTCTCTTTTAAATTTAGGTTTTGTGTACTTGCTTCTAGGAAGCAAATTTAAATTTTTCGCTTTCTCAGCTTATTTTCTTCATATGCTATCAAAGTCTTTTAAAAACGAGTTAGGGACAACTTTATTTTCCAAATTAAGACTCGACATCCAGTAGAAACTATGCTATGTTTCAAGTAAAATACATCTTTAAAATAAAGTTTAGAAAAACATGTCCTAAATTTGAACAATTTTTTGCTTTATAGTCAAGACGCAAAAAGGCAACAAATTTAAAGACAAATTCATTAAATTTAAAGAATTTTTCTGAATTATTAAAGTCTAGTTGACCTTAGCCCAAACATTTTTTCTTTCATGTTATGATACCCATTTTTAAGTCAAATCACTTAATTATAAGGACATTACGACTTCATTGACTTTTTCATTTATCGACTTTTGGACAAGGAAAAAAACTTTATATTAGAGAAATGCGTCTTCTATGCTAAGCAAAATTTGCATTCCTATTTTAAAGACATGAAATCTTTGACCTCACGACAATATTTTTTTCAGTATATATTCATTTCACAAACTACCCAACGGTTTCTATAAATACCAAGTAAATCGACGAGGTTTATTTCACCCTTCCCCTTCCCCAACCACACTCAAAACAAAGATTACTTGGATCCAAAGATTTTGACCTTCCTTTAAGAATTTTGGTATTGACTACGAGCCAAATATGCGGGTTCTTTAAAATAAGGACATTTTTTGCGACCTATCTGACTTTAAATCTAGGATCTATAAAATTAAAATTAGGATACAGATCTCATTTATCGAATTTTCATTCTATTTTTCCGGTATATAATTAAAGCTATTCAAGTACAAACAAATGACAGTTTAAAAATCTACATTATGACGAATACTTCTAAGAAATTTTTTTTTTCTTAATTGCAGAACAACTTTAAACCAAAGATGCTAAATTCTCAAAATAAATCTTAGCCTATATTTGAAGCGTTTTTATCTTAAATCTAAAGATCCAATATTTCAGTTAATTTAAGGACGATTTCTTTAAATTAAAAATGTGTTTCTTTACTTTAAGAAAAATTTGCCTTAGTTTAAAGACATGCAACTTTAACGAAGGGACACAAACTTTCAAAATGTGCGTCCTAAATTTAATGAAAAAATGTTTGAAGCAAAGATTATAAACTTTCTTTTACTTAAAATTTCATTATTTTAAAGAAATTTGCCCTTAATAGTGTGTAAATTGCGCATTTTGAAAATTGAGTTTGCGTAATCTTTAATATCACGTCAATACTTTTTTCAGTGCAGATATCGAAAATCATGTACCCTGTATTAATTTAATCACCTTCTCCCATGCTCTATGTAAAATTCAAGTAAATCGGCGAAGGTTATATTTTGCTCTATTTTTTAAAGGGACGTCACTTATCAACAAATACAGAAGTGGATAGCGCCCTTAACTTTCCCTGAAAATTCCAAGAAAATCTAGAAACTTTCCTTCAAGTTTCAAAGTAGAAGTGTGCGCGTGACTGAAATTTCACTCACACTCACGCACATTCACGAAGCAACATGTTTACTCACGCACGCTCACGCACGATACGTGTGGTATCCAAACCCACTCACGCACATTCACGAAATGAAAATCAGTACTCACGCACGCTCACGCACGAACTACTTTTAAAGACCCACGCTCACGCACGATTCTCGACAGATCACGTGATTCACGACAAATTCACGAGACTCACGACATTTTCTAAATGGAAATCAGCAAAGGTAACAAAATTCAAAAATAGAGAATTTAATCGAGAGCTAAATTAATTTCAGTTAACATATGAGTATGAATTAAATCTTTTTTTCGTGAGCGTGATTTAGCAGAAATTTTACTCACGCACATTCACGAACCGATTTTATTTCTCACGCACGACATATTTATTTTAGTCCCATTCACGCACATTCACGAGAATGACTTTGGATTTAGTTCACAACTCACTTGATTCACGATTGAATCACGCGTGTCACGAGAATTTCGTGTCACGCGCACACCTCTATTTCAAAGTGTTGGGCAATGATAAGGTTTCCTGCTCGTACAAATAACCCAAAATCAGATACTTCATATTAATTTCATAACCTGTAGTGGAATACAGCCTTTGTAAATTTCAAGTAAACTTGAGAATTTAATTTATTTCAGTTTAGAGGAGGTCCCCTCCCCGACCAAATATCGAAAAATGATGTAGCGCATGTTGTGTACGTCCCAGAAAATGTCAAGCAAATTATAAGCCCAAATTTTTAAACAAGTAAGGAAAGTCTAAAGTCGGGCGGGGCCGACTATATTTCGATACCATATCAATACCATATCCGTCCATTCGATACCATATCCGTCAAATGTGTTGGGGGCTATATATAAAGGTTTGTCCCAAATACATACATTTAAATATCACTCGATCTGGACAGAATTTGATAGACTTCTACAAAATCTATAGACTCAAAATTTAAGTCGGCTAATGCACTAGGGTGAAACACAATGTTAGTAAAAAAACAAGTAAGTAAAGTCTAAAGTCGGGCGGAGCCGACTATATTATACCCTTCACCACTATGTACACCCTCAAAAAAAAATCGCCTCTCTAACATATGTTCCAAACATATTTTGCAGGAAGCACATATATTATTGGATACTGCCGAAACATTAATATGTTTGTTTTATGTGAACATATTCTATTTTTGGAAGCATTTTGCGCCAAAAATATTATATGCTTGGAAGAATTTTCCCCAAAGAAGATTGTGCTCATTTCCTAACATAATTTTCACTTCCACGAAATTTTTTAGTTCTTGGCACCTTTTTCTGTAATACAAATAATGTTGAAGAAATTATTCAATTTTATAATTTTTTTAAATTTTACCTTTCGCCTGGACGGAGAATCGAACCGAGGACCATACAGTTTGTAAGCCAACACACTACCACTGAGCTACGTAGCTGTTATAGTCACCAGAAGACAATTATCGTTATAAGTTACATTTATATAGCATAGTTTGCAGCGCCCACGAGCCCATGCAAACATAACATTATTTAACAGAAACATACATGTGTTGGCAACGTGGAGCAGTGGTTAGCATGTCTGCCGTACATGCAACGGGTCGTGGGTTCAATCCCTGCTCCGACCAAACACCAATTGTTTTTTTTTTAATTTACACATTTATATTTATACTATATTAAATTTTTATAATGAAACTTCGAAATGTGGGTTATTAAAGATTTACAGTCAGAAACAGTGCTTGATATAAACGAAATGGACTGAGCTTTTGGATAAAATATTAATTTTTTATTGCAAAAATAACAATTTTGTAATAAAAAACTGGTTTTGGTATAAAAGTTTGATATTTTGGAAGGAATTCAAAAACTCTAACAAAGGAAGAACGTGGGGTCGAGTATAAACATACATAAATAATTTTATAATATACACAAATTAAATAATATTTAGACTTAAATTAAATAATATTTAGACTTAAGCGTATAAAATTTTTGGCCTTATCATAAAGCAGTTTCCGAAACAACATAGCGGTTTCACAGAAATTGCACTCCTTCGATTCTCTCGCTGTGTTAATTTGATATCTTTCGTCAACCCTCCCGGTTTTTATCTCTATTTCTTTCTCTATACTCTCTCTCTCTCCCTCTCTCTCTCTCTGTCGCTCTCTGAATAAAATATCACAACATATATATGTTTACTCGAAATTTGTAAATTTATATATGTTTACATTCACACATATAATTTTTATGAAACATGCATGCCCCAAACATAATATATTCTAACATATTAACATATGTGTTCAAAACATTTAGTGTTAGTTTGAGAACATTACATGTTTGCACTTAAATATATTGTGTTTAAAAATTGTGCCCGAAACACATTTTGTTTATATCGAAACATATGAAAAACATATTTTTCTAACAGTGTAGACAAACATTTGTGTTACCATCTCAACTACTTAAAATTTGCTGGGAGCTATATAAAAGTTTGCATTTCCAGATACAAATACTTTTAATGGAAACAATTTTTTGTACTTCTACAAAAACTCTAGAATTAAAATTTAAATCGGCTAACGCCCTGGGATGAAACACAATGTTAGTAAAAAATATGGGAAATATGAAGCGAGAGAAATTTTAATGCAATTGTACAAAAGAGATTTATGATTTTTCAGGCGATACATATGTATTCGAGATAAAGTGTAGGTTGTGATATATTATTTGGTCTAGTCGGGCGACTTGGAGCCTTATTTAAAACTCATCCATTCTGTGGAAATTTTGGCATTGCAGTGTGTAGGATATGGCTAGGATATGGGGAAATAATCACAGAATTTTGTATAAACTGTGGGAATTTTGGCCATATTTATATTCTCTGAGGAAACTATCCAGTCAATTGGAGG
This sequence comes from Haematobia irritans, assembly GCF_050003625.1. Taxonomy (NCBI): domain Eukaryota; kingdom Metazoa; phylum Arthropoda; class Insecta; order Diptera; family Muscidae; genus Haematobia; species Haematobia irritans. Next base: position 121,504,237 of record NC_134400.1, read on the forward strand.
AAAATCCCATTGAAAATGGGTCTAAAATATGAAACAGTCTATCATATTTCCCCAACTCTGGTGTACGTATATATGGGAGCTATATACAATCTAAACCAATTTTGACTAAATTAGAGTCATTTTTACAACTTTTCGACTAAGCTGTGGCGATTTTACTAGGAAAATGTTGGTATTTTGACAATTTTTGTCGAAATCAAAAAAAAAAATATATATGGGAGCTATATCTAAATCTGAACCGATTTCAAAAAAATTTGACACGCATAGCTACAATGCTAATTTTACTCCCTGTGAAAAATTTCAACTAAATCGGAGTTAAAAATTGGCCTCTGTGGTCATATGAGTGTAAATCGGGCGAAAGCTATATATGGGAGCTATATCTAAATCTGAACCGATTTCATTAAAAATTGGCCTCTGTGGTCATATGAGTGTAAATCGGGGGAAATCTACATATGGGAGCTATATCTACATCTGAACCGATTGCAACCAAATTTGGCACGCATAGCTACAATGCTAATTTTACTCCCTGTGCAAAATTTCAACTAAATCGGAGCAAAAAATTGGCCTCTGTGGTCATATGAGTGTAAATCGGGCGAAAGCTATATATGGGAGCTATATCTAAATCTGAACCGATTTCATTAAAAATTGGCCTCTGTGGTCATATGAGTGTAAATCGGGCGAAAGCTATGTATGGGAGTTATATCTAAATCTGAACCGATTTCAATAAAATTTGGCAAATCTGAACCGATTTCAATAAAATTTGGCACACTTGACTACACTACTAATTGTACTCCTAGTGCAAATTTTCAACCAAATTGGGGTAAAACTCTTGCTTCTGGGGCCATATAAGTCCATATCGGGCGAAATATATATATGGGAGCTATATCTAAATTTGAACCGATTTCTTCCAAAATCAATAGGGTTCTATTCTGAGCCAAAACACATACTTGTGCCAAATTTGAAGTCGATTGGACTAAAACTGCGACCTAGACTTTTATTACAAAAATGTGTTCACGGACAGACGGACATGGCTATATCGACTCAGGAGCCCACCCTGAGCATTTTTGCCAAAGACACCATGTGTCTATCTCGTCTCCTTCTGGGTGTTGCAAACATATGCACTAACTTATTGGCACAGGGTATAAAAAGCAAAGCAAGGGGAAGCCCCTCTTCTCGTCCAAATATATCAAAATCAGGTATCCCATATTAATTTCATAGCCTCCCCCCATGACCTCTGTAAATTTCACGTAAAGTGGAAAAGTTCAAATTTCACTGTTTGTACTTAAGGAGAAGCGGATGTCTACCTGTGCCCTTTTATTTTCCTCGACCAAATAATAAAAAATGAGGTACCATATATATTAATTTCATAACCTCAGCGAGGTTCTCCGTTAAATTTCAGTATGTCGGAGATTTTAGTTTTTTCACTGTACTTTATGACAATGGTGAAGCCCCCCTCCCCGACCGAATATCGAAAAATAAAGTAGTCGTTCTTTGTCTAGATAACCCTTCAACTTCCCTGAAAATTTCAGGCAAATTGGATAATTTTGTTCTAATTTTCAAAAAGTTGGACTAGGGGGATGCCCCTCTGCCGACCAAATAATAAAAAATCAGCTACACATATGTGCGATTGGACGAAAACTGCAACCTAGACTTTGATCACAAAAATGTTATCACAGGCGGACGGACTGATGGACATGGATAGATCGCCTCAAGAGGCGTCTTGACTATACGCCATGTGTCTATCTCGCCTACTTCTGGGTAATGCAAATATATGCACTAACAATATGCACTAAATCTACCCAGCCTGCAGTATCATTTTTAGTATGCTACAATTTCATAGAACGTACATTAGTGGAACGCTTAAAATTCTAGCCTTTTTCCCACGTGATTACAACATATCCACTTGGTGAACAATTCATGTAATTTGTAAATGACTTTTGGAAACGAAAAAAACAACAATTACAACTTCATGAATAAGTTCGCACTTGTCGTAATAATATGTCTTAATGAATTTGTCATTTATTAAGTAACATCGCCCCGTATAGGGATTGCAGTTGTGAATTGTAAGAGGACCTATGAACACGGTTGTCCAGTGTTACCGTTGGGAATTTTGAAAAAGTCGCATATTCAAAAAAGGTCGCACAAAACAGTCGTATAATAAAAAAAAGTCGCTTACATTTGTGGAGTTTTTTTTTACAAAAAACATAAACATAACAAGTAACTATATACGGCCGTAAGTTTGGTCAGGCCGAATCTTATGTACTCTCCACCATGGATTGCAAAGAAACTTGTACTAAAGACTGTCATCCACAATCGAAGTAATTGGATTTCGGTAACACTTGCTGATGGCAAGGTATCTTAAAACTTCTTAACACCGTCTTTTCAATTGTAAGTTAGTCCATACGGGGTATATATTAAACAAAAAAAGGCCGATTAAATACGTATATAATTCAGTTTGACAAAATTTTCTATAAAAATTAAATTTTGACAAAATTTCTATAGAAATAAATTTTTGAAAAAATTTTCTATAGAAATAAAATTTTGATAAAACATTCTATAGCAATAAAATTTTGACAAAATTGCTATAGAAATAAATTTTTGACAAAATGTTCTATAGAAACAAAATTTTGACAAAATTTTCCATAGAAACAAAATTTTGACAAATTTTTCTATAGAAATAAAATTTTGACAACATTTTCTACAGAAATAAAATCTTGACAAAATTTTGTATAGTAATAAAATTTTGACAAAATTTTCTATAGAAATAAAATTTTGACAAAATTTTCTATAGAAATAAAATTTTGAAAAAATTTTCTATGGAAATAAAATTTTGACAAAATTTTCTATAGAAATAAAATTTTGACAAAATTTTCTATAGAAATAAAATTTTGACAAAATTTTCTATAGAAATAAAATTTTGACAAAATTTTCTATAGAAATACAATTTTGACAAAATTTTCTATAGAAATACAATTTTGACAAAATTTTCTATAGAAATAAAATTTTGACAAAATTTTCTATAGAAATAAAATTTTGACAAAATTTTCTATAGAAATACAATTTTGACAAAATTTTCTATAGAAATAAAATTTTGGTACATTATTTTTGGGGATCGGCTATATATAACTATAGACCGATACGGACCAATTTTGGCATGGTTGTTAGCGGCCATGTACTAGCCCAATGTACCAAATTTGCTCCTCCAAGAGCTCCGGAGGTCAAATCTGGGGATCGGTTTAAAAGGGGGTTATATATAATTAAGACCGGTATGGACCAATTTTTGCATGGTTGTTAGAGACTAGAGGTCTGCATCGAATAACTTTTCACTACATGTATGCAATTCGCTGTCGAATATAGTACATACACTGTCTTTCTCTCAGAGCGCAAGTAGTGAAGTGAAGAGAACACTTGCTTGTCAAATACCACCAAGTACTTATCCGAAACAATATGTGTTCCGAAAAAAAGGAACAATAAAAATGTAAGTACTTGAGAAAAAGTACAACATGGATTCTCTTTACTTCACGTGGTACCACAAGTATTTCTCAGTTATGTGCGAAGCAAAACTTTCCATTATTATTAATCATAGATATGTATGTATATCACATATTTCATATATTTATGTATGTCACACACTTACCTTAACGTTTGCCGTTCTTTATAATAAACCAAAACATATATTATGGAGATTAACTGTTTTTTTGTATTTCTGAAACTGCACTTGGTACATGGAGTACTCTATGAAGTTTTGTTCTCGCAACATACTCGACGTGATCACTCTGAGCAGTGTTGCCAATTTGGTGCTTTTAGCACCAAATTTAGTGCTTTTTGATTTCTAAAAAGCACCAAATTGCATTTTTAGTGCCTTTTCAAAAAAAGCACCAACTTGGTGCTTTCTGGCATTTTCATTTAGTGCGTTTGGTGCTTTTTTTATTTTGAACAGTATTAAGTTTAATTGATACAAAAATTTTGACTAGACTTTCAAGAGCCGAAGAAACTCAAATTTATTGCCAAATATAGAATTTGATTGTTATGAAGTTGGTATTGATTATTTTTTAATTAATATTGTTATTTAGGGTATTCTGTAGGAAAGTAGAGCGATGAGTGTCGAATTTTTGAATTTGGTAAAGATGTCATTAAAAACGTTTGTATTAAATTCACAAAAGCACGCACAACTGAAATAAGCAATAGACTCCTTCCATATATTAATATTTTGAAAGTTGAAAAACATCACTGATCAAAATGAATTGGACGAAAGCATTAAAACTGATCAAGGTGTATACTTGAATAGCGGTTCATAATGGTGAGTACTAAGTTTGAGTTTTGCCGCTAAAGTGAAAACTGTCTCAGTAAAAATGGCCATAAAATTATGCATATTTGCTGCAAATTTTATTATAACTTGATGGGGAATAGCCAAAAGCAAATTTTCACAAAGTTTGTATTCCTTAAAATGATTTATTAAAGAAAAGTAATTGTGAAAAAAATGACTATTTTATATTTTAGCGGCTAAAATCGATCTTAATACCCACCTTAACTTCTTGAAATTCAATTCACAAAAGTTCTATAATACATCTTCAGAAGTTTTTTTTTTTTTTTTTTTTTTTTTTTTTTTTTTTTTTTTTTTTAGTAGTAGAGCATTTAATTTTCGATTTTGTGGTGGAAGGTGGTATGTTAGAATTTATAATATTTTTTTGGTGCTTTTTGGGCCTGGGGAGTTGGCAACACTGACTCTGAGTACACTTCAATAAGAGAGAAAGAGGAATGTGTGTTTGTTGGTAGTGAAGACATCAGAGTAGCAACAAGAAGTTACTCGTGGCTTTTGGTGTTCATCAAAATGTGTACCAATAGTTTTGCGACTCTTTCAAATAGATGTACTCATGTAGCAAGTACACGTGTACTCTGCATTTACAACTGGAATTGTGCAGACCTCTATTAGAGACCATATACTAACACCACGTACCAAATTTCAACCGAATCGGATGAATTTTGCTCATCCATGAGGCTCCGGAGGTCAAATATATATAATTATAGACCGATGTGGACCAATTTTTGCATGGTTGTTAGAGACCATATACTAACACCATACCCCAAATTTCAGCCGGATCGGATGAAATTTGCTTCTCTTATAGGCTCCGCAAGCCAAATCGGGGGATCGACTTATATGGGCTATATATAATTATGGACCGATATGGACCAATTTTTGCATGGTTGTGAGAGACCATATACTAACACCATACCCCAAATTTCAGCCGGATCGGATGAACTTTGCTCCTCCGAGAGGCTCTGCAAGTCAAATCTGAGCGTCGGTTTATATGGGGGCTATAGGTAAAAGTGGACCGATATGACCCATTTTCAATACCATCCGACCTACATCGATAACAACTACTTGTGCCAAGTTTTACGTCGATAGCTTGTTTCGTTCAGAAGTTAGTGTGATTTCAACAGACGGACGGACATGCTTAGATCGACTCAGAATTTCACCACGACCCAGAATATATATACTTTATGGGGTCTAAGAGCAATATTTCGATGTGTTACAAACGGAATGACAAAGTTAATATACCCCTCCTTAATATCCTATGGTAGAGGGTATAAAAAGATATATTATCAACTTATTGCAACATAAAGTTCAGTAAAAGTAAATAAATTTCGTTAAATTTATAAATTTTGTATGCAAATACATAGCATTGTAGAAAAAATCCAACATAAAATTATCTGACAGTTGTTGAAATGGTATGGTATAAAACAACGACTGAACAATCCAGACTACCACGTGGGTTAGGTGTCTATTGTGATGCCAATTAATGTGCTGTCCAATTCTTTGTTTGCTCAATGACAAGGGAACTCCGGCGAATTTCCATTTATAAAAATTTCTTTGCATTTAAGCATTTCCCTGTAGTGGCATGCGTGCGACTAAAGTCGCACATTTCGCATATTTTAAAAAAGTCGCATGGCACCAACAAAAATTGCAAAATGCGACTAAAGTCGCCCAACGGTAACACTGCTGTTGCCACAGTTGGCAGAATTCTACCACAAATGGTAGATTTTTTACTGTTTGGTAGATTGGTAGAATTCTCGATATTTTGGTAAAAAACATTTTGAAAAAATTTTCTATAGAAATAAAATTTTAGCAAGATTTTCTATTGAAATCAAATTAAATTTCCTATAGAAGTAAATTTTGACAAAATTTTCTATAGAAGAAAATTTTGAAATTTTCTAGGGAAGTAAATTTTGACAATATTTTCTAGAGAAAAAAATTGGCAACATTTTGATTAAAAACTTCAAAATAAAATTTTGTAAATTTGGTAGATTTTTGGTAAAATTTTTGGTAATCAACAGCACAATGTAATTTTTTCACGCGTAACATATGAGATATTTGTCACAACTTTGTTATTTTATTTGAAACATACACAAAAAAAAAATATTTTTAGTTTTCAATTACGAAATTAATTAATACAATTAATTTTTAATTGAAATGTCTTCAATCACAGAAATGGTAGTATCAATCACCAAAGTCAAACAATTAATAGATACAACTAATTTTTGTGCATAGAAAAATATCACCAAAATATTTGCAATTAAAAAGTTAATTGAAGCAGAAAACTTTTTCAATGAGAAAATTAATTGATACAAATAACTTTATAATTAAACTAAAAACACTAAATCAATTAGGTCATTGACAATTTTTAATTAAAACATTAATTAATACAATTAAGTTTTTAATTGAACTCAGAATACTGAGTTGGTTAAAAAAACGATTGATTTTTTTTTTGTAATTCATATAGTCATCTTTTAATCAAACTAAGAACGCCAAGTTAGTTAAGAAAATGAATGAATGTTCGTGGTTTTTCTTAAACAATTAATTTTTCCAATTAACAATTTAATTAAAAAATCTAATTGATTTCGATTACAAAACTCAATTAATTGTTTAACTGATTTAATTAAAAAGGTAATTACAAATTGGATTGAAGTTTATCTAAATAATGAGTTGAATCAATTAAAGTTTTGATTGAAACTATTAAAAAATTAATTCAAATTTTCAAATCAAATCAATTATATTTTTAATAAAATATTTTTTTTACTCCCAATTGAAACTGTGATTGATGCTATCGATTTCGTGATTAAAGACATTTCAATTAAAAAATTAATTGGATCAATTAATTTCGTTATTGAATCAGAAAAACAAATTTTTGTGTGTGATTTATTTTTGTTTCAATTAAAAATGTTATTGAGCCAATTAAATATTTAATTGAATATTTTTTTTTTTAATTCAATTAAAATTTTAATTGGAAAAAAAAATTTCGTGATATTTTTTTCTGTGTATTTGGAATGTTCATATTTCTTCTCTGGGTGTATTTTTTCTGCTGACATCTTTCTCCTCAGTTACGATATGGAATATGCGTACTGCAATCTCTATTACGAATTCCTTTACGTAAACTAGATTGTCCGTTTATGGTTGACCACGTTGGCCACACAAGGTAAAAGACGGCAAAACTAAACTAAACTGATGCAAAATTAGTGGCCAATAAAAATCGCACTACAGAAAAGAGGTGGCATGAAGTCGTAGCATAACCACCATAGCTATTGGCAACACATATCCATCAATTGTTCATGGTCCACAATACGAATGGAGACTATGCATTGAGGTTGCATCACTCGTGATTGCACATTTGAGATGTGGACTGATTTTTAGATTCCAGATTTGGGATTTGGATGAGATTCTTTAAGGCATTTGACTGTAAAATCTTTGGTATAAAAGACTCTTTGAGCCAACACAGGATGGCAGTAGAGATTAAACCAATTGAACAATAAGACAGTTAACTTTTGTGAAAAGTCACAAAAAAAAAAATTGCAGAAATGAAAATTTTGGTGAGAAAATAGAGAAAAAATGAAATAAGGATATAGACGATTTCGTCCCTTATATATGCCAGTGAATAATTTATATTTGTGTGTGTGTATACAAATGTATGTGTGTTTGCAGATTCTCATAAGCCTCATTGCGGCAACGGTGGCAGCACCTGGTGGATTATATGCTGGTCATGGTGGTTATGCAGCTGGTCCTGCTTTTAGCTATGCAGCCCCTGCCTATACTTATGCAGCGCCATCAGTTAGTTATAAAGCTGTAGCTGCAGCTCCTGCTATCAGCTATGCTGCTCCTGCTGTTTCATATGCTGCACCTGCTGTCTCATATGCTGCTCCTGCTGTCAGTTATAAAGCTGTGGCTGCAGCTCCCGCTATTAGCTATGCTGCTGCTGCTCCTGCCATAAGCTATGCTGCACCCGCTGTAAGTTATAAAGCTGTGGCTGCAGCTCCTGCTATTAGCTATGCCGCTGCTGCTCCAGCCATAAGTTATGCTGCACCCGCTGTAAGTTATAAAGCTGTGGCTGCAGCTCCCGCCATTAGCTATGCCGCTCCTGCTGTTTCCTATGCAGCTGCTGCCCCTGCCGTCTCTTATGCCGCTCCTGCTGTAGTTAAGGCCGTTGCAGCTCCAGCTGCTACCAGCTTCACCACTTATTCTAGTGTAAGTAACCAACTTTTTTTTTGATTTTTCTATAGAGAGAGGGTTTGAACATTGTCTTAATTTGAGATGAGAACTGTGTGAACTAGAAGCCCTAGGGAAACTTCCGTTTGCATGTCAGTAAGAAACCCAAATGAAAATGAGCCCCAACAAAGTGCAATCTAGTCCAAACCAGAATTATGGTAGACTTTCACTTATGTGCTTATATCGCTTCGGAATCGGGTTAGTCCACTGTCCTTAGAACAAAACCTTAAACCCCGCCTAAGGGAGGTCAACCTTTTTCGGTTTGTGATCGCCTTAATCCACTTTAGACTTTCGTCTCTAGCCGTGTTAATCGTTAGTCTCTCGCACTGCAAGAAAATTTCTTTAAAATTGAACCAACGACATTTTTTCATTGAAAAATGAAAATGTTTATTAATTATATGAAATGTTTTGTTATTTAATGGACAAATCATACCAATAACGAAAAGTTTCATTGTGTTTATGAATATATTTCGCTGGCTCCATTTAGTTTATATAATGACGATTTTTTATCAGTGTGGGATCGCGTAGGCCCTCGTTGGGCAAAGTCCTGCTACTTACATCTCCTAGCAATCGGGTTAGCCCATTTTGGACTTTGCCTATAGCCTTAAACCCCGGCCGAAGGCCTGTCACTTATATCACGTTGAGCCACCGTGGTGCAATGGTTAGCATGCCCGCCTTGATACACAAGGTCGTGGGTTCGATTCCTGCTTCGACCGAACACCAAAAATTTTTCAGAGGTGGATTATCCCACCTCAGTAATGCTGGTGACATTTCTGAGGGTTTCAAAGCTTCTCTAAGTGGTTTCACTGCAATGTGGAAAGCCGTTCGGACTCGGCTATAAAAAGGAGGTCCCTTGTCATTGAGCTTAACATGGAATCGGGCAGCACTCAGTGATAAGAGAGAAGTTCACCAATGTGGTATCACAATGGACTGAATAGTCTAAGTGAGCCTGATACATCGGGCTGCCACCTAACCTAACATAACCTATATCACGTTAGAATCTTAGACTAAAGCCCATTTTGGACTCTGTCGAAACTCAAAAAAAAAAAAACAAAAAAACCAAACCTGGCCCGAAGCTTGCTTTGGACTCAGTCCATAGCCCAGCCGTCACATCACTTTTGAATCGCGTCCACTGTCCGTAGAACTAAACCAAACCTTTTCGTGGAGAGCCACCGTGGTGCAATGATTAGCATGGTCCTGATTTCAACTCCAGTTGTTTATCCCCTCTTAATAACGCTTATCACATGTCGGAGTGTTTCAAAAGTTCTCTAAGTGGTTTCCCCATAATTTGAAACAGCGTTCAGACTCGTGGTCAGCACTCAGTGATAAGAGAGAACTGGTCAACCTGTGGTATTACATTGGACTGAATAGTCTAAGTGAGTCTGAAATATCGGACTGCTTTGGTGCTTATTTTCACGAGGCCAATTTTTTATGTGCTATGGGCCCCATGAAATTTAGCCCCAAAAACCTAAATGAAATTATACTTAAAACCATAGACCCTATATTATATAGATGGTTCATCCGTGTCAAACGATGTTTGACAGTTCCGAAGATTAAGAATAAACGAAGAAAATAAGAGCACGCTTACATTATCTTTTGTTTTCCTTTTTGTATTTTGCCAATTTTACACAAAATTGGCAAAATAAATACACTGGTGCACCAGTGGATTTATAAATACATCAATATATTAAAAGTTCATATTTGAACAAAAAATTGAGACCAAAACCGCGAAAATACGAAATTTAATTGTGAGCAGCTTTGCTCTTTACGAACAACACAAAAGCAAATGCACGAAAGTTAATATTTGGAACTGACTCTTTACGAAAAAATCAAAACGAAATGTCAGAAAATTATTTTTTGGAACTGACACATTTTTTTGTACATGGTGTTGGTATATGGTCTCTAATAACCATGCAAAAATTGGTCCACATCGGTCCATAATTATGTATAGCCCCCATATAAAGCGATCCCCAGATTTGGTTTGCGGAGCTTCTAATAGAAGCATATTTCATCGGATCTGGCTGAAATTCGGTACATGGTGTTAGTATATGGTCTCCAACAACTAAGCAAAAATTGGTCCACATCGGCCAATAATTACATATAGCCCCCAAATAAACCGATCCCCAGATTTGGCTTGTGGAACCTCTAAGAGAAGCAAATTTCATCCGATCCGACTGAAATTTGGTGCATGGTGTTAGTATATGGTCTCTAACAACCATGCCAGAATTCTTCCATATCGGTCCATAATTATATATAGCCCCCATATAAACCGATCGCCAGATTTGACCTCAGGAACCTCTTGAAGGAGCAAAATTCATCCGATCCGGTTGCAATTTGGTACATTGCGCTAGAATAGGGCCGATAACAACCATGACAAAATTGGTCCGTATCGATCTATACGAGTAGTTATGTATAGCCCCCAGATAAACAGATCCCCAATCACAGAAAAATCAAGATTGCCACTAGAACCAAAAATAATCACCAAAATCTTATTGCCATAGACAATTTTGTCAAAATTTTATATCTATAGAAAATTTTATCAACATTTGATTTCTTTAGGAAATTTTGTCAAAATATACTTTCTATAGAAAATTTTGTCTAAATGTTATTTCTATAGAAAATTTTGTCAGAATTTTATTTCCGTAGAAAATTTTTAAAGCACCTCTTAGTTCGAGAGGAATATGTTATTTTGTGAAATCTCCCAAAATATCAAGAATTCTACCAATGTAGTAAACAGTAAAAAATTTGCCATTTTTGGTAGACCCGTGCTCATAATTGTATATAGCCCCCATATAAAGCGACCGCCATATTTCATATTACAGGTCAAGAACTGAATATATACGTATTTAAACGACCTTTCTTTTGTCTTATATATATGCCGCATGGACTAAATTACAATTTCGAAGATGATGTTAAGAAGTTTTAAGATGCCTAGCCATCGACCGCAACCCAAGTAATTCAATTGTGGATGCCCGTCTTTAGTAGAAGTTTGTACGCAATCCATGGTGGAGGCTACTTAGGATTCGGCCCGGCCGAACTTACGGCCGTATATACTTGTTTTTAATTGAAATTTCTTCATGCCGATGCCAATTAAAAAATTAATTGTTCCAATTAAAAATCCAATTGAACCAATTAATTTTTGTGATTTATTAAAAATTTTTGATTAAAAAATTACTGAAATCAATTAATTTTTTAATCGAGTATTTTCTCAAATTCGATTAAGTTTTTAATTGAAAAATTACTGGTGATATTTGAAGTTTTTACAAATTATTTTCATTGTGAGTATTATTCTCTCGCTCCCTCTCAGGTTGTAACAAAACCAGCTGCTGTTGCCGCTGCTCCAGCTGTTTCATATGCAGCTCCCGCTGTATCTTATGCCGCTCCCGCTGTTTCCTATGCAGCTCCTGCTGTCTCCTATGCTGCTCCCGCCGTTTCGTATGCTGCTCCAGCAATCTCCTATGCAGCTGCAGCTCCAGCCGTAACATACGCTGCTGCAGCACCTGCAGTGGCATATAAGGCCGTAGCCGCAGCACCTGCTGTAACATATGCAGCTGCTGCACCAGCAATCTCTGTAGGTTATGGATATGGTTATGGTGGTGGCTATGGCTATGGAGGACATGGTCATCATTAGGACTCAGGATAACTACAGCGCAAACTAAGGCAATGCCATCGCAAATGCTGTTACTGCAAAATTACTTAAATAGTCATTCCATAGTTTAAGAGATACATTCTGGTGAGGTTGAATGAATAAATACCATATTGCGTTTATGTAGTCAGCAGAGGGAATCATCATTTATGCTAAATACGTGCATATAATGCTAAACTTTTCCATTATTTCCTTTCAATTTTATTGTTAAACCAAAAAAAAAAAAAAAACAAAACATTATAGTGCTTAAAATGGCATAGTTCATTTAAAAAATTAAAAAAAATATAATAAAATCATATTGAAAATACATGAAATTTGTGTTTTTATGCCATCCACCATAGGATGGGGGGTATATTAACTTTGTCATTCCGTTTGTAACACATCGAAATATTGCTCTAAGTATATATATTCTGGGTCGTGGTGAAATTCTGAGTCGATCTAAGCATGTCCATCAGTCCGTCAGTTGAAATCACGCTAACTTCCGAACGAAACAAGCTATCGACTTGAAACTTGGCACAAGTAGTTGTTATTGATGTAGGTCGGATGGTATTGCAAATGGGCCATATCGGTTCACTTTTACGTATAGCCCCCATATAAACGGACCCTCAGATTTGGCTTGTGGAGCCTCTAAGAGAAGCATATTTCATCCGATCCGGCTGAAATTTGGTAGATGGTGTTGATGTATGGCCTCTAACAATCATGCTAAAATTGGTCAACATCGGTTCATAATTATATATAGCCCCCATATAAACCGATCCCCAGATTTGGCTTGCGGAGGCTCAAAGAGAAAGAAATTTCATCCGATCCGGCTGAAATCTGGTACATGATGTTGGTATATGGCCTCTAACAACCGTGCAAAAATTGGTCCACATCGGTCCATAATTATATATAGCCCCCGTATAAACCGATCCCCAGATTTGGCTTGCGGAGCCTCAAAGAGAAGCAACTTTCATTCGATCCGGCTGAAATTTGGTAGATGGTGTTGGTATATGGCCTCTAACAACCGTGCAAAAATTGGTCCACATCGGTTCATAATTATATATAGCCCCCATATAAACCGATCCCCAGATTTGGCTTGCGGAGCCTCTTAGAGAAGCAAATTCATCCGATCCGGTTCACATGTGGAACGCGGTCTTAGTATATGGCCGCTAACAATCATACCAAAATTGGTCCATATGGGTCTATAGATATATATAGCCAATCCCCAATCACACAAAAATTGGTCCATATGGGTTCATAATCATGGTTGCCACTCGAGCCAAAAATAATCTACCAAAATTTTATTTCTATTGAAAATTTTGTCAAAATTTTATTTCTATAGAAAATTTTGTTAAAATTTTATTTCTATAGAAAATTTTGTTAAAATTTCATTTCTATAGAAAATTTTGTCAAAACCAGATTCGACCTCCGGAGCCTCTTGAAGGAGCAAAATGGTATATGGTCTCTAACATCCATGCCAAAATTGGTCCACATCGGTTCATAATTATATATAGCCGCCATATAAACCGATCCCTAGATTTGGCTTGCGGAGCTCCTAAGAGAAGCAAATTTCATCCGATCCGGTTGAAATTCGGAACATGGTGCTAGTATATGGTCTCTAATAACCGTGCCAGAATTGGTCCATATCGGTCCATAATTATATATAGCCCCCATATAAACCTTCTCCAGATTTGACCTCCGGAGCCTCTTAGAGAAGCAAAATTCATCCGATCCGGTTCAAATGTGGAACGTGGTGCTAGTATATGGTCTCTAACAACCGTGCCAGAATTGGTCCATATCGGTCCATAATTATATATAGCCCCCATATAAACCTTCTCCAGATTTGACCTCCGGAGCCTCTTAGAGAAGCAAAATTCATCCGATCCGGTTCAAATGTGGAACGTGGTGTTAGTATATGGCCGCTAACAATCATACCAAAATTGGTCCATATGGGTCTATAGTTATATCTAGCCAATCCCCAATCACACAAAAATTTGTCCATATCGGTTCATAATCATGGTTGCCACTCGAGCCAAAAATAATCTACCAAAATGTTATTTCTATAGAACATTTTGTTAAAATTTTATTTCTATAGAAAATTTTGTTAAAATTTTATTTCTATAGAAAATTTTGTCAAAACTTTATTTCAATAGAAAATTTTATTTCTATAGAAAATGTTGTCAAAATTTTATTTCTATAGAAAATTTTGTCAAAATTTTATTTCTATAGAAAATTTTGTTAATTTAATATATACCATGTATGGACTTACTTACAATTTAGGAGACGGTGTTAGGAAGTTTTAAGATACCCTGCCATCGGCAAGCATTACCGCAACCCAAGTAATTCGATTGTGTATGGCAGTGTTTAGAAAAAGTTTCTACGCAATCCATGGTGGAGGGTACATAAGCTCCGGCCTGGCCGAACTTACGGCCGTATATACTTGTTTTTTGTTAATGTAGTCTAAGCTTTCTAATTTTAAGCAACTGTGAAAATAAGATGTGTTACTTGTGGCATGACCTTAATTACCTAGCAAACATTTTTGTACTTCTTTCCAAGTCATAATGCGTTTATTTTAATTTTTAATTGAACCAATTAAAAAATTAATTGAAAGAGCCGATAAAATCAATTATTTTTTTAATTAAGTCTACTTATCGTGATTGAAATAATTTCAATTAAGAAATTAAATGACTTGTTGAATCGTTGATTCTGTCTGCTTCTCCACTCGGTATGGCGTAGTTAATTGATTGATGCGGTATTAATGATCCAGGTTCGTGGATTTGGAATTATTTTTAACGATTTGCCGGTGCTCCTTTGGGATCCAGTGTTACGGTTGTGCCACTCTAGTGGTACATCCGCCACATTAGTGCAACATTTGCCACTTTTATCAACTGATGACACTTTTGTGTCACCAGTTGTGCTGTACCATCTTTTTTAATATTGTGCCATTAATTCCTTGTATGATGTAATATTTTTGGAAAATTTTGATCCTAATACAAGTACGGTACAAGTGCTAGCAAGGAAAAAGTGCAGGGATATGGAAGCAAAGCAGATGCCGAATCTACTTATGTGGAAGCAGGATAAAAGCCGAAGCACTTAATGCGGAAGCCAGTTCATAGTCAAAGCACTTAGTGTCGCTAAATTCCATGATCATATACCAGAGGTGGTCATAGGTGCCGAGGGTGATATTCTGACGCCAGTAAAATGGTCATGGCAGAATGAGATCCCAAAACAGATAACAGAAGGAAATATGTTAGGTTAAAGTGGCAGCCCGATTTATTGTCAGGCTCACATAGACTAATCAGTTCACTGTGATACTACATTAACTAAAAGTACCTATTACATATGGACACTTCTACACACAAGAACTATGTAAGGTAGTTCCTAGCCTTGCTAACTCATCCGCTTCGCAGTTCTCCGGTATGTTCCTAGGGCCAGGTACCCATATTAGGTGAATATTGGACTGCTCAGCCATCTTGTTGAGAGATTTGTGGCAGTCGATGGCCATTTTCGAGTTAAGGTACACAGAGTCCAAGGAATTTATTGCAGGTTGAATGACTATATATATTCTCAGCCAATTTGCCACCTCTCTTATTGATAATATTTCTGCCGCAAAAATATTACAGTGATTGGATAATCGTTTCGCTATTCGAAGTTCCAGGTCTTTAGAATATACTCCGAACCCACTTGTCCATCAAATTTGGAGCCATCGGTGTAGAAATCTATATACCATTTATTCCCTGGGGTCTGTGTGCACCACGCCTCATTGTTGGGAATTCGAGTTTCAAACCTTTTGTCGAAAAGTGGTTTCGCCAGAGTGTAATCCGCTACGTTAGGACATTTGGCATTATATTGAGGACCGAACTGTGACCGTGCGTTTTTTACGACCACAGCGACAGATGGATCGTAGATGGGTGAGAGGTCGGGACTGGGCGTATATATGGAGGACCCAGACACCCGGATCCTATTCTGATTGCCGGATTACAGCACAATAATGCACAAAGAAGTGCGTACAAAAACGGAATGTGTTAAATGGTTTGGAAATAACACGAGATCAAAATACCTCTACATTTTCACAGATTGCCGAAGCAATGCGGAAGCAGGAGAAAAATGCACAGAAAGCCTAATGCTAAGCATTCAGAATGGAAGCAATCTAAAAACCGAAAGAATTAGTGGGGAAGCCACCGTGGTGCAATGGTTAGCATGCCCGCCTTGCACACACAAGGTCGTGGGTTCGATTCCTGCTTCGACCGAACACCAAAAAGTTTTTCAGCGGTGGATTATCCCACCTCAGTAATGCTGGTGACATTTCTGAGGGTTTCAAAGCTTCTCTAAGTGGTTTCACTGCAATGTGGAACGCCGTTCGGACTCGGCTATAAAAAGGAGGTCCCTTGTCATTGAGCTTAACATGGAATCGGGCAGCACTCTGTGATAAGAGAGAAGTTCACCAATGTGGTATCACAATGGACTGAATAGTCTAAGTGAGCCTGAAACATCGGGCTGCCACCTAACCTAACCTAACCTAGTGGGCAAGCAAGTGAAAAGCCGAAGCAACTAGTGCAAAAACAGAACCAAAGACGAAGGAGTTATTGCGGAAACGAACCAACGGTCAAAGCACATAACGCAGAATCTACTAGTGCGGAAGCGAACTAAATTCAGAAAAAAAATTGTATAGAAGCAAGCTAACTTCCGGACCAATTAGTGCGGAAGCATGCTGACTGAGTTCCTATGACGCTCAGTTTAATCATTATCCTGTACCCCAAACACATTTTGCTTCAAGCATATATATTTTCAGGATTGGTCCAAACAAAATATTGTTTGTATTGTTCAAACATATTATGTTTCACCATAGGCATACACTGGTAGAAAAAAATTAATGGAATTTTCTTTGTGTATATACATTTTTAAGGCGTCAATTGGTTACTTCCACTCTTTTACTTACAGCATACTCTCTACACGCAGAGAAGAAACATGATTGCCACAATCATATTCGAAGAGCAAAATAATATGATAGCAGCTATTTTTGCGGCGACCATGTAACATTTTAACCTGCAACCATGTTGGCTCAGTGAACATGGTTCTAAGAAAAATACTATTGTCCTCATCTAAAATGTTATTATATTGATAAAAAGAATTTTGTTTCCATTAAAAGACAATGGTCACGATCTAAAATGTTATGTTATTCGTCAAAAATGTTTTTCTTCTAGTTAAAAGAACATGGTCACAACCTAAAATGTTTTGATTTTTATGAAAAAACTTTTTTCGTCGTCGAAAAAAGGACGCCACTTGAGAAAAGAAAACACAAAATCAACTTTATTTATTTGTTTTTATTTATTTATAAACTAATTCATTGTTTATTTGTATTTATAATGTCGTGCAAGCAAACTTCACATATTTTTACATACTCTAGTTTGGTTCAATTTCAACAATAAGTAATCATTCCATATTTACTTCGAGCCCATCAAACGTACAAACGCAGACATCATGTAACTGCAAATAAAAATAAATTATACCATATATCAAAATGCAGAACAAAAACCAGGTATATTTTTTTCAATTACACTTTCCTTTTTTGTATTCACATAAAACCACGTGCCATTTCTGAATAAATAAATTAACACAAAACACAATAATTCCGTATTCTCCGTCCATTCCAAGAAACAATCAACACACGACTGACGCGCAAAATGAAAATCGTTTGTACCTGCTCAATGTTTTTATAAAATTCTTGTCGCTGCAAAAAAATTAAAAAATTAAATGGTCACGAAAACAATGTACATGGTCTTTATGGCCATGTAATGGTTGTAGACATGTCTATACGTAAACTATAAAAATACTTTTTTCTCTGCAAAAAAGTAAAAAAAATTGAATGGTCAGATACATGATTTTCCTGACCATATAATGGTCTCAAATTCTATCATTTAAATAATAGAACATGTTTGCGGCATTTGAGAACCATTTAAATGCTTATTGCCAACATATATTTTTCTCCGCTCGAAAATTATTTTTACAAAGACAAAATACATGGTTTTCGCGACAATTACATACTCTAAATAAGCATTAAATGGATGCGGCAACCATGTCCAAACATGTTTTTTCTGTGCGGTAGGTCTCTCTTTCTAAACACATATATATTTATAGGCTATTTCTAAATTAATATATGTTTGCATCCAAGCATATTATATTTACAATCATTTTATGTCCCAAACATAATATTTTCTAACATATTAACATATATGTCCCAAACATGTTATGCTAGTTTATGAACATTGTATGATTGCACATAAAAATATTGTGTTAAAAAATTTGAGTTCCAAACATATAATTTTACACCTAAACATATTAAAAACAGTACTTTTTGTCCGTGTGGTGGGTCAAAATTGCTCAAACCAATTTTATATGAGTATATTGTTTGTATGATCATTATTTCGACTTGAAACTTCTTAACTTTTTTATAAGAATTTTATTCTAAAGAACTAGTTAGTTGAGTTTAAAGCTCTATTTAGCTGAGCCCTATAAAAAATCCATATTCCGTATTAGTGGTTCAAAGCTATAATTTTATATTGGACAAATTTGACCCACTAATACAAAATGCGGCATTTTGTTTAAGTACAGGATAAGGGTTAATAATGAAAAGAAATGTTAGTCAAATGACCATTAGCACTACCCTTACACGACCTTATCCTTTTCATGGAATTTTTCATGCCCAAACCGTAAAGTGACTGCACTATGTCCTAGATAGCCTCACAAATTCTATGTTTGGGGCGTAGGCCTTAACTTTCACCTGGCCCCAAATGAAGAAATCGCAAGGTATTAAATCACAAGATCTCAGTGGCCAAATGATGTCATTCAATTGGTGCGGAAGCAAGCTATCAGCCGAAGAACTTAGTGCGGAATCAAGAGATAAGTGCGAAAGCAAGAAAAAATCCAAAGCCACTAGTGCGGAAACAGCTCAAAGACGAATCACCTAATGCAGAAGCAAGCTTAACGCCAAATAACTTAATACGGAAGGTATAGGTATATAATGTTAGGTATAGTGGCAGCCCGATATTTCAGGTTCATTTTGACGATTCAGTTCATTGGACTTCTCACTGAGTGCTGGTCAATTCTATGTTTTGCTCAATAACAAGGGACCTCCTTTTTATAGCCGAGTCCAAATCGCGTTCCACATTGTAGTGAAAACACTCAGAAAATCATAAACAACACACAGATATGTCACCAGCATTACTGAGAGGGAATAATCTACCACTGACAATGTTTGATCGAAACTGGACTTAAACCCACGACCCTGTATATGCAAGGCGGGCATGGTAACCATTGCCCCACGGTGGATGCCGGGGCTTAGTTTAATAATGAAAAGCAATATTAGTTAAATGGCATTACCACACTTACATGAAATTTTGAATACGCTCATATTGGATATATTTTGGGGGCCTTGGCTCTAGATGCATCACCTATAGCCTCTCTAGCGCAAACGTCAACCTCCGGCTTCTCGCGCCGGTCCCTGTTCCCACTGAGGAGGCAATGACGAATAAAAGGCGGGATATCCTTTCGACATCCGTCATCTAAAGGTGAGTACTATGTTCGAGTTTTTCACCAAAACACTAAATTAAAAGTGCAAAAATATATATGAAGACGTTAACATTTGTATCAAGTCTCTTCAAATTATGGATGGAAAAGATCCAATGTATTGATTGCGAACCATTTAATATTTCGAAATTAATTGATTAAAAAAAGTAACCGTGAAAATAAGCTGGTTTTCAGCTTGAAAACTGAACATAGTACTCAGCTTAAAAGGAAATGGTCAGATGAAAAGATACTGGAGAATGCAGGCAGGTTACTAAAGGTAGCAGATCTACCACCAGACTAGGCACCACTAGGCCAATCCCTTATTGACGCCGAACAAAAAAAACGATTACAAACCCAATGAATAGAAAAACAAAACGAACCGTGCATGCTCACGGATACGAGTAGCAACATGGAACGTAAACTCTTTACACCAAACGGGATTAACAGCAGAATTTAAAAGACTAAACATTTTTATAGTTGGACTAAATGCAATGCGTTGGAATGGTAGAGGCGACTTCACTACATCTCAAGGAGACCGTCAGCTTTATTCTGGTCGTAATGAAGGAGATCAGCACACCAATGGCTTTTGTATTCTCATCAGTAATAAATTTCGTGATTCCATAACGTCCTGGTCTGCAATTTCAGAACGTATCATACTGGGTCAGCTGAATAGCAGCATAGGCAAAATTACTATTGTCCAATGCTATGTCCCGACTGAAGTCTCAGATCTTCTAGCGAAAGAAAACTTTTACGACGACCTAAACAGAACACTGCACAATGTAGACAAAAAAAAATATTATCGTTTTAATGGGAGACCTAAATGTCCGCATTGGAAATAACAACTCCGGCTTTGAAAATATTATAGAAAGACACAGCCCCGGCAACAAAAATGTTAATGGCGATTTATTCCTAGAGATATGCTCAAAATTTAACCTTGCAATAGGGTGCTCTTACTTTCCACATAAGATTCAACACAAAATGACATGGCTATCAAAAAATCCACAAGCCCCTGTGGAAAGTCAGATAGACCATCTTTGTATCGCAAAAAAAAAGTTTTAAAGACGTGCGAGTTTTGCACAGTGCAGAGATCGCTTCAGATCATTTTTTCCTAGTAGCTGAAATAAAAATCATGCTGCGGAGACACAAATGCCAATTACCAGTCACGGCTCCGAAACGACGGACTTACAATACCAATAAACTTCAATCTGAAGGCACCAAACGAAATGTTGTATTAAAATTTTCTAACAAATACTCTCAAACTCATTCGTCAAATTTCAATATAGATGCAGAATGGATGAAAATTAAAGACGCACTATCTGAGACGGCATTCGAAATAGTCAACATATCCCGAAAACAACATAAAGAATGGTTATCACTAGAATTTTGGAGTCTAGTGGAGGAGCGGCGTAATATCAATATAAAATAACTGTCTGAAAGAGATCCCTTGAAACAATTTGCAAATGTAAATTAAATTAAAAGAACTTATTAAAAGAGTGAAGAAGCAATCCAGAAATGATAAGCGCAGTTTTATAAAATCAATGGCTGCCGAAGCCGAAGCAGCAGCAAGCCGTGGGGACTTAAAGACGGTTTTTGACATAACCACAAAACTTTCGGGGAAGAAGCAATACATGCCAATAAAAGACAGAAACGGAGTCATCCTTCCAGACGTAGATGCTCAACTCATGAGATGGAAGGGACATTTCGAAAGACGACAACGCCATTCAACACCCTCCCAATATCCGATCTATTGAAAATATAGCCACAGACACACCAACGAAGAATGAAATAAAGCTAGCAATAAATCAATTGAAGAACGGTAAAGCAGCAGTCATAGACAATCTATCAGCAGAGTTTTATAAATGCGACCCAGAATATTTCGCAGAAATACTTAGTCCACTGATAAACAATATATGGCGTACAGAATCAATCCCCTCAGAATGGAAAGAAAGTCTGATAGTAAACATACCCAAGAAAGGGGACCTTAAACTATGCAACAACTGGAGAGGCATAGCTTTAACACCATCAATATGTAAAATCTTTAACACGATTATACTTTCACGCATACTTGATCCATTAGACAAATGCCTCCGCAAAGAACAGGCCGGGTTCAGACCTAACCGGTCTTGTGTCGATCAGATAAATAGTCTACGATTAATAATAGAACATTGTAATGAGTTCAACTCAGTGTTATATCTAAGAATTATCGATTTTGAAAAGACGTTCGATGCCGTAAATAGAAACAAGAACTGGGAAGCCCTCTGGATCAAGAACGTACCCAAAAAAATAATTAACCTTATAAAGGCTCAATACACCGATTCAACAATGAGATTTTTTCATAAGGGCAAATTTAGTAAACCCATCAAAACCAACCAACTCCTTTTTATAACCACACTCGACGAAATAATGTCATACTCAACAAACCAAAACATAGGCATTCCATGGAGACTGCACCACAATCTTGAAGATCTAGAATACGCCGATGACATCGTATTACTCGCAACAAATACAGAAAACATGCATTGAAACATCAATGAATTATCTAAGCACGCATCAAAATTTGGCCTACGCATAAATGCTGATAAAACGAAGAGTATGCTTGTTAAGTCAAATCTAACCCCTACTTTTTATCTAAATGGGAACCTATTGAAAATGTAACCAACTTTTGTTACTTGGGCAGCAACATCAATCAAAGTGGCGGAGCGACCGATGATGTGGATATGCGCATTCAAAAATCCAGAACTCAACAAATATTTGGAAGTCTGGTGCGATTTCTCCAAAGACAAAACTTCAGATTTATAACGCCTGTGTTAAGTCAGTTTTATTATATGGATCAGAGAAATATCAAAAATAAAATGCAAGTTTTTACCAATCGGTGCTTGAGGAATATCTTAAAAATTTGGTAGCCAAGATCTTTTGCAACTGACCCAGCAAGATGATATCAATACTCAAATAAAAAGAAGAAAATACAAATGGATCGGTCACACACTCCGTAAACCTTTTGACGATATATGCCATGAAACACTGAGTTGGAATCCTCGCGGTACGCGTCCCAGAGGACGGCCAAAAACCACATGGAGAAGAACTGAAACTGGAAAAAGTTTTAACCAGTTAAGATATATTGCTTCGGATAGAGTAAGATGGACATTCTATGTAAATAGCTTATGTATTTGATGGAATACGCTAATAAATAAAATTGGATATATTCCCCCATGTTCTCGTTTACGAATTCCTAAAATTTTCAATTGCCTATAACTTTTGGACCATTCCATATATGTTCTTGAAATTTTTTCAATTAAATTTCTTATCCATAAGAACTATGTATACAAATTTCGTATTATATATCTAGAGGTTGAGGAAATTTTAGCGTTTTGCGAGTTCGTAAAATCACTAGATCTCAGTGGTAAATTGATTCATTCAATAGATTTATTTATTTAATCATATTCTCTTAAATAATTGTATTTAAATGTAAGATATCTTTTTTAATTAAGATAAGATATCTTTTTTAATTCAGATAATTTTATACCTACATATTTATTTGAGTGTGAATTGTTAATACGTGTAACTTGTCAGATAGCCTAGCCAATAAATTACGCTTGTACGTCATTTTCTACCCCATGTCTAACATGGAAATGGCCCAATGATCACTGCCGCCATTAGTTATGTTATATGCCCTCAAAAATTCCCTCACAAATGTCAATTAAAACCTAAAATGTTCACACTTTTGCAGCGTATACCGGACGGTAAGAAATTTATTTTTGAAAAGAAAAAAAAAACATAATAGTTATTAGTAAACATGGCACGTCGGCAAATCGAAGTCGGTTAGATCATTCGACTGTCTAACATATAGGCAAACAAAGAAATGAAAAAACAATCATTCAAAAGTACAACTCAATATAATGAATAAAACTATTAGATCCCAGCAAAAAAGCGCCGCCATAAAAGTAGTGAAAATGTTCCTTTTGGATCCGGAAGTGGTGCAAAATTGGTGCAGAAACGATGAATTTAACATGCACGCAAAGAAAAAACGTGGAAAACGTGTACCGAAAACGTTTTTCTTTTGTTAGAGTTTTTTGAATTGTTTCGAAAATTTTACACTTTTATCACCAAAAAAATTCGTTTGTTACAAACTTTTTATTTTTTCAATAAAAAAGTTATTTTTGAACCAACAACACAGTCCATTTCGTTTATATCAAACACTGCTCTTTTCTGACTTTAGGTCTTTTATAATACACATTTTACAGTTCATAGTAAAAATTTAATATAGTACAATATAATGTTTAACATTTTTTCGGAATCTTCCGACCGTATCTGTTAAAAAAAAAAACAAAAAACTTTGGTTGAAGCAGGGATCGAACACACGACCCTTGGCATGCAAGTCGGACGTAGCAACCACTGCTCCACAGTGCCCAACTAAACGTATTTTTCTGTTAAATAAAGTTTGTTTAATTGGCTCGTGGGCGCCGCAAGCTATGCTAACTAAATATAACTAATATGGGTAATTGTCTATTGATGACAATAACGGCTACATAGCTCAGTGGATAGTGTGTTGGGTTACAAATTGCATTGTCCGCGGTTCGATTCTCCGTCCAGGCGAAAGGTAAAAAAAATTTTAAAATTTATAAAATCGTATAATTTCTTCTACATTGTTTGTATTACAGAAAAAGGTGCTAAGAACTAAAAAACCTCGAGGAAGTGAGAAAGATGTGAGGGAAAATGAAATTAGGCAGAAAAAATGTATTTTTTTTTTTTTGAGTTAGTCTTTATGAAATTGTTTTTACATCCTGAAAAAGAATAAACGTTTATCACAAAAAGTATATACTTTTCTTCCAAATACACTTCCTTTCAGCGAAAAGCAAATGAGAAACAAACTTTGTTTGTCTAAAATTTCGTTTGGGAGGAAAGAATTATTTTTTGCGTGTGGGCTTGTCATAGGACGGATATCCACCATGTTTCACTGTTGCTGTTGCACTGAAATCTGAAGCAATTTTAAGGAAACTTCGAAAAAGTTTATTTATGATTTATGGCTCAATATATATGTATTAGAAGTTTAGGAAAATTAGAGTCATTTTTACAAATTTTCGACTAAGCAGTGGCGATTTTACAAGGAAAATGTTGGTATTTTGACCATTTTTGTCGAAATCAGAAAAACATATATATATGGGAGCTATATCTAACTCTGAACCGATTTCAACCAAATTTGGCACGCATAGCTACAATGCTAATTCTACTCCCTGTGCAAAATTTCAACTAAATCGGAGTTAAAAATTGGCCTCTGTGGTCATATGAGTGTAAATCGGGCGAAAGCTTTATATGGGAGATATATCCAAATCTGAACCGATTTCAAGCAAATTTGGCACGCATAGTTACAGCGCTAATTCTACTCCCTATGCAAAATTTCAACTAAATCGGAGCAAACAATTGGCTTCTGTGGGCAAATGAGTGTAAATCGGGCGAAAGCTATATATGGGAGTTATATCTAAATCTGAACCGATTTTGCTGATATTTTGCAAGTTTTTCGAGACTCATAAAATATTCGGATGTACGGAATTTGAGGAAGATCGGTTGATATACACGCCAATTATGACCAGATCGGTGAAAAATATATATGGCAGCTATATCTAAATCTGAACCGATTTTTTCCAAAATCAATAGGGATCGTTTTTGAGCCGAAACAGGGCCCTATACCAAATTTTAGGACAATCGGACTAAAACTGCGAGCTGTACTTTGCACACAAAAATATATCAACACACAGACAGACAGACAGACAGACGGACAGACAGACAGACGGACATCGCTAAATCGACTCAGAATTTACTTCTAAGCCGATCCGTATACTAAAAGGTTGGTCTATGATTACTCCTTCTTGGCGTTACATACAAATGCACAAACTAATTATACCATGTACCACAGCAGCGTTACCGTTGTGCCACTTTAGTGGCAAATTTGCCACTTTTCTTGGGCGGTGCCACTTTTGCGCCACTTTTTGTTTGTGCCACTAAATGTGATACTTTTTACGATTTTGTGCCACTTTTCCAATAATTCGTGCCACTTTTTCAAAAGTTTAAATATTATGGGTAGTTATCACCATAGATGTGTTATTAAGAAAATTTAATATTGTGCATCAACAGCCTTCGCTCATTAGTTCTTATTACGAGAACAGTTACGATTCAACTTATTTGGTAAACCGTACTTTGAATATGCCAAATTTATTGTGGCATGAAATATCAGGATAAATATGAAAATGTTTAAG
This sequence comes from Haematobia irritans, assembly GCF_050003625.1. Taxonomy (NCBI): domain Eukaryota; kingdom Metazoa; phylum Arthropoda; class Insecta; order Diptera; family Muscidae; genus Haematobia; species Haematobia irritans. Next base: position 121,530,215 of record NC_134400.1, read on the forward strand.
GTTTGTATTACGACCGCAGGAAATAATTGATGATGGATCCCATAAGGACCCAGTTAGAAAAAATTGCAATCGCCCTTTGAGACAGATTGTTCCAATTCTACTATATTCCTCAAAATGAATGCTGGAACAGTGGACAGTATTGAAGCATTACCTCATTAGAGAAAAATTGGAAGAAAAGTGTCCTAAGAAATTAGAGAAAGTATATGTTAAAGATCCAAAATGCACTTTCAAATACCAAAGATTTATCTTAAATTTTTAGTTTATATTATCAAAAGTATGAATACCGTTAACAAAACATTCCAAATCGAATCCTCCTAAACGTGAGTACTATGTTCGGTTTTCGAGTTGAAAATCACTTTATTTTCGCGATTACTTTTCCTGAAATAATCAAAATTATAAATGATTGAGTTATTTTATCTGCTTTATATTGAACTGTTTTAGTAAAGTAACCGCGAAAATTTCAACTCGAAAATCGAACATAGTGCTTACCTTAAATTGTTTATTAATTGTATTTAACAAAAATATGTATATTTGTAATATATACATAAATTTTGTAAGAAAGTTTGTAAAAACGTGATTTAGCAGATATCGACTATAAAAATTCTTTGTATATTAAAAACAAAAATTTTACCATGAATTGACCTAAATGACAAAAAACTGAAGAAAAGGGGGTTCCGCATTACTTAAAAACCAATGATGATATAAATTATTTTGATGTCGTAAATGAATTTAAAGATATAATTGAAAGGCCTGATTATTTTATAGACGCTTAAAAAATAATTTTAAATAGGATTTGTTCACCAATTTGTATGAATTCGCAAAATATATTTTAACTTGACCTCATAGCAGTATTTATTTCTTAAGTTTTTTTGTATAAGTTAATAAAAAGAATGTGCCACTTTTCAAAAATAATTGTGCCCATTTTTTTGACGTTTGCCACTTTTTGAAAATTCCCAACGGTAACGCTGTACCACAGTAGTGGTGAAGGGTATAAAAAGAAATTCATGAAAATGTCCCAACAATTTATGAAAATTTCCCCAGCGCCCCCTTCCACGAAAAAATATCCCTAATTCAGGGAAAAATCAGGCAACACTGTAGCTCTTGTCAATTTCTCTTTTGTACTACAAAATGAATGGGATCAGTATGCTAATTTCAAACAAGATAAAGAAGAGTTTTCCGGGAACGAAACTTTTGACAATCGAAGATTTTTTTGACGCTAAACATTTTTCTTAAAAAAAAGGAACAATTTTTATATCTTTTGTCGTAAACTCGTGTTAAATTGCTCCCAAAAATAATAATACTTTATAAAATAGGGAATTTCGTTTATCTAAAATTTCGTTCCGGTAGAAAGAATTTTTCTTGTGGTAAAAAAAAATCTACCAAAATTTAAAAAAAAAATCTTATTTTGCAGTTTTTAATCAAATTTTTGTGGTTAGTATGAAAAAATGTTTTTTCTTCGAATGAATGAATAATCCATCCTATTAGCGACGATTTTGAGGGTGTATAAATATCCCTTGAATTGTCGAATTTGAAATATATTAGTGATTTTGACTTTAGCTTTCATGTCTATAGAAAAATTGGTCAAAATTTTATTTCTATACAAAATTTGGTCAAAATTTTATTTCTATAGAAAACTTGGTCAACATTTTATTCCTATATAAAATTTGGTCAACATTTTATTTCTTTAGAAAATTTTTCTCATATATTTATTTCTACAGAAACTTTTTTCAAAACTGTATTTCTATAAAAAATTTGGTCAAAGTTTTATTTCTATAGAAAATTTTCCCAAAATTTTATTTCCATAGAAAATTTTGTCAAAACTGTATTTTATAGAAAATTTGGTCAAAATTTTATTCCTACGATTCCTCGTACACCAAACACAGTTTGCTTCAAGCATATATATTTTCAGGATTGGTCCAAACAAAATATTGTTTGTATTATTCAAACATATTATGTTTCACCTTAGGGCATATTATGTTTCACCTTAGGGCAAAAAAATTAATGAAATTCGAAATATTGCTCTAAGACCCCATAAAGTATATATATTCTGGGTCGTGGTAAAATTCTGAGTCGATCTGAGCATGTCCGTCCGTCCGTCTGTTGAAATCACGCTAACTTCCGAATGAAACAAGCTATCGACTTGAAACTTGGCACAAGTAGTTGTTATTGATGTAGGTCGGACGGTATTGCAAATGGGCCATATCGGTCCACTTTTAAGTATAGCCCCCATATAAACGGACCCCCAAATTTGGCTTGCCGATCCTCTAAGAGAAGCAAATTTCATCCGATACGGTTGAAATTTGGTACATGGTGTTGGTATATGGTCTCTAACAATCATGCAAAAATTGGTTCACATCGGTCCATAATTATATAAAGCACCCATATACACCGATCCCCCGATTAGGCTTGCCGAGCCTCTAAGAGAAGCAAATTTCATCCGATCCGGCTGAAATTTGGTACATGGTGTTGGTATATGGTCTCTAACAAGCATGCAAAAATTGTTCCACATCGGTCCATAATTATATATAGCCCCCATATAAACCGATCCCCAGATTTGACCTCCGGAGCCTCGTGGAAGAGCAAACTTCAACCGATTCGGTTGAAATTTGGTATGTGGTGTTAATATTTGGCCTCAAACACCCATGCAAAAATTGGTCGAAATCGGCCCATAATTATATGTAGCCCCCATATAAACCGATCCCCAGATTTGACCTCCGGAGCCCCTTGGAAGAGCAAAATTCATCCGATTCGGTTGAAATTTGGTACGTGATGTCAGTACATGATATTTAACAACCGTGCCAAAAGTCCATATCAGTCCATAATTATATATAGCCCCCATATAAACCGATCCCGAGATTTGATTTTGGAGCCACTTGGAGGAGCAAAATTCATCCGAGTCAGTTGAAATTTGGTACATTGTGCTAGTATATGGCCGTTAACAACCATGCCTAACTAGGTCCATTTCGGTCTATAGTTATATATAGCCCTCAGATAAATAGATCCCCAATCACACAAAACTTGGTCTATATCAAGTTCATAATTGTATATAGCCCACATATAAGCGACCCCCATATTTAAATTCTGGCTCTCTACGTACCGTGCAAAAGTCCATATCGATTCGTAATTATTTGTAGACTTACCTATACATACCTTTTTTGTCCAATATATACCACGTATGGACTAACTCACAATTTAGAAAACGATGTTAAGAAGTTTTAAGATACCACAACCCAATTAATTCGATTGTGGATGACAGTCTTTCGTAGAAGTTTCTACGCAATTCATGGTGGAGGGTACATAAGATTCGGCCTGGCCGAACTTACGGCCGTATATACTTGTTTTACTTGCAGCATACTCTCTAGGTCTCTCTTTCTAAACACATATGTGTTTATAGCCTATTTCTAAATTAATATATGTTTGCATCTAAGCATATTATATTTACAAAAATTTTATGTCCCAAACACAATATGTTCTAACATATTAACATATATGTTCCAAACATGTTATACTAGTTTATGAACAGTATATGCTTGCACTTAAAAATATTGTGTTAAAAAATTTGAGTTCCAAAGATATAATTTTTACACTCAAACACATGAAAAACAGTCTTTTCGTCCGTGTACATAAAATTTTCTCAAAAATGTATTTCTACAGGAAATTTTGTAAAAAATATATTTATATAGAAAAAGTAAAAAAATCTACCATTTTTGGTAGAATTCTAGAAACTTTGAAAAACATCTTTATTATACCCTCCATCATAGGATGGGGGTATATTAACTTTGTCATTCCGTTTGTAACACATCGAAATATTGCTCTAAGACCCCATAAAGTATATATATTCTGGGTCGTGGTGAAATTCTGAGTCGATCTAAGCATGTCCGTCCGTCCGTCCGTCCGTCTGTTGAAATCACGCTAACTTCCGAACGAAACAAGCTATCGACTTGAAACTTGGCACAAGTAGTTGTTATCGATGTAGGTCGGATGGTATTGAAAATGGGCCATATCGGTTCACTTTTACGTATAGCCCCCATATAAAGGGACCCTCAGATTTGGCTTGTGGAGCCTCTAACAGAAGCATATTTCATCCGATCCGGCTGAAATTTGGAATATGGTGTTGGTATATGGTCTCTAACAACCGTGCAAAAATTGGTCCACATCGGTCCATAATTATATATAGCCCCCATATAAACCGATCCTCAGATTTGGCTTGCGGACCCTCAAAGAGAAGCAAATTTCATCCGATCCGGCTGAAATTTGGTACATGATGTTGGTATATGGTCTCTAACAATCATGCAAAAATTGGTCCACATCGGTCCATAATTATATATAGCCCCCATATAAACCGATCCCCAGATTTGGGTTGCGGAGCCTCAAAGAGAAGAAAATTTCATCCAATCCGGTTGTAATTTGGAACATTGTGTTAGTATATGATCTTTAATAAACGTGCCAGAATTGGTCCATATCGGTCCATAATTATATATAGCCCCCATATAAACCGATCCCCAGATTTGGCTTGCGGAGCCTCAAAGAGAAGCAAATTTCATCCGATCCGGCTGAAATTTGGTACATGATGTTGGTATATGATCTCTAACAATCATGCAAAAATTGGTCAAAATCGGTCAATAATTATATATAGCCCCACATAAACCGATCCCCCGATTAGGCTTGCCGAGCCTCTAAGAGAAGCAAATTTCATCCGATCCGCCTGAAATTTGGTACATGGTGTTTGTATATGGTCTCTAACAAGCATGCAAAAATTGTTCCACATCGGTCCATAATTATATATAGCCCCCATATAAACCGATCCCCAGATTTGACTTCCGGAGCCTCGTGGAAGAGCAAACTTAAACCGATTCGGTTGAAATTTGGTATGTGGTGTTAATATATGGCCTCAAACACCCATGCAAAAATTGGTCGAAATCGGCCCATAATTATATGTAGCCCCCATATAAACCGATCCCCAGATTTGACCTCCGGAGCCCCTTGGAAGAGCAAAATTCATCCGATTCGGTCCATAATTATATATAGCCCCCATATAAACCGATCCCGAGATTTGATTTTGGAGCCACTTGGAGGAGCAAAATTCATTCGAGTCAGTTGAAATTTGGTACATTGTGCTAGTATGTGGCCGTTAACAACCATGCCTAACTAGGTCCATTTCGGTCTATGGTTATATATAGCCCTCAGATAAATAGATCCCCAATCACACAAAACTTGGTCTATATCAAGTTCATAATTGTATATAGCCCACATATAAGCGACCCCCATATTTAAATTCTGGCTCTCTACGTACCGTGCAAAAGTCCATATCGATTCGTAATTATTTGTAGACTTACCTATACATACCTTTTTTGTCCAATATATACCACGTATGGACTAACTCACAATTTAGAAAACGATGTTAAGAAGTTTTAAGATACCACAACCCAATTAATTCGATTGTGGATGACAGTCTTTCGTAGAAGTTTCTACGCAATTCATGGTGGAGGGTACATAAGATTCGGCCTGGCCGAACTTACGGCCGTATATACTTGTTTTACTTGCAGCATACTCTCTAGGTCTCTCTTTCTAAACACATATGTGTTTATAGCCTATTTCTAAATTAATATATGTTTGCATCTAAGCATATTATATTTACAAACATTTTATGTCCCAAACACAATATGTTCTAACATATTAACAAATATGTCCCAAACATGTTATACTAGTTTATGAACAGTATATGCTTGCACTTAAAAATATTGTGTTAAAAAATTTGAGTTCCAAAGATATAATTTTTACACTCTTTTTATTTTAAAAAAAGCCGCATCTTTTACTCGGAATCAATACCATAACTAACACTATTTTTTATTTTTGATTGTAGAGTAAACAAATCGATTATTTTATTTTTATTTTATTATATTATTTTATTGTATTTTATATTTACAAATCAATTGTATAACATTTCATTTTCTTAGTATGGAGAAAAAATTATTTTCTCCATACGGCAGTTGTTGCGTAAGGATATGAATAAGCATAGGGATATCCATAACTGTAACCGTAAGCATAACCATACGGATATGTGTAAGGATAAGTGCCCCAAGTTGTAGCATAAGTGGGATATGAAATTCTAGGCACAGTGGGTACATACACTCCACCATAGCTATGGACGTACTGGGCCTTAGCAACAGGTGTAGCAGCAACGGCACTGACAGTGCACAAGACGGCCATGGTAATCAATAAGATCTGCAAAACAAAAAACGAAACATAAAAAGTGGTGGTATAGAATTATGTTATATTTTTTTTTAGTCAGGCATATCAGAAGACACGTCATTGCTTATACAATGACACTAAAGCCAATTTAATTCTATTTTAGTCCATGGAATTATTATGTTTTGAGAAAGATTTCTTGACTTTAATAATTTTTTGTGTACGTGAGTTAAATGAACTAAAAAAGTTGGAGAATTATACACAAATGAAGCATAAAGATTTACTAAATTCATGTCTCCCACAAAATACTCCAGAAATTCTTAAAATTTGTAAATTTTAGCAATAATCATATTTTTGCAATTTTGTACTCCATTTATTTTTCTTCAAACTTCAAAATTTTAGTTAACATGTGAAAAAAATCAATTTTTATAAATAAATTTTCCTTAATGTGTCGAAAAAAAACATTTACTTATGTTTGTGAAATCGGCGTGACATCTGCGTTTATTTAAAATTTTCTAAAATTAACCTAAATTTTCCTATACTGACCAAAATTTTGCTTCCTCGTGGTTTCACTGTTTTTTGAGTGCACCAAAATCATTAGAGTAAAGACAAAGTCTTTGGAACCGGGCATGTTTTTCCCAGTGTACGATATTTTCTTTTACAAGTGATAAAAAATTATTATGCTTTATAAATTTTCTTGAATTTGTCGAATTATTTTGACATCTGTGATTGTAATACTGTTTAGTAAAAATTTTCTAAAATTAAACCGAATTTTCTATTTTTTATACCTTCCACCATAGGATGGGGGTATATTAACTTTGTCATTCTGTTTGTAACACATCGAGATATTGCTCTAAGACCCCATAGAGTATATATATTCTGGGTCATGGTGAAAATCTGAGTCGATCTAAGCATGTCCGTCCGTCTGTTGAAATCACGCCAACTTCCGAACGAAACAAACTATCGACTTGAAACTTGGCATAAGTAGTTACTACTGATGTAGGTCGGATGGTATTGCAAACGGGCCATATCGGACCACTTTTACGTATAGCCCCCTTATAAACCTACCCCTGGGTTTGGCTTGCGGAGCATCTTGGAGGAGGAGTGGTGTTAGTATATGGTCTCTAATAACCATGCAAAAATTGGTCCATATCGGTCCATAATTACATATAGCCCCCATATAAACCGATCCCCAGATTTGACCTCCGGAGCCTCTTGGAGGAGCAAACTTCATCCGATCCGTTTGAAATATGGTACGTGGTGGTAGTATATAGTCTCTAACAACCATGCAAAAATTGGTCCATATCGGTCCATAATTACATATAGCCCCCATATAAACCGATCCCAAGATTTCAACTCCGGAGGCTCTTGGAAGAGCAAACCTCATCCGATCCTGTTGATCTATATTTCTATATTTATATATAGCCGATCGCCAATCACGCAAAAATTGGTCCATATCGCCAAAAATAATGTACCAATATGTTATTTCTATAGAAAATTTTGTCAAAATTTTATTACAATAGAAAATTTTGTCAAAATTTTATTACTATAGAAAATTTTGTCCAACTGAAAGATATACGTATTTAATCGGTTTTTTTTTAATATGTACCCCGTATCAACTAACTTACAATTTAGAAAACGGTGTTAAGAAGTTTTAAGATACCTTGCCAGCGGTGGATTATCCCACCTCAGTAATGCTGGTGAGAGGGCTTCAAAGCATTCGGACTCGGCTATAAAAAGGAGGTCCCTTGTCATTGAGCTTAACATGGAAGATATGTAGAAGTTCACCAATGTGGTATCACAATGGACTGAATAGTCTAAGTGAGCCTGATACATCGGGCTGCCACCTAACCTAACCTATGGTGGAGGGTACATAAGATTCGGCCTGGCCGAACTAACGACCGTATATACTTGTTGTTTTGTTTTATACACTGCGCCACACTGTCGAACAGGGTATTATAAGTTAGTGCATAAATATGTTTGCAACACCCAGAAAGAGACGAGATAGACACATGGTGTCTTTGGCAAAAATGCTCAGGGTGGGCTGCTGAGTCGATATAGCCATGTCCGTCTGTCCGTGAACACATTTTTGTAATCAAAGTCTAGGTCGCAGTTTTAGTCCAATCGACTTCAAATTTGGCACAAGTATGTGTTTTGGCTCAGAATAGAACCCTATTGATTTTGGAAGAAATCGGTTCAGATTTAGATATAGCTCCCATATATATATTTCGCCCGATTTGGCCTTATATGCCCCCAGAAGCCAGAGTTTTACCCTAATTTGCTTAAAATTTTGCACAAGAAGAACAATTAGTAGTATAGTCAAGTGTGCCAAATTTTATAATACGATCCCAGAAGTCAGAGTTTTAACCCAATTTGATTGAAATTTTGCACTAGGAGTACAATTAGTAGTGTAGTCAAGTGTGCCAAATTTTATTGAAATCGGTTCAGATTTAGATATAGCTCCTATATATAGCTTTCGCCCGATTTACACTCATATGACCACAGAGGCCAATTTTTAACTCTGATTTAGTTGAAATTTTGCACAGGGAGTAGAATTAGCATTATATCTATGCGTGCCAAACTTGCTTGAAATCGGTTCAGATTTAAATATAGCTCCCATATATATGTTTTTCTAATTTCGACAAAAATGGTCAAAATACTAAAATTTTCCTTTTAAAATCGCCACTGCTTAGTCGAAAAGTTGTAAAAATTACTCTAATTTTCCTAAACTTCTAATACATATATATATATCGAGCGATAAATCATAAATAAACTTTTGCGAAGTTTCCTTAAAATTGCTTCAGATTTAAATGTTTCCCATATTTATACCCTTCACCACTACTGTGGTACAGGGTATAATAAGTTTGTGCATTTGTATGTAACGCCAAGAAGGAGTAATCATAGACCAACCCTTTAGTATACGGATCGGCTTAGAATTAAATTCTGAGTCGATTAAGCGATGTCCGTCTGTCTGTCTGTCCGTCTGTCTGTCTGTCCGTCTGTCTGTCTGTCTGTCTGTTGATGTATTTTTGTGTGCAAAGTACAGCTCGCAGTTTTAGTCCGATTGTCCTAAAATTTGGTATAGGGTCCTGTTTCGGCTCAAAAACGATCCCTATTGATTTTGGAAAAAATCGGTTCAGATTTAGATATAGCTGCCATCATTAGCGTAGCTAGGCAATTTTCCTAGGGGGGGCTATAGCCCCCCTAGCTAAAAATTTATAGACTGAACTTATAGGTTCAATTAATGTTTTATTTCATAAAATTGAATAAAAAATTAGACATCAAAATAACTCGACAATTAATTTATAATAAAGCAACTAAAAGTAGTTTCACACTTTTCCCAGTAAAAAAATTGTGAGTTGTTCTAAAGCCACAACTTTAAAAGCACTTCCAAAAATGTCCTCAATTATTTTAACTACACAGTTTTTTTACTTCATTTTTTTCATATTTTAATGTGTAATTTTTTGTTTTCTTTTTTTTCAAATAGTTTAAAAAAAGAGTAAGAATAAATAAATTGGTACAAATTATTCAAATTTTGCCATAAAACTGCTAAATCCATTATAGAAAAATAGATAATTTTGGAAATTATTCGAGGAAAAACGTTTCAAACAAGCGTCAGAATGCATTAAAAATCATAAAAACAATAAAAAAATTATTTATTTGGGAAAATATCACAAAATTTTTTAATTCACATTCAAAACACTGAATTCTGATCTCACCTTAAGAAGTGATGCAAATTCATTGCAATGGCTGTTGAAACGGTGGACATTTGTCCTATGAAAAGATCATATTACATTCATTGCTTCTCCGCCAATTTTGCCCCACTTCTAGACCCAAAAAGAACAATTCAGTACTTTTTTGGCGATGCTTTTTCGCAGCATTATTAAGATATTAATTTATGAAAGAATAGTTTTAATATCAATTACTATTTTTTTAATTAAATTGACTAAACTAAATCAATCAAAAGGTCAACCACAGCTTTATTTCATAACTATCTGACTTCAAACATTGTCATCGGCAACTGCTACCACAACCCAAGTAATTCGATTGTTCATGAAAGTCTTTAGCGGAACTTTGTGCGATTGTATATACTTGTTTAATTGTTAAAAAAAAATTAAAAAAAACTATTGACATTTATTGAAAAATGGAAAATCATAAATACAGTTTCAAATTCTGGGGGGGGCTAAAATTTTTCTGGGGGGTCTAAGCCCCCTCCCCAGAGGCCTTCCTACGCTTATGGCTGCCATATATATTTTTCACCGATCTGGTCATAATTGGCATGTATATCAACCGATCTTCCTCAAATTCCGTACATCCGAATATTTTATGAGTCTCGAAAAACTTGCAAAATATCAGCAAAATCGGTTCAGATTTAGATATAGCTCCCATATATAGCTTTCGCCCGATTTACACTCATTTGCCCACAGAGGCCAATTTTTTGCTCCGATTTAGTTGAAATTTTGCATAGGGAGTAGAATTAGCGTTGTAACTATGCGTGCCAAATTTGCTTGAAATCGGTTCAGATTTGGATATATCTCCCATATATATCGTTCGCCCGATTTACACTCATATGACCACAGAGGCCAATTTTTAACTCCGATTTAGTTGAAATTTTGCACAGGGAGTAGAATTAGCATTGTAGCTATGCGTGTCAAATTTGGTTGAAATCGGTTCAGATTTAGATATAGCTCCCATATATATATGTTTTTCTGATTTCGACAAAAATGGTCAAAATACCAACATTTTCCTTGTAAAATCGCCACTGCTTAGTCGAAAAGTTGTAAAAATGACTCTAATTTTCCTAAACTTCTAATACATATATATCGAGCGATAAATCATAAATAAACTTTTTCGAAGTTTCCTTAAAATTGCTTCAGATTTAAACGTTTCCCATATTTTTTTTACTAACATTGTGTTCCACCCTAGTGCATTAGCCGACTTAAATTTTGAGTCTATAGATTTTGTAGAAGTCTATCAAATTCTTCCAGATCGAGTGATATTTAAATGTATGTATTTGGGACAAACCTTTATATGTAGCCCTAACCTAATCTATCGTATCGAAAATTTAGATCTACAAAGTGGTGCAGGGTATAATATAGTCGGCCCCGCCCGACTTTAGACTTTCCTTACTTGTTTTGTATTGTAGCATTGACATACCAATGAAGAAAAAATAAACTACGGCGAAGACTATTAAATTTAACTGTCTTAATATTTTTTTCGCACTGTAATGTATTGTGCCATATATAGTAAAGGTCAGCTCTCATTGATGAGAAGGGGTCACAACTTTTTAAGGTTGGACCAAATCAGGTGTCTTCTCATTTTACAAAGAAAATCTTTTCTGCGAAACGAAATTTCAGACCAATGAAAATTTCCTTTCCTTTCAGTTGCCATATGCAGGTAGTACATGTGGAGCAAACATTATGCATCCCATAAGAACACCGTATTTCTGGCCGATGGAACATTCTCCGGCTTCTGTGGTGCATGCTCGCCATGTAATGGGTCCAGTGTTTCGATCTTTCTTCGTTTCCGGTATACACCAATGAATTTATATGTATTTTGCAAAATAAATCACCACTTATTGAACCATTCTCGTATTATTAACTCTTTATATTTTCATTAAATTAAGATTTTTTGTGAAGCCCCTACTTCTGATTCTCATCTATACAGGAGGGTGTATTAAAATTCCGTTAGTTCCTTTTTTTTTGGCTTTGCCTTCTCCGTTTTTGAATTCATATACTCGTAGTCCTTTATTTTTACTTAAAGTCTCAAAATTAGATTCGCTTTTTTCACTTAACACACAATTTATCCTCTTACCAATTTCATGGTACTGCTCAAAATCTTCAACACTGCACTGATGACAAATGATGACTGATCTGCTCCCTTAACATAGAAGAACAGTAGTTTTTATATGAAACTAAGCAAGGTGTAAAATGATTAGAACGATATAGCCAATATAGCGTAAAATGCAAAAGAACTTAATGTACAAATATTTTTTAATATTTCCATAAATATCAAATATCGATTTCCATCTATATAAAGTGTGGCTGATATGTAATGCATCAAAGTAATGCGCTATATTTTTGTAAATTTTATTGTTCGATTTAGAATGACAGTCCTTAATAGAACTTTCTACGCAATCCATGGTGAAGGGTACATAAGATTCGGCATGACCGAACTCTGGCCCATATATGATTGTTTAAATCCATACTAATTCTGCTAAGATAAATGAAAAAAAATGAAAAAAAAAGAAGTTGGGTCATTTCGATTTCCATCTCATGTTATTAGTAATATCCTTTTATAGAATGTCTTAAATTTATATGGTTTTTTCATTAATAAAATATTTTGAGAAAAAAATGGGTTAACTTATTTTGTTCTCCATCTTATAAGAAATTCCCCTTTATAGACAGTGATAGACTTATTTGGGAACTTTCATTACAGAGTGCTGCAGTTATGCATTTTTTGTGTAAACTATTTGCCTTAAAAAGATGGACAATGGAATTCATGAATTCCAATATCTCCACTGGGTGTTACAAACATCTGTCGTTTATATAAAAAAAATTGATTTGTTTGATCGCTATCAATCATAGCTATTTTACATTTTCAACCTGTCGCCACGAACGTCATAATTGATATGTGCCTCACATTCATATGATCGGTGTGCCGTAGAGCCAAATTAAGGATGGTATAAATTATTGCAGTCTCTGCACTATTCCAAATGTTCCAAATTGGTTGGGCAAATAAATTGATTAAAAATCAATTCAAGATAATTATAATTATACAATGTAAGCGGAAAAAAGTTTTCCTCCCAAAAAAAAAAAGAACTAATATAAAGAGCCGCCCAGCAAATTGGCACAATTTTAAACGCACTTCCACAAAATTTCCTCCCAAAGACGTTCTTTATTTTATCTACACAGGAAGTTCTTTTAATATGAATTTTGTATAGACAAATGAATAAATACATAAATAAATAAAAAAAAAATATAGCTCGCTGTTTTCATATTTTAATGGGTAATTTTAACTTTTTTCGTTTCAAATAAGAATTAATAAAATGGTACAAATTATTTTAACTTTGTCGAAAAAATGTTAAATCCATTCTAGAAAAATTGCGAATATTTGAAAATATTTAAGGTCGAACGTTTCTGGTAGAGGTGTGCGCGTGACTGAAATTTCACTCACATTCACGAAGCAAAATATTTATTCACACATGATACGTGTGGTAGCCAATCCCACTCACGCACATTCACGAAATGAAAACCAGTACTCACGCACGCTCACGCAAGAACTACAAATTCACGAGACTCACGATATTTTACAAACGGAAATCAGCAAAGGTAACAAAGTTTAAAAATAGAATATGTTCGTGAGCCAAATTAATTTCAGATAACATACGAGTGTGAATTAAATCTTGATTATTTTCGTGAGCGTGATTTTGCAGAAATTTTATTCACGCACATTCACGAACCGATTTTATTCCTCACGCACGAAATATTTATTTTAGTCCCATTCACGCACATTCACGAGAGTTCCTTTGGATTTTGTTCACGACTCACGTTATTCACGTGTTAATCACGCATATCACGAGAATTTCGTGTCACGCGCATACCTCTAGTTTCTGGCAAGCGTTAAAAAGCATATGAAATTTCAAAAAATTATAAAACTTATTTATTTGTAAAAATATCACAAAACTTTTTAATTCACTTCCAAAATATTGAAGAAGTGATGCTATAACAGGTTGGCTGATAAGTCCGCGGTCTGACACATAGATGGCGTCGCTAGTATTAAATGTATATTATTTTTATATAGTACCAACCTTCAAATGATTCGTGTCAAAATTTGACGTCTGTAAGTCAATTAGTTTGTGAGATAGAGCGTCTTTTGTGAAGCAACTCTTGTTATTGTAAAAAAAATGGAAAAAAGAAATTTCGTGTTTTGATAAAATACTGTTTTCTGAAGGAATTTTTACGGTGGAAGCAAAAACTTGGCTTGATAATGAGTTTCCGGACTCTGCCCCAGGGAAATCAACAATAATTGATTGGTATACAAAATTCATGCGTGGTGAAATGAGCACGGAGGACGGTGAACGCAGTGGACACCCGAAAGAGGTGGTTACCGACGAAAACATCAAAAAAATCCACAAAATGATTTTGAATGACCATAAGCATTACCGACGAAAACATCAAAAAATCCACAAATTGATTTTGAATGACTGTAAAATGAAGTTGATCGAGATAGCAGAGGCCTTAAAGATATCAAAGGAACGTGTTGGTCATATCATTCATCAATATTTGGATATGCGGAAGCTCTGTGCAAAATGGGTGCCGCGCGAGCTCACATTTGACCAAAAACAACAACGTGTTGATGATTCTGAGCGGTGTTTGCAGCTGTTAACTCGTAATACACCCGAGTTTTTCCGTCGATATATGACAATGGATGAAGCATGGGCCCATCACTACACTCCTGAGTCCAATCGACAGTCGGCTGAGTGGACAGTGACCGGTGAACCGTCTCCGAAGCGTGGAAAGGCTCAAAATCCGCTGGCAAAGTAATGGCCTCTGTTTTTGGGATGCGCATGGAATAATTTTTATCGATTATCTTGAAAAGTGAAAAACCATCAACAGTGACTATTATATGGCGTTATTGGAGCGTTTTAAGGTCGATATCGCGGCAAAACGGCCCCATATGAAGAAGAAAAAAGTGTTCCGCCAAGACAACGCACCGTGCCACAAGTCATTGAGAACGATAGCAAAAATTCATGAATTGGGCTTCGAATTGCTTCCCCACCCACCGTATTCTCCAGATCTGGCCCCAGCGACTTTTTCTTGTTCTCAGACCCCAAAAGGATGCTCGCAGGGAAAAAATTTGGCTGCAATGAAGAGGTGATCGCCGAAACTGAGGCCTATTTTGAGGCAATACCGAAGGAGTACTACCAAATTGGTATCAAAAAATTGGAAGGTCGTTATAATCGTTGTATCGTTCTTGAAGGGAACTATGTTGAATAATAAAAACGAATTTTTACAAAAAAATGTGCTTTTCTTTGTTAGACCGGGGACTTATCAGCCAACCTTACCAACAACACTCGAAAAACAAGTATATACAGTAGTAAGTTCGGCCGGGCCGAATCTTAAATACCCACCACCATGAATCAAATATAACAGTTTCCTCTGAAAATTTCAGGGGGTTCGATGACAGATATTTTCCCAAGCAGATCAGTTCAACCAGTACGCTTCCCACAGATAATTGTAAAGATTTTACCTATGAAGACTAGATCAGATTCTGAATTTATAGGAACCATTTTTTGTTTGAGTTTTAGAGGAATCATAAACATCTCTTGTAAGTGCAAGAAAAGGATGAAATAACGCCTTGATTTGAAACGGGGCTATATCAAAAACTGTACCGATACTCAATATATTCGGCACACCCCTTTATGGTCCTAGAATGTTTCTACATTTCCAATTTCGGCAAATTGGATAAAAACTACAGACTCTAGAAGCCCAAGAAACATGGTCCGATAATCACCTGTTTCGGCACAACTCTTTATTTTCCTAGAATACCTCTAGATTTCCAATTTCAGGTAAATTGGGTAAAAATTACGGATTCTAGAAGCCCAAGAAGTAAAATCGGAAGATCGGTCTATATGGGGGCTATATCAAAACATGGACCGATAATCACCATTTTCGGCACATCTCTTTATTTTTCTAGAATACCTCTCCATTTCCAATTTCAAGCAAATTGGGTAAAAATTACGGATTCTAGAAGCCCAAGAAGTAAAATCGGAAGATCGGTCTATATGGGGGCTATATCAAAACATGGACCGATAATCACCATTTTCGGCGCATCTCTTTATTTTGCTAGAATACCTCTAGATTTCCCATTTCAGGCAAATTGGGTAAAAACTAGGGATTCTAGAAGCCCAAGAAGTAAAATCGGGAGATCGGTCCATATGGGAGCTATACCAAAACATGGACCGATAGGCACCATTTTCGGCACACCTCCTTAAGGTCCTAGAATACCTCTAGATTTAAAATGTCAGGCAAATTGGATTAAAACTACGGATTCTAGAAGCCCAAGAAGTAAAATCGGGAAATCGGTCCATATGGGGGCTATACCAAAACATGGACCGATAGGCACCATTTTCGTTACACCTTCGGATGGTCCTAAAATACCTCTAGATTTCCAATTTAAGGAAGGAAGATTATAAGCCCAAGACCCCAAATCGGGAGGTCGGTTTATATGGGGACTATATCAAAACTTGGACCGATATAGCTCATCTTCGGACTTGACCTGCCTGCAAACAAAACACGAATCCGTGCCAAATTTCAGGACGATAGCACCATTATTGAAAGCTGTAGCGTGATTACAACAGACAGACGGACATGCTTAAATCGTCTCAGAATTTCTCCCTGATCAAGAATATATATATATATATATATATATATATATATATATATATATATATATATATATATATATATATATATATATATATATATATATATATATATATATATATATATATATATATATATATATATATATATATATATATATATATATATATATATATATATATATATATATATATTTGGATGTGAGTTAAGAAATTTTGTGATATTTTGACAATTGAATAATTTTAAAATTCTTTTTATGAGTTTTAAGGTTGAGTTAAGGTGGAATTACATACCATGCGGTCATGCGTACGTACGTTATATGCTATTGTCAAAAAAAAAAGTTAAAATGTTGGAAATACAATTATTTGAGTTACACGACAAAAGTAACGTATGCATATGACGTATAAAGTTGACGAACTTTTAACTTTTCAATGCGTCGGGTGCGTTGACAACATGTAAACAAATCAAGAAACGAAGAACAATCTAAAATAGGGACGAGAAATTATTGATTGAAGTTAAAACACATAAAGTCCTATACTGTAAAAAGTGCGTGGAATACAAAAACATAACAAAAAGCGCAGAGGCAAGGAATGTAATCAGCAAATTCATGGGTGCTCCGACGCAGGCTGTGTAACTCAATTAAAGAATCGTATTCGTCAACGCATTCGAATACAACGTACACTCGCATGACCGCATGGCATGTAATTCCACCTTTACATAGCATGCGTTAATCCGTGCGTTGATGGAAGGGTTGATATTTTTCAGTTTGAAGCACTCTAACAAAAATGTTGCTTTCAAAGAGAAAATTCAACTTTTCAATCAACGGACGCATTAATGCAAGGTATGTAAAGGTGGAATCACATACAATGCGGTCAAGCGTGCGTACGTTGTATTCGAATGCGTTGACGAATACGATTCTTCCATTGAGTTATACAGAATGCATCGGAACACCAATGAATTTGCTGATCACATTCCTTGTCCCTGTGCTTTTTATTATGATTTTGTATTCCACGCACTTTTTAAAGTATAGAATATTATGTTAAAATACATATCAATCAATAATTCCTCGTCAATATTTTAGATTGACTTTCGGTTCTTGATTTGTTTACATGTTGTTTAATGTTGTCAACGCACCCGACGCATTGAGAAGTTAAAAGTTCGTCAACTTTATGCGTCATATGCATACGTTACTTTTGTCGTGTGACTCAAACAACAGTAGTTCCCACATTTTAACTTTTTTTGACAATAATATATAACGTACGCACGCATGCTCGCATGGTATGTAATTCCACCTTAACTCAACCTTTAATGCATTCTTACGCTTGTGTGGAACGTTTGTCATCAAATATATTCAAAAATTCGTAAGTTTTCTAGAATGGATTTGGCATTTTTTTCGGCAAAATTTAAATAATTTTCACCATTTTATTAAATTTTAATCTATTGTTAACCTATATGAAACAAAAAATTTAAAATTTTCCATTAAAAATATGAAAAAAGCGAGTTATAAAAAATTGACTCAAATGAACTTCCTATGCAGCTAAAATAAATAACTTCTTTGGGAGAACATTTTTGAAGTGCTTTTAAAGTTATGCCTTTAGAAGACCTTCCAAATTTGTTTGCTGGTTTCTGAATTACAATGTATACGATCGTTTTTTATTTTGGGCATCGCTAAATTGGCGTATTCATAATCTCATTAAATGAAAGAATATCAACTCTTGTCTGGCATTCACTTTTCTTGTGCAGCATACCGTTACAATAACCATTTTCAAAAATTATAGTAGGGACAACCACCAATCATACTATTGTGCCTGTATCACCATTGTCATTCACAGTTAATGGCTATGCACAATTGTACCGTTGCACGTAAATGTTTGAAAATTACTTGAATTCAATAACATTTCTGAATTTAGTACTTGGTATTGGTCATGAATTCACAGAAAACAAAATTGAATTATGTTTTCGCGTTGAAACTCCATACAAAAGCAAAAAATGCGAAAAACTAACGAAATTTTTCCCATTTGTGATAATTTGTTTTTTCGAGTTGAAAAACTGACGTAAATCGATCAGTCAGTATTTTCATAACATGGCACCATTTGCAATGTGAATTAAGAAATAATTTATTTATTGAACTGATTTTTGTGAATGTATAATGCAAAAGTGGATCGGATTATTATTTAAAAATGTAATCTGATCTATTGATAAAACAAAGTATAACATGGAGTTGTATGTCCGTAATAATATAGCAACCAACATCTAGCCACTCGCTACTATATTGTAGAACATAAATAATGTATAAAACATCAAATTTAAACACAAATGTTAACAAAATAAAAGCTTTATTTGGTGAATTATATTTTACAATCGTTTCATTTATACTGGGCATCGGGATAATAAACACGAAACAAAATGTTAACAAAAGGAGCACAGTAATTGATGTTGCAAAACAAGCATTAGCACTTCAACCAACATGTATAGTACCGGGCTAGCAATGAATGGAATCACAAGAATTAATTGATATGTTCCAAAAAATAAAATGCTGCATTATACAATTAGATTTTTTAAATCCAAAGTTATTTGTAAAATAACTTCTGCTTCTTCTTTTTCAATTTAATTATTATGTATGCGCATGTGTGCAAATCGAGCCACTAGTTGCCTATGTATATGTAATAATTTCGTGACATTTTGCGATGTTGTCAATACATTTCGGTGAAACAAACGCAAAAAAGTTCCAAAATGGCTGTTTTTTTCCTTCAAAATATATTAACAACGCTATCATTTTTCAACGCGAAACAATGATTGAGGGGAACTTTTTTCGCACCAACAAACAGAGTACCGGCCTTTAACTATTAAGGTGAGTATTAAAATCGAGTTTAGCCTAAAATCACATTTGTTTTTCACGATTACTTTTGTTTAATAATCCATTTTAAAGAATATAAGCTTTGTGGAAAGTTGCTTTCAACAATTCCTTTATTCCTATTTCCTTTTTCGACAAATTCAAGAAAATTGTTTATGAACAATTAATTTGTTCCACTTATTAAAGAAAATTTCGTTGTTTAAAGAAGAAAATTAGGGTTAAAAATTGCAAAAATATAATGTTCACCATACGAAATTCAGGATGGCCGTATTTGTTGTCAATTTTACACATTTTAAGAAACTCTGAACTATTTTGTGGAAAACACGTATTAATTAAATCTTTTTAGTTAATTTGACCAATATACACAAAAAAAAGTATATTAAAGTCCAGGAAACTTTCTCATGTTTGAAAAATTGTAACTAAAAATAATAACTTACATGAATTATAATAGAGTTAACTAGGCTTTTGTGTACTTAAGGTTTCACTTTTTAGTGCATATCGCTGTAGCTTTTTTTCATTACACCTGTAATGGGATTCTGTATTCAATTTAAACGACGAATCGCATCGTTAAGAAGGGATAACAAGAACAATAACATCCAAGCTATTCTGTAGACGTTTTAAACTACATTTTCAATCGTTTAAAATCAGTTGTGATGTTTTCTGTGCAGATAACAATAAATACATCGTTAAGTAAACAACGAAGATTTTTTGGTTGTTTATTTTCTCTAATGAATTGACGTTATCAGCAAAACAATTTCATTCATGCAAAATAAGGTAGGTGTAGGTTACTTTTAATAGGAAAAAATGGATCCCTTCACTATTACAAAAGAGTTTTCTGCAACATTTTAAAAATCCGAAGGTTCTAAGCCGTTCTAAGAATGGTATTAAATTAAAGGGAATTTCATATAGATTGAGAATGTTGCCCATTTTTCTCTTCTGGCTTTGTGTATTTCTTTTAAATTTGCAAACAAGTTCCAATTTTGGAACTTGTTTTCGTCATTCCAACGTTTTTCGTAGCAGGGTTGCCAAGCGCGACGCAGCTTAAACAACATTTGCTACAGATTAGTTACAGAATGACACGATCGTTAGTGCAAACACGTTTTTTCATAGACAACGTAAACGATGCGATTATCGTGAAGAAATACAGAATCCCAATGCTGGATGCGACTGTCAAGAAAACGATGTGATTTAACATTGGCAGTAGGTTGATGGAAGGATAGAAATAACTGCACATACAAACCAACAGGTAAATTATAATAGGGCTGTTTTCTTTTAGCACTGGATGCAACATTTGTATGAGCTATCCAGAACATCGTTGCACTGGTGTTCTATCCAAAACATCTCATATTCCCAATAGCAATTTATTGTGACTAATTTATCGACAAAAATGAATTTCAAACTGATACAATGTCATAAATAATCGCAGCAGTAAATATTTATTATTAATTGGTGCATTTCATACATTAAAAATGCAAGATTTCACTTCTTTTCTGTGATTGTTTTTAAACAGCTGATGACAGTGTTGTATATTTTTTGAGCTGTCCTGGATAAACGGGTACTCTGTTTTCTTTTAGTCCTTCACGGTTAAGGGTATCCAGTGCTAAAAGAGAACAGCCCTAATATAAATGTACCTGGTTTAGATATTATCTAAAATAAGTAAATATTTTTCGACAAAATCAAGAAAATGTAATATACATAATTTGATTTTGATTTGATTTATTGGTTTATATGTTCTACCAAGCACAACAAGATTAATCTTATAAATTACAGTGCCGGTCGATATTTGATTTTAACAATTTGATTTAACTTAAAACTTAATAGTAAAATATTAGGGGGAAAATATTAAATAATTACATAACGAGCATACAATTTATTGCAAAAAATTAAATAACTCTTTTTTAAACGATGTGTAATTGCTTATGCGTTGTGTGGTGGGAGGTAAGTTGTTCCAGAGACGAATGCTGTGAATGTAGATTTGTCTTTCAGATACTAGGCTGTTAGCTCTAGGAGTTATAAGTTTCATTCCTCTGTTAGATCGAGCGAATGTTAATCGTTGTAAAGATATTTAGGTTCTTTTGTGTAAATTACTTTGTGTAGCTGTAGCAAGAACCTTATATTTAACAGATTGTTAAAATCAACGTTGAATATTTTATGCGAAAATCTTGTAATACTATCTCGTCGCTTCCTGTTGAAGACGTATCTGGCTATATCATTGTAGGCAACATTTAATTTCCGTCTATCTTCAGCACCACAATTAGCAAACACTTCACAACCATAGAGAAGGTTCGGAACAAGATATGAGTTAGCTAAAAGCATTCGAATATTCAATGGTGTGGAATATCGTACATGCCACAAATTTTTAATCATATTGCGGACTTTTCCCACGGTACAGTTTATGTGATTATTCCACGTGAGCGTTGAATTAAAGATAATACCAAGATTACTCGATGAGAGTACATGGTTAACCGTTGCATTACCAATACTGACGTTTATATTAGTGACATGTGATGTATTCCTATTGCCAATCAGTAAGAATTTTGACTTTTTAAGATTAAGGCACAGTCCATTGTTTTTTGCCCATGTGTGAATTATGTTCAAGTCTTTGTTTATCATATGAATGTGTTCCTGTACATTGGTTGATTTGCAACAAGTGTATAGTTGTACATCATCAGCATATATTTGGATTTTACAAGCAATAGGGAGAGAAGCGAGGTCGTTGATGTACATTGAGAAAAGCAAAGGTCCAAGTATTGATCCCTGAGGAACTCCTTTGGATACAACAAGTGCTTGAGATATAGTATTGTTTAAGCTAACAACTTGGCAACGGTTTGACAGATAGGACGACATTAATTTGCAAGCCGTACTAGAGAATTGGAACAGTTTCTGCAGTTTAAGCAGCAGCACAGTGTGATCCACAGTGTCAAAGGCCTTGCTGTGATCTAATAATATGAGAAATGATAACATTCGATTATCCAAATTGGATCTGATGCCTTCCACAACATCTAATAGTACTGTTGTACAGGATCGTTGTTTTCGAAATCCTGATTGACTATCAGTTAAAAGGTTTTTCTTATTTAAGTGTTCATAAATTTGATTAGACATTATTTTTTCTAAAGCTTTCGATAAAAAAGGAAGGATAGCGATTGGCCGATATTCATTGCTGGATTTAGGAATTGGAATAATCTTTGCAAGTTTCCACCCTTGCGGGTAGACCGATTTCGTTAAGATTGTATTATATAAGTGTTTTACATACGGCAGCAATTTGCATAAAGTGAGTTTTAGAAATTTGGGGTTCACACCATCAGTACCTATCGCTGTCGATTTAATGCTTAGTATACTGGGCATCACTTCATTGTCATCCACTCCTCTGAACGAAATCAATCTTCGACTTGAGCTATACACATTTGTTCACACATTTTTTCTTCAGGTGTTTCAATGTTAACATTGACAAATCTTTCATTGAGCTCATTTACGTCTGCAGAGCATAATCTATGATCAGAATTCTGCCCAATTCCAATTTTCTTGATTATGTTCCATTTTGACTTACTATCTAGTGCGGATTGAAATTTGTGTTGAAAATGAGACGTTTTTGCATTTCTTATGGCACTAGCAGCTAATTGTCTAGCTGATTTAAAAATAGAGTGAAGTAGTGGTGTTCTGAATCGTTTCCATCTTCGATACGCATTATCTCTGTCATTAATTAGGGTTTTTATGTGTCGGGTAAACCAGGGTGGTTGTGAATGGTGTGAGTTGATTGTTTTCTCGGGAACACAGCTATTGTAAATGGCAGTAATATTTTCTTGTAGAAAATCAAGCTGATCATCTACAGATTCGATACAGTATATTTGATCCCAGGACATAGTGTCAAGCAAGTGATTCATTTGTAGAACATTAAGCTTTTTGAAATCTCGAAATTTTACTGGAGGCATTTCTTCTTCGACGTTACATCCATATGTTAAAAATATAAGATCATGCTTTGAAAAACATGACGCTGACAGCTGATTGTAGAACAATACTTTCATCTTCTGACTGACAAAAAATATATCTATTAGGCTTGCAGAACTGTGAGTGAAATGGGTTGGAGTATTAGTATTAATAGGATAAAGCCCAATATTTTCCATTTTTATAGTAAGGGCGTTGCTATTCAATATGTTGTTATTAAAATCACCAGCTATAATGATGTCTTGATAATTAAGTGATAGATGGTCAATGCTAGTTATCACCAGATCACAATCTATGTTATTGTTTGGGCGATACACACAACCTAACAAAATAGGTAATGGTTCTTTTGTACGAATTTCAATAAGAATGTACTCAATAACACTTCCACATGAAGACTTTGCTTTTACAGTGCAGTGAATATTATTTTTGACATATATGGCAACTCCACCGCCGTTTGAGTGTCGATCGGCTCGGAGAAGTTTGTATCCTGACAAGGTGTATATACTATCATTTATGTCTGGGTGAAACCATGTTTCCGAGACACAAATCACGTCTATGAAGGAGTTCATAAAACTGTACCGAAATTCGTCCATTTTGTTGTTTAGACTCTGGGCGTTTATGTGTGCTATTTTCAGGCCATTGGTTTGATTACTTAGAATTTTAACCATTGTTGGGAGACAGTCTCCGGAACTGTGAGATACGTTACTTAACATAAAGAGCGCTGCGCATAAACAATATAATATTGAGAATATTTGTTGGAATTGTTTGAGCTTTACAATTATAATTTATCTTACTAACTAGAAAAGGGTTTTGTATAAAAGGCTCATGTACAGATTTAATAATACTAATGTTCTGAACAATCACGAAAAAGCTGTGTTAATTGGTTGATATCCTCAATTAATGTAGGTGCATCTTTTTTTGAAACTTTGATATATACAAGACCACGTAGTGTGTAGACAGATTCCAAAAATTTTTGCTTTTTTAACTTTATTACATTTTGAAAAATTTTATAGTTGTGGTTTGTTAAATTTTCATTAATGTAAAATGGTCGGTCAGATTCCAATCCAGCGTTTCTTAGGATTAAAGGAGATTTCTGAGATTTCCTGAAGGACGCTATATTTTTTAAGATAAAGTTCTTATCATACGGGGATGACAGGTTGACCATTATTACTGGGTCTTTAACGTTTTTGTTGGCACGAATGTTGTTTATACGATACATAGATTTTACCGTTGGTGTAGTAATATTTAATGTATCGCATATATTATCAAATATTTGACACAAATCTTCCCCATTTTCATAAGGGATGCCGTTGATTCGCAGATGAAAAGCGACTTGAAGATTATCAAGTTTTAGCTGATTTATTTTTACTGTCTTCATCTCGTCCTTAATGTCATTAATTTCTTTGTTCATTTAGTCAATTTTGGCTGCCACTGTTTCAACTTCTTCAACTCTCTTTGATAAACATTCTAATTTTGTGTCAATTTTTCCCATCTCTTTTTTAAGATCTCCCAAACTCTTATCCAAAATAGTTAAGAGGCGCGATTCTGTTTGCTCAATGAGTGTTTTTAGATATTCCTACTTTTACCAACGAAGTATTTTGAAGAAAAAAAGCAAGGAATTTAGAAGGTGCATAAATGTTTTTAACACCATACGAAGTTCAAAATTAGGGCTGTCGTTCGGGATCGATTTTTAAAAATTCCGCAAATTCAAATTATAATTTTCCGGGATTTTTCGGGATTCTTTAAATATTTTGAGTAAAAACAATCTATAGTATCAAAAAATTGTGGTACATTAAGAAAAATTGGTTTAATTCAATTTTATTAACAAAAAACGTCACACACGAACATACCCTGCCAACATTTTTTGAATTTGGGGGCGCTTCTGAGAATCCCCACTACGTCGAAAACAATCATATACGACATCAAAAACTCGTCGGAAAAGCGCCGTCACTATTGAGAAGTTGTACCACGCCAAGTTACTACGAAAAAGTTTCTCATCAGTGCAATTATTAGGTGCCTATTTAGATCAATTTCGAAGGACGCCAATAAGAACCCCTGCAAACTATCAGAAAAAGTGAATTTTAAGGTAATTGTAGAAGAATCATTGTGGTCAAGTAAAACACGATTGTGTAGATGTATATTGATTTGATTAAACATTTATAATTTCTTATAAATATAACATTTTTCGGTTTATCTCATCACATTTAACATAATTTTTTGCATTAATAAAAGAATGATGTTGAGTTTTAAGTAGCAAGTTACATATTGCAGCGTCTATCAGCCAGTTTGTTTATTTTCGATGGAGACAGCGTGCCTGGAAAAATATTTGAAAAACGATCACTTTATTCTATTTGGAAAGTCGAAAATTTTTCACCATATACCTTTCACAATTTTAAGCGTAATATCTATGTTTTCAGAACTTTATTTTCGTTTTTATTTAAATAAAATATAACAAGCTGGTTGCGCTTGGCGTTTCACAAAAACTAAAATGGCTCTTCTAACAGTAGTGATGGCAAAATACTTTCATGTACATTTTGTACTTTTTGATATGCTTCCCCCATCACAGTTCGCGATGGTTGTGGTGACATTTACGAGACTGTGGTAGCGATGAGGATGAAATGGAACTTTGAAATGCTGGCAGGGTAACAGTAAATTAAAAAGCAACTTCAAATTGTTACTTAACAAAAAAATAAACACAAAAATAAATTAAAAGGCTATTTCATATTGATTTCGTACTCACAAAAAGATTTTAAGGATTTTCTTTTATATTAATCGTTTTATGTAAGCTCTTAAATATGAATGCAACCAAAGTTTCATCAGATATAAGCAATTTTACTTTATTGCATATGAAAAACATCACATTCGACACTGGTTCAAGGGTAGTTTATACTGAATGAAGACATCAATTTATTAATAAAAAATACTAAAAAGCCACAAATTTAACAAATTTGAATTATTTTTTCGGGATCCCGAAAAATCCCGGAATTCAAAATAAAAAATCCCGGGATTCGGGATAAATTCCGTCCCGAAAATCACGGAATTTCAGGACGGGATAAATCCCGAGTGACAGCCTTATTCAAAATTGACTCATTGTTGGTTAAATTGAACAATTTTATATAATTATGAACTATTTTGTGGGAAATTCGAATTTAGTAAAATTGTTTTCTCTTTTGTATTAGTTTATGTAAGTAAAATAAACCAGAAATTATTAAAGTGAAGAAACTTTTTTATTTGAGGGAAATTTCAGCTAAAGGTAAGTACTATGTTCGCTTTTCGAGTTGAAATTTTCGCGGTTACTCTATTAAAACAGTTCAATATAAAGCAGATAAATTAAATCAAATGATGCGCAGTTTCTTGTTCCTCTAAATTTCGGCAAGACATTATGGGAATATGTTTGTTTTCACTTATAATTTTGATTATTTCAGGAAAAGTACACGCAGAGAAGAAACATGATTGTCACAATCATATTCGAAGAGCAAAATAATATGATAGGAGCTATTTTTGCGGCGACCATGTAACATTTTAACCTGCAACCATGTTGGCTCAGTGAACAGGGTTCTAAGAAAAATAAAATTGTCCTCATCTAAAATGATATTATATTGATAAAAAGAAATTTGTTTCCATAAAAGGCAATGGTCACGATTTAAAATGTTATGGTATTCATTAAAAATGTTTTTCTTCTAGTTAAAAGAACATAGTCACAACCTAAAATGTTTTGATCTTTATGAAAAAACTTTTTTCATCGTCGAAAAAAGGACGCCACTTGAGAAAAGAAAACACAAAATTAACTTTATTTGTTTGTTTTTATTTATTTATAAACTAATTCATTGTTTATTTGTATTTATAATGTCGTTCAAGCAAACATCATATATTTTTACACACTCTATTTTATTTCAATTCCAACAATAAGTAATTATTCCATATTTACTTCGTGTCCATCAAATGTACAAACGCAGACATCATGTAACTGCAAATAAAAATAAATGATACCATATAGCAAAATGCAGAACAAAAAACAGGTACATTTTTTCAATTACACTTTCCTTTTTGTGTTCACATAAAACCACGTGCCACTTCTGAATAAATAAATTAACACAAAACACAGTAAATCCGTATTCTCCATCAATTCCAAGAAACAATCAACACACGACTGACGCGCAAAATGAAAATCGTGTGTACCTGCTCAATGTTTTTATAAAATTATTTTCGCTGCAAACAAGTTAAAAAATTGAATGGTCACGAAAAAAATGTAAATGGTCTTTATGGCCATGTAATGGTTCTAGACATGTCTACACTTAACCTATAAAAATACTTTTTTCCCTGTAAAAAAGTACAAAAATTGAATGGTCAGGTACATGATTTTCCCGACCATTTAATGGTCTCAAATTCTATCATTTAAATGATAGAACATGTTTGCGGTATTTGAGAACCATTCAAATGCTTCTTGCCACCATACATTTTTCTCTGCTCGAAAACTATTTTTACAAAGACAAAATACATGGTTTTCGCGGCAATTACATGCTCTAGATAAGCATTAAATGGATGCGGCAACCATGTCCAAACATGATTTTTCTGTGCGTGTAATCGCGAAAATAAATGATTTTCAAATCGGAAACCGAACATAGTACTCACCTTAAAACATAATAATTTCCATTGACTAAAATTATGTTAAATTGTCTTTAGAACCCCTTATTTCTAGTGTAGAATCCAATACTTTGCATCGAATAATTCACCCATATTTCTCGTTATCCAGTTTTTCTACCATCTGCTTTCTAGAATTGATAATTAGTCTTCTTTGATCGTGAAATTATACCTACACATTTTCTTTTTACAAAACTTTGCCCCATAGTGTTTACTGGGATTACAATCTCTGAGTAATTGTAACTTGCATCTGTTAGACATTCACAATAAGCATGCTATTGGACATGCCTCCCCATTGCAACCAATTGTTTGTCTGAGTTGAGTTGTGTTTGTCATTCGTTTTGTTTTTAATTTAATTTGCCGGTTTGTGGCTTGCAAATTGTCTTTATTAATAACTCAAATTAGCAAATAAACATCAGAGTTATCATAGAATGTGAAAAGTTCATAGGATTTTCCAATTAGCAATACAAATTGAAGAATGTAAAAAGCGAAAATCTAATTAGAAAGCAACATAATATTGTGCAGACCAAGGAAGAAACAGCAAGAAGCAATAAGAGTGGAGAGACAGCCAACAACAAAAACATCATAAACAAAAAGGAAAAACACCGGTACTCCGTGTAAGTGTTATTGCACAAACACAAATACCAACAACAAAAATGTAGATGGCATCCAGCCATATGAGTTGAGTGATATGATACCTTGCGTTTGACCGTGGTCTTCATGTAAAGTGCAAAAGAGAAAAAGCGCGCGTGTGTGTCAATGTATGTACGGGTATGGAATGTAATAAACAAAAGGCTGGTCTGTCGTTACGTCTCATGTCCATATGAATCATATGAAGAAGTGCATTGTAAAAACAAAAGAGAGTGTGTTTAATAACTTAGTTTCAAGCAATCGCATGTATTCTAAAAAAAGGAAAACAACCAAATCTTGAATATTCTGAATTTTATGTCTGAGCTTAAAGGTTTCATATCTCCTATATGTATATTTGATGATAAAATGCACAGTGTTTAACAATCAATAGAATCAGTTAAAATTTACGTCCCTTATATACATTACAGCAAAAGCAGCAGACAACAATACAAGAAATAACAAAAGCAAACAAAACGCAAGGTGGATTGTGTTTTCAGTGCTTCTCTTATGATTTATTAGTGTTCGTAAGAGAAAATATTGCGACAGCGGGTGTTTAACATTTTGAGGGATGCAAAAGAGAGCACAGTGGCGCATGATAAGTGGTAAGTGAATGTTGATTTGTATGAATTTGTTTAAATACAATGAGAGAGGAATCCGCATGTTATTCACAGTGATGCCAACTCCCAAAGGGCCAAAAGCAGCAAAAATATATTATAAATTCTAACATACCAGTTCCCATCACAAAAGCTACTCAAATTCAATTCAAATTCAATGTACTATTAAAAAACAAAAAACTTCCAACTATTATAGAACTTTTAGGTATTGATTGGAAGCCTTTTTAATTTTTGTGAAATTATGAACCTCTATCCATGTGTACAGCTTCATAATTGTTAACGCTTATTTTACTGTCATTCATTTAATTTTGATAAGTAATTACTTTCAAATTTCAAAATCTGTTTTTTCAGAGAAGAAACTAAATTTTTCGACATTAAAATTGCAAATATTAATATTGGCTAAACTCTAGGGAGCAACTCTAGTTTAGCTATACCTCGTAAAAAAAAAAATTTTTTTTTGGGTCGATAGAGAATTAAATTTGACATCGAAATAAAAAGTAACCGGTTGGCGGTCGCAACCGGTTAACCGGTTATTCGAGCCTAAAGTGTAAGCAAATAATCGTTAATAAAACCGGTTTTAGTGAACCGATTACTTTAAAATATACATCACTAGAAAACTAAAGGTACGACCTTTCAAATGAGGTACAACTTGAGTTTATCCGGTTATCAGTTTAGGTTTTAGATGAAAAAATACGTGTTTTTGAACCTGTTTTTTTGACAAAACTGGCTTTTAATCCAAAAACGCTCGATGTAAAGGTACAATATTACTAATTGCATTGTGTAGCTAACACTTCTACCTATCCGCCAAAGTCATTTGCAAGCCGATATCTCCGTTAGAACCGGATATATTTGATCTGAAATTTAATTGTAACCGTAAAATTTTAATTTATCGTTAATAAAACCAGTTTTAGTGAACCGATTACTTTAAAATGTACATCACTAGAAAGCTAAAGGTACGACCTTTCAAATGAGGTACAACTCGAGTTTATCCGGTTATCAGTTTAGGTTTTAGATGAAAAAATACGTGTTTTTGAACCGGTTTTTTGACAAAACCGGCTTTTAATCCAAAAACGCTCGATGTAAAGGTTCAAAATTACTAATTGCATTGTGTAGCTAACACTTTTACCTATCCGTCAATCTTATTTGCAAGCCGATATCTCCGTTAGAACCGGATATATTTGATCTGAAATTTAATTGTAACCGTGAATTTGAATTTATCGTTAATAAAACCGGTTTTAGTGAACCGATTACTTTTAAATGTACATCACTAGAAAGCTAAAGGTACGACCTTTCAAATGAGGTACAACTTGAGTTTATCCGGTTATCAGTTTAGGTTTTAGATGAAAAAATACGTGTTTTTGAACCGGTTTTTGGATTAAAAACCGGCTTTTAATCCAAAAACGCTCGATGTAAAGGTTCAAATCGCACGATTTTTTTGAAAAAAATTTCATTTTGTCTTTTCAAACCGGATATGGATAGGATGTTGGTAATATGTCTAATTGTAGGAATAAGAAAGCGCCGCAGGCAAAAATTTTTCAAAAAAATCGCGCGATTTTTTTGAATTTTTTTTTTATTTCTCAAACCGTATATGGATGGGATCTGGGTAATATGTCTAATTATAATAAGAAAGCGCCGCAGGCAAAAATTTTTTTCAAAAAAATCGCGCGATTTTTTTGAAAAAATTTTTTATTTTTTAACCCGTATATGGATATATAATAGTTAATATCACCGGTTATAGTAAAGATAGCAGCTTGACTTTGACCTTGACGGAAAGGTAGAAGTGTTAGCTACACAATGCAATCCGTTATTTAGTACTTTTATATGGAGCAGTTTTTGAGATATAAGCTTATTTATAAAAAACCGGTTCCGAAAAATACAAGTTTTTACCCGTAGAGATGGAACGGATGAAGCTGATATAACGGTTCATACATCATTTTAAAGGTCTCTTCAAAACCTTTCTAGTGATGTACTTTCAAAAGTATTCGGATCTCTAGAACCGGTTATATTAAGGATTTTTAACTTACACTTTGGAACCGAATAACCGGTTATCCGGTTACGACCGCCAAGAAAAAAAGTTGTTGTTGTAATCTACTCAAAGAGTACTACCATCTGTGAAGTTTTGAAAAAAATCTGAGAGGTATAGCTAAACTAGAGTTTAGCCACATTTTTTTTCCTGGCGGCTGTAACCGGGTAACCGTTTATTCGGTTCTAAAGTCTAAGTAAATAATCGTTAATAAAACCGGTTATGATAAACCGTTTACTTTGAAATATACATCTCTAGCTAAGGATAACCCCTTTCAAATTATGCATAAATCGATCTATTCGATATATCCGTTCCGGATATACAGATGAAAACGTGTTTTTTGGAACCGGGTTTTTTACAAAACATCTCAAAACTCAAAAACTACTCGATATAAAGGTGCTAATTAACTGATTCCATTTTGTAGCTAACATTTGTACCCATCCGTCACAAATTTAGGCGGATATCACCACTAAACCCGTATATATTGACGGGATTGCATTCATATCCGGTTTACAAAGAAAATTGAAAATTTTGTTCAAAAAAATCGCTCGATTTCTTTTTGAAAAAATTTTCGTCTGCGGCGCTTTGTACATCCAAATTGCAGTTAAAACCGGATATATTTATTCATTTGCATCAATAGCCAGGTTAAAAAAATACATTCCGTCTGAGGCGCTTTTTACATAGGTTAGGTTAGATTAGGTGGCAGCCCGATGTATCAGGCTCACTTCGACTATTCAGTCCATTGTGATACCACATTGGTGAACTTCTCTCTTATCACTGAGTGCTGCCCGATTCCATGTTAAGCTCAATGACAAGGGACCTCCTTTTTATAGCCGAGTCCGAACGGCGTTCCACATTGCAGTGAAACCACTTAGAGAAACCCTTTGAAACCCTCAGAAATGTCACCAGCATTACTGAGGTGGGATAATCCACCGCTGAAAAACTTTTTGGTGTTCGGTCGAAGCAGGAAGGGCAAGGCGGGCATGCTAACCATTGCACGACGGTGGCTCCCTTTTTTACTATACATTCTTCTTAGAACCGAATATATAAACTGATTTATATCCATATCCGTTAAAAAACAAGTTCGCCCGCGGTTCTTTTTATATCGAAATTTTTTTAGAACCGGATATATTAACGGATTTATATCCATATCCGGTTTAAAAAGATTTTTTTTTTCAAAATTCGTGTGTTTTTGTTTTTGCAAAATGTGACTTTCCAAACAAACGATTCACTACAACCATGTTGCCATAACCGGTTTAAAACCCCTTCTGTTTTATTCTACCCGAAAAACAACTTTTAAATAAAAATTAGTATAATAGTTTACTATGCAAAAGTCCACATTTCACGGATACAATTAAATTCATTGGCGCATAACTCCGGTTCTGGCAGAGATATCTGCCTAAATGTAACTTTAGCGGATAGGTGGAAGTGTTAACTACTTAGTACATTTAGATCGAACACTTTTTGATTTATAGCCAGTTTTGTAAAAAAACCCGGTTCGAAAATTGACATTTATTAACGTAGAACCTGGACTGATAGCCGGAGGGTCATCCCTCATTTGAAAGGTGATACCTTTACCCTTTTAGTGATGTACATATAAAAGTAATCGGTTCAGTAGAACCGGTTTTATTAAGGATTATTTACTTTTCTTTTAGGCTCGAATAACCGGTTATCCGGTTACAACCGCAAACAGGTTACTAGCTATTTCGACATAAAATTTAATTCTCTATCGACCCAAAAAAACAAAAAAAAAATTTTGTGTGGAATAGCTAAACTAGAGTTGCTCCTTAATATTTGTAGTGTAATATTCTATTACACTGAAAAAATATTGTCGTGAGGTCAAAGATGTCATACCTTTAAATCCGAATGCAAATTTTGCTTAGCATAGAAGACACATTTCTATAATATAAAGTTTTTCTTTTTATCCAAAAGTCGATAACCTTTTCAATGAAGTCGTCCTTACAATTAAGTTATTTGACATAAAAATGGGTAACATAACATGAAAGAAATCAATTTTTGGGCTTTAATAATTCAGAAAAATTCTTTAAATATAATGAATTTGTCTTTTTTAAATTAGACTACAAAACAAAAAATCGTTCAAATATAGGACATGTTTTTCAACACTTTATTTTAAAGAAGTTTTTACTTGAAACAAAGCATAATTTCTACTAGAAGAATTTGGAAAATAAAGTTGTCGTTAACTCGTTTTTAAAGGACTTTGATAGCATATGAGGAAAAAAACTGAAAAAGCGAAAAATTAAAATTTGCTTCCCTGAAGCAAGTACACAAAACCCAAATTTAAAAGAGAATTGTGCCATAAAAGTATCCTTACTTGTATTCTCCGCTTCTTTGGCTCGGAATCAATACCAAAATTTCTAAAGTAAAGACAAAATCTTTGGAACCGGGCATGCTTTTTTTAAGTGTATGATACAAACGTTTTTAATGACATCTGTTTCAAGTTAAGAAATTCTGCAGTCGTCGCTAGACTTTTCAAAAGATTACCCTAAATAACAATATTGTTTAAAACAAGAATCAATACCACCTTCATAACAATCAAATTCTATATTTGGCAATATAGTTGAGATTCTTAAGCTTTTGAAAGTCTAATCCGAATTTTTGTATGAAAATATATCGTCAATTAAACTTAATACTGTTCAAGTTGAAAAAAGTACCAAAAGTACTAAATGAAAACGCCACAAAAAATCAAGTTGGTGCTTTTTTTTTTGAAAAGGCACTAAAAAGGCAATATAATTTTAATTTAATTTATTATCATATGTAACCAAGGGCTTAAATCTACTGTAGTACAAGTGGTCCGATTGGTCCAATTTTTGGCCAGCGTGTAGACTTTTCGATTCTTAACACAAAATGTAATATACCACTTTTTGTCGGAAAGACCTATTTTCGGAGTTACGCGCCTCTAAAGTTTTCGTTATCACGTATATTGGATCTAGTATCCATTGCACATAATTATCCCAAAAACAATATATTTAGAATAACATGGACCCGGAGTGGTCCTGGGTTCGCATTAGCTCACTTTGGACTCTGTCCATAGGAGAAAGTCTCAAACCCCGGCCGAAGGCCTGCCACCTGTCCACTTTGGGTTCGCGTTAGCCCACTTTGGACTATGTCCATAGGAGAAAGTCTCAAACCCCTGCC
Organism: Haematobia irritans; assembly: GCF_050003625.1. NCBI lineage: Eukaryota > Metazoa > Arthropoda > Insecta > Diptera > Muscidae > Haematobia > Haematobia irritans. Next base: position 121,564,652 of record NC_134400.1, read on the forward strand.
GAAGGCCTGCCATCTATACCCAATTTTGAAGGGTCGGTATCTCGAAAACCACGCTATTCCGACAAAATTTTTACTTAATATTTTCTGCTTTAAATGTGATATTTTTACTAAATACGCCAAAAAAACGGAATTTTATTCATTTCATGAAAAATTCCTTTCAACTACAAGTGTAGCTTAACCAACAGAGGAAAATAATGTTTGTCAATTTTATTTGGGCAAAGCCCAATAGACTGCTAGATGGTTGAATGGATGAGGAATGTGGTAATTCCGAAACGTGCGTCCATCCAACCATCTTGCAGTCTCTAGGGCTTTGCCAAATAAATTTGACAAACATTCTTTTCCTCTGTTGGTTAAGCTACACTTGTAGTTTAGGCAATGCATGGTTTTAAGCTGAAATCAAAAACAACAAAAAATTTTTTACTTTATATTTTCGATGTAAAATTCTTCTCCTACACTAAATTTTTTTATTTTTTATTTTTAACAACTTGTGCTAAAGTAGATTTGTTCCTAACCAAGCTTTACAAAGGCCTTATACAGTTACTTAAACCAACATTCTTTAAAACTACTTAAAAAATTCCCTTAATTCTAACATTAATATACTAACAATAATAGGACAGGATAACAGGATACTACTCTATTTGGGAATCAAAAAGCATTAAATTTGGTGCTAAAAGTACCAAATTGACATCACTGGTTATTCATTAGAACTGGGTCCAGTGGTGCCAACGGTTTTGGGTTCAAATCATCAATTTTCAAAATATTTTTCGTCAAAATCGTCAATTCGTCCCAAAAAAATCGACACCCATAAAACAGCCGAAAACAAATATTTAGGAGTAAAATAAAAGTTTTTTTCAAACAAAAGCAAAAGAAATAGCTTTAATTCATTTTAATTACATGAATGGTACACTTTAAATCTCTAATTCAGTCATCTAGCTTCCAGTTTTTATACCCTGCGCCACACTGTGGAACAGGGTATTATAAGTTAGTGCATATGTTTGCAACACCCAGAAGGAGACGAGATAGACACATGGTGTCTTTGGCAAAAATGCTCAGGGTGGGCTCCTGAGTCGATATAGCCATGTCCGTCTGTCCGTGAACACATTTTTGTAATCAAATTCTAGGTCGCAATTTTAGTCCAGAATAGAACCCTATTGATTTTGGAAGAAATTGGTTCAGATTTAGCTATAGCTCCCATATATATATTTCGCCCGATATGGACTTATGTGGCCCCAGAAGCCAGAGTCTTACCCTAATTTGCTTAAAATTTTGCACAAGAAAAACAATTAGTACCCAGCAAAATCTCTCATTACCCGGTAATCTTGTATGTAAGCCTATTTAAAAATTAATAACCACTTATCAATTGGCATCGCTCCGGATTACATTTACAAACGCATGTCCTAGGAGGAAAGTACTTCTCCCCAGGCATACTTTCGGCCATGAAATAAGTAGTGTTTTTAGAGCATATAATCACCTAATATGTAATCACTTATTCGTAGATACACCAAAGTTTGCAAAATAGCCACTTATTGTCTCAGACAACCAAATCTCGAAAATATTGGTTTCTATCGCCGATTACAATGGATCAAAATATGGCGAGTAATGCTGTAATAGGAGCACTACTTGAATAGAAACGAATATTGTATAAATAAACAAAAAATCTAATAAATCATCGAAATAAGATTACACGCAAATTAATTTCACACTTAAAATAGAAATAAATGTAGGTTGTTTAAGGGAGTTGGATTCGTGAATTACGTTATAATATATCCAATAGTCAATTCACATTAGGTTCGAAATCTACTAAAAGTGGATTTTAAGACCCTTTTTATAAGGCAAATGGCATTTGAAATCTAGTTTAAGTGCATATTGGAAGTGTAATGGTACCAACGTTTATTCTATTTTATTAAGTCATTAACAGCCAACTGCATAAAAAATTGAGAATAACAATTCAAAAATTACCGAGAAGTATTTATTTTTGTCATTACAAGTTAGTCATTATAACTCAACGCAATGTAATGCAATGTGTAATGACAGCTGTACTCCTGGTAATGCCAATTGTAATGAGATGTGGTTACCTAGTTTTTGCTGGGTACTATAGTCAAGTGTGCCAAATTTTATTTAAATCGGTTCAGATTTAGATATAGCTCCCATATATCTTTCGCCCGATATGGACTAATACGGTCCCAGAAGCCAGAGTTTTACCCTAATTTGGTTGAAAATTTGCACTAGGAGTACAATAAGTAGTGTAGTCAAGTGTGCCAAATTTGATTGAAATCGGTTCAGATTTAGATATAGCTCCCATATATATCGTTCGCCCGATTTACACTCATATGACCACAGTGGCCAATCTTTTACTCCGATTTAATTGAAATTTTGCACAGGGAGTAGAATTAGCATTGTAGCTATGCGTACCAAATTTGGTTGAAATCGGTTCAGCTTTAGATATATCTCCCATATATAGCTTTCGCCCGATTTACACTCACATGACCACAGAGGCCAATTTTTAACTCCGATTTTGTTGAAATTTTTCACAGGGAGTAGAATTAGCATTGTAGCTATGCGTGCCAAATTTGGTTGACATCGGTTTAGATTTAGATATAGCTCCCATATATATGTTTTTCTGATTTCGACAAAAATGGTCAAAATACCAACATTTTCCTTGTTAAATCGCCACTGCTTAGTCGAAAAGTTGTAAAAATGACTCTAATTTTCCTAAACTTCTAATACATATATATCGAGCGATAATCCAAAAATAAACTTTTGCGAAGTTTCCTTAAAATAGCTTCAGATTTATATGTTTCCCATATTTTTTTACCAACATTGTGTTCCATCCTAGTGCATTAGCCGACTTAAAATTTTAGTCTATAGATTTTGTAGAAGTCTATCAAATTCTGTCCAGATCGAGTGATATTTAAATCTATGTATTTGGGACAAACCTTTTTATATAGCCCCCAACACATTTGACGGATGTGATATGGTATCGAAAATTTAGATCTACAAAGTGGGGCAGGGTATAATATAGTTGGCCCCGCCCTACTTTAGACTTTCCTTACTTGTTTTAAACGGAGATTAATTTGTAAGATATGATAAGAAACAATATTTCTGATTGTGACTAAATTTTTAAGCACTAAATTTTCCGATTCAATTTGTTTAATAAATTTTTCTTGACACAAAAATTTTCTATTCTCTAAGCGAATTTAAATCCTTTTAACTTGTTTATGTATAATTTGTATTATTATTACAAATTGAATTCATAACACGGCTTACGCAGTGCAACACAAAACTTCCAAATAAAAAACACTTATCCCAGCCGAAAGTACTCGATGAGAGGAGAAAAGTAAGAAGAAGAAGATTTTACCAAACAGTAAATGGAAGAAATGTAGCCTATACAATTATGAATTATGAATGAATAATTATGAAACCACATAGAGAAGCTTTAAATCACCCAGGAATGTCACCAGCATTACTGAGGTGGGATAATCCAACGCTGAAAAACTTATTGGTGTTTTGTCGAAACTGGGTTTGAACTCACGACCCTGTGTATGCAAGGCGGGCACCACGGTTAACATACGATTTCCTAATATGTTTTTAATTATGTCGAACTTTCAAAATGCGCTTCCAAAAGATGCATGAAAAGATGTAAGGAAAAATAAATCCGTATAGGAAAATTCGTTTCAGCGCCACCTAGATGTGAAAAAATGAGTTATATACGAATACAAATTTTTTTTGCGAAGGCAACGGGAAATAAATGTAAATATTGGTTTCAGCGCTACCTGTATGTGAAAAAAGTTCCCAGAAAAACAATTTGGAAGTTCTTCCAAAGGCACAACTTTAAAAGCACTTCCAGAAGATGCACTCCCAATGATGTTCTTTATTTTAACTTCCCAAGAACTTCTTTTAATTCAATTTTTTGTAACTTGGTTTTTTCATACTTTTAATGGGTAATTTTAACTTTTTTTGTTTCAAATAGTTTAAAAACAGTGTAAGAGTTCATAAAATGGTACAAATTATTTAAATTTTGTCGAAAAAATGGTAAATTCAATCTGAAAAAATTGTGAATTTTTGAAAATATTTGAGGTCAAACGTTTCCGAGAAGCGTTAGAATCCATTAAAAATTATAAAAATTATTTATTTGATAAAATAGCACAGAATTTTTTAATTTACATCCAAAACATTGAATTCGGATCACACCTAAAGAAGTGATGCAAATTCAGTGCAATGGCTGTCGAAATGGAGGACTTCCGTCCTATGACAAGCCCATTTCATATTCATCGCTTCTGCGTCAATTTTGCACCACTTCCGGATCCAAAAATAACATTTTTATTACCTTTTTGGCGATGCTTTTTTTGTTATTTTGGGTTATTTTTAAAAACATATCAATATCCGTTTTTACCATCGGATATATAAGTAAAATATCAATCTCACATATAAATCTGGATGTCTATCTTTTTCCATTCGCGCTAATGGAGTACTGTCTCCACCTTATCCATATATTGGGTTTCCCAAACACATTTTTCAATTTCCGTTTTACCCTTGGCTAGAGGACTAAGAGATCTATAATTCACATATAAGTTGGGATGTTCATCTTTTTCGATTTGGTCATAGTGGATACACTTGCCGCAATGTTGTAGGTCATTAAACATTGCAACAGAATAGATTTAAATCTGGATGTCCATGTTTTTCCATTTGGCTATAGGAGGTCCCATTTTGCTCGGGGAGCAATGCCCACACGCTTCTGTAACATATACTCCCAAACATATTTTGCTTCAAGCATATATATTTTTGGGTATTGCCCAAACATTTATATGTTTTATCTCTACAAATATATAATATGTTTGAAAGCATATTGGTCTAAACAATATATGTTTGGGTAGTCTAGGTTCCAAACATTTTGTATTTTTGCATCCAAATTCAATAATGTTGTCTTCCAAAAAACAATATGTTATTATGTGAACATATAATATGTTTGGAAGCATTTTGCACCCAAAAATATTATATGCTTAAAAAAAATTCTCCCAAACAATATTGTGCTCAAAATTTTATTTATTTATTTATATATTTACAATCATAATGAATTATGAAAATAAACAGGTAATATAGGTGCTAACAACATAGGTTTTCGACCTGAATGCTCAAAATTTTGTTTCTGCCCAATTGTATATTCCCCCACATCTTTCTCACTTCCACGAGATTTTTTTGTTCTTAGCACCTTTTTCTGTAATACAAACATTGTAGAAGAAATTATTCAATTGTATGATTTTTTTTATTTTAATTTTACCTTTTGCCGGACGGGGATTCGAACAGCGGACCACACAGTTTGTAAGGATCAAAGAAGTAGCTGATCAATTGCCCAAGGAAAAATAAAATGTTAATTTTGTAATAACAAGCAACAACCACCAACTTAATTCAATATCGCTCCCTGTTAAATAGCGCTCCAAGCTACTAAACACATATATGTTTATAGGCTATTTCTAAATTAATATATGTTTGCATCCAAGCATATTATATTTACAAACATTTTATGTCCCAAACATAATATGTTCTAACATATTAACATATATGTCCCAAACATGTTATGCTAGCTTATGAACATTATATGCTTGCACTCAAAAATATTGTGTTTAAAAATTTGTGTTCCAAACATATAATGTTTATAGCCAAACATATGAAAAACAGTCTTTTTCATCCGTGCAGACATTCTTGTTTATAACAATCGAAAGTTATCGTTTCCGTGTACTTTTGGTTAAAATTTGATTTCTCTATCTCTTCCCGTTTGGCCAATTTATGGATTTTTATATACCATGTAGGTGGCGCTGAAACAAATATTCATACACGTTCACAAAAAATTGCTTCTGTAACGTATACTCCCAAAACATGTTTTGCTTCAAGCATATACATTTTTGGGTATTGCCCAAACATTTATATGTTTGATCTCTTCCAATATATAATATGTTTGAAAGCATATTGGTCTAAAAAATATATGTTTTGGTAGTCTAAGTTCCAAACATTTTGTATTTTTGCATCCAAATTCAATAATGTTGTCTTCCAAAAAACAATATGTTATTATGTGAACATATAATATGTTTGGAAGCATTTTGCACCCAAAAATATTATATGCTTAAAAAAAATTCTCCCAAACAATATTGTGCCCAAAATTTTATTTATTTATTTATATATTTACAATCATAATGAATTATGAAAATAAACAGGTAATATAGGTGCTAACAACATAGGTTTTCGACCTGAATGCTCAAAATTTTGTTTCTGCCCAATTGTATATTCCCCCACATCTTTCTCACTTCCACGAGATTTTTTAGTTCTTAGCACCTTTTTCTGTAATACACCCATAGAAAAAATCATGAACGGCGTTGTCATTTCAAAACGTTTTGTTCATGAAAGTGAATCAACACACATGTGTTGTCAAACTGAGAACAGACGGGGTCAATCTGACAACGTTAAAATGACACCATCCGTTGTAAAAACAACAACGAGTGTTCATGATCTGAAAACGTAATGGTTACGAATTTATAAACAAAATTAAAAAAAAAGATTTCCGCTACCGTGACTCGAACCTGTGTCGTGTGCACCATACGCGTTAACAGTCGCTTTAGCTCATTGCACCACCGGCGGAGTTGCCATAACAACGTCTAACGATTATTTTAAGAATTTTCGTGGAAAAAGAAAAACGAATGCCGTTCATGAAATCGTGAACGCCCGTGGACAAAATCGTGAACATTTCGTTTTGATTTTTTGTGAACGTTTCCGTTTCATTTTGTCACCGTCCGTTCACGATTGTGGAACGCAATTTTTCTATTAGTGTACAAACATTGTAGAAGAAATTATTCAATTGTATGTTTTTTTTTATTTTAATTTTACCTTTTGCCGGACGGGGATTCGAACAGCGGACCACACAGTTTGTAAGGATCAAAGAAGTAGCTGATCAATTGCCCAAGGAAAAATAAAATGTTAATTTTGTAATAACAAGCAACAACCACCAACTTAATTCAATATCGCTCCCTGTTAAATAGTGCTCCAAGCTACTAAACACATATATGTTTATAGGCTATTTCTAAATTAATATATGTTTGCATCCAAGCATATTATATTTACAAACATTTTATGTCCCAAACATAATATGTTCTAACATATTAACATATATGTCCCAAACATGTTATGCTAGTTTATGAACATTATATGCTTGTACTCAAAAATATTGTGTTTAAAAATTTGTGTTCCAAACATATAATGTTTATAGCCAAACATATGAAAAACAGTCTTTTTCTTCCGTGTACACACAAAAAAATAATACATTTATTTTATGAGTAGTGTTCAAAAAATTTTTCCAAACACGGGATTCATAAATTATATGAAAACAATTCATAAAATAAAAATACAGGTTTTCATTGACTACGAATGTATACATAATATGAATGGAATTTTTAATATTACACTGTTAGAAAAATATGTTTTTCATATGTTCCGATATAAACAAAATGTGTTTCGGGCACGATTTTAAACCACAATATATTTAAGTGCGAACATGTAATGTTCCTAAACTAACACTAAATGTTTGGGACATCTATGTTAATATGTTAGAATATATTATGTTTGGGGCATCAATGTTTCATAAAAACCATATGTGTGAATACAAACATATATAAATTTACAAATTTCGACTAAACATACATATGTTGTGATATTTTATTCAAAGCGACAGAGAGAGTATAGAGAGAAATAGAGATGGAAACCGGGAGAGTTGACGAAAGATATCAATATAACACAGCAAAAGAGTCAAAAGAGAACAATTTCTGTGAAACCACTTGTATGTTGTTTCGGAAAACTGTTTTATGATAAGGCCAAAAATTTGATATGTTTAAGTCTAAATATTATTTAATTTGAATAAAGAGAATATACATTCTGAACCAAGAGAATAGACATTTGAAAAACAAACAGCTTATGTTTTCGCCTTGAGAGCAGCATTTTATGTATGTGTGGACATGTGTTTTGTTTATCATTTTAGCATTATGGGCACAATTTTTTTCTTGGTTCGTTAAAAGAAATCAGGGGTCTTCATAAAAATAACGAAAGGGCACTATACTCTTTTTAGAGTTGGGACAGTAAAATGAAATAAGGAGGAAATAGTGAAAAATTACACAGTAAAATGTAAAAAAACAAACTTTAGTTCTTCTTTATTAAAAAGTAGTCCACGAGGAGTTGACGGACACCATCAAATATAAAAGCGGGCATTAAGTTCGAGTTTTACAGCTAAACAATTTAAAAAGTTTATTTTCTTTAAAATGAATTATTAAAGAAAAATAAAAGGAATTTTAGAGCGATGGTGTTAAATGCTTTATGTTTATATTATAAAATTATGTATGTATGTTTATACTCGACTCCACGTTCTTCTTTTGTTAGTTTTTGAATTCCTTCCAAATTTTAAAGTTTTGTACAAAAACAGTTTTTTATTACAAGATTGTTAATTTTGCAATAAAAAATAATATTTTATCCAAAAATCAGTCAATTTCGTTTATATCAAGCACTGTTACTGACTATAAATCTTTAATAACGCACATTTCGAAGTTTCATTTAAAAAAATTTAATATAGTATAAATATAAATGTGTAAATTAAAAAAAAAAACCAAAAAAAATGTTCGGTCGGAGCAGGGATTGAACCCACGACCCTTTGCATGCAAGGCAGACATGCTAACCACTGATCCACGTGGCAAACAAATGTATGTTTCTTTTAAATAATGTTATGTTTGCATGGGCTCGTGGGCGCTGCAAACTATGCTATATAAATGTAACTTAAAACGATAATTATCTACTGGTGACTATAACAGCTACGTAGCCCAGTGGATAGTGTGTTGGCTTACATACTGTATGGTCCTCGGTTCGATTCTCCGTGCAGGCGAAAGGTAAAATTTAAAAAATTTATAAAAGTGAATAATTTCTTCAACATTATTTGTATTACAGAGAAAGGTTCCAATAACTAAAAAATTTCGTGGAAGTGAAAATTACGAGTATGTTAGGGAATGAGCACAATCGTGTTTGGGAAAAATTCTTCCAAGCATATAATATTTTTGGCTCAAAATGCTTCCAAACATATAATATGTTCACATAAAACAAACATATTAATGTTTCGGCAGTATGCAATAATATATGTGCTTCCTGCAAAATATGTTTGGAACATATGTTAAAGAAGCGATTTTTTTTGAGGGTGTATAAATGAAGTATACATATTTTTGTCATTGAAAAATATGAACTTTTACATAATATATAATAAAACCGTCATGCATTACATTTAACTTTTCATTTAGATTTTCTGATTCTTAATGCCTGCATAATTGGTCAAGATTATGAACCCATTTATTAAAACCCGTATTAAATTCCAGTCAGCAATAAACATAATTATATAATTAATAATTATAATATTTTATATTATTTATAAACATAAGCACCAGCGCTTCCAGTTAATATTGTTTTTTCGTCAATTTTTTTTACGGCAATAAATAATCTTGGAATTGCGACGGAGACTTAAACTGCACTGAAAAACTCAAACACACGTGTTGCCTTCAAAACGTTATGTTTCGTTTTTTTTGTCTCGTATTATATGCTTGTGTTGTATACACATGAGAGTAACTCTATGTTGTGGCTCTCTCACGCTAAGGGAAAACCAGTATTTTTGATATAATAAGTAAAGTTTCATTAATTTAATGAAACCGTCCCTATATGTTATTAAAAATTTCATAACAAGTATTTACGAAAACAATATATTATGTAGGTGTACACATTTTTTATGAAAAAGTCCATAAGTTTATAAAAATGTACAAATTTATGTACAAATACATATTTTATTTTTTTTGTGTGTATACAGATTAATTTTTCCTCATATGAACAATTTTTCCTAACAATTGAAATTTTAATGCCAACTAGGTTAGGTTAGGTTAGGTTATGTGGCAGACCGATGTATCAGGCTCACTTAGACTATTCAACCCATTGTGATACCACAGTGGTGAACTTCTCTCTTATCACTGAGTGCTGCCCGATTCCATGTTAAGCTCAATGACAAGGGACCTCCTTTTTATATCCGAGTCCGAACGGCGTTCCACATTCCAGTGAAACCACTTAGAGAAGCTTTGAAACCCTCAGAAATGTCACCAGCATTACTGAGGTGGTGCAATGGTCAGCATGCCCGCCTTGCATACACAAGGTCGTGGGTTCGATTCCTGCTTCGACCGAACACCAAAAAGTTTTTCAGCGGTGGATTATCCCACCTCAGTAATGCTGTTGACATATCTGAGGGTTTCAAAGCTTCTCCAGGTGGTTTCACTGCAAAGTGGAACGCCGTTCGGACTCGGCTATAAAAAAGGAGGTCCCTTGTCATTGAGCTTAACATGGAATCGGGCAGCACTCAGTGATAAGAGAGAAGTTCACCAATGTGGTATCACAATGGACTGAATAGTCTAAGTGAGTCTGATAAATCGGACTGCCACCTAACCTAACCTAACCTAACCTTGATGATTTAATAAAGCCCGCCTAAAGGCGGGATTGGGCATTAGAGGGTTAAAAGAGAGAATTGTGTCTTACAGGTATCCTTACTTTAATTCACTGCTTCTTATGCTCAGAATCAATACCAAAATCTTTAGTGTAATGACAAAATATTTGAAAACAGGCATGCTTTGAGTTCAGCGTTCTATAACCAATTGCACTTTGAGCAATAAATAATTTTTTTCTAAAAAAAAAAAACTAAAAAACATTCAGCTATATTTTATAGAAAGTAGGAAATTTCTTCACAATAATTTCGGTAAAAGTACAACATTTCGTTCTTTTTTAATGAAAAAGTTTCTTTGCTTATAAACCAATGACAAATTTCGTGCTTTTTACAAAGAAAATTCTTTCGGTGTATATATACGATAATCCATTACGATAATCCACCACCATGGTGGGTGCTATTTAAGATTCGACCCGCCCGAATCGTTGGCCATATACACTTGTTTCAGCATAATTAAACATTTCCTTATTGTGGAATCGTTTATCCTTAAACTCCAGGAAACAGTAGCAACAACAATAAGCTAAAATGTCGACAAGTTGTGTGTCCACAAGATTACGCTGTCGCCGATGTCAACACCACCGTTCTCATTCTCTATTTCTGTGTAATTGGAGCTGACATGATGACTGGCCTCCAACAATCCGGATGACAATAATAATACTCTGCTGATGATGGTGATGATAAGGGGAACGCGGCTGGGCGGGATGTTGTGAGTAGTAGTGATGAGCACAAATGATCCACTTGTTAATAAGATTTTCATGTCACCAGTTTGTCTTGTTCATCGCTTAATATTTCCGGAGTTTCAGGCTAATGCAGCTGGCTGGTTTTTCCACCCTCCACAGATAATTATGGAAAGTGCAAGTTATGTGTCGTGCTTTTCACATGGTTTTCATTCCAATTCCTTGGCATCAGCAACGTCATCAACATGGATAGTTTCCCTTGACGATTTCTCTGACATCGTTTTGACGCACATCTTTGTCTCGCTCAGTTATCCTCTTCCGTCCTGGATAAGTGTATGAGTGAGTGTTTTTGGTATTGCACTCAATTCAATGGCCCCTTCAGGCGATCACTGTGTGGCGGATTATATACTATAAGAGGAAAATGTGAATTTCTGCATGTGAAAGAAATGGGAGAAAATTTGTTACATCAGCTGCATCGAGTATCCCTATAATAATGCATGCTTTTGTTGTTCCAAATGTTTTTTTTTTGTGCTAGTAATATGAAAATGTTGCATTCAAGACAGTAATAAACACACATGGGAATTCATCAAGCAATAGCTTAGAATTAAAACTTTGAGTTGGGATCTAAAGTTTGGGAAATTTTTAATGTTAATTCAGATTTTTTGAGATGAGAACAACATTTTATCCAAATAAAGTACAAAATTGCACTAAATTCGAATTTCACACAAAATAGTTAATAGTTTTCTAAATTGAAAACATTTTACACAAATTGACTCCCTCTTAAATTTGAAACTTAAAACTTCGTATAGGGCTAATGACATTTTAATAAAATTTGGTATGGTGCCCTTTGTCTTGGCATCGACCCTACCAATTTTCGACACGTTTCTTGAGAGATTTTGTCCTATTCATCCTGTAACACTTTTTAGGGGTTGTCTTAGACGAAATTTGGTTTTGTCTGATCTACGATTCCAAATGAGACCCTAGTTTTTAGTTAATAGTTTTCTAAATTGAAAACATTTTATACAAATTGACTCCCTCTTAAATTTGAAACTTAAAACTTCGTATAGGGCTAATGACATTTTAATAAAATTTGGTATGGTGCCCTTTGTGTTGGCATCGACCCTACCAATTTTCGACATGTTTCTTGAGAGATTTTGCCCTATTCATCCTGTAACACTTTTTAAGGGTTGTCTTAGACGAAATTTGGTTTTGTCTGATCTACGATTCCAAATGAGACCCTAGTTTTCAATGGGGTTGGTATCTGGGCTTTGCGGTGGCGTTTTGAGGTATTTGGTGTTGTGAAGGAGCCATATTTTCACATCCCAATCCGTGTGTTTTGGATCGTTGCCTTGTTCGAAAAAGAAGACTCTATCTCGGAATGCCATTTTAGCACGGCTGGAGTGAAGATTTTCTTTCAAAATGTTTAAATATGTTTAAATACATTTTGGCGTTCATTATCCCATCAATAACAACTAAGTTTCCAACTCCACGTACTGACATACAAGCACCATTCTTCAAACTTGATTTTACATATTTTATTTTCCAGGTTTCCCCAGGCTTCCGCCTTTGTCCATTTGACCACAGTGGTCACTTTTCTCTCGAGGGGCAGTGCCTCCACTTTTTTCCAGGCCGTACACCCAGAGAAGGAATATGAACACCTCAAACATGTTTGAAGAGCAAAATGTTATTTTTGGGTGGTGACCATGTAACATGGTTTTCGCAACCATGTTATTTTCTCGCAAATCATGTATCTAATTTCGGCAAGCAGGTTATATTTGACGAGAAAATAACATTTTAGTGATAAACATTTTACATGGTCACCATACAAAAATAACATTTTGCTCTTGAAACATGTTTGAGGTGATCATATTCCTTCTCTGCGTGTATATTGAGACTCCCAAACACATTTCGCAATATCCATTTTTACCATCGGGTAGAGTACTAAAAGATCTATCTTTCACAAATAAATCATGAACTCCATCTTTTTCCATTTGGCCACAGAGGACATATTTCTCTCTGTTTCATATATGCAACATTACTGCGAAGATTTCTGACAAAAGGTTTTAATTCCAATCGAAAGCTATCGTTTCAGTTTATTTTTGGTTAACATTTGGCTTCTCTATCTCTTCCGGTTTGGCCAATTTGTATGGGGGATTTTATCGCAAAAAAAAAATCTTGTATTATATAACTTTTCAATTTTCATATACGGATTTATTTTTCCTTACATGATATCACAATGGACTGAATAATCTAAGTGAGCCTGAAATACCAGGCTTCCGGTCGCAATTATTAACCGATATTGATGAAATTTGGTACAGAGTGTTTTTTAGGCACAAGGACAAACGCTATTGAATTTGGAAGAAATCGTTCAGATTTCGTTGATTTACTAACCGATCGGCGTCAAAATTGCCACAAAGTAATTCAATGGACCACCCTTTAAGTGTGCCAAATTTGATCGAAATCGGTTCAGATTTAGATATAGCTCCCATATATATGTATCGCCCGATTTTCACAAATTTGGCCATAAAGCCCTTATTTATCAATCGATGCTACTCAAAATTGGCTTACTCTAATGTTCTTTAGTACTGACTATATGTGCAAAATCTTACTCAAATTAAGCACAAGATAATCTCCTGTAATATCAACAAAACCTGCAAAATATAATCCAAATCGGTTCAGATTTAGATATAGCTTCCATATATATGTATAGCCCGTTTTTGAAAAATGTGCTTATAACTTTATTTCTGACCATAATAGTCTTATTTAGGGTCCGATTTTACTCTAATTTAGCCCAAGGTAAGCTTCTGTGGTATCAACCAAGTCTGGAAAATATCATCAAAATCGGTTCAGATTTAGATATAGGTCCCATATATATGCATCGATCGATTTTCTCAAATTTGACCATAATACTCTTATTTATTAACCAATGTTGCTCAAATTTCAAATGTACATGTATTAGCCGATATATTTAGATTTACATGTAGCTCTTACATAAATCTATTGGCCTATTTTCGGAAATTTGGATTTATTACCACACTAATTGAGGGATTTCCTCTTTTTTAATAATGGACTCAATATTAGTGGCATACTAACTCTGTAGGTTCAGAATCAACTATAGCTCTAATATCAGACATTTCTGTTCAGATTGTGATAAAAATCCCAAAAATTAAATATGGAAATGCGGGTTTTCCCCAAACCTGTACCATTGATACCCCACAAACAATATTTACTAATTCAGTAGGGGTGGTTTAGGGTATGATATAGTCGGCCCGCCCGACTTTCTACTTTACTCACTTGTTTTATATGTATCTGCTTTCGGCAAGCATGGTTATGTTTGGTAAGAAAATAATATTTTTGCGATAAAAATGTTCCATGTTCCCCGTCCAAAAAAATATTATTATGCGCTCTTGAAACAGTTTGATGTGATCATATTCCTTCTCTGCGTGTGGGATTGCACCTAGGACCAACGATGTGACCGGAACAAAATTCTGTCTAGGTGCCAGCCCGATGTATCAGGCTCACTTAGACTATTCAGTCCATTGTGATACCACATTGGTGAACTTCTCTCTTATCACTGAGTGCTGCCCGATTCCATGTTAAGCTCAATGACAAGAGACCTCCTTTTTATAGCCGAGTCCGAACGGCGTTCCACATTGCAGTGAAACCACTTAGAGAAGCTTTGAAACCCTCAGAAATGTCACCAGCATTACTGAGGTGACATTTGTCTAAATTCTAACACAAAACTGCTGAACTATTTATTGATTATAAAAATTTATGGACATTTTTATAAAAATGGAATCAGGAAGTAATGCAAAGGGAATTTTCCAATGACCCACTGTCTTTTATCTCGCTTCCTTCTTGCTTTTATGACATTTTCACAACCTTTGGAAACTATCTTATTTCCCAAAGTTTTTTTTTCGAAGGATTGAATCTGCTATATAATTACAGATGAGTTTGCATACTGTCATACTCATACACACAAACAATTTCATATACTAATATGGTAATGTATATTACAAAACCATACATGTATCTGCTGTATGTGGGTATGTGTGACAATGGCCAAAAGGCAAAATATAATTCCAAATATATTTTCACTTCGCACTCCTATTTAGTCATCCAACGAATAACATCAACGATGATGACACCAACATTCTGAAATCGTCATGTTGTCGCACCATCATTGCTGGGTGTAATAGCGTGTGAAAATTCGAAACTTCTACGCTACTTACTGTTGATGTCACACTCATTCCTTTGGGTGAAGTGTTTGTGGTAGAATCATCGAGTCACTATGTCCCCATGTTGTTGCTGTGTCCTTATTTGATAGCTTCAAGATTTTTGGCTTCCTCACTTCAGAATTTTACATGCTAGGAGTCTGGGTATGCGAACTTAATACTAAAAGGGATTTGTTCGTACCAGTGTCTGTGTTTTCTTTTTTTTCTCTTAGATTTGCTTGTGGATTGTGCGTTTTCTTGTATTATTTGGTGGGCAATTCCATAGAAATTTCGAGTGATTTTTGCTTGATATGAACAGTTTGATCATTGCATTCAGAATCGATAATAAGTTGGAATCGTGTGTTATAGAGATCAAGACTTTGCCTTGATAAAATACAAACACCAAGTAAATATGATGTTCCATGTATACTTCATTATGAGTTTTTCTTGCCAATAATATGTCTGTACTGCCACAAAAGTCCAACGGGTTGAGAGCAGGAGATTTTGATGGTCATTGCGCTGTAGAAATGAAGCACAGAACGTACTTTTTAAGGTGTTGAGTCCTGTTAGAATGACCATGGTCTGCGGCCGAAATGTTTTTTGTCAGGTCTTCGATACTGTTTTTAGAGAATATCCCTGATAATGTTCGGTATATATTTTGACCCCACGTTCGATGAATACTAGTGGAGAGAAAACATTGGCCATTACGGCAGCCCATATCATCCATTGCAGGCCCTTAAGTTCTGATGTACAATCGAAGTCATAAATTTTCAGCTTACCTCTTTGGCAAACAAATCCAATTAATTAGGTCATACGCAAACTGCTCAATTTGGAGTGGGTTATCGAAAGAAACCAAACTCACTTTCGTACAAGCGAAGCAAATTCTTGGTTCTTTCCAGTGTAACTGCAAGAGCTCGCATTTTTTGGAATTTGAATGGCTTTAGTCTAAGCTCATTTTTCAATGTGTGTTGCGGTCGTTCTCGCGTTCTCTGCAGCGTGGATTTCGATCAAATAGGGCCTTCTTTTTTATACCCTTCAGTACTACTGTGGTACAGGGTATAATATGTTTGTGCATTTGTATGTAACGTCAAGAAGGAAAAGTCTGAGACCCATCGTTTAGTATACCGATCGTCTTAGAATTAAATTCTGAGCCGATTTAGCGATGTCAGTCTGTCCGTCTGTCTGTCTGTTTGTTCATGTATTTTTGAGTTCAAAGACAGGTCGCAGTTTAAGTCGTCCTCAAATTTGGCACAGGGTCGTTTTTTGAGAAAAAGACAATCGCTATTGATTTTGGAAAAAAAATCGGTTCAGATTTAGATGTAGCTGCCATATATATTTATCCCCGATCTGGTCATAATTGGCGAGTTTATCAACCGACGTTTTTCAAATTCCGTACATCCAAATATTTTCTCGAAAGTCTCGAAAAACTTGCAAAATATCAGCCAAATCGGTTCAGATTTAGATATAGCCCCCATATGTATCTTTCGTCCGATTTAGACTCATATGACCACAGAGGCCAAAGTTTACTACCGATTTTTGTGAAATTTCGCATAGAGAGTAGAATTGACATTCTACCAATGCTTGGTAAATTTGATTGAAATCGGTTCAGATTTAGATATAGCTCCCATATATATCATTCGCCCGATTTGCACTTATATGGCCTCAAAAAACAGAGTTTTTTTCCTTGATTTGGTTCGAATTTTGCACAAGAAGTACGTTTAATAGTATCGGTAAGTGTACCAAATTTGGTTGTAATCGGTTCAGATTTAGATATAGCCCCCATATATATCTTTCGCCCGATTTGCACTTATATGGCCTCAAAAGCCAGAGTTTTGCAGTGCTTTGCTTCAAATTTTGCACGAAAGGTACGTTTAATGGTATCGTTATGTGTGCCAAATTTGGTTAAAATCGGTTCAGATTTAGATATAGCTCCCATATACATCTTTCGTCCGATTTGCACTTATATGGCCTCATAAGCCAGAGTTTTGCAGTGATTTGCTTCAAATTTTTCACGTGAGGTACGTTTAATGGTATCGTTATGTGTGCCAAATTTGGTTAAAATCGGTTCAGATTTAGATATAGCTCCCATATATATCTTTCGTCCGATTTAGACTTATATGGCCTCAAAAGCCATGACAAGAGGTTGAGATTATATATAGCTCCCATACACCAGACTGTTTCATATTTTAGACTCATTTTCAATGGGATTTTCCTCCAATTGACTAGATAGTTTCCACAGAGAATATATTTAATATGATATTTAAGTGTGTTAATGATTTGATTTAATTTGGTTCAGATTTAGATAAAGCCTCCATATATTCGTTCTTCCGGTTTATGCAAATATGGCCAAAATTCCCACACTTTACACCCAATTCTTTTATGATTTTTCCATATCAGTCATATCCTACACACTGTAATGCCAGACTTTCCACAGAACGGTTGAGTTTTAAGTAAGGCTCCAAGTTGCCGGACTTGACCAAATAATATATCACAACCCACACTTGACCACATATCTTGGCGAGATCTAACCAATATCCTTGTAAAATCATCACTGCTGAATAGCAAGAATTGTAAATATTACTCAAGTTGTCCTACATCTCGAATACATAAGTATCGCTTGATAAATCATAAATGCTCTTTTGTATTGCATTGCATTAAAATTTCTCTCGCTTCATATTTCTCATATTTTTATACCCTTCACCACTACTGTGGTACAGGGTATAATAAGTTTGTGCATTTGTATGTAACGCCAAGCAGGAGTAATCATAGACCAACCTTTTAGTATACGGATCGGCTTAGAATTAAATTCTGAGTCGATTTAGCGATGTCCGTCTGTCTGTTTGTCAACCGATCTTCCTCAAATTCCGTACATCCGAATATTTTATGGGTCTTGAAAAACTTGCAAAATATCAGCCAAATCGGTTCAGATTTAGATATAGCTCCCATATATAGCTTTCGCCCGATTTACACTCATTTGCCCACAGAGGCCAATTTTTTGCTCCGATTTAGTTGAAATTTTGCATAGGCAGTAGAATTAGCATTGTAACTATGCGTGCCAAATTTGGTTGAAATCGGTTCAGATTTGGATATATCTCCCATATATAGCTTTCGCCCGATTTACACTCATATGACCACAGAGGCCAATTTTTAACTCCGATTTAGTTGAAATTTCGCACAGGGAGTAGAATTAGCATTGTAACTATGCGTGCCAAATTTGGTTGAAATCGGTTCAGATTTAGATATATCTCCCATATATAGCTTTCGCCCGATTTACACTCATATGACCACAGAGGCCAATTTTTAACTCCGATTTAGTTGAAATTTTGCACAGAGAGTAGAATTAGCATTGTTGCTATGCGTGCCAAATTTGGTTGAAATCGGTTCAGATTTAGATATAGCTCCCATATATATGTTTTTCTGATTTCGACAAAAAGGGTCAAAATACCAACAATTTCCTTGTAAAATCGCCACTGCTTAGTCGAAAAGTTGTAAAAATGACTCTAATTTTCCTAAACTTCTAATACATATATATCGAGCGATAAATCATAAATAAACTTTTTCAAAGTTTCCTTAAAATTGCTTCAGATTTAAACGTTTCCCATATTTTTTTACTAACATTGTGTTCCACCCTAGTGCATTAGCCGACTTAAATTTTGAGTCTATAGATTTTGTAGAAGTCTATCAAATTCTTCCAGATCGAGTGATATTTAAATGTACGTATTTGGGACAAACCTTTATATATAGCCCCCAACACATTTGACGGATGTGATATGGTATCGAAAATTTAGATCTACAAAGTCGTGCAGGGTATAATATAGTCGGCTCCGCCCGACTTTAGACTTTCCTTACTGGTTTTTTACTAACATTGTGTTTCATCCCAGGGCGTTAGGCGATTTAAATTTTAATTCTAGAGATGTTGAAGAAGTACAAAAAATTGTCTCCATTATAAGTATTTGTATCTGGAAATGCAAATCTTTATATAGCTCCCAGCAAATTTGAAAGAGTTGAGATGGTAACACAAATGTTGGTCTACATAGTGGTGAAGGGTATAATATAGTCGGCCCCGCCCGACTTTAGACTTTACGTACTTGTTTTTGGGATAATTTTTGGCGTTGTTACCGTTTTTTGTCGTTCACTTTTTGCACGTGATGCAACACTCTCAGTATCAGGGTAACAAGAAATAATACGCGAAACAAATGATTTCTTCACGTTTAGGTGCCGGAGGGCTCTAACGATAGCTACTTGTTGTTGCCCAGTTAATAAATCAAAATATTTTTGTACTTAAATAGTGTTAATCCGTCAGCTGTTACACGAGCAGTATAGAAATGACAGCAACCTGAAATTGGTTGCAATACATATCAGCAACTCTGTATAATAAATATGGTTTCCTGAGTATCCCAGTTTCCATTTAATCCGCTTGAAATTAGCCGGGTGTATACGCCCTTCAACAACCATACAATCATTTAATCTTTTTGGTTCATATAAACCCCTTCGCGGATTTAGCTTCTTGGTCCTCCAGGGCACGCAATGTTCATCCTTTTCAAATGTAGTAGGTATCGTTTGTATCCATCCATACAAAATTTTGTCCATAAGTACATCTAAACGCAGAGAAGGAATATGATCACCGACAAAGATGTTTAAGTAAAATGTTATTTTTATATTGAGAACATGGAACATGTTTGTCCCAAAAATGTTGGCCTTATTACGGCGGTCCATGTATTATGCGATTGATTGTACGCCATCCATGGTGGGGGATAGAAAAGATTCGACCCGGCATTATTTACTTTGTTGTGAAATATCTATGGAATTGCCCTATGACATCATTATATTTTTGTTCAATTGGAAAATTCACATGGAAATGGGTAGTCAATATAGTCCATAGCGGTATTTTTTAAGTTTATTTAACCCATCGCTTACCGACGAAATCACATACTGTAATGTCTATATCAGTTCAATGGATTATTCCGAGTCGATTGGTAGACCAACTTTCTTGTAAGATTATTTACTCTATTTCGGTGTTTCGCATTCGTATTGTACGGGTACAACAACAAGAATATACAATCACATAGTATTGCAAGGTGCAAAAGAGTTAACATAACATAACATTTTGTATACTTATTGATCCTCATAGGGTTAAACAGTTGTACGAGTATGTTGTTATTGTATATTACAAGTGGAAAAATAAAAAAAAAATGATAAGGGGAAAACTTAAAAATTATGCTTGGTTTTCAAGTCAAGACGTTAAAATAAAAAATATTTACGAGGGTTGCCTTTTATATTTCGCGATCCTTGTGCATTTTATATTAGGAAACTCTATGTTGCAATCTGTCAACTGACAGCTCTATCGTAAAGCCTGCCAATTTTTGAGGTTATACGTATTTAGAACGTTTTGACATACATACGCAATATAGCCCCCCTAGCTAAAACTTACCAGACTGAAGTTATAGGTTCAATTAATGTTTAATTTTATAAAAATTAATAACAAATCAGACTTCAACATAATTAGACAATTAATTTATAATAAAGCAACTAATAGTAGTTCCACACTTTTTCTCAGAAAAAATTTGCTGTTTTTCCAAAGCCATAACTTTAAAAGCACTTCTAAACATGTCCTCATAAAGAAGTTAATTATTTTAACTACACAGGAAGTTTTATTATTTAAAATTAACTTTGTCATTCCGTTTGTAACACATCGAAATATTGCTCTAAGACCCCATAAAGTATATATATTCTGGGTCGTGGTGAAATTCTGAGTCGATCTAAGCATGTACGTCCGTCCGTCTGTTGAAATCACGCTAACTTCTGAACGAAACAAGCTATCGACTTGAAACGTGGCACAAGTAGTTGTTATGGATGTAGGTCGGATGGTATTGCAAATGGGCCATATCGGTCCACTTTTACGTATAGCCCCCATATAAACGGAGCCTCAGATTCGGTTTGCGGAGCCTCTAACAGAAGAATATTTCATCCGATCCAGCTGAAATTTGGTACATGGTGTTGGTATATGGTCTCTAACAACCATGCAAAAATTGGTCCACATCGGTCCATAATTATATATAGCCCTCATATAAACCGATCCCCAGATTTGGCTTGCGGAGCCTCAAAGAGAAGCAAATTTCACCCGATCTGTCTGAAATTTGGTACATGGATTTGTAATATGGTCTCTAACAACCATGCAAAGATTGGTCCACATCGGTCCACAATTACATATGTATATAGCCCCCATATAAACCGATCCACAGATTTGGCTTGCGGAGCCTCAAAGAGAAACAAATTTCATCCGATCCGGCTGAAATGTGGTACATGGTGTTGGTATATGGTCTCTAAAAACCATGCTAAAATTGGTCCATATCGGTCCATAATTATATATAGCCCCCATATAAACCGTTCTCAAGATTTGACCTCCGGAGCCTCTTGGAGGAGCAAAATTCATCCGATCCGGTTCAAATGTGGAACGTGGTGTTAGTATATGGTTTCTAACATCCATTGGTCCATATCGGTCTATAGTTATATATAGCCGATCTCCAATCACAAAAAATTGGTCCTCATCGGTTCATAATCATGGTTGCCACTCGAGCCGAAAATAATCTACCAACATTTTATTTCTATAGAAAATATTGTCAAAATTTTATTTCTATAGAAAATTTTATCTATATTTTATTTCCAAAGACAATTTTGTTAAAATTTCATTTCTATAGAAAATTTTGTCAAAATTTTATTTCTATAGAAAATTTTGTTAAAATTTTATTTCTATAGAAAAGCAAAATATTAAAAAAAAATTATACCCACTACCATAGAATGGTGATGGGGGTATAATAAGTTTGTCATTCCGTTTGAAACACATTGAACTATCGATTTCCGGCTATATAAAGTATATATATTCTTGATCAGGGAGAAATTTTAAGACGATATAAGCATTTCCGACAGTCCGTCTGTCTGTCTGTTGTAATCACGCTACAGTTTTCAATAAAGGAGCTATCGTCCTGAAATTTGGCACAGAATCGTCTTTTGTCTGCACGCAGGCCAAGATCGAAGATAGGCTATATCGGTCCAGGTTTTTATATAGCTCCCATTATATAGCTTATAGAAACCGTAGTTTTTATCCAATTTGCCTGAAATTGGAAATCTAGAGACATTCTAGGGTCATAAAGAGGTGTGTCGAAAATGGTGAGAACCGGTCCATGTTTTGATATAGCCTCCATATAGACCCATCTCCCTATTTTACATTTTGGGCTTCTAGAATCCGTAGTTTTTATCCAAGTTTCCTGAAATTGGAAATCTAGAGCTATAAAATGGTGTGCCGAAACTGGTGAGTGTCGGTCCATGTTTTGATATAGCCCCCATATAGACCGATCTCCCGATTTTACTTCCTGGGCTTCTAGAATCCGTAGTTTTTATCCAATTTGCCTGAAATTGGAAATCTAGAGGTATTCTCGGACCATAAAGAGATGTGCCGAAAATGGTGATTATCGGACCATGTTTTGATATAGCCCCTATATAGACCGACCTCTATATGTACTTTATGTCCAATTTGCCTGAAATTGGAAATCTAGAGGTATTCTCGGGCCATAAAGAGGTGTGCCGAATATATTGTGCATCGGTACAGTTTTTGATATAGCCCCCCATTAGACCGATCTCCCGATTTAACTCCTAAGGTTTCTAGAAATTGTAGTTTTTATCCGATTTGCCACAAATTGAAAATATACTGGCATTTTATACCCATAAAAAAGTGTATATTATTTAGTTTTTATCGGTCCATTTGTTATGGCCTCCATATAGATCGATTTCAGATCTTGAGGGTACAGAAGTTGCACTGATCATGAAAATTGCTTGAAACTGAATGTAAAATTTCCAGATTCTACTTCTCGTTATCATTTAAATTATTGGGGTAAAAATCTACAGATTTTAGATTTCAAATCAAGGCGTTATTTCACCACTTTTTTGTACACTTACAAGAGATGTTTATGATTCCTCTAAAACTCAACCAAAAAATGGTTCTTTCAAATCCAGAATCTGATCTAGTCTTCATAGGTAAAATGTTTACATTTATCTTCGGGAAGCGTACTGGTTGAACTGATCTGCTTGGAAAAATATCTGTCATTAAACCCCCTGAAATTTTTAAAGGAGACCATGCTATTTGATTCATGGTGGGTATTTAATATTCGGCCCGGCCGAACTTATTACTGTATATACTTGTTAATTCACTGAATTCGAATAACGCCTAAAGAAATGAGGCCAATTAAGTGCAACGGCTGTTGAAATGGTGGACATGCGTCCTATGACAAGCCCATGTTAAACTCATCGCTTCTGCGCCAATTTTACAGCACTTCCGAATGCAAAAAGAACATTTTCACTATTTTTTGGCAATGCTTTTTTTTTGCTGTGCAATTCTACTAAATATTCAAATAGTTCATATTTTCCTAAAATGGGTGACGTATGCTGAAACGAAGTTCATAAGTTTCTCAAATGAGTAAGTTTTAATTAAATTGTGTCTATCTAGAATTTCCTATAGTTCATAATTCCAATTTTTTCTTTCAAAATATGAAATTTTATTAAACAACAGAAAAATTGTTATTATTTTTATTGAATTTTCTTCAATTTGATCAAAATTATTAACTTATTTGTATCAGCAATTACTAAAATATTTTTTGGTAAAATTTTCTAATATAATCCTACATTTTCTCTTATGGTGGGTTCACTTTTTTCTTGGTGCATGTTCTGTAGATCCCACAATCAGAGTGGCAAAAGTACTTCGATACTTGTTTCAAACGCATGCCAAAGTATATAGATCTTAGTGGGAAATATTTTGGAAAAACAATAAAGCTATTTGCGATGTTTAAAATGTGTTTTACTTCTTTAATCCCCAAATATAAAGGGCGACCGCAATTGCCATTAGACCTCAAAGGCTTCAACACTTTTATGTTGTTCTTGTACAATGCGAATGCAAACATCGAAAATTGGATAAGGGGAAAACTTACAAATTTTACTTGGTTTTCAAGTGAAGACGTTAAAATATAAAATATTTATATGTTTGAGAAGTTGTCGTCAGCTCCCGTCAAAAGTTCCAAGTAGCTTATACTGAAACGAAAATGCATGCATTCAAATATGCAATAGAATTCGTGGAAACTTTTACAATCTCTTCTTATTATTCAAATTTTTTAGCAATCCTCCAAAGAATAGGGGGTTATAATAAGTTTGTCATTTAGTTTGTAACACTTTCAAATGTTGTAGTTCCTCCATAAATTATTAAGTATATATAGCATTTTCACTTCAAATGAAACCTTTTTCAAATCAAATGAAACATTTTTCAAATCAAATGAAACCTTTTCCAAATGAAGTGAAACCTTTTTCAAACCAAATGAAACCTCTTTCAAATCAAATGAAACTTTTTCCATTTCAAATGAAATTTTTTCAATTTCAATTGAAACTTTTTTCAAATCAAATGAATCTCTAAAACCAAAACTATTTTGAAAGGAATTGGTATATCGCTAAAAGCAAAAATACCCTTTTGAAGAATTATTTCGTTGAAGAATTAAGTGTTCCTTTCATATTTGTGCACTCAACTAATGCTGAAATTATTGATTATCCAAGTCTTAATTTAGGACTGCACGCCCTCTTAAATATAAGCTCGATTTTAATTGAATATAGTAAACGTAAACGTTATTCAAAAATTTATTAGGATTTTTAATTAAATTAAAGTCGCTATTACTAATCGATGTCTAATATTCTCATGGGAAATTTAATCCAATCGAAAATCCATAATGAGTTATAGTAACTATTGTAATTTTTCATACGAAATTTAAAAAAAAATAAAACAAATTTCTTTGAAGTCAGTTGTAAACTAAGGATTTGGTGACATAATAAGTCAAAAGAAAAAAAATGTTTGTGTACGGTTCAAATCCGAACTTTTTTTTTTGGAAAACTTTCATATCCCAGCAAAAATTTCGGAAGTTCTTCCTAAGTCATTACCCGTAATGTACATCCAAAAATAGAGATGGAAATAATTTTCACATTACGATACATAAAAATTATTTGTTTTACTATGTTTTCACAATAAATTAAAATTTTCTGAATTTTACCAGATATGAAATACAGTAAGGACAAAAAAAATTAATGGAAATTTCCAAAAAATATTTAAAAAGTGTACTGATCCATTTCTCGGCAGACGTGGAATTTGCGATCAAATATTTGTCAGCGATATATAAAAGTCCTTTACGTAAAGATACAATTAGAAGACGTTAATATTTTTTTATGATTTTCCTTATTTGTTTTTTATACCCACCACCATAGGATGGGGGGTATATTAACTTTGTCATTCCGTTTGTAACACATCGAAATATTGTTCTAAGACCCCATAAAGTATATATATTCTGGGTCGTGGTGAAATTCTGAGTCGATCTGAGCATGTCCGTCCGTCCGTCCGTCCGTCTGTTGAAATCACGCTAACTTCCGAACGAAACAAGCTATCGACTTGAAACTTGGCACAAGTAGTTGTTATTGATGTAGGTCGGATGGTATTGCAAATGGGCCATATCATTCCACTTTTACGTATAGCCCCCATATAAACGGACCCAAAAATTTGGCTTGCGAGGCCTCTAAGAGAAGCAAATTTCATCCGATCCGGCTGAAATTTGGTACATGGTGTTAGTATATGGTCTCCAACAACCATGCAAAAATTGGTCCACATCGGTCCATAATTATATATAGCCCCCATATAAACCGATCCCCCGATTTGGCTTGCGAGGCCCCTAAGAGAAGCAAATTTCATCCGATCCGGCTGAAATTTGGTACATGGTGTTAGTATATGGTCTCTAACAACCATGCAAAAATTGGTTCACATCGGTCCATAATTATATATAGCCCCCATATAAACCGATCCCCCGATTTGGCTTGCGAGGCCCCTAAGAGAAGCAAATTTCATCCGATCCGGCTGAAATTTGGTACATGGTGTCAGTATATGGTCTCTAACAACCATGCAAAAATTGGTCCACATCGGTCCATAATTATATATAGCCCCCATATAAACCGATCCCCCGATTTGGCTTGCGAGGCCTCTAAGAGAAGCAAATTTCATCCGATCCGGCTGAAATTTGGTATGTGATGTTAGTATATGGTCTCTAACAACCATGCAAAAATTGGTCCACATCGGTTCATAATTATATATAGCCCCCATATAAACCGATCACCAGATTTGACCTCCGGAACCTCTTGGAAGACCAAAATTCATCTGATTCAGTTGAAATTTGGTACGTGGTGTTAATATATGGCCTCAAACTCCCATGCAAAAATTGGTCGATATCGGTCCATAATTATATATAGGCCCCATATAAACCGATCCCCAGATTTGACCTCCAGAGCCCCTTGGAAGAGCAAAATTCTTCCCATTCGGTTGAAATTTGGTACGTGATGTTAGTATATGGTATCCAACAACCATGCAGGAATAAGAAGTTTTAACATACCACAACCCAAGTAATTCGATTGTGGATGACAGTCTTTCGTAGAAGTTTCTACGCAATCCATGGTGGTGGGTACATAAGATTCGGCCTGGCCGAACTTGCGGCCGTATATACTTGTTTTTTTTTTGTTTTTTTTTTTTTTAATGAAATCTAAAATACTGAAATATCAAAGAACATTATCATTGCGTTTTTACTACGTTTTTTGCTGGTCTTCTTTTTTCAGTCTTAAAGTATAAATTGTTTAGCCATGTCATTTGTTTCCTTCATGTACACAGTACTTATACCCCAACCATCAATGATCTATATATGAATTCGAATAAAAATCTGGATCAAAATTTTATTAAAAATTCAATAATTCATTTGATTTGAAAAAAAGTTTCATTTGAAATGAAAAGGGTTTCATTTGATTTGTAAAATGTTTCATTTGATTTGAAAAAGGTTTCATTTGATTTGGAAAAGGATTCATTTGGTTTGAAAATGGTTTCATTTAAAAATTAAAAGGTTTCATTTGAAGTGAAAATGCTGTATAAACATACATATATTCTTGGTCAGAGTGAAATTTTAAAGCTTGTTTGAGTTAAACACACTACAAGCTTAAATAATTTACTTAAGTTCCTTAAATTTTTTGTAGTCTATATTCAACATTGCGTAGTCCCCATACACGTAAAAAAATGCTTCTTTCCTCCCAAACGAAATTTTAGACAAATATCGTTTCCCATTTGCTTTTCGCTGTAAGGAAGTTTATTTGGAAGAAAATTATATAAAGTTTTTGAGATACATTTTTTTTACTTTTACAGGATCTAAAAACAATTCTATAAAGGCTACATCACAAAAAAGTCGTTTCTGGCTATTTGCATCTTCCACCACATCTTTCTCACTTCCACATTTTCACTTTATTTTAGTTCCTAACACCTTTTTCTGTACCACAAATAACCAAAAAGTTTTTTTGTTACATATATTCCAAATATTATCGGAAAATACTATAAAGATGTTCGACATTACATACATACAAAAAAATTACGAAAATGATAGTATCAATCATAGTTTTAATTGGACATTAAAACAATAATTTATTAAAAAATTAATTGATTTAATGAGCAAATTTCAATTAATTTTTTAATTGATTTGTAAACAAATAAAAATAAGTTCTTACACGATTGAGTGGTTGTAAGTCACTAATTTATTTTAAAAAATGTTCATCCTTATATACTAAATCTTAAACTACCTACAATCTAAATATTCTTTAAAGCAAAGAAAAAGATAAGCAAATATTTATTCAACGCTATCCTGTATTTGTGTTATCAGCCGCAGCTGTACATGTAATGCGTTCTTGATTTTATTTTAATTGCCAGTCATAAACCTTATCTACCCTAAATGCACGTATCGCAGATAGCACATGTTTAGAAATCTAAACATGATTCAATTAAAAATTTAATTGGTATTGATTGCAAAACTCAATTCATGTTTTCATTAAAACCCTAATTATTTTCATTTACTTTCGTAACTGACTTAGTGTTTTTTTTTATAAAATCTTACAAAAATATTACATTGACAAATCAAAAATAGAAATTACAAAAGTATCTGATATGGCTCCATGGTTACTTTCGAATCTATCTGTGAATTTCGAACTAGCTTTTTGCAAAAAGAACGAAATGCTTCCTGTTGAAATTCAACAACGTTTCAGAGAGATAATTAATGACAAATACAAGGGCTACCTGATCTTTTACACAGATGGATCAGTTATGAATGAAAAGTCTGGATTTGCATTTGTAGGAGAGAATCTATCTACCAAAAGGCGCTTATTTAATTTCTCATCCATCTATACGTGTGAGCTTCTTGCAATTAGGGCTTGCGTAGAGTCAATTAGTCACAAGTATACGGGACGAAAAATAGTTATAATGTCGGACAGTAGGAGTGCACTGGAAGACATAAGCAACCCTTTTAGTAGGAACAATATAATAAACCAGCTACGCAATCTCATATCTAAATATACACATAATGAAATAAACTTTATGTGGATCCCAAGCCACGTAAATTTGACAGGAAATGAACTGGCTGATCGGCTAGCAAAAGAGGCACTAATGGATGCTGTGGATCCTACCTTTCACTTTCAACATAACGATTTCAAAAGATATATCAAGAAATACATTATTGACCAGTGGAATGATATATGGACAAATGATAATCAAACAAAACTATTTAAAATCCAAAACCACATCTCTCAAGGTTACAAACAAAAACAAGCCAGTTTACCAAGAAATTACTTAATCAAATTTAATAGATTAAGAATTGGGCATTGTTTATTAACACATAGATATATTATTGAGAAATTACCACCTCCTCAATGTGTATGTGGGCAAACTTTAACAATATTTCATATATTTAATCAATGTTTGAACTATGAAGACAAAAGGAATCGCTATAAAATCAATGATATTTCGGTACTCGCAAATGAAAATAACTATAAGAATATAAAACAATTTTTGGTGGATATTGATGTGTATAAGTCGATTTGAAAGTAAATTCAAAATAATTTTGAACTGTATATAATTATCTGGATATCTGAACTATTTTAAGAACTTTATATGTAGTTGCGGGTCTATATAACCTATTTGTGTTGGGCCCTTTTAAACCATAAATAAATAAATAAATAAATGAGTGTTTTTAGTTAGATTAAAAAATTGATTGTTTGAAATAAACTTTTAGTTCAAAATTAAAATTATAAATTCGTAACCATTACGTTTTCAGATCGTGAACGCTGGTTGTTATTTCGACAACGCATGGTGTACTCTGTTCTAAATGTAAACAAACTTCTTTCAATAAAATTTTTCACAAAAACACAAAAAAATTACTTACAAAGTATTGTAAGAAAATTAACTTGAGTTGAAAGTGGGTTATTTTATGTTTATGTTATGAACCTTTTTGTTATGTTTAAATGAATTATATTTCAATAAATTGTAATTAAATATTTTTATTTTATTTGAAAAAGTGTGCTCTTTTTTCGTACGTGCTCTTTTTACACCACATGTGTGTTGATTCTCTTTGATGAACGAATCGTTTTGAAATGAGCACGCCGTGCATGATTTTTTCTATGAGTGTAAGACCCCACAAAGTATATACAGTGGCGTGCAGAAATGAGTACATAATTCATTTTTTTTCAATTCTAAACGAATAAAAAGCAGCAATAAAGAAACTCAAAATAATTTAATTTTTCCTTTATTCCTTCTTCAATTCTAAATAAAACAACAAAAAACTCAAAAGAATTCAGAGATATAAATAATCATAACAAAAAAAAAAAAAAAAATAAAACCACGCATGTACTCAATTTTGAACTTTTTGATGTACTCATCATAAAACCAACATATACCGTTAGTTTTTTTTTTGTCTTTCTTTGTGATAAGTAATACAACTTTGTTTTTAGAAACTTGTTTGCTAGTAAGAGTTAAAGCTTTATTCGAAGTGTACTGCAATAATATCAAGTGAAAATTAAAATGAAAAAAAATATATATATATCGCGCGATGTAGAGGACATTATAGTTTCCTTAACTAATAATGGGTCTTCATAGCGGAAAATAGTCAAGGAAATAAATATAAGTTAGTCTGTGGTCATTCGAGTCCAAAAAAGATGAAATACTACTCCCAAAGAGCAAACCAGAGGCCGCCGAAAACTGTTGACCGAAGCGGACGCTCGCCTTATGATGGCAGAAATGAGGCAGAACAAGTCCGTAACGCCGAAAAATACTACTGTTGCCAAAAATAGACAAGTTTGTGAATGGACAGCAAGACGAACGCTCCACAACATTGGTTAGGTTTCAGCTGTAAAAAAATTAATGTGCATTGTCCGAAAAGAATCAAAAGGTGCGAATGAAGTTTCCAACAGATCATAAAAATTGGACGACTGATGACTGGAAACGTCTTATCTGGTCAGATGAATCAAAATTTAATCGTTTCCAATTGAACGGTAAACAATATTGCTGGCGTAGTCTTGGTGATACCATTCAACGCCACCATGTTAAACAAACTGTGAAGCATGGTGGTGGAAGCATCATTGTTTGGGGCTGCTTCACTTGGTGGCACATTGGACCATTGCAGAAAATTGATGGTATAATGAAGAGGGAAGACTACCTCGCCATTTTGCAGACTCATCTTCCCGAGTTTGTTGACAAGAGTGCCTATCCTGAAGATGAAGTCGTATTTCAAAAATTAGAAGACCTGTTAAGTTATGTTAAGATGGCGGAAAACATTAAAAATGTATGGACAAATTTATAAAAAATGACATGAATTAATTACTTTGGGCCGTAAAATAGATATGCTTAGGGTGGAACATAATATGTTTCCACAGTAGAAAAAAAATTAGTTTAAAAAAATTTTGAAAATATATATGCTTGAAGCAGACTATATTTGGGGCATATGTTACAGAGGAGAGGGAGTAGGACCGGTGTTTGCTTTGAATGGCTAAGGATTCATTGAAAACACACTCGTCTGATGATTAAAATCCCTGCTGAAGGAAGGGTTTGTATGCTTCGGTTCGACGGAAACTAAAGCCTTTCATACTTATCTTAGCATTGCACAATGGGGCAAATGACCGGATTCAGGGGCAAAAATGCTCTTATAGGTTTCAAATTTGGAACACATGCTGTATATAACGTTAGAAAAGCTCATACGAATTTTCAGATCGATCCGCCCACTGTAGCCGTTAATATTTATACAATAGTCTGCTGTGAACACATTTTTGCAATCAATATCTAGGTTGCAATTTTAGACCTCTCGACTTCAAATTTTGTACATGTATGTACATTGGGTCTTAATAGATTGTAGACTGTTGATTTTGGAAGAAATCATTTAAGATTTAGGTAAAGGGTGATACGGTCAAAATTTGGTCAATATAAACTTGACGTATTTCTTTCAATTTTGCATTTAAAAAACCTGAACACCCCTCATTTTGAAGGTGTGTGTATGTAGAATGTTGCTCCTATTTTGATTTTGGAATTTACTCTTCAGTTGTCAAAATGACGTCCAAGCAAGAAGAGCTGCGTATCAAAATTTTGCTCGCGCATCGCGAAAATTCGAGCTACTCGCACGTAAAGCTGACAAAATCGCTAAAAGTTGCCAAATCAACCGTTACAAATGTAATTAAAGTGTTTGGGGAACGTTTGTCGACAGCCAGGAAGTCTGGATCGGGGGGAAATCGAAAACCGGAAGCCGCTGAGACGACAAAGAGAGTTGCCGGTAGTTTCAAGCGAAATCCAGCCTCTCTCCCCGAGATGCCGCAAATAAGCTGGGTGTATCGTCTACAACCGTGCATCGAGCCAAAAAACGAGCCGGACTATCGACTTACAAGAAGGTAGTGACTCCAAATCGCGATGATAAACAAAATACGACGACCAAAGCGCGATCCCGGAGGCTGTACACGACGATGCTGACGAAGTTTGACTGCGTGATAATGGACGACGAAACCTACGTCAAAGCCGACTACAAGCAGCTTCCGGGACAGGAGTTTTATACGGCAAAAGGAAGGGGAAAGGTAGCAGATATTTTCAAGCACATAAAACTGTCAAAGTTCGCAAAGAAATATCTGGTTTGGCAAGCCATCTGTACCTGTGGCTTGAAAAGCAGCATTTTCATAGCTTCCGGGACTGTCAACCAAGACATTTACGTGAAAGAGTGTTTGAATAAACGTCTGCTGCCTTTCCTGAAGAAACACGGTTGTTCCGTACTGTTTTGGCCGGATTCGGCATCTTGCCGTTACAGTAAAAAGACCATGGAGTGGTACGCCGCCAAGAACGTGCAGGTGGTCATTGTCAAGCGGAACCTAAACAAGACCAAAAAAAAAAACTGCTAAGGACGAGCAGCAGTTCAAGGCAAACTGGCTTTCTGCGGCGAAGAAGGTGGATGTCAGGTGTCATGCGTGAGGCCCGGCAATACGGATTTGGAAAAGCGAAAGCCTAACTGAATATTTTTCCTGAATTTTATACTAATTGAACTTGAAAAAGAAATTTAATATGATTTTTTAAATAAACGATTTCACCGATTTACACGCGTTTTCCCTTGACTAAATTTTGACCGTATCACCCTTTATAGCTCTCAAATATATCTTTCGCCCGATATGAACTTATAGGGCCCCATAAGCCAGAGTTTCACCCTGATTTAGATCAAATTTTACACAATGAGTACAATTGATAGTATTTTCAAGTGTGCTAAATTTCAGAAATCGGTTCAGATTTAGATATAGCTTCCATATATATGCTTCGTCCGATTTTGACACATGTGACCACAGAGGCCAAAGTTGTACTCCAATTTACGTGAAATTTTGCACAGGGAGTAGAATAAAGATTCCAACTATACATACCAAGTTTGGTGGAAATCGGTTCAGATTTAGATATAGCTACCATATATATGTTTTTCCGATTTAGGCCAAATACTTTTCTAATGAAGACTTTTGTGATTATGAAAGCTGAGGTCAAGCCTCAGCTTTCGTTGAAATTTTTATTTTCAAATTTGCGCTTTTCACAAATACTTTTCTAATGAAGACTTTCGTGAGTATGAAAGCTGAGATCAAGCCCTTTCCAATGAGCCTAGTCTCTATACCGCATGCGGCTTAGTTTTGGAACAGTGGGCCCGTTGTAAAAATTCGTTGAAAAATTTTATTTTCAAATTTGCGCTTTTCACAAATACTTTTGTAATGAAGACTTTCGTGAGTATGAAAGCTGAGATCAAGCCCTTTCCAACGAATCTAGTCTCTATATCGCACGCGGCTTAGTTTTGGCACAGTGGGCTCCGTTGTAAAAATTTGTTGAAAAAGCATTTTCAAATTTGCGCTTTTCACAAATACTTTTCTAATGAAGACTTTCGTGGGTATGAAAGCTGAGCTCAAGCCCTTGTCGATGAGCCTAGTGTATACCGCACGCGGCTTAGTTTTGGCACAGTGGACCCGTTTTAAAAATTTATTGACAATTTTATTTTCAAATTTGCGCTTTTCACAAATACTTTTCTAATGAAGACTTTCGTCTGTATGAAAGCTGAGCTCAAGCCTAGTCTCCATACCGCACGGGGCTTAGTTTTTGGATAATAAGCAAAATACTAAAAATCAAAATTCGAATTTGAAATCCTAAATTCGAATTTGGAAAAGATTTTTGGTTGTGGTTTGTGTCTCGGCTAAGTCTTTTGCTGCAAATTTCAAATTCGAATTTATCTTCACACATACAAAGTGTTTCTATTGAAAACATCCTCGAGTCCTTCTTTGTATGATTAAGTCGATTTTTTTTATAATTTAAATTTAATTTCCAATGGGTACACATGACGTATGTGCTATTTGTGTTTCTTCCCTTTTTGATTGACTTGAGCGCAAATATTACAAGTTTTCTTAATCGTTGATGGCATACAAGCTTACTTTACATTTCCCGAAAATTTGGAACGTATCTACTTTACGATACCAAAGGGATTCCGATCCTATTGCAGTTAAAATATTAGGGGTTCAAAATTGGTTATTTTTAAAAACACTAAGTTTTTTTAATATTTTGAATTTTTTCATCATAAGTCAGACACTGCCGAATTTAAGCTTAGCACCACATGAAAGTTGCTATCTGTTTTTCATATTTTGTATTTTGGGCTACTGGGATGTCTGTAACAGATTTACATTATCAGTTTTTCCAATTTCCACCGCAGAATCTGGTCATTTGCCCCATAGTGCGTTGCTAGTTTCACTTAACATGGCGAAGTGAAATAAAATTCCAAAGGACCCTGTGAATATATGATTATGTATTACTTCTACAGAAAAAAAAACAACGTAAGAAGTTGAATGTGAGTTTCGTCATCTTACGATTTCATACACACTTTGCATAGTGTTTTCCCGCCAAGACTAAAAAAACGAAAACTTTTAATGCAAATAACCCCACTTTCCATTCATATGAAATTAGATTTGTCAACTACTGGCAACAGAAATTTTGAAATGTTGATGACATTTGTCAATATATGGAAATGATGGGAAAAGCTGAAAAAAGAGTTTGGTATTTTAACCTTCCACACGCATAGAAAGTTATCATGGGTTGATAGTTAATGTCTCTTCGTGCGGGTTCACTTAAACAAGTGATCGACTGTTCAAGTCAACCTTAAAAGCATGCCCGAGCCTTATTACCAATTCCATTTTTTAATTGATAATTATAAACTTGTATTCTTTCATATAATAAGTTCTACTATATATCCCGCTTTGTGGGTGGCCATATGTGGTCTGTTCTAAAGGCTTGCAGGACCCGCACCTGCCTTATTTATAGAGAGTATCGAAAACTATGACGTGTTTCAACTTTTTAATTATGGAATTCATAAATTGTATCAACAAATTTCTTAAATTAAAAAAATACTGATTTTGAAAGGCTGCGAAGTTTTACTAAAAAGTGTCATCCATAATCGAACTACTTGCACAGAAAAAAGTAAACTGTTGTATAGCAAGAATGAACTATGTACGTCGTACGAAAATTGAAAAAAATATATTCCACATTTTGAGATTTCCACAAAGCGTTGTTAAAACCAAGAAATTCACTGCAACTGACGAAATTACCCCCTCTCGTAGAAGAAACAATGAACTAAAAGTAAAGAAAACAAGTATATACGGCCGTAAGTTCAACCAGGCCTTATCTTATGTACTCTTCACCATGGATTGCGTAGAAACTTCTACTAAAGACTGTCATCCACAATCGAATTACCTGGGTTGCGGTAACACTTGCCGATGGCAAGGTATCTTAAAACTTCTTAACACCGTCTTCTAAATTGTAAGTTAGTCTATGCGGGGTATATACACGCAAAAAAATAATTCTTTCCTCCCAAACGAAATTTTAGACAAACAAAGTTCGTTTCCCATTTGCTTTTCGTTGAAAGGAAGTGTATTTGGAAGAAGAGTATATACTTTTTGTGATAAACGTTTATTCTTTTCCAGGATGTAAAAACAATTTCATAAAGACTAACTCAAAAAATTTTTTTCTGGCTAATTGCATTTTCCCTCACATCTTTCTCACTTCCACGAAGTTTTTTAGTTCTTAGCACCTTTTTCTGTAACGCAAACAATGTAGAAGAAATTATACGATTTTGTAAATTTAAATTTTTTTTTTTTCACCTTTCGCCTGGACGGAGAATCGAACTGCGGACCATGCAATTTGTAAGCCAACACACTATCCACTGAGCCATGTAGCCGTTATTGTCATCAATAGACAATTACCCATATAAGTTATATTTATGTAGCATAGCTTGCGGCGCCCACGAGCCGATTAAACAAAGTTTATTTAACAGAAAAATACATTCAGCTAACAAAAGAAAAACGTTTTCGGTACACGTTTTCCAAACGTTTTTTTTCTTTGCGTGTATTAAAGAATAAAAAAAGGCCGATAAAATATGTATATAATTCAGTTTGACAAAATTTTCTATAGAAATAAAATTTTAATAAAATTTTCTATAGAAATCAAATTTCGACAAAATTTTCTATAGAAATAAAATTTTGATAAATTTTTCTATAGAAATAAAATCTTGACAAAATTTTCTATAGAAATAAAATTTTGACAAAATTTGCTATAGAAATAAAATATTGACATTTTCCATAGAAGTAAAATGTTGACAAAATTTTCTATAGAGATAAAATTTTGATAAAATTTTCTATAGAAATAAAATTTTATTGTTGTTTTTGATTTCAGCCTAAAACCATGCATTGACTAAACTACAGTGTAGCTTAACCAACAGAGGAAAAGTATGCTTGTCAAATTAATTCGGGCAAAGCCCTATAGACTGCAAGATGTTTCGGAATTACCACATTCCTCATCAGCATCCTCTACTTGCAGCAAAACTATCAACCAATTATCAGAATAAATTCGGGTAATTCACAAAACCCAAAGTGAACTACACTTGAACCTTCCGAAAATAGGTTTGATAGTCGGCTACTGCCTAAACAAATTTGCAAGCATATCTCTTTTCCTTTGCCAAACTCAAATCATCGATTTGAATGTAGTTGGCTGGGTTTGTTTAAAATGTTGACAAAATTTTCTAGAGAAATAAAATTTTGACAAAATTTTCTATAGAAATACAATTGTGACAAAATTTTCACTAAAAGTACAATTTTGACAAAATTTTCTATAGAAATAAAATTGTGACAAAATTTTCTATAGAAATATTTCTTTGGTAGATTTGTGGTAAGATGACACAAGTAATATAGTAACCGTGGTTACCGCACATTGTTAAAAATAAAGCCTTGCCGGCTTCTAATTTCCTCCCTGACAACATTTTCTATAGAAATAAAATTTTAACAAAATTTTCTATAGAAATAAAATTTTAACAACATTTTCTATAGAAATAAAATTTAGACAATATTTTCTATAAAAATGAAATTTTGGTAGATTATTTTTGGCTTGAGTGGCAACCCTAATTATGAACCGATATGGACCAATTTTTGTGTGATTGGGGATCGGCTATATATAACTATAGAACGATATGGACCAATTTTGACATGGTTATTAGCGGTCTTCTACTAACACCACGTTGCAAATTTCAACCGGATCGGATGAATTTTGCTCCTCCAAGAGGCTCCGTAGATCAAATCTGGGAAACGGTTTATATGGAGGCTATATATAATTATGGACCGATATGGACCAATTCTTGCGTATTTGTTAGAGACAATATACTAACACCACGTTCCAAATTTCAACCGGATCAAATGATGAACGGAGGTCAAATCTGGGGATCGGCTTATATGGGGGCTATATAAAATTATGGACCGATATGGACCACTTTTGGTATGGTTGTTAGAGACCATATAACACCATGTACCACACTGAAAAAACAGTGAACCCACCAGGAAGAAATATTTCGGTTAATTTTAGAAAATTTTGAATATTTGTAGAAAATTTTAACTAAACAGTATAACAAACGCTGGCATCACGCCGATGTCATAAAAATAAGTAAATATTTTTCGACAAATTCAAGAAAATTTTTAGACATAATTAAGTTTTTTCACTTGTTAAAGAAAATTTTGTAGTTTGAAGGAAAAAATTGGAGTTCAAAATGGCAAGAATTTCTTTAGTGACATACGAAGTTCATGATGAACGCATTTGTAATAAAATTTACAAATTTAAAGAAATATTGAACTATTTTGTGGAAGACACGAATTTAGTTAATCTTTATGCTTCAGTTGAGTATATTTTTGTCCTCGGGTTTAGTTAATTTAACTAACGTACACAAAAAATTATTACAGTAAAGAAAACTTTCTCCAAACATAATAATTCCATGAACTAAAATAAAGTTAAATTGGCTTTAGTGAAATAGAGAGTTCACTTTTTTTTGAGTGCAAATTTCAAACGAATCGAATGAATTTTGTTCCTCCAAGAGGTTCCGGAGGACAAATCTGGGGATCGATTTATATGGGGGCAATATATAATTATGGACCGATATGGACCAATTCTTGCATGGTTGTTAGAGACTATATACTAACACCACGTACCAAATTTCAACCGGATCGGATGAATTTTGCTACTCTAAGAGGCTCCGGAGGTCAAATCTGGGGAGCGGTTTATATGGGGGCTATATATAATTATGGACCGATATGGTTGCGTGGTTGTGAGAGATCATATACTTACACCCTGTACCAAATTTCAGCCGGATCGGATGAAATATGCTACTTTATAGGCTCCGCAAGCAAATCTGGGGATCCGTTTATATGGGGGCTATACGTAAAAGAGGACCGATATGGCCCATTTGCAATACCATCCGACCTACATCAATAAAAACTACTTGTGCCAAGTTTGAAGTTGATAGCTTGTTTCGTTCGGAAGTTAGCATGATTTCAACAGACGGACGGACGGACATACTTAGATCGACTCAGAATTTCACCACGACCCAGATTATATATACTTTATGAGGTCTTAGAGCAATATTTCGATGTGTTACAAGCGGAATGACAAAGTTAATATACCCCCTATCCTATGGTGGAGGGTATAAAAATTCATAGATATTATGTATGCATTTGTAGTCATTCAAAATCAGTATTTTCTGAATATGTTCATACAATTTATGATTTCCGTCATTGGAAATTTTTTATGAAGCCTCTTCCCTAACATAAATTAATTATTTTTTCTGTGTTCTTAATGTTATGGTAGATCCCTTATTTGCAAGTAAGCTGTAAGATTTTCCGTTCTCCAATTCTCTAGCTTATTAAAGTGCAGTTTATATTCCAAAAACAGAAGGATAAAGGAAATACTCATATGTACGAATTAGTGTTAACCAAAATAGCTTAGCAAAGCAACCAGGAACATATAAAGAACGAACCATTATAGCAAGGTGTTTCATTACAATTTTGCTGCATTTTTGAAAATCTCTGCAGGTTTTCGTTTTTCCCTGCATTTTTCATATCATGGGTTTTGCTTTGGCATCTGTTCGTTCCTTCATCTGGGTCTAGTGAAGGTTTTCTCTGCATTTTTTCCTACACCGTATAAATCTTTTTCTACATAGCCTTCCCCTGTATTGCGGAGAAAAATCACTGTAGCTATATATTAACTATCTCATCTTACTAACCATAGGTAAAGAGCTCTAATTTTTCATGTCTCCTTCCGGCACATGGCTACCTGCTACTTACCATTCCCTTTAACTCGTCGAAAGTTTTATAGCCTTAAGTGCACAACCACTCCTTTCCTGTTTTGCTTACAGCTTGCTACTTTCAGGAACTATTCACATTTTTTGAAAGAATTTTGTAAAGTATTTAATATGATTTAAGATTAATATAAATACACTTGTGAGCATTGGCGCATGATACCGTGATGCAATGGTTGGGCATGTCCGTCTAGCATGAACTTCGGCCAATGAAAAGGTTTTCAATGCTATTCGGACTCACCCATAATAATGTGGTGGGATTTTGTTTTATGAAAGTAAAGTTGATTTAACAAATTCTACAACGAAACATTAAATGTTTGCTATATTTTTAGTCACTACTGTGCTATTTAGCGTAAATGCAGCCCATAGAAAAAATACTTCTCTACAAAACGAAATTCCGCATTCAGGCAAATAAGCCCGAATTTATGACACTCGGTGTGACAATTGTCATTAACGTTTTTGATTAGTTTTTAGCGAATATTTTTTAACGTCAAAAGAAAAACTAAAGTCTTTTATTTGGATATTCAGAATTTTTTCCACTAAAATGAAAACTTTTCTTTCTGTTTATTCAGACATACCTAAAGATAAGTACACTCAATAATATAAAATATGAATTTTGGGAACACTATTCATAAAATAAATGAAATATTTTTTTCTTTTGGATGTTTTTTTTTCGCTCTACTACCTAATTATACATACATAATAGGATAAACTTTTTAAATCCACATATTAAAACAACTCATTAAAGTCGAGCATAATTTGTGTAGTATTTAATTTTAGTTCCCACAAAATTTGTTTCGATCCCCAATTTGTGATCCGGAAGTAGTGCAAACTTGGATCATCTCCAATGAATTGGCTTGTCATAGGACGGAAGTACTCCATTTTGATCCTTTGCATTGCTTTAGAAGCCTTTGTGCCTTGAGAGTTTTTTTCCAATTTCACCTTTTATTTTTATCAGTATTTTTTGTTACACTTCTATTTTCCTATTATCTACCCAGTAAAAAACAACATTGGAAGTTGTTCCAATGGCACAACTTTAGAAGCACTTCCAGAAATATCCCCACAAAAGTATTATTTATTTTAACTACACTGGAAGTTCTTTTATTTAAATTTTCGCTTGTTTCATATTTTTAATGGGTAATTTTAACTTTTTTTTGTCAAAAATACAATAAAAAACAAGTAAGGAAAGTCTAAAGTCGGGCGGAGCCGACTATATTATACCCTGCACCACTTTGTAGATCTAAATTTTCGATACCATATCACATCCATCAAATGTGTTTGGTGCTATATATAAAGGTTTGTCCCAAATACATACATTTAAATATTACTCGATTTGGACAGAATTTGATAGACTTTTACAAAATCTATAGACTCAAAACTTAAGTTGGCTAATGCACTAGGGTGGAACACAATGTTAGTAAAAAATATGGGAAACATTTAAATATGAAGCAATTTTAAGGAAACTTCGCAAAAGTTTATTTATGATTTATCGCTCGATATATATGTATTAGAAGTTTAGGAAAATTAGAGTCATTTTTACAACTTTTCGACTAAGCAGTGGCAATTTTACAAGGAAAATGTTGGTATTTTGACCAGTTTTGTCGAAATCAGAATAACATATATATGGGAGCTATATCTAAATCTGAACCGATTTCAACCAAATTTGGCACGCATAGCTATAATGCTAATTCTACTCCCTGTGCAAAATTTCAACTAAATCGGAGCAAAATATTGGCCTCTGTGGTCGTATGAGTGTAAATCGGGCGAAAGCCATATATGGGAGCTATATCTAAATCTGAACCGATTTCAACCAAATTTGGCACGCATAGCAATAATGCTAATTCTACTCCCTGTGCAAAATTTCAACTAAATCGGAGTTAAAAATTGGCCTCTGTGGTCATATGAGTGTAAATCGGACGAAAGCTATATATGGGAGATATATCCAAATCTGAACCGATTTCAACCAAATTTGGCACGCATAGTTACAATGCTAATTCTACTCCCTATGCAAAATTTCATAGGGAGCAAAAAATTGGCCTCTGTGGGCAAATTAGTGTAAATCGGGCGAAAGCTATATATGGGAGCTATATCTAAATCTGAACCGATTTGGCTGATAGTTTGCA
This sequence comes from Haematobia irritans, assembly GCF_050003625.1. Lineage (NCBI taxonomy): Eukaryota > Metazoa > Arthropoda > Insecta > Diptera > Muscidae > Haematobia > Haematobia irritans. Next base: position 121,606,292 of record NC_134400.1, read on the forward strand.
AGTTTTTCGAGACACATAAAATATTCGGATGTACGGAATTTGAGGAAGATCGGTTGATATACACGCCAATTATGACCAGATCGGTGAAAAATATATATGGCAGCTATATCTAAATCTGAGCCAAAATCAATAGGGATCGTCTTTGAGCCGAAACAGGACCCTATACCAAATTTTAGGACAATCGGACTAAAACTGCGAGCTGTACTTTGCACACAAAAATACATCAACAGACAGACAGACAGACAGACGGACAGACAGACAGACAGACGGACATCGCTAAATCGACACAGAATTTAATTCTAAGCCGATCCGTATACTAAAAGGTTGGTCTATGATCACTCCTTCTTGGCGTTACATACAAATGCACAAACTTATTATACCCTGTACCACAGTAGTGGTGAAGGGTATAAAAACTTTTTCGCTTCCACCGGAGGTTGAACCTGGGTCTGCTGGCTGGCTCCATAATAGAACGTTTCAGCACACTCAGCCACAAACGCCATTGAACATGATGCATCAAAACGGCTATTTAAACATTTGTTATACGAACCTAATAACTATTTATTGAGATGTTCTTTATGAATGAAAAAATAAAGAACGCTGGTTCAAATCTCAGCAGCGGCAATTTTTGTATCAAATATTTTTCTAAATTTTTTTTTATAACATATCGTTATTACACACAAAATATTATAATCAGTTTTTACCTTACATTAAATTGTTTTTGATGTATATTTTTAAGTTTAACAAAACTTTAATTTAAGAAATTTGTTAAATTTGCTGAATAGTCCACCCACAAAAACTTTTAGCAATTTGAACCAGTAAACATATTTGTTAGAATATGTAATTTTTTTTAACAAACAAATATTCTTTTTAGTAGTTGATTTTAATTTCAATAAAATAACAAAATATATTTTTTGTAATTTTGGCATATTTTTTGTATAAATATACTTATTCCACTAATCATCAACGAAAACTTTAAAATTATCGTAATTTGCAAAATTGGTAGAGGAAACCGGAATGCGCTTTAAAATAAATGTTTGTGGAACAACTTCAAATTTTTTTTTACTGAGTTATGAAAAACTGAAGCGTGCTTAATAATGTTTTATTACATCAAACTCTTCCAGTTCAAATTGTTTAAAATTCAAATAAAATATTTATTAGAAAAATATTGGTAATATTTTAATATATGTAGGTACGTTGTTTGTCTCGTATTGTATTGTGGTGTTGCTTACATGAGAGTAACTCCTTGTAGTGGCTCTCTCACTCTCTCATATATTTTGTGAAAAAGCCACTTTATCAAAAAAAAACATTATTTAATAACTACACTGAAAAAAATATTGTCGTGAGGTCAAAGATTTCATGTCTTTAAAATACGAATACAAATTTTGCTTAGCATAGAATACGCATTTCTCTAAAATAAAGTTATTTTCCTTGTCCAAAAGTCGATAAACTTTTCAATGAAGTCGTATTGTCCTTATAATTAAGTGATTTGACTTAAAAATTTGTATCTTAACATGAAAGAAACAATTTATAGGCTAAGGTCAACTTGACTTTAATAATTCAGAAAAATTCTTTAAATTTAATGAAATTGTCTTTAAATTTGTTGTCTTTTTGCATCTTGTCTACAAAGCAAAAAATCATTCAAATATAGGACATGTTTTTCAAAACTTTATTTTAAAGAAGTTTTTTACTTCAAACATAGCATAATTTCTACTGGAAGTCGAGTCTTAATTTGGAAAAAAAAGTTGCCGTTAACTCGTTTTTAAAGGACTTAGATTGCATATGAAGAAAAAAATCTGAGAAAGCGAAAAATTAAAATTTGCTTCCTAGAAGCAAGTACACAAAACCTAAATTTAAAAGAGAACTGTGTCTTAAAAGTATCCTTACTTGTATTCTCCGCTTCTTTGGCTCGGAATCAATACCAAATTTTTTAAAGTAAAGACAAAATCTTTGGAACCGAGTATGCTTTTTTTTCAGTGTAGTATTTACGAAAAGGATATGTTATGTAAAAGTTAGTCTATTTTATAAAAAATAGGTATTGTAGGGTATAGCAAAGTTGTTGCCGCCCATTGAAACTTCCATAGATAACTATTGAATGTCTGCCAGGGCAAGGATATTTACTATTAAAAATTCTTGAGGTATATACCATATACAGAGTTATGTATCTTATTAGAAGAGTTAAAGAGAAACTGCTTCATACGTTCATGCATCGTCTCATGCATAAGGATGCTTCAGATAAAGGCAAAATTTTTTTATAACCATGAAATCAAATCAAACCACATAAACCTACTGTGTAAGGGGTCTGTGTGTATGCTGTCAGACAATGCACTATTCCAGTGATGCCACCTGAGATTTTAAAGATCATCCAAATTCAACAGCAAAAATGTCCTTCTTATTATGAATAGATTGTCTAAATGAGATGGATATACTACACTCAAAAAATATTTTTCTTTTTTGAGTAACGGATTTTGAGACAAACGAAGTTTTATTTATTTCTATAGAAAATGTTGTCAAAAGTTTATTTCTATAGAAACTTTTGTGACAATTTAATTTCAAAAAAAAAAAAAAAAAAAAATTGTTAAAATATTAATTCTGTAGAAAATTTTGTCAAAATTTTATTTCTATAGACAATTTTGTCAAAATTTTATTTCTCTAGAAAATTTTGTCAAAATTTTATTTCTCTAGAAAATTTTATTTGTCTAGAAAATTTTGTCAAAATTTTATTTCTCTAGAAAATTTTGTCAAAACTTTATTTCTATAGAAAATTTTGTCAAAATTTTATTTCTATAGACAATTTTGTCAAAATATTTTTTCTCTAGAAAATTTTGTCAAAATTTTATTTCTCTAGAAAATTTTGTCAAAACTTTATTTTTATAGAAAATTTTGTCAAAATGTTATTTCTATAGAAAATTTTCTCAAAATTTTATTTCGTTTTGTTTTGTTATTGTTGTTTTTTTTCCTTTAATCATTGTTGTTGTTTTTGATTTCAGCTTAAAACCATGCGTTGACTAAACTGCAAGTGTATCTTAACCAACAGAGGAAAAGAATGTTTGTCAAATATATTTAAGCAAAGCCTTATAGACTGCAAGATGGTTGGATGGACGCACGTTTCGGAATTACCACATTCCTCATCAGTATCCTATAATTGCAGCAAAACTATCAACCAATTGTCAGAATAAATTCAGGCAGTTCACTAAACCCAACAGTGAACCACACTTGAACCTTCCGAAAAAAGGTTTTACATGATAGGAAAAGAGATATGTTTGTACGAATTTATTTCGGCATAAGCCGGCTATCATGTAAAACCTTTTATCGGAAGGTTCAAGTGTGGTTCACTGTTGGGTTTGGTGAACTGCCTGAATTTATTCTGACAATTGGTTGATAGTTTTGCTGCAAGTAGAGGATGCTGATGAGGAATGTGGTAATTCCGAAACGTGCGTCTATCCAACCATCTTACAGTCTATAGGGCTTTGCCCAAATAAATTTGACAAACATTCTTTTCCTCTGTTGGTTAAGCTACACTTGTAGTTTAGTCAATGCAGGGTTTTAAGCTGAAATCAAAAACAACAACAAAATTTTACTTCTATAGAAAATTTTGTCAAAATTTTATTACAATAGAAAATTTTGTCAAAATTTTTTTGCCATAGTAAATTTTGTCAAAATTTTATTTTATAGACAATTTTGTCAAAATTTTATTTCTATAGAAAATTTTGTTAAAATTTTATTTCTATAGAAAATTTTTTTACAATTTTATTTCTATAGAAAATTTTGTCAAAATTTTATTTCTATAGAAAATTTTGCCAACATTTTATTTCTATGGGAAATGTTGTCATTATTTTATTTCTATAGAAAATCTTGTCAAAATTTTATTTCTATAGAAAATTTTACCAAAATTTTATTTCTATAGAAAATTTTGCCAAAATTTTATTTCTATCGAAAATTTTGTCAAAAATTTTTTTGCCATAGAAAATTTTGTCAAAATTTTATTTCTATACACAAATTTGTCAAAATTTTATTTCTATAGAAAATTTTGTCAACATTTTTTTGCCATGGAAAATTTTGTCAAAATTTTATTTCTATACACAATTTTGTCAAAATTATTTCTATAGAAAATTTTGGTAAAATTTCATTTCTATAGAAAATTTTGTTACAATTTTATTTCTATAGAAAATTTTATCAAAATTTCATTTCTATAGAAAATTTTGCCAACATTTTATTTCTATGGAAAATGTTGTCATTTTATTTCTATAGAAAATCTTGTCAAAATTTTATTTCTATAGAAAATTTTACCAAATTTTATTTCTATAGAAAATTTTGCCAAAATTTTATTTCTATCGAAAATTTTGTAAAAATTTCATTTCTAAAGAAAATTTTGTCAAAATTTTATTTCTTTAGAAAATTTTGTCAAAACTTTATTACCATGAACATTTTGTTAAAATTTTAATTCTATAGAAAATTTTGTTAAAATTTTATTTCTATGGAAAATTTTTTCAAAATTTTATTTCTATAGAAAATTTTGTCTAAATTTTTCCTATAGAAAATTTTATTACCATCGAAAATTTTGTAAAAATTTTATTTCTAAAAACTTTTGTCAAAATGTTATTATATCTATAGAAAATTTTGTCAAAATTTTATTTCTATAGAAAATTTTGTCAAAATTTTATTTCTATAGAAAATTTTGTCAAAATTTTATTTCTATAGGAAATTTTGTCGAAATTTTATTTCTATGGAAACTTTTGTCAAAATTTTATTTCTATAAAAAATTTTGTCACAATTTTATTTCTATAGAAAATTGTGTCAACATTTTATTTCTATAAAAAAATTTTTCAAAATTTTATTTCTATAGAAAATTTTGTCAAAATTGTTTTTCTATAGAAAATTTTGTCAAAATTTTTTTTTTCTATAGAAAATTTTGTCAAAATTGTATTTCTATGTACAGACAATTTTACAGACAAAATTTGCAATGTCTACCAAAGCATCAAGAATTTTACCAATCTACCAAAAAGTAGGAAATCTACAATTTTTGGTAGAAAGTAGGAAAAAAATAATTTTAAAAAATTCCAAAATTTTTCATAAAATTTAATAAATTTAAGATGCATGGCATTGCCTTATTAGTAGAGTTTAGGAAAACGTGGTGAACTTTTCTCTTATCAATGACTTTTGCTCCATTCCCTGAGTCCGAACAGCATTTCACATTGCGATGAGTAATAAATTCGAAAGATTTATTATTTTTTTTGAAAAAATGTTGATTTTTGTGTGTAGTAAGTTTTAACTTCATCTAATCTATACTATATGGTACCATCCTTGAGGTGGCAACACTGCTCCACATGGATTAATATCTCCATAGCTTCTTGACTTTTAATTAAATACCTTTATCAAAGTATTAAGCGATAGTTTGAAAATATTTTTAATAAACTATTTTGTAATTAAGATATTCTCCTTTTTTTGCTACCGTGGTTTTCATATGAGCTTCAGCTTATAAAGCTGTCACATAAATCATTGGTTTTATGATTTTTTTTAATAAAATAATGCAAGGGATATCAGAGGATGGATACCTATATCCTTCACCATTTAACGACTTGCTAATAGGTAATAATATTTTACTATGTCACAAAAAAGGCAAATTTTTATATCATCCATTAACCTTGCAAATAAAAGATGTGTCGAAGGTTCTTAACAAATTCTAGACCATAAAGCACTCATCGCAATATTTTATAGCCTCTAAGGAATATCGACTTGGAATGTTTGTGTAATTATTTATGAATGGACCTTTTCAAAATATTTTTTGTATGGGAAAATGTATGAGAACTTTTCAACATCTTCCTCCGCATTCTATCGTGGTTGAAGTGTAAAATATTGTAATTTACCAAAACATTATGGAATTATTGTAAAGGAGAGCTGAGATAAAGAGGTAATGTGTCTGCATTGTCTTCTTTATTTATAGCTTATACAAAATTTGTAGTAAATAAAAAAATTGTATAAACAACTATATACGGACTTAAGTTCGGCCGGACCGAATGTTAAATACCCACCACCACGAATAAAATATAATTGTTTCCATGAAAATATATAGAAATCAAGGTGGTTTTGATGACACATATTCTGCCAAGTAAACATATATACCAAATCAAGGACCGTCAAATCAGGTTTATCGTTCTATATGTAGGCTATATCAAGACATGAATCGATTCCCACCATACTCGCCACACCTGAAATTCTTATAAATTTTGAATTTCAGGAACATCCAACAAAAATTGGGATGTCTTGTCTATGTACCCATACACAACATCTTCGGCACCATTATGTGTGGACCACAAAAATACCTCTAGATTTCCAATTTCAGGCCAATCGGATAAATATTACGCTGTCCAGGAGCCCATGAAGTCAAATCAGGAGATCGGATTATATGGGGGCTATACCAAAACGTGGATCGAATCACACGATATTCGGCACACCCAAACTACAGCTAGATTTTAAAGTTCAGGCAAATCGGATAAAAATAGGGGTGTTTAAATACTGAAGACAAGACGGTTTGTATGGGGACTGTATCAAAATCTGGACTGATATATCCCATCTTCCAACTTGACAAGTCTGCAGACAAACGACGAGTTTAGCACGATTGCTTTATCATCGAAGACTGTAGCGTGATTACAATAGACAAACAGACAGACCGCCATACAGACGGACATCGTTATGTTGTCTTTGAATTTCTCCGTGATCAAGTATACACAGGTTTTGATATATACCCCATAGAAACTCCGTGATCAAGTATATACAGGTTTTGATATAGTCCCCATAAAAACTGACCTCCCGATTTGGGGTCTTGGGCTCGTAGAAACCGTAGTTTTTATCCAATACGATATGTCTCAAATTGGAAATCTAGAGGTATTTTAGGACCACAAAGAGGTGCGCCGAAAGTGGTGAGACATTGACCGACAATGTTTTAGCATAGCCCCCATATGAACCGATCTCCCGATTTAACTCCTAGAAAGCGTAGTTTTTATCCGATTTGCCTGAAATTGTAAATAGACCCACAAAAATGTGTATCGGATTAAGTTTTTATCGGTCCGTTTGGTAAGGCCTACGTATAGACCGATTTCACATGCTTGAGTTTCCAGATTTTACCTCTCGTAATCATTAAAATAATGGGCGTGAAAAACTACAGATTCTAGATTTCAAATCAGGGCGTTATTTCATCATTTTCTTGCTCACTTACAAGTGATGTTAATGATTCCTCTCAAAAACTCAAACAATAATGGTTCTTATATGGTCTCTAACAACCACGCAAAAATTGGTCCATATCGGTCCATAATTATATATAGCCCCCATTTGAACCGATCCCCAGATTTGACCCCCGGAGCCTCTTGGAGGAGCAAAATTCATCCGATCCGGTTGAAATTTGATACGTGGTGTACGTGTATGGTCTCTAACAACCATGCAAAAATTGGTCTATATCGGTCCATAAATATATATAGCCCCCATATAAACCGATCCCCAGATTTGACCTCCAGAGCCTCTTGGAGGAGCAAAATGCATCCGATCCGGTGGAAATTTGGTACGTGGTGTTAGTATAGGGTCTCTAACAACCATGTAAAACTTGGTCCATATTGGTCCATAATTATATATAGCCCCCATATAAATCGATCCCCAGATTTGAGCCTCTTGGAAGAGCAAATTTCATCCGATCCGGTTGAAATTTGGTATGTGGTGTACGTATATGGTCTCTAACAACTATGCAAAAATTGGTCCATAGCGGTCCATAATTGTATATAGCCCCCTATAAATCGATCCCCAGATTTGACCTCCGGAACCTCTTGGAGGAGCAAAATTCATCCGATTCAGTTGAAATTTGGTACAATGCGATAGTGTATGGCCGCTAACAGTCATGCAAAAATTGGTCCATATCGGTTTATAGTTCTATATAGCCGATCGCCAATCACACAAAATTTGGTCCATATCGCCCAAAATAATCTACCAAAATTTTATTTCTATAGAAAAGTTTCTCAAAATTTTATTTCTATAGAAATTGTTGTCAAAATTCCATTCCATTTCGTTTTATTTGTTATTGTTGGTTTCTTTTCAATCATTATTGTTGTTTTTGATTTCAGCTTAAAACCATGCATTGACTAAAGTACAAGTGTAGCTTAACCAACAGGGGAAAAGTATGCTTGTCAAATTTATTTGGGCAAAGCCCTATAGACTGCAAGATGGTTGGATGTACAGGAATATAGAGGAAGCACGCTCAAAAACAAATCAAAATTTTATTTCTATAGAAAATTTTGTCAAAATTCGATTTCTATAGAAAATTTTGTCAGAAGACGGTGTTAAGAAGTTTTAAGATACCTTGCCATCGGCAAGTGTTACCGCAACCCACACTGAAAAAAATATTGTCGTGAGGTCAAAGATTTCATGTCTTTAAAATACGAATACAAATTTTGCTTAGCATAGAAGACGCATTTCTCTAAAATAAAGTTATTTTCCTTGTCCAAAAGTCGATAAACTTTTCAATGAAGTCGTATTGTCCTTATAACTAAGTGATTTGGCTTAAAAATGGGTATCTTAACATGAAAGAAAAAAATTATAGGCTAAGGTCAACTTGACTTTAATAATTCAGAAAAATTCTTTAAATTTAATGAAATTGTCTTTAAATTTGTTGTCTTTTTGCATCTTGTCTACAAAGCAAAAAATCGTTCAAATATAGGACATGTTTTTCAAAACTTTATTTTAAAGAAGTTTTTTACTTCAAACATAGCATAATTTCTACTGGAAGTCGAGTTCTAATTTGGAAAATAAAGTTGCCGTTAACTCGTTTTTAAAGGACTTTGATAGCATATGAAGAAAAAAAGCTGAGAAAGCGCAAAATTAAAATTTGCTTCCTAGAAGCAAGTGCACAGAACCTAAATTTAAAAGAGAATTGTGTCTTAAAAGTATCCTTACTTGTATTCTCCGCTTCTTAGGCTCGGAATCAATACCAAATTTTTTAAAGTAAAGACAAAATCTTTGGAACCGAGTATGCTTTTTTTATCAGTGCAGGAAATTCGATTGTGGATGACAGTCTTTAGTAGAAGTTTCTACGCAATCCATGGTGGAGGGTACATAAGATTCAGCCTGGCCGAACTTACGGCCGTATATACTTGTTTTATTTAAAGACATTCGTACTCAATATCATACGAATTGCGTATCCTATATTTTAGGTTAAATAATCTTTAGGTCAATATTTTTTTCATTGAAGGAAAGATAAAGATTTTTCATTTTCAGTTATTGAAATAAATGGCCACCCTAACAAATATTTCATTGTTGTTATTTTACATTAACCTTGTGTCATCGAATACTGAATGCGTCATTAAAGTCAAGTGTCAATTTTGTCATAAAAACCACACTAAATAATGCCCCCCTCCCTCCTCTCTTTGGTTTTGTTTTGGTAACTTTATTTCAAAGCTGAGTAAATTTCATTATGTGAAGCATTTTTTATGATGATTTGTTTGATGTTTGCCTCGTTTTAGTGCGTATATGGGTATTATGTAAATGTGGATTCATTTAAGGATAACGTCGATGAGACTGATATTTATTTTCTCAAGCGTTATTGTTTAACTTTGTTTGGTTTTTTCATTTGTTCCAATAACTTTAAAAGTTCCAAAGTTTCATATCCTTTTTCCTTTTTGAGGAATTGTACAATGGGAAATTGTTGACCTAATGTCAACGATGTTGTTTTAAATTTTTTTTCATTAAATTTAGGACACGAATATTTCCAATAGGCGTTTCTTCCTTGTAGTCGTATATCTTTGAAATATGTTAAGTTTTTCTTAAAGTAAAAACATAGTTTTTGATTTAAAGAAGTAATCTTTAAATTAGCTGATATATTGCGTCTTTAGATTAACGATTATAACGCTTGAAATATAGGCTAAGATCACACTAGGCAAATATTTGACCAAAATTAATGTCAATTATTTTTCCAGGACCATTTTTGGAAAATACTGCTAGCAAATATGAAATAAAACCTTTTTTTTATGCTAGGGTAACACATTGAAATATTGCTCTAAGACCCCATAAAGTATATACATATATTCTGGGTCGTGGTGAAAATCAGAATCGATCTAAGCATGTCCGTCCGACCGTCCGTCTGTTGAAATCACGCTAACTTCCGAACGAAACAAGCTATCGACTTGAAACTTGGCCCAAGTAGTTGTTATTGATGTTAATCGGATGGTATTGCAAATGGGCCATTTCGGACCACTTTTACGTATAGCCCCCATATAAACCGACGCTCAGATTTGGCTTGCGGAGCCTCTTGGAGGAGCAAAATTCACCCGATCCGGTTAAAATTTGGTACACGGTGTTCGTATATGGTATCTAACAACCATGCAAAACTTGGTCCACATCGGTCAATAATTGTATATAACCCCCATATAAACCGATCCCCAGATTTGGCTTGCGGAGCCTCTAAGAGAAGCAAATTTCATCCGATCCGGCTGAAATTTGGTACATGGTGTTAATATATGGTCTCTAATAACCATGGAAAAATTGGTCCACATCGGTCCATAATTATATCCTCTGATTTGACCTCCTTAGCCTCGTGGATGAGCAAAATTCATCCGATTCGCTTGAAATTTGGTACGTGCTGTTAGTATACGGTCTCTAACAACCATGCAGGAATTGGTCCATATCGGTCCATAATTACACATATAAACCTATTTCCAGATTTGAACTCCGGAGCCCCTTGTAAGAGCAAAATTCACCCGATCCGGTTGAAATTTGGTACGTGGTGTTAGTATATGGTCTCTAAAAACCATGCAAAAATTGGTCCATACCGGTCTTAATTATATATAAACCCCATTTAAACCGATTACCAGATTTGACCTCCGGAGCACTTGGAAGAGCGAAATTCCGATCCCTAAAAATAATCTACCAAAATTTTATTTCTATAGAAAATTTTGTCAAAATTTTATTTCTATAGAAAATTTTGTCAAAATTTTATTTCTATAGAAGATTTTTGTCAAAGTTTTATTACTATACCAAATTTTGTCTTTTTATTGAAAATTTTGTCAAAATTTTATTGCTATAGAAAATGTTGTCTATATTGTGTTTCTATAGAAAATTTTGTCAAACTGAATTATTTACGTATTTAATCGGTCTTTTTATACCCTCCATCATAGGATGGGGGTATATTAACTTTGTCATTCCGTTTGTAACACATCGAAATATTGCTCTAAGACCCCATAAAGTATATATATTCTAGGTCGTGGTGAAATTCTGAGTCGATCTAAGCATGTCCGTCCGTCCGTCCGTCCGTCCGTCCGTCTGTTGAAATCACGCTAACTTCCGAACGAAACAAGCTATCGACTTGAAACTTGGCACAAGTAATTGTTATCGATGTAGGTCGGATGGTATTGAAAATGGGCCATATCGGTCCACGTTTACGTATAGCCCCCATATAAAGGGACCCTCAGATTTGGCTTGTGGAGCCTCTAACAGAAGCATATTTCATCCGATCCGCCTGAAATTTGGTACATGGTGTTGGTATATGGTCTCTAACAACCATGCAAAAATTGGTCCACATCGGTCCATAATTATATATAGCCCCCATATAAACCGATCCCCAGATTTGGCTTGCGGAGCTTAAAAGAGAAGCAAATTTCATCCGATCCGGCTGAAATTTGGTACATGGTGTTGGTATATGGTCTCTAACAACCATGCAAAAATTGGTCCACATCGGACCATAATTAGATATAGCCCCCATATAAACCGATCCCCAGATTTGGCTTGCGGAGCCTAAAAGAGAAGCAAATTTCATCCGATTCGGCTGAAATTTGGTACATGGTGTTGGTATATGGTCTCTAACAACCATGCAAAAATTGGTCCACATCGGTCCATAATTATATATAGCCCCCATATAAACCGATCTCCAGATTTGGCTTGCGGAGCCTCAAAGAGAAGAAAATTTCATCCGATCCGGCTGAAATTTGGTACATGATGTTGGTATATGGTCTCTAACAACCATGCAAAAATTGGTCCATATCGGTCCTTAATTATATATAGCCCCCATATAAACCGATCCCCAGATTTGGCTTGTGGAGCCTCTAAGAGAAGCATATTTCATCCGATCCGGCTGAAATTTGGTACATGGTATTGGTATATGGTCTCTAACAATCATGCAAAAATTGGTCCACATCGGTCCATAATTATATGTAACCCCCATATAAACCGATCCCCAGATTTGGCTTGCGGAGCCTCAAAGAGAAGCAAATTTCATCCGATCCGGCTGAAATTTGGTACATGATGTTGGTATATGGTCTCTAACAACCATGCAAAAATTGGTCCACATCGCTTCATAATTATATATAGCCCCCATATAAACCGATCCCCAGATTTGGCTTGCGAAGTCTCCAAGAGAAGCAAATTTCATCCAAGCCGGTTGTAATTTGGAACATGGTGTTAGTATATGATCTTTAACAACCGTGCCAGAATTGGTCCATATCGGTCCATAATTATATATAGCCCCCATATAAAACGTTCTCCAGATTTGACCTCCGGAGCCTCTTGGAGGAGCAAAATTCGTCCGATCCGGTTCAAATTAGGAACGTGGTGTTAGTATATGGTCGATAACAACCATACCAAAATTGGTCCAATCACACAAAAATTGGTCCATATCGGTTCATAATCATGGTTGCCACTAGAGCCAAAAATAATCTACCAAAATTTTATTTCTATAGAAAATTTTGTCAAAATGTTATTTCTATAGAAACTTTTGTCAAAATTTTATTTCTAGAGAAAATTTTGTTCAAATTTTATTCGGTTCATAATAAAAATTTCATCATTTTCAAAATTTTATTTCTATAGAAAATTTTGTCAAAATTTTATTTCTATAGAAAATTTTGTTCAAATTTTATTCGGTTCATAATCATGGTTGCCAGTCGAGCCACAAATAATCTACCAAGATTTTATTTCTATAGAAAATTTTGTCAAAAGTTTATTTCCAAAGGAAATTTTTTTAAAATTTTATTTCTGTAGAAATTTTTGTCAAAATTTTCTTTCTATAGAATATTTTGTCAAAATTTTTATTTCTATAGAAAATTTTGGGAAAATTTTATTTCTATAGAAATTTTGTTAAAATTTTATTTCTGTAGAAAATGTTGTCAAAATTTTATGTCTACTTTGTCAAACTGAATTATATACGTATTGGATCGATCTTTTTATACCCTCCATCATAGGATGGGGGTATATTAACTTTGTCATTCCGTTTGTAACACATCGAAATATTGCTCTAAGACCCCATAAAGTATATATTCTGGGTCGTGGTGAAATTCTGAGTCGATCTAAGCATGTCCGTCCGTCCGTCCGTCCGTCTGTTGAAATCACGCTAACTTCCGAACGAAACAAGCTATCGACTTGAAACTTGGCACAAGTAGTTGTTATCGATGTAGGTCGGATGGTATTGAAAATGGGCCATATCGGTCCACGTTTACGTATAGCCCCCATATAAAGGGACCCTCAGATTTGGCTTGTGGAGCCTCTAACCGAAGCATATTTCATCCGATCCGGCTGAAATTTGGTACATGGTGTTGGTATATGGTCTCTAACAACCATGCAAAAATTGGTCCACATCGGTCCATAATTATATATAGCCCCCATATAAACCGATCCCCAGATTTGGCTTGCGGAGCTTAAAAGAGAAGCAAATTTCATCCGATCCGGCTGAAATTTGGTACATGGTGTTGGTATATGGTCTCTAACAACCATGCAAAAATTGGTCCACATCGGACCATAATTAGATATAGCCCCCATATAAACCGATCCCCAGATTTGGCTTGCGGAGCCTAAAAGAGAAGCAAATTTCATCCGATTCGGCTGAAATTTGGTACATGGTGTTGGTATATGGTCTCTAACAACCATGCAAAAATTGGTCCACATCGGTCCATAATTATATATAGCCCCCATATAAACCGATCTCCAGATTTGGCTTGCGGAGCCTCAAAGAGAAGAAAATTTCATCCGATCCGGCTGAAATTTGGTACATGATGTTGGTATATGGTCTCTAACAACCATGCAAAAATTGGTCCATATCGGTCCTTAATTATATATAGCCCCCATATAAACCGATCCCCAGATTTGGCTTGTGGAGCCTCTAAGAGAAGCATATTTCATCCGATCCGGCTGAAATTTGGTACATGGTATTGGTATATGGTCTCTAACAATCATGCAAAAATTGGTCCACATCGGTCCATAATTATATGTAACCCCCATATAAACCGATCCCCAGATTTGGCTTGCGGAGCCTCAAAGAGAAGCAAATTTCATCCGATCCTGCTGAAATTTGGTACATGATGTTGGTATATGGTCTCTAACAACCATGCAAAAATTGGTCCACATCGCTTCATAATTATATATAGCCCCCATATAAACCGATCCCCAGATTTGGCTTGCGAAGTCTCCAAGAGAAGCAAATTTCATCCAAGCCGGTTGTAATTTGGAACATGGTGTTAGTATATGATCTTTAACAACCGTGCCAGAATTGGTCCATATCGGTCCATAATTATATATAGCCCCCATATAAAACGTTCTCCAGATTTGACCTCCGGAGCCTCTTGGAGGAGCAAAATTCATCCGATCCGGTTCAAATTAGGAACGTGGTGTTAGTATATGGTCGCTAACAACCATACCAAAATTGGTCCAATCACACAAAAATTGGTCCATATCGGTTCATAATCATGGTTGCCACTACTCAGCAAAAACTGGGTAAGCACTAGTGATTCTTTCAGTAATACCGGTAATCAAAAACTCACTACTTGTAGTATTACCTGGGATCTAAAAATAATAAGTTACCTGTGTAGACCAAAAGTGATTTTTTTTTTAATACCAGTAACTAAAATTATATCTTGAGCTCCGGGTTCGAATCCTGCTGAGACTCTATTATACACTCCACCATAGGATGGGGGTATATTAACTTTGTCATTGCGTTTGTAACACATCGAAATATTGGGTCGTGGTGAAATTCTGAGTCGATCTAAGCATTTCCGTCCGTCCGTCCGTCTGTTGAAATCACGCTAACTTCCGAACAAAACAAGCTATCGACTCGACTTGTTATTGACGCAAGTCAGAGGGTATTGCAAATGGGCCATATCGGACCACTTTTACGTATAGCCCCATATAAACCAAACCCTAGATTTGATCTCCGTAGCCTCTTAGAGGAGCAAAATTCATCCGATCCGGTTGAAATTTTGTACGTGGTGTTAGTATATGGTCTCTTACAACCATGCAAGAATTGGTCCATATAGGTCTATAATTACTTATTGCCCCCATATAAACCGATCCCCAGATTTTAACTCCGGGGCCTCTTGGAGGAGCAAAATTCATCCCATTCGGTTAAAATTTGGTACATTGCGCTAGTAAAGGGTGATTCTTTTGAGGTTAGGATTTTCATGCATTAGTATTTGACAGATCACGTGGGATTTCAGACATGGTGTCAAAGAGAAAGATGCTCAGTATGCTTTGACATTTCATCATGAATAGACTTACGATCTGCCACAACGTCGAATTTTCAGTGAATGGGCCCTAGAAAAGTTGGCAGAAAATCCGCTTTTTTATCGACAAATTTTGTTCAGCGATGAGGCTCATTTCTGGTTGAATGGCTACGTAAATAAGCAAAATTGCCGCATTTGGAGTGAAGAGCAACCAGAAGCCGTTCAAGAACTGCCCATGCATCCCGAAAAATGCACTGTTTGGTGTGGTTTGTACGCTGGTGGAATCATTGGACCGTATTTTTTCAAAGATGCTGTTGGACGCAACGTTACGGTGAATGGCGATCGCTATCGTTCGATGCTAACAAACTTTTTGTTGCCAAAAATGGAAGAACTGAACTTGGTTGACATGTGGTTTCAACAAGATGGCGCTACATGCCACACAGCTCGCGATTCTATGGCCATTTTGAGGGAAAACTTCGGAGAACAATTCATCTCAAGAAATGGACCGGTAAGTTGGCCACCAAGATCATGCGATTTGACGCCTTTAGACTATTTTTTGTGGGGCTACGTCAAGTCTAAAGTCTACAGAAATAAGCCAGCAACTATTCCAGCTTTGGAAGACAACATTTCCGAAGAAATTCGGGCTATTCCGGCCGAAATGCTCGAAAAAGTTGCCCAAAATTGGACTTTCCGAATGGACCACCTAAGACGCAGCCGCGGTCAACATTTAAATGAAATTATCTTCAAAAAGTAAATGTCATGGACCAATCTAACGTTTCAAATAAAGAACCGATGAGATTTTGCAAATTTTATGCGTTTTTTTAAAAAAAAAAAGTTATCAAGCTCTTAACAAATCACCCTTTATATGACCGGTAACAGCCAAAAAATGCAAAAATTGGTCCATATAGGTCTACAGTTATATATAGCCTATCGCCAATCACACAATAATTGGTCTATATCGCCAAAACTAATCTACCAACATTTTATTTCTATAGAAGATTTTGTCACAATTTTATTAGTATAGAAAATTTTGTCAAAATTTTATTTCTGTAGAAAAATTTGTCAAAATTTTATTTCTATAGAAAATTTTGTCAAACTGAATTACATACGTATTTAATCGGCCTTTTTATACCCTCCACCATAGGAGGGGGTGGTGGGTCGTGGTGAAATTCTGAGTCGATCTGAGCATGTCCGTCCGTCCGTCTGTTGAAATCACGCTAACTTCCGAACGAAACAAGCTATCGACTTGAAACTTGGCACAAGTAGTTGTTATTGATGTAGGTCGGATGGTATTGCAAATGGGCCATATCGGTCTACTTTTGCGTATAGCCCCCATATAAACGGACCCCCAAATTTGGCTTGCGATTGCTCTAAGAGAAGCAAATTTCATCCGATCCGGCTGAAATTTAGTACATGGTGTTAATATATGGTCTCTAACAACCATGCAAAAATTGGTCCACATCGGTTCATAAATAAATATATATAGCCCCCATATAAACGGACCCCCAAACTTGGCTTGCGATTGCTCTAAGAGAAGCAAATTTCATCCGATCCGGCTGAAGTTTTGTACATGGTGTTAATATATGGTCTCTAACAACCATGCAAAAATTGGTCCACATCGGTTCATAAATATATATAGCCCCCATATAAACCGATCCCCAGATTTGGCTTGCGCAGCCTCAACGAGAAGCAAATTTCATCCGATCCGGCTGAAATTTGGTACATGGTCTTAGAATATGGCCTCTAATGACCATGCAAAAAGTGGTCCACATCGGTTCATAATTATATATAGCCCCCATATAAACCGATCCCCAGATTTGGCTTGCGGAGCCTCTTGGAGGAGCAAAATTCATCCGATACGGTTCAAATTCGGAACGTGGTGTTACTATATGGCCGCTAACAACCATGCAATAATTGGTCCACATCGATCTATAATTATATATAGCCCCCATATAAACCGATCCCCAGATTTGGCTTGCGGAGCCTCTAAGAGAAGCATATTTCATCCGGTCTGGCTGAAATTTGGTACATGGTGTTGGTATATGGTCTCTCACAACCATGCAAAAATTGGTCCACATCGGTTCATAATTATATATAGCCCCCATATAAACCGATCCCCAGATTTGGCTTGCGCAGCCTCAAAGAGAAGCAAACTTCATCCGATCCGGCTGAAATTTGGTACATGGTTTTGGTATATGGTCTCTAACTACCATGCAGAAAGTGGTCCACATCGGTTCATAATTATATATAGCCCCCATATAAAACTATCCCCCGATTTGGCTTGCGGGGCCTCGAAGTGAAGCGAATTCCATCCGATCCGGCTGAAATTTTGTACATGGTGTTAATATATGGTCTCTAACAACCATGCAAAAATTGGTCCACATCGGTCCACAATTATATAAAGCCCCCATATAAACCGATCCCCAGATTTGGCTGGCGGAGCCTCAAAGAGAAGCAAATTTTATCCGATCCGGCAAAAATTTGGTACATGGTGTTGGTATATGGTCTCTCACAACCATGCAAAAATTGGTCCACATCGGTCCATAATTATATATAACCCCAATATAAACCGATCCCCAGATTTGGCTTGCGGAGCCTCGAAGAGAAGCAAATTTCATCCGATCCGGCTGAAATTTGTTATATCGTCTTAGAATATGGCCTCTAATGACCTTGCAAAAATTGGTCCACATCGGTTCATAATTATATATAGGCCCCATATAAACCGATCCCCCGATTTGGCTTGCGGGGCCTCGAAGGGAAGCAAATTCCATTCGATAAGGCTGAAAATTGGTACATGGTGTTAATATATGGTCTCTAACACCCATGCAAAAATTGGTCCACATCGGTCCATAATTATATATAGCCCCAAATATAAACCGATCCCCCGATTTGGCTTGCGGAGCCTCTAAGAGAAGCAAATTTCATCCGATCCGGTTGAAATTTTGAACATGGTGTCAGCATATGATCTTCAACAACCATGCAATGATTGGTCCACATCGATCCATAATTATATATAGCCCCCATATAAACCGATCCCCAGATTTGGCTTGCGGAGCCTCTAAGAGAAGCATATTTCATCCGGTCTGGCTGAAATTTGGTACATGGTGTTGGTATATGGTCTCTAACAACCGTGCTAGAATTGGTCCATATCGGTCCATAATTATATATAGCCCCCATATAAACCGATCTCCAGATTGGACCTACGGAGCCTCTTGGAGGAGTAGAATTAATCCGATCCGGTTCAAATTTGGAACGTGGTGTTAGTATATGGCGGCTAACAACCATACGAAAATTGGTCCGTATCGGTCTATAGTTATACATAGCCGATCCCCAATCACACAAAAATTGGTCCATAATCATGGTTACCACTCGAACCAAAAATAATCTACCAAAATTTTATTTCTATAGAAAATTTTGTTAAAATTTTATTTCTATAGAAAATTTTGTCAACATTTTATTTCTACAGAAAATTTTGTCAAAATTTTATTTCTATAGAAAATTTTGTCAAAACTTTATTTCTATAGAAAATGTTGTCAAAACTTTATTTCTATAGAAAATGTTGTCAAAATTTTATTTCTATAGAAATTTTTTTTTTTTCAAAATTTTATTTCTATAGAAAATTTTGTTAACATTTTATTTCAATAGAAAATTTTGTTAAAATTTTATTTCAATAGAAAATTTTGTTAATTTAATATATACTACGTATGAACTTACTTACAATTTAGAAGACGGTGTTAGGAGGATTGAAGATACCTTGCCATCGGCAAGCGTTACCGCAATCCAAGTAATTCGATTGTGGATGGCAGTGTTTAGAAGAAGTTTCTACGCAATCCATGGTGGAGGGTACATAAGCTTCGGCCTGGACGAACTTACGGCCATATATACTTGTTGACTCTTTTTATTGTAAACCTATTATTTTTCGAGAGCTGGTATTCCTGCAACGAAGTACTTATTTTTCGACAGCTGGTATGCTTGCACCGAAGTACTTTCCTCCAATGCCATGCCCATGTAAAAGTATTACTGCAGATATATGCACGAAGAAGTTGTTACCTAATTTGTCGCAGGTATACTTGTACTCACATCTGGTAATAGGAGTTTTTGCTGGGCTAGAGCCAAAAATAATCTACCAAAATTTTATTTCTATAGAAAATTTTGTCAAAATGTTATTTCTATAGAAACTTTTGTCAAAATTTTATTTCTAGAGAAAATTTTGTTAAAATTTTATTCGGTTCATAATAAAAATTTCATCATTTTCAAAATTTTATTTCTATAGAAAATTTTGTCAAAATTTTATTTCTATAGAAAATTTTGTTCAAATTTTATTCGGTTCATAATCATGGTTGCCAGTCGAGCCACAAATAATCTACCAAGATTTTATTTCTATAGAAAATTTTGTCAAAAGTTTATTTCCAAAGGAAATTTTTTTAAAATTTTATTTCTGTAGAAATTTTTGTCAAAATTTTCTTTCTATAGAATATTTTGTCAAAATTTTTATTTCTATAGAAAATTTTGGGAAAATTTTATTTCTATAGAAATTTTGTTAAAATTTTATTTCTGTAGAAAATGTTGTCAAAATTTTATGTCTACTTTGTCAAACTGAATTATATACGTATTGGATCGATCTTTTTTGATTTAATATATACCACGTATGGACTTACATACAATTTAGAAGGTGATGTTAGAAGGTTTTAAGATACCTTGCAATCGGCAAGCGTTACCGCAACTTAAGTAATTCGATTGTGGATGGCAGTGTTTAGAAGAAGTTTCTACGCAATCCATGATGGAGGGTACATAAGCTTCGGCCTGGCCGAACTTACGGCCGTATATACTTGTTTGATTTAATATATACCACGTATGGACTAACTTACAACTGAGAAGCTGGTGTTAAGAAGTTTTAAGATACCTTGCCATCGGTAAGTGTTACCGCAAACCCAAGTAATTCGATTGTGGATGACAGTCTTTATTACAAGTTTCTATGCAATCCATGGTGGAGGGGAGGGTACATAAGATTCGGCCTGGCCGACATGCCGTCAGTGCAATTTGCACCAATTTACCGTATGGGAAGTATAACTAAAATCTTTACTAAAAATACAGTATGCACAGTCATAAGCATACTGTATTTTTTAGTAAAGATTTTGATTATACTTTCCATACGGGAAATTGGTGCAAATCGCCACGGACGGACCTATCACAGAACTGGTACCGATGATCCAGTTTGTCGCATAGTCATTATTCAATGATTTCCATAGTCGCTTGATATAGAAATCTTAATGGATCTATACATTTAGTCAAGTAGAATTACCATTCTGGTAATCGATTGTTCAACATATGTCAAAAGTTTTTCATTTTTGATGCGATTCGGATAACCAAAATGAAACAGAGTCCTAAGAGTTTGGCCGAGTCTGGCCTAAAATGTCCCTGGACGTGGCCTAAAGTTTGAATTTACCCCATCAATGACAAACCCATGTTAAAGTGACCAGTCCCTTCCATAAGTCTTGACGAGAACCAGGATCGGCCAATACACAACAGGGACTAGTCCTGTGCCGGTTCTGGAGTTGATCAATTTCCCGTAGGCTTACTTCTAAAAAAAATATTGTCGTGAAGCCAAAGATTTCATGTCCTTAAAATACGAATGCGAATTTTGTTTAGTATATAAGACACATTTCGCTGATATAAAGATTCTTTCCTTTCATTTTCAATGGGAATCTTTACATGAAAGAAACTTTTGTCTGACTAAAGTCAACTTGAAAATGTATTCAAAATTAATAAAATTGTCTTTAAATTTGTTGACTTTTTGTATCTTGACTGCAAAGCAGAAAAGCGTTAAAAAGTAGAAGATGAAGCCGAATACTTTATTTTAAAGACGTTTTTTACTTGAAACTTGCCATAATTGAAGTCTAAGTTTTTAAGAATAAACAAATAAATTAAAATTTGTGTCCTAAAATTAAATACGCAAAACTCAAATTTAGTAGAGAATCGTGTCTTAAAGGTATCCTAATTTCATTCCTCCGCTTCTTTGGCTCGGAATCAATACCAAAATCTACACTACTACCAAACACAAAAAACCTTGGAACCGGGTATGATTTGTTTTCAGTGAATTTAGATGTTTAAACTGAAATTTGTTTGTATGAGAATAGCTTTGTTTAAGCGAAATAAAATGGAGTTTAAGCGTCGTTTCATAACTGTTGATGAGACATGGATCCACCACTACACTCCAGAGACAAAAGAACAATCTAAACAATGGACTGATGCTGGAGGAAGTGCCCCAGTAAGGTTATGGCAACGGTTTTTTTGTAAGGTGTAAACCACTATTTTGAAGACCTTGCAAAATTTCAAGCAAATCTAAGCAAAACTTTGGCTTCTGCAGCAACACCAGATTTTGCCAATATTTTACATGGACCCAGAAGCGGAATTTACAGCTAAATTAAAATTGCATACCCCCGAGGTGACCAACTTTCAACGCCTACAGGTCAGCCGTGGACCCACTAGAGGAAAACATTTCAGCTTTCACACACAGAAAAAATTATGTTGCTATCTTTATCCGTTCAAAAGTTACATAATTATTTCCAAAAAAAGCGATTTAGAACCTCTGCGCTGCGATCAAAAAAATAGCAGTGCTGCACTTCAATAAAATTTCTTAAACCAAACACGCATATTTGTTTTGAATTTATACATTTATTTTTTTTTATTATATTCAATTGATGTGTGCATCTTTTTTGTCTTTAAGGTAGAAACAAATATATAGCGAATATTGAGAGAAGTTAAGAATTTAAGCGGCAAAAAAAAATAGCAATGGTATGAGAAATTCAAAATATTCATATATTCTTCTTAAGAAAATCACTTTTTATATAAATATATGTAAACATAATATGTTTGGGACATATATGTTAATATATTAGAACATATTATGTTTGGGACATAAAATGTTTGTAAATATAATATGCTTAGCTGCAAACTGCAAGTAAAATAATGGAAGTAACCAATTGGCGCCTTCAAAATATATCCACACAAAGAAAATGTTCTTTACTAAGGGGTAAAGAACAAGCGAATGTTGAAGGTTTGAGTGACTTAACATACAACCACTCAACGCGTAAAGTATGATTTCTTTACATTTTGGTCCTTCGAGCCGGATCGAGTTTTCCCCCACCCGTGGATCGGATCGGAGGTAAAATCGGCAAGGGTTGCAGAAAGGGAATTCACTCCCTAGATTGGAAATCCTGCACACTTGCGTTCATTAGGGAACCCCGGTCTGTGTGCAGGTAAATCTTAAAGTTCAACTGTTCTTTACTAAGGGTTAAAGAATAACAACTTATTGAAGGATTAGATTGCTAGGAAGCATCTAATAATGGAACCGAATATGGAAAGAAGATTGGTAATGAGATTCCAGTGGCAAGTGGAATTACTAGAAGCCAGAATGTCTGTGCTTAAATATGAATTGGGCCAGTATTCCAAAAATTTTTTGAGAAGACTAAAGTATGGTTTGGAAAGGCAATTCGAGAAATTGGCAGAGCTTGCGGAAAGTTTGAGGGATTTCGATTTGGATTCCGAAGAAGTGATTGACACTTTCGATCGCATAGAGGCACTATATGACTATCTTAGTGCAAAACATCCATAGAAGACTAAGCGCATTAGAGGCTAGAACGATGGCTACAATAAGGCAGGACTCGTATTCCAATGGAAGGAGCTCTGACACTGAACCTATCATTTGGCTCTATAGGAATAGATCCAAAGAGTCGCCGGAGGAACAACCTACACAAAGTACGATTAATGATACTGCTGTCACTCCACAGGAAATTACAACAGAAACGATAGTGATGCCGGAATTAGGCTCCATTTGAAGGAACCCTGATACTATTTGGGTCTATAGGAATAGATCAGATGAGTCATATTCGACTGCAAGAAGCCCTGATGTCAATCTTACTATGTGGGTCTATAGGGATAGATCCGAAGAGCCATCAAATGAAAAGCAAACGTCTACAAAAACAGAAGATAGTACTACTACTACTACTTCCACCGCAACTGATGGTACTGCTGCTGCGCAAGTCGAAAGAGCTGTCGATACTGAAGAGTCTGGTCCAGCCGCAACTGAAGAAGACATTGATAACCGCAAAAAGGCGTCAAATCATCTGAGATTCTGGGAGAATCTCTTAATGTTTCTGTTTGAACTTTACAGGAAGAAAATTTGGCATCTGACAGTCAAGATGACTTGGGAAGTAAAGGGAGGAACTGTTGTTGCTGAAAGAGCAACATATCCAAGATATTGGCGCAAGAGGTGTCCAGCAAAAAGGCAAGGCAGTCAATTACCCACTAAAAACGGTGAAGAAGTTTCGTGGAATAGATCCGAGAAAAGAAGACTATCATTCACCGCCGGAGTGCAACGAGGTGCAGAGTTGGTGCGTTCTATGGTAGCGATTATCTTCAAGGAACAGTTCGCTAATGATGGGTGCAGTTTGCACAACGAAGAAATTAAAAGAAGGAAGACAATGCTGCTTTGGCGAAGGAAGAAGAAAGCCCCGAAAGAGCCAGACCGGTCACATATTTGACGTGCTACGCTATAAGAATTTAGCGTTAAGTATAATTAGTTTTTAAAAAATTATATATTCTGATAAGGTTAAGTGGAATATGATATGGTATAATTGTTTGTCAAACGTAATAGCAAAGAGTTTCTTAATCCGTACACCAGAAAGTCACTATATACTGCTTTGGTTAGATCTAAGCTTGATTATGCCAACATGATTTGGAATCCAATCTACAAAGTACATACTGATCGCGTTGAAAAACTACAAAAGAAATTTATTAAATTTGCTTTGGCCCCTATTGCTTTTGTTGATCCTCTACCTTCTTATGAAGATAGATGTAGATTGATTCATTTAGAAACATTAAGCAATCATAGATCCAAATGTTCTATTAAATGTATCTATAAGATCGTAAATGGAGTTATAGATTGCCCATTGCTTCTTGAAACAATTGGCTTTAATTTACCAGTGCGATGTTTGCGTCAATTTGAGTTCTTTAGTATACCTTTACATAGAAGTAACTATGCCAATCATGAACCAATCTTAAGAGCACTTAAAGAGTTTAATAAATTGAGTAGCTTGCATGATTTGGACTTTGCAATGTCCTTAAATAAGTTTAACTCGACTTTAGATTTAATTTACTTTTAATTCTGCTAGTCTGTAAGGATTGTAATCCATAGACTTAAATAAATAAATAAATAATTTCATGTGAATGTGACCGCCCGCAGAATGTTTAGATTTATAAACATGCACTATCTTCGATATGTGTATGTAGAATAGATTTATGGTATAATAAAATGAAAATGCATTACATGTGTAACCGTAGCTGATAACGCAACAATGTGCTGCACATGCGTGGCCATACAATCTTATCTAAGGGGTAACAAATACAAGATAGTGTTGTATAAGTATTTGTTTATCTTTACTTTTTAAGAATATTTAGATTGTAGCTAGCTTAAGATTTAGTATATAAGGTTGAACATTTTGTTCAATAAATTAGTAACTTACAACCACTCAAACGTGTAAGAAGTTATTTTTATTTCTTTACACCCATGTGTTTCTGCTTTCGTTTCATAGGTTTCTTACCATTTTCGTAGAACACTCAAGAAAATTTTGAATTTCCTTATATGTTTTGCTTTCCTTTACAAGCTTTTTTATAAAATTTCTCTTTTCAGCTGAACAATGGTTTCCTCGCCCCCACTAATAAAATAAAATAGGTTATTTTATTATTTCGAAATATTAAAATAACATAGTAATAATTCATTACTATTTAAAACAAAAAATCCAGAAAATTCGATGTTGTTAGATTTATCCAAACTTTATGTTAGCGCTGCTATTATTGTGACCGATTAGAATCGAACGCTTTTCTTATGTGGACACTGTAATTACAACAACTGCAACAACAAATCCATATTGCTACTCAAACAAGATTTGCTGTCAATAATACTAACGGTACATACAGTAATGGCAATTAAAATATGTACTGTAAGAAAAATAATCACTACAATGTACGAACGTATTGAGCACTGCTATTATTTTGACCGCAACTGTATATGGCGTATATTAAATTCTATTCGATTTAACTAAATTCAGGTAATTGTGATTATAGCGAATTATATATGTAGCGCTTTTCCAGCATTCTTACTTCCTAATATTAGTGGGCTAAGCCCGTGTACTGTTAACCTTTTCTCTACGAAGATTGTCTTGTTTCATACACAACGCATAAAGAAATTTGTTGCCAAGTGGTTTTTGCGTTTAACGTTTAACTTTTCATATTTTATCCCCAGTATTGAGAGAATATTTTTTTTATATAGTACAGTAGTGCAGTAAAAAAGCAACAACGAAACACCAAAAATGATAAACAATAACAATAAAGCCAGAAATAAACACACACACATACACAATCATGTCGACATATGTATATTACTTACATACACATGTATATTATACATGATACAACTATACTTAGTGAATAGTAATAGTCAAGTGTTTAAACGCATGTGTCAGTGTGTGTGTGTGTGCTGTATGAAATTGTATTGGTAGTGTGTTGGCACATAGTCCATAAATACTTACATGTGGGCTGTTCACACAGATTTCTAGACGCCACAAAGACCATAAAATATGCTCCCATACAAATATTATCCTTTCACACTGTCTCACTAGCCGCTTAGTCAATGTGTGTGTGTGTGTTTGTCTGTGTGTTTGAGTATCGAAATGCTGTCGACAATTTCTCTTACGTCTTAGTCTGTTACTCTTCACTATACAATGGGAGGTATAAAAGGCTCTCCTTTCCATTTGTAACGCATACAGTGTGGCTGACATGTATTGCAATCAACTACAGGTTGTTGTGCTTTTTAAACCACACGTCTGACAGCTGACAGATTTATTCCTGTGATAGTCCATTGTATTGTTTACAAGCCTACAAAAGCATTTTGTTCTATTGCATTCAGAAGTAATATTATTCGTGATGGAATTCAAGCGTGATATCGCTCTCTTTGACGTCTGTAAACACATATATGTTTCTATGTTCCAAACATATTATTATAGTTTATGAACGTTATATGCTTGCACTTAATAATAATTTGCTAAAAGTTTTAGTTCCAAATAAATAGTTTTTACACCGATACATATGAAAAATAGTCTTTTTTCGTCCGTGTGGAAAGAGCCAAGAATTTGTTTCGCCGGCACGAAAGTGACCAGTTACTGAATTTGGATTTCTCCTAATTGAGCAGTTTGTGAATAAACAAAATGTTGCAGTTTTCCTGCCAAAGAATTCAGCTGAAAACTTCGATTGACCACTAGAACTCAAGCGTCGCCGGTGTGGGCCGCTGTAACAGCCGATGGCCGATTGCCATTTGTATTTATCGACAATGGGGTACAAAAATGCAGACAAACATTTCGGGCGAGAACCACGGACATTCCAACAGGAGTGAGCACTATCGCACTCGGCACGCATCAAACAAGAATGGCTTAAAAATTTCCACCGCAAAATGATCACTAATATCTCTCGATATCGATCAGTTGGACTTTTGTGCTTGGGGCATATTGGAGAGAAAGGATGGTGGCACTAGGTTAGGTTAGATTTGGGGGCATCCCGATATTTCAGGCTCACTTAGATTATTCAGTCCATTGTGATACCAAAGTAGTGAACTTCTCTCTTATCACTGAATGCTGCCCGACAGCTCAATGACAAGGGACTTCCTTTTTATATCCGAGTCCGAACGGCGTTTAACATAGCTGTGAATCCACTTAAAGAAGCTTGGAAACACTCACCAGCAGAGAGGCGATAACCCACCGCTGAAAAACTTTTTGGTGTTCGGTCGAAGCTGGAATCGAAACAATGACCGTTTGTATGCAAGGCGGGCATGCTAACCATCTTAAAAACGCCATGTACAAAATGAAATCAAAATCGATTTGTAATGGCAATCGGAATCTTGCGAACAAATATTTTCCAATCAAAGGCTTAATTTAGTTTTAAAAAATATTCAATTAAATATTTAATTGATTCAACAAATTTTTTAATTGAAACAAAAATCAATTACAAAAATTAATAGTATTAATAAATTTTTTAATTGATTTTCAATTAATTTTCTAATTGATACCATCATTTCGGTGATTGAAGACATTTCAATTAAAAAATTAATTGGGTCAATTAATTTCGTGATTGAAGACAAAAAATATTTTTTTTTTGTGTAAGTCGATCGGTATATATATATTTTGGGTTCTAAAACAGAGAATGTAGCGTCCAAGTCGCGCTGCCAACCAGTTTTTGCCAGTCGAAGACGCCACCGATTACGTCAGTTATTTCGACTTAAACTTAGCAGCCAATTTCTTTATATCAGAAGATTTCTATAACAAATTTTTGAACCCTCCAACCATAACCAAAGTTAGCAAAAATCTCACTCAGCAACAGTGAATGAAACCGACCAATTTTTGTTGGCGGTGGCTGACGATACATTTTTACTCCCGGCGGCGGCGAAGGCTTGTCGGCTAAGCCTATATTAATTTGTTTATTCGACGGCGGATAGATATCCATTATAAAACTAATTTGAAGTTATCCGAATCGTAATGAGATTAGTTGTACAACCAATCATACAATTATGTTTACATTTATTTAAAATTTTCTGTGATAATTTTCTGCAAAATTATTATAGCAATTTGATCATTTTCGATCAGTATCGATGGTGGATGGAAAGTTCAAAATTTTGGCAAAAAATACAACAATTGTTAATAATTTTTGCTGACTTAAATCAATATATTTGATTGATTGGCGGCTAAAGTTCCCCGTCGGCTGGCAAAAACTGGTCGGCGGCGGCTAAAATGCCCAGCAAAACAAGCGTCTCCAAAAAAGTAATGAAAATGTTCGTTTTGGATCTGGAAGTGACGCAGAAGCGATGAATTTAACATGGGCTTGTCATAGGACGGAAGTCCTCCATTTCAACAGCCGTTGCACTGAGTTTGCATCACTTCTTTAGGTGTGATCCGAATTCAATGTGTTTGATACAAATTAAAAAATTCTGCGATATTTTGTCAAATAAATAATTTTTATAATTTTTTATAATTTTAGCGTTAGAATGCACGCTTAAACGGAAACGTTTGACCTCAAATATGTTCACAAATTCACAATTTTTTCCGATTAGATTTAGCATTTTTTTCGACAAAATTTAAATGTTTTGTACCATTTTATGAATTCTTACTCTGTGTTTAACCTATTTGAAACAAAAAAAGTTACCCATTAAAAGTATGAAAAAAAACAAGTTATAAAAATTGAATTAAAAGAACTTCCTGGGTAGTTAAAATAAAGAACATCATTGGGAGTTCATCTTCTGGAAGTGCTTTTAAAGTTGTGCCTTTGGTTCTTCCAAATTTTTTTGCTCGGTGTAAATATGATTGAACGATTGTTTGCACAATTGATTTCATAACCATTCGGGTAACCTCAATTTTATAATGGATAATTTCCCGCCGCTTAACAGCCAATTTATGTCGGCCGCCGCCGGTGGTAAAAATTTTATATTAGCCTCCGTCGACAAAAATAAATCAGCTTCATTCTCTGGCCTAAAATCAATATTTCTTGTAGGCATATTTTCTTGAAGATCTGTGGCCACTATGTGCTTGAGGATATACCAAAAAAAAAACGGAAGGAGTCTGGGTAAGATATTTAAGCTTCGGCTTGACCCTACTAAGTGCCGTACTTAATTGTTATTATACCCTCCACCATAGGGTGGGGGTATATTAACTTTGTCATTCCGTTTGTAGCACATCGAAATATTGCTCTAAGACCCCATAAAGTATATATAATCTGGGTCATGGTGAAATTCTCAGTCGATCTAAGCATGTCCGCCCGTCCGTCCGTCTGTTGAAATCACGCTAACAACACAAGCTATCGACTTGAAACTTGGCACAAGTAGTTGTTATTAATGTAGGTCGGATGGTATTGCAAATGGGGCATATCGGACCACTTTTATGTATAGCCCCCATATAAACCGACGTTCAGATTTGGCTTGCGGAGCCTCTTGGAGAAGCAAAATTCATCCGATCCGGATGAAATTCGGTACATGATGTTAGTATATGGTCTCTAACAACCATGCAAAAATTGGTCCAAACCGGTCCATAATTATAGCCCCCATATAAACCGATCCACAGAATTGGCTTGCGGAGCCTCTAAGAGAAGCACATTTCAACCGATCCCGCTGAAATTTGGTACATGGTGTTAGTATATGGTCTCTAACAACCATGCAAAAATTGGTCCACATCGGTCCATAATTATATATAACCCCCATTTAAACCGATCCCCCGATTTGACTTGCGGAAACTCAAAAAGAAGCAAATTTCATCCGATAGGCTGAAATTTGGTACATGGTGTTAGTATATTTTCTCTAACAACCATGCGAAACTTGGTCCATAGCGGTCTTAATTATATATAACCCCCATTTAAACCGAGCCCCAGATTTGACTTCAGGAGCCTCTTGGAGGAGCAACATTCATCCGATCCGGTTGAAATTAGGTATGTGGTGAAATTTGGTACATTGCGCTAGTATATGGCCGCTAACAACCATGCCAAAATTGGCATTGTCTATAGAAAATTTGCCAAAATTTTATTACTATAGAAAATTTTGTCAAAATTTTATTACTATAGAAAATTTTGTCAAAATTTTATTACTATAGAAAATTTTGTCAAAATGTTATTACTATACAAAATTTTTCAAGATTTTATTTTTATACAAAATTTTGTCAAAATTTTATTTCTATAGAAAATTTTGCCCAAATTTTATTTCTATGGAAAATTTCGTCAAGCTGAGTTATATACGTATTTAATCGGTCTCTTTGTTTAATATATACCCCGTATGGACTAACTTACAATTAAGAAGACGGTGTTAAAAAGTTTTAAGATACCTTGTCATCGGCAAGTTTTACCGCAACCCAAGTAATTCGATTGTGGATGGCAGTCTTTACTTCCAGTTTCTATGCAATCCATGGTGGAGGGTACATAAGATTCGGCCTGGCCGAACTTACGGCCGTATATACATGTTATTATTATTTTTTTTTTATAGTATGTTCGGACGACAGACTGCTAAAAAGGGCAAATATTACTTGAAAAATCGAGAGCAAAGTTACTTTAAATTGAATTCTTGGCATATAAGTGTGGCTGCGTGTATGAGTGTGTATGCGTGTATGACAATATGAGTGTATATGCGTGTGCCAAAGTATTTATTTCGTTAGGGATCATACAATCTAAATTTATGAGTTTTTATGGGTGTGTGCGTGTGGGTATTGCCTAAAGCAATCGTTAAGATAAAATGAAGGATAAGTTGTGGCATGACTTGGACGCATATACACTTCCCACTTGGAAAACTACTATCTAAGAATGTAATAAAACAATGAAGCGTTTATTGAAAGTAATAATTTGTGTTTAAGCGTTTCCACTTGAAGTGATATCAAACTTGATTTTTGGTAATTTCGAAAAATAAGATTTTTGTTTTATTTGCTTTGGGGTCTTCCAGGCTTCCTTGATTTTTGTTTATCATGGAGAGGAACACGGGAGGAGGATAAAGAAACTTTTTAATAATCATCACTGAAAACAGCAATGTATTTTGGGAACTAAACTAAAATTTTGGTGTCCATAAATAATTATATGAGACCACAAGTATTGGGTAGTTTTATAATGTGTTTCTGGAAATGTACTCCCTGAAGACATGGTCGCCACCGTTGGTAGAATTCTACCAAAAATGGCAGATTTTTTCTGTTTGGTAGGTTGGTAGAATTCTTGATGTTTTGGTAGATTTTGCGAAAAATTCCTCTCCTTAAAATCTCTATAGAAATAAAATGTTGGACAAGGCTTCTATAAAAATAAAATTTTGAGAAAATTTTCTATGGAAATAAAATTTTGAGAAAATTTTCTATGGAAATAAAATTTTGAGAAAATTTTCTATGGAAATAAAATTTTGAGAAAATTTTCTATAGAAATAAAAATTTGACAAAATTTTCTACAGAAATAAAATTTTGAAAACATTTTCTATAGAAATAAAATTTTGAAAAAATTTTCTATAAAAATAAAGTTTTGATAAAATTTTCTGTAGACATACAATGTTGACAAAGTTTTCTATAGAAATAAAATTTTGGCAAAATTTTTTACAGAAATAAAATTTTGACGAAATTTTTTATGGAAATAAAATTTTGACAAAATTTTCTATGGAAATAAAATTTTGACAAAATTTTCTATGGAAATAAAATTTTGACAAAATTTTCTATGGAAATAAAATTTTGACAAAATTTTCTATAGAAATAAAATTTTGACAAAATTTTCTATAGAAATAAAATTTTGAGAAAATTTTCTCTAGAAATAAAAATTTGACGAAATTTTCTATAGAAACAAAATTTTGAGAAAATTTTCTATAGAAATAAAAATTTGACGAAATTATCTATAGAAATAAAATTTTGAGAAAATTTTCTATAGAAATAAAAATTTGAGAAAATTTTCTATAGAAATAAAATTTTTAAAAAAATTCTATAGAAATAAAATTTTGATAAAATTTTCTATAGAAATAAAATGTTGATAAAATTTTCTATATAAATAACATGTTGACAACATTTTCTATAGAAATAAAATGTTAATAAAATTTTCTACATAAATAAAATGTTGACAAAGTTTTCTATAGTAATAAATTTTGAAAAAATTTTCTATAGAAATAAAATTTTGAGAAAATTTTCTATAGAAATAAAATTTTGAGAAAAATTTTTATAGAAATTTTGAGAGAATTGTCTATAGAAATAAAATTGTGGAAAAAAAATTCTATAGAAGTAAAATTGTGAGAACAATTTCTATAGAAATACAATTTTGAGAAAATTTTCTATAGAAATAAAATGGTGAGAAAATTTTCTATAGAAATTGAATTTTGAGAAAATTTTCTATAGAAATAAAATAAATAAATAAAATTTTGAAAAAATTTTCTATAGAAATAAAAGTTTGAGAAAATTTTTTATAGAAATAAAATTTTGTAAGAATTGTCTATAGAAATAAAATTGTGAAAAAAATTTCTATAGAAGTAGAATTGTGAGAAAAAATTCTATAGAAATAAAATTTTGAAAAAATTTTCTATAGAAATAAAATTTTGAGAAAACTTTCTATAGAAATAAAAAATTGACAAAATTTTCTATAGAAATAAAGTTTTGAGAAAATTTTCTATAGCAATAAAAATGTGAGAAAATTTGCTATAGAGCAAAAGTTTTGAGAAAATTTTGTGTAGAAATAAAATTTTGACAAAATTTTCTATAGAAATAAAAATTAGAGAAAATTTTCTATAGAAAAAAAAATTTGAGAAAATTTTCTATAGAAATAAAAATTTGAGAAAATTTTCTATAGAAATAAAATTTTAAACAATTTCTATAGAAATAAAATTTTGATAAAATTTTCTATAGAAATAAAATTTTTAAACAATTTCTATAGAAATAAAATTTTGATAAAATTTTCTATAGAAATAAAATGTTGATAAAATTTTCTATAGAAAATTTCTAAAATTTTTTTCTATATTGTAACTATAGAAATAAAATTTTGAACATTTTTACAGAGATAAAATTTTAGAAAATTTTCTATAGATAATTTAATTTTTGAGAAAATTTTCTATAGAAATAAAATTTTGAAAAAATTTTCTATTGTAATAAAATTTTGAAAAAACTGTCTATAGAAATAAAATTTTTGAACATTTTCTACAGAGATAAAATTTTAGAAAATTTTCTATAGAAGTAAAATTTTGAGAAAATTGTCTATAGAAATCAAATGTTTTGAAAAATTTTTTAAGAATTAGAATTTTGAGAAAATTTTTTATAGAAATAAATTTTGAGAAAATTTTCTATAGAAATAAAAGTTTGAGAAAATTTTTTATAGAAATCGAATTTCGAGAAAATTTTCTATAGAAATAAAATTTTGAGAATAGATAAATAAATAAAATGTTGACAAAGTTTTCTATAGTAATAAGATTTAAAAAAAAAATATTTATAGAAATAAAATTTTGAGAGAATTGTCTATAGAAATAAAATTGTGAAAAAATTCTATTGAAGTAAAATTGTGAGAAAAACTTCTATGGAAATAAAATTTTAAAAAAATTTTCTATACAAATAAAATTTTGAGAAAATTTTGTATAGAAATAAATTTTTGACAAAAATTTTTAGAGAATTAAAATTTTGAGAAAATTTTCTATTGAACTAAAATTTTGAGAAAGTTTTTTATAGAAATAAATTTTTAAGAAAATTTTCTATAGAAATATAACTTTGAATTTTCTATAGAAATATAACTTTTGAGAAAAATTTCTATAGAAATAAAATTTTCAGAAAATTTTCTATAGAAATAAAATTTTGAGAAATTTTTCTATACGAATAAACTTAAGAAAATTTTCTATAGAAATAAAATTTTGAGAAAATTTTCTATAGAAATAAAATTTTTAGAAAATTTTCTATAGAAATAAAATTTTGAGAAAATTTTCTATATTTAGAAATACAATTTTGAGAAAATTTTCTATAGAAATAAAATGGTGAGAAAATTTTCTATAGAAATAGAATTTTGAGAAAATTTTCTATAGAAATAAAATAAATAAATAAAATTTTGAAAAAATTTTCTATAGAAATAAAATTTTGAGAAAATTTTCTACAGAAATAAAATTTTGAGAAAATTTTTTATAGAAATAAAATTTTGTAAGAATTGTCTATAGAAATAAAATTGTGAAAAAAATTTCTATAGAAGTAGAATTGTGAGAAAAAATTCTATAGAAATAAAATTTTGAAAAAATTTTCTATAGAAATACAATTTTGAGAAAACTTTCTATAGAAATAAAAAATTTACAAAATTTTCTATAGAAATAAAATTTTGAGAAAATTTTCTATAGCAATAAAAATGTGAGAAAATTTGCTATAGAGCAAAAGTTTTGAGAAAATTTTGTGTAGAAATAAAATTTTGACAAAATTTTCTATAGAAATAAAAATT
The DNA here is from genome assembly GCF_050003625.1 of Haematobia irritans. Classification (NCBI taxonomy): domain Eukaryota; kingdom Metazoa; phylum Arthropoda; class Insecta; order Diptera; family Muscidae; genus Haematobia; species Haematobia irritans. Next base: position 121,640,737 of record NC_134400.1, read on the forward strand.
AGAGAAAATTTTCTATAGAAATAAAAATTTGAGAAAATTTTCTATAGAAATAAAAATTTGAGAAAATTTTCTATAGAAATAAAATTTTTAAACAATTTCTATAGAAATAAAATTTTGATAAAATTTTCTATAGAAATAAAATGTTGATAAAATTTTCTATAGAAATAAAATGTTCATAAAATTTTCTATATACTCGTAAATAAAATGTTAACAAAGTTTTCTATAGAAATAAATTTTTGAGAAAATTTTCTATAGAAATAAAATTTTGAAAAAATTTTCTATTGTAATAAAATTTTGAAAAAACTGTCTATAGAAATAAAATTTTTGAACATTTTCTACAGAGATAAAATTTTAGAAAATTTTCTATAGAAGTAAAATTTTGAGAAAATTGTCTATAGAAATCAAATGTTTTGAAATTTTTTTTAAGAATTAGAATTTTGAGAAAATTTTTTATAGAAATAAATTTTGAGAAAATTTTCTATAGAAATAAAAGTTTGAGAAATAGAATTTTGAGAATAGATAAATAAATAAAATGTTGACAAAGTTTTCTATAGTAATAAAATTTAAAAAAAATATTTATAGAAATAAAATTTTGAGAGAATTGTCTATAGAAATAAAATTGTGAAAAATTCTATTGAAGTAAAATTGTGAGAAAAACTTCTATGGAAATAAAATTTTAAAAAAAATTTCTATACAAATAAAATGTTGAGAAAATTTTCTATAGAAATAAATTTTTGACAAAAATTTTTAGAGAATTAAAATTTTGAGAAAATTTTCTATTGAACTAAAATTTTGTGAAAGTTTTTTATAGAAATAAATTTTTAAAAAAATTTTCGATAGAAATATAACTTTGAATTTTCTATAGAAATATAACTTTTGAGAAAAATTTCTATAGAAATAAAATTTTCAGAAAATTTTCTATAGAAATAAAATTTTGAGAAAATTTTCTATACGAATAAACTTAAGAAAATTTTCTATAGAAATAAAATTTTGAGAAAATTTTCTATAGAAATAAAATTTTGAGAAAATTTTCTATAGAAATAAAATTTTTAGAAAATTTTCAATAGAAATAAAATTTTGAGAAAATTTTCTATACAAATAAACTTTTAAGAAAATTTTCTATAGAAATAAAATTTTGAAAATATTTGTTTAGTACATTTGTGGTAAAATTTTCTTCAAATTTTGGTAGATTATTTTTGGCACGAGTGGTAACCGTACCTGAAGGCGAAGACCTCTCTGAAAACTTATCAATTTTCGTGTTACGCTCTCAAACTAATGAAATGCTAATGAAACTGTATCCATCGCATAACTTCATTCCGGCATGTATGAACGGCACGGAGTGTAAACAATATAATTTTTGTGACTCGAAATAGGCCATGTTTCTTACCCACAAAGCAGGATTTACGGGAAATTTGGGAACAGCCGGTACGAAGGCAATAAAGGGAAGGTATTTTGCACCACATCGTTACTGGTGATGAAAAGTGTATACACTATGACAATCCTCAATGAAAAAATCATATGATTACCTCGGTCATGCCGCAAAATCGATGTCAAAGCCGAATATACATGGAAAGAATTTATTTTTTATGCTGTGTATTTCTTGGGACCAGTTGGGTGTGTGGTGTACTATGAGCTGGTGTACCCGAGTGTAAGGATTGCACGAGCTTTTTTTCGAAATCAATTGATGCGTTTGAGCCAAGCATTGTGTGATAAATGACCATAATATTTGGAAAGTTACGACAAGGTGATTTTGCATCATGATTTTTGGAGTAGCAAGGGGGAACTGGGGGTCTATGCCCCCTTAGAAAAATTCTAGCCCCCCCCTAGAATATATATCGTTAAAATTTTGTTTACCCTATACCTTTTAATTCGAACATTACTATTATGTATATAACTCTATATAAGCGAATGCCTTTAAAAAATCTTGAATTTTTAAAGGACGGGCGAAACAAAAACTAAAATTTGGGATATGTGAGTTCGAATCGAAATAATATTCAGCTATGTAAACCTGAGAGATAAATATACATGGGGAATACATTAAATGTTATCCGGCGAGAACCAATAAATTTCTATTCGTGTTTCTGAGAAGCGAAATTTTAGACCAATGCAGTCTTCATGTTTTGTTATAATCATTCTTTGAAAGTACATTGAGGGTAAACGGGTACCAAAAACAGCGATCATACAAAAGAGTGCTGATATAATCTGTTTAGCCATGTATCTTTCTGGCTCAAAAATTTGAAGAAAATCTAGAACAACCTTCCTCTCATTTAATTTAATTTATTTTAAAGAAAATAAACTTTTAGAATTGGTACTTTGGATCACTCCCTTTTCAAGGTATAATAAAATGTGCCAAATATATGTATATATATATAGCCTTAATTTAATTTTTTAAAAGGGCCTCATGCCGAAATAAGAAATAAATGAACAAAACTATAAATTTTTAAAATTATTTTTTCTGCTTTTACTGATTCATTTTTGATTTTAACTGCTAAGCCCGAACTAAGTACACACAAACATTTTTTTTCTGATTCAATCATGAAATTATTTGATCCAATTAATTTTTTGATTGAAATGTCTTCAGTCACAGAGATGATCAATTAAATTTAATTTAATTTAGATTATTTTTAGAAAATTTTAACTAAACAGTATTACAAACCCGACATCACGCCGATATCACAAGTAAATATATTTCGACAAATTCAAGAAAATTTGTTAGACATAATTAACTTTATTCACTTGTTTAAGAAAATTTTGTAGTTTGAAGGAAAAAATTGGAGTTCAAAATTGCAAGAACATCTTTAGTGCCATATGAAGCTCAAGATGGGCGCATTTGTAGTAAAAGTTACATACACACAGAGAAGGAATATGATCACCTCAAACATGTTTTAAGAGCAAAATGTTATTTTTGTATGGTGACCATGTAACATGTTGTCACTAAATTGTTATTTTCTCGTCAAATATAACCCGCTTGCCGAAATCAGATACATGATTTCCGATAAAATAACATGGTTGCGAAAACCATGTTACATGGTCACCACCCAAAAATAACATTTTGCTCTTAAAACATGTTTGAGGTGATCATATTCCTTCTCTGGGTGTATTTAAAAATTTTCTGAGAAGTACGAATGTAGTAAATCTTCATTTGTGTATAATTTTTTCCGGTTTTTTAGTTCATTTAAGTAAATTATGCAAACAATTATATTAGAGTAAAGGAATCTTTCTTCAAACATAATAATTGCATGAACTAAATTAAGTTAAATTGGCTTCAGTGGAATAGAGAGTTCGCTTTTTTTATGAGTGTAACTTTATCTATTTGTTGACTTTTTGTATCTTGACCACACACAGCTAAAAATTGTTCACAAATATGAGTTGTTAACACGTTTTAAAGACACAGATGGCACATGAAGAAAAATAAATAAAACAAAAAATTAAACTTCACTCAAAAAACAGTGAACCAACCAGGAAGGAAAATTTGGTTGGTTAATTTTCGAAAAATTTTATTAATTATAGAAAATTTTATCTCAACTGTATTACAAACGCAGATGTCACGCCAATTTCATAAAAATAAGCAAAATATTTTTTTTTGACACATTCAAGAATATTTATATAATATAATGAATGATATGGTGAATGTGTTAGGTGAAAGTGCTCCTTCATATGCAACAGTAAAAAATTGCGTTGCTGAATTTAAACGTGGTCGTACAAGCATTGAAGATGAACCACGTAGTGGACGTCCAAAAACAGCAACAACAACAGAAATTGTAGCCAAAGTGCATGATATGGTATTAAATGTTCGACAAATAAAAGTGCTTGAAATTGCTAATATCATAGGCATCTCAAATGATCGAGTCCATTTAATTTTGCATGAAGAACTACCGATGAAAAAGCTTTCTGCAAGATGGGTGCCGCATTTATTAACAGTCGATCAAAAACGCATACGAATGAACATTTCTCAAGCTTGTTTGGATCGTTTCAAGCGAAATAAAATGGATTTTAAGCGTCATTTCATAACTATTGATGAGACATGGATCCACCACTATACTCCAGAGCAAAAGAACAATACAAACAATGGACTGAAGTAAGGTTATGGCATCGGGTTTTTGGGACATCAAAGGTATTTTATTGATTGACTATCTGCAAAAGGGTAAAACAATAAAGCCAGGACGAGAAAAACGTCCTGGCTTACAACACAAAAAAAAATAATTTTTCATCAAGGCAACGCACCAGCGCACCTTATTCTCCTGATTTAGCTCCCAAATCTAAAAAAATTCCTTGCTGGTAAGCGTTTTTCCTCAAATGAAGATGCAATTACAGTTGTAAACCACTATTTTGAAGACCTTGAGGAAAACTATTTTAAACAAGGGATAGAATTGCTAGAAAAGCGTTGGACTAAGTGTATTGAAGATTCAGGAGATTATATTGAAAAATAAAAATATTTTTGAAAAACTAACTATTCTCTTTCATTGATAGGCTAAGAAGTTTCCGAACCACCCTCGTAGAACCCTATTGATTTTGGAAAAAATAGGTTCAGATTTAGATATAGCTCCCATATATATCTTTCGCCCTATCTGCACTTATGTGGACCCAGAAGCCAGAGTTTTACCCTGACTTGCTTGAAAGTTTGCACAAACATAACACTTGGTCGGTTGAAATCGGTTCTGATTTAGATATAGCTCCCATATATATTTTTCGCCCGATGTGGACTTATATGGCCCCATAAGCAAGAATTTTACCCTAATTTGCTTAAAATTTTGCACAAGAAGAACAATTAGTACTATAGTCAAGTGTGCCAAATTTGGTTGAAATCGGTTCAGATTTAGATATAGCTCCCATTATAGCTTTCGCCCAATTTATACTCATATGACCACAGAGGCCAATTTTTTACTCCGATTTAGTTGAAATTTTGCACAGGGAGTAGAATTAGCATTGTAGCTATGCGTGTCAAATTTGGTTGAAATCGGTTCAGATTTAGATATAGCTCCCATATATATGGTTAGGTTAGGTGGCAGCCCGATGTATCAGGCTCACTTAGACTATTCAGTCCATTGTGATACCACATTGGTGAACTTCTCTCTTATCACTGAGTGCTGCCCGGTTCCATGTTAAGCTCAATGACAAGGGACCTCCTTTTTATAGCCTAGTCCGAACGGCGTTCCACATTGCAGTGAAACCACTTAGAGAAGCTTTGAAACCCTCAGAAATGTCACCAGCATTACTGAGGTGGGATAATCCACCGCTGAAAAATTTTTTGGTGTTCGGTCGAAGCAGGAATCGAACCCACGACCTTGTGTATGCAAGGCGGGCATGCTAACCATTGCACCACGGTGGCTATGTTCTTCTGATTTCGACAAGAATGGTCAAAATACCAACATTTTCCTTGTAAAATCGCCACTGCTTATTTTCCTAAACTTCTAATACATGTATATCGAGCGATAAATCATAAATAAACTTGCGAAGTGTCCCTTAAATTGCTTCAGGCTTAAATGTTTCCCATATTTTTTTTTACTAACATTGTGTTCCGCCCTAGTGCATTAGCGTACTTAAATTTTGAGTCTATAGATTTTGTAGAAGTCCATCAAATTCTGTCCAGATCGAGTGATATTTAAATGTAAGTATTTGATACAAACCTTTATATATAGCACCCAACACATTTTACGGATGTGATATGGTATCGAAAATTTAGATCTACAAAGTGCTGCAGGGTATAATATAGTCGGCCCCGCCCGACTTTAGACTTTCCTTACTAGTTATACCCTCCATCATAGGATGGGGGTATATTAACTTTGTCATTCCGTTTGTAACACATCCAAATATTGCTCTAAGACCCCATAAAGTATATATATTCTGGGTCGTGGTGAAATTCTGAGTCGATCTAAGCATGTCCGTCCGTCCGTCCGTCCGTCCGTCAGTCTGTTGAAATCACGCTAACTTCCGAACGAAACAAGACTTGAAACTTGGCACAAGTAGTTGTTATCGATGTAGGTCGGATGGTATTGAAAATGGGCCATATCGGTCCACTTTTACGTATAGCCCCCATATAAAGGGACCCTCAGATTTGGCTTGTGGAGCCTCTAACAGAAGCATATTTCATCCGATCCGGCTGAAATTTGGTATATGGTGTTGGTATATGGTCTCTAATAACCATGCAAAAATTGGTCCACATCGGTCCGTAATTATATATAGCCCCCATATAAACCGATCTCCAGATTTGGGTTGCGGAGCCTCAAAGAGAAGCAAATTTCATCCGATCCGCCTGAAATTTGGTACATGATATTGGTATATGGTCTCTAACAACCATGCAAAAATTGGTCCACATCGGTCCATAATTATATATAGACCCCATTTAAACCGATCTCCAGATTTGGCTTGCGAAGCCTCAAAGAGAAGCATATTTCATCCGATCCGGCTGAAATTTGGTACATGGTGTTGGTATATGGTCTCTAACAATCATGCAAAAAGTGGTCCACATCGGTTCATAATTATATATAGCCCCCATATAAACCGATCCCCAGATTTGGCTTGCGAAGTCTCCAAGAGAAGCAAATTTTATCCAATCCGGTTGTAATTTGGAACATGGTGTTAGTCTATGATCTTTAACAACCGTGTCAGAATTGGTCCATATCGGTCCATAATTATGTATAGCCCCCATATAAAACGTTCTCCAGATTTGACCTCCGGAGCCTCTTGGAGGAGCAAAATTCATTCGATCCGGTTCAAATTAGGAACGTGGTGTTAGTATATGGTCGCTAACAACCATACCAAAATAGGTCCAATCACACAAAAATTGGTCCATATCGGTTCATAATCATGGTTGCCACTAGAGCCAAAAATAATCTACCAAAATTTTATTTCTATAGAAAATTTTGTCAAAATTTTATTTCTAGAGAAAATTTTGTTAAAATTTTATTCGGTTCATAATAAAAATTTTCATCATTGTCAAAATTTTATTTCTATAGAAAATTTTGTCAAAATTTTATTTCTATAGAAAATTTTGTTCAAATTTTATTCATGGTTGCTACTCGAGCAAAAAATAATCTACCACGATTTTATTTCTATAGAAAATTTTGTCAAAAGTTTACTTCTATAGGAAATTTTGTTAAAATTTTATTTCTGTAGAAAATTTTGTCAAAATTTTATGTCTACTTTGTCAAACTGAATTATATACGTATTGGATCGATCTTTTTTGATTTAATATATACCACGTATGGACTTACATACAATTTAGGAGATGGTGTTAGGTTTTAAGATACCTTGCCATCGGCAAGCGTTACCGCAACTTAAGTAATTCGATTGTGGATGGCAGTGTTTAGAAGAAGTTTCTACGCAATCCATGATGGAGGGTACATAAGCTTCGGCCTGGCCCAACTTACGGCCGTATATACTTGTTTTTTTACTAACATTGTGTTCCACCCCTGGGCATTAGACGACTTAAATTTTAAGTCTATAAATGTTGTTTATGTCTACGATTGGAATCCCTAAACTCAATAAATTTATCTTTAAGTCTGTAATAGTAATTAAGTTCATATGCAGGTGGCGCTGCCCTGAAATCGTTAAGATTTAGAAATGTCAAAACACAATGTTAGTTTTTTAAGGTCAAATATGAAGAAAAGCTCACTTCTTATTCACCATCCAAAAAAACAACATAGGTAATTCCCTTTATTTCAATCTGGGATATTCTCAAAAAGTTGAATTCCTTCTTCCTACATTTATATTTTCTTTTCCGAGGAAAACATCGTCGAGAAGAGTGATAGTCCAATCACTTTTGGTGTCTTGCAGCCTACTAGTACCTTATCTAGTCCAGTTCTCTTCAATCCTTGTGCAAACAAATGTTGTAGCACACTGACAAATTTTGTCCAGATCTAGTCAGATTTAAATATATATGTGTATGGGAACATAAACCTTTATATATAGCACCCAACGCATTGGATATGCTATCGAGAATGTGCATTTATAAAGTGGTTCAGTGTATAATATAGTCGGCCCCGCCCGACTTTAGACTTTCCTTATTTGTTTCATCTGTTTTAGTTAATTTAACTAACGTACGCAAACAAGTTTTAAAGTCATGCAAACTTTCTTAAAAAGTAATAATTTCATGAACTAAAATATAAATAAATCGGCTTTAGTGAAATGTATGGTTCACATTGTTTTGAGTGTTTGACTCAGAATAATGCCAAAGGATTGGTGTAAAGATTAAATTTTTAGAATCGGACGAGCTTTTTTCTGTGTATACTTTTATTAATCACTGTTTTCAGCTGAAATTTTTCAGTCGAAAATTTTAGGGCGTTGGCTGAGAAATTTCCAGAGAAATTTCCTAGTTCCGCCAATGAGCATGATAATGATCGGCCACATGTGTCAAAATCAATTTCGTAGCTTCAATAATGAAAATTTCGCATTTTCTCTGAATGTAACCTCCAACTTATACGTATCTACATCCTTTCTTCTACATCATAGCATTGCTTCACAATGGCAATCCAATGCAAAAAATCCATTCAATAGTTACTCTTGACCTAAATGGAAAATGTATGTTTACTTAGTTTTTCCATATCCTTTCCAGGATGGCTTTATGCTTGAAAACATCATTTCAGTGTGTTGTATTGAATTTATTTAAAAATACATCACTTATCAACACATACAATGTATCAGAGGTGAAAAGTATTACAATGAGGCAACAAGGTGAAGCTAAGAAGAATTCTACAAAAGATGTTTTACGACTGAAAAGATTTTTGACTACAAAGGAGAAAAACTATATTTTGTACATAATCCTTAGGATAAACGAAAAGTCAGGTCACCTAGTCGATATTCTATAGTATGTAGGTTCGTGGGAATGTTTCTTGTTGCTACTATTTAAATTGGTTTAGTTGATGGATACACCCTAATAGATGTTTATTTTATTTCTCATTTTGAAATATTTTTTGGTATGGGAAAAAAACTTTTTGAAAGAAATATTTCATTAAATATAACAAAAATTTTAGAATTTTGCTCTAAGAACATGATCATCTCTACACTGAAAACAAAGCTTGCTCGGTTCCAAAGATTTTGTTTTTACACTAATGGTTTTAGTATTGATTCCGAGCCGAATGAGCGGAAACTTGATGTAAGAATAACTTTAACCCTGCACGCAAATAAATAATTCTTTCCTCCCAAACGAAATCTTAGACTTCGTTTCTCATTTGCTTTTTGCTTTAAGGAAGTTTATTTCGAAGAAACTTATATACTTTTTATGATAAGCGTTTATTTTTTTTTCAGGATGTAAAAACAATTTCATAAAGACTAACTCCAAAAAACAATCTTTTCTGGCTAATTGCATTTTCCCTCACATCGTTCTTACTTCCACGAGGTTTTTTAGTTTCTAGCACCTTTTTCTGTAATACAAACAATGTGGAAGAAATTATTCGATTTTACAATTTTTTTATACCCACCACCATAGGATGGGGGGTATATTAACTTTGTCATTCCGTTTGTAACACATCGAAATATTGCTCTAAGACCCCATAAAGTATATATATTCTGGGTCGTGGTGAAATTCTGAGTCGATCTGAGCATGTCCGTCCGTCCGTCCGTCTGTTGAAATCACGCTAACTTCCGAACGAAACAAGCTATCGACTTGAAACTTGGCACAAGTAGTTGTTATTGATGTAGGTCGGATGGTATTGCAAATGGGCCATATCGGTCCACTTTAACGTATAGCCCCCATATAAACGGACTCCAAAATTTTGCTTGCGAGGCCTCTAAGAGACGCAAATTTCATCCGATCCGTCTGAAATTTGGTACATGGTGTTAGTATATGGTCTCTAACAACCATGCAAAAATTGGTCCACATCGGTCCATAATTATATATAGCCCCCATATAAACCGATCCCCCGATTTGGCTTGCGAGGCCCCTAAGGGAAGCAAATTTCATCCGATCCGGCTGAAATTTGGTACATGGTGTTAGTATATGGTCTCTAACAACCATGCAAAAATTGGTCCACATCGCTCCATAATTATATATAGCCCCCATATAAACCGATCCCCCGATTTGGCTTGCGAGGCCCCTAAGAGAAGCAAATTTCATCCGATCCGGCTGAAATTTGGTAGATGGTGTCAGTATATGGTCTCTAACAACCATGCAAAAATTGGTCCACATCGGTCCACAATTATATATAGCCCCCATATAAACCGATCCCCCGATTTGGCTTGCGAGGCATCTAAGAGAAGCAAATTTCATCCGATCCGGCTGAAATTTGGTACATGGTGTTAGTATATGGTCTCGAACAACCATGCAAAAATTGGTCCACATCGGTCCATAATTATATACAGCCCCCATATAAACCGATCCCCCGATTTGGCTTGCGAGGCCTCTAAGAGAAGCAAATTTCATCCGATCCGGCTGAAATTTGGTACGTGATGTTAGTATATGGTCTCTAACAACCATGCAAAAATTGGTCCACATCGGTTCATAATTATATATAGCCCCCATATAAACCGATCACCAGATTTGACCTCCGGAACCTCTTGGAAGACCAAAATTCATCTGATTCAGTTGAAATTTGGTACGTGGTGTTAATATATGGCCTCAAACTCCCATGCAAAAATTGGTCGATATCGGTCCATAATTATATATAGGCCCTATATAAACCGATCCCCAGATTTGACCTCCAGAGCCCCTTGGAAGAGCAAAATTCTTCCCATTCGGTTGAAATTTGGTACGTGATGTTAGTATATGGTATCCAACAACCATGTAGGAATAAGGAGTTTTAAGATACCACAACCCAAGTAATTCGATTGTGGATGACAGTCTTTCGTAGAAGTTTCTACGCAATCCATGGTGGTGGGTACATAAGATTCGGCCTGGCCGAACTTGCGGCCGTATATACTTGTTAAATTTTACCTTTCGCCTGGACAGAGAATCGAACCGAGGACCAAAAAATTTGTAAGCCAATACACTATCCACTGAGCTATGTAGCTGTTATTGCCATCAATAGACAATTATCCATATACCTTATATTTATATAGCTTAGCTTGCGGCGCCCACGAGGCGATTAAACAAACTTTATTTAACAGAAACATACATTTAGTGGAGCAGTGGTTGCTACGTCCGCCTGCATACCAAGGGTCCTGGGTTCGATCCCTGCTTCGACCGAACACCAAAAAGTTTTTTATTTATTTGTTTACATCTATTCCAGATATGTTCGGAAGATTCCGGGAAGGTGTTCAACATTACATACTACTATATTAAATTTTTACTATGAAACTGTAAAATGTGTCTTATTAATGACTTAAAGTCAGAAAACAACAGTGCTTGATATAAACGAAATGGACTGTGTTGTTGTTTCAAATCTAATTTTTTTATTGAAAAAAATACAAGTTTTGTAATAAACGAATTTTTTTTGGTGATAAAAGTTTACAATTTTCGAAGAAATTCAAAAAACTCTTAACAAAAGAAAAACGTTTTCTGTACACTTTTCCAAACGTTTTTTTCTTTGCGTGTATGACGACGAAGAATTAACCGATCGATAAAAGTAAGTTTTTCTGCGAATTCAGATTAAAAATACACCTATGGTGGTACTTTTTCAAAATTGGTCCAAAGTTCTCCGATTTGGGTGAAATTGCCAAGGAAGGTTAGGGGTGATGTCCACACAAAGACCCGCAACTTTATTTTTCGATATTTGGTCGCGGAAGTAGACCACCCCTTTACACGATTTTTGTTTAAAGTACAGTAAAAAAAAAAAAACAAAAAATCTCTGATTTACTTGAGATTTACAGAGAACACGCCGTGAGATTATGCATTTATTATAGGGTACCTGATTTTTATATCCACCACCATAGAATGGTGACGGGGGTATAATAAGTTTGTCATTCCGTTTGTAACACATCGAAATATCGATTTCCGACTATATAACGTATATATATTCTTGATCAGGGAGAAATTCTATGACGATATAAGCATGTCCGTCTGCCTGTCTGTTGTAATCACGCTACAGTCTTCAATAATGGAGCTATCGTCCTGAAATTTGGCACAGAATCGTCTTTTGTCTGCACGCAGGTCAAGTTCGAAGATGGGCTATATCTGGTCGGGGTTCCCTTTTGCCCGATTTTCTTAATAAATGGATTGTCGATAAATGGGAACTCGGTACATAATTTTATGATTTTCCACAGGCTTCTGCCAGACTTTTTAAGTAAAAACTTAAATTTACATGAAGTTGACAGGCAACGTAGGTTAGGTTAGGTTAGGTTAGGTTTCAGGCTCACTTAGACTATTCAGTCCATTGTGATACCACATTGGTGAACTTCTCTCTTATCACTAAGTGCTGCCCGATTCCATGTTAAGCTCAATGACAAGGGACCTCCATTTTATAGCCGAGTCCGAACGGCGTTCCACATTGCAGTGAAACCACTTTGAGAAGCTGTGAAACCCTCAGAAATGTCACCAGCATTACTGAGGTGGGATAATCCACCGCTGAAAAACTTTTTGGTGTTCGGTCGAAGCAGGAATCGAACCCACGACCTTGTGTATGCAAGGCGGCCATACTAACCATTGCACCACGGTGGCTCCCAGGTAGAGGTTGCTTCATTTCCCGGTATATGTTTGGGAAAGACATGTTCTCCGTGTCCAACACTTTAACAAATGTTAATATGGTCAATTTTTAAGTACTTTTACTTTTTCCGATTTATTGGGCGGTATGTTGAGGAGAAATGTAGAGGATTGTCCAACAATTTGAATACAGAACAATTAAAAAACAAAAAAATTGGTTGAAAGGGAACACCCCCTACTCGACGTTTGTTAAGCCGGTCCGTTTTACATCTGCATAACCGCCGTATTTCTGTATGTAAACGAAAAAGCATGTATTCCGATTTTTTTAAATATATGGGACACGTGTGTGGAAACCATGGAGTGATTAATCAGTACTTCAGTTTTTGTGCCAGACTTCCCCTGACCCTACTCCTTAAAAGAGTTCAAATCTTTTCGAATTTGTTTTCAGATCGAAGGATATGGTTGACTAAAATACGAAAATATGCTTCGTGAGGCGCAGCGAAGCAGGCCGGGTTACGCTAGCACTTTATATAATTCACAGCAAAATACATCATAAGCTTTGTTATCATTTATAAAATACAACCAGCAAATCATAAATACACTTTTGCGAAGTTGCCTAAAAAATGCTTCAGATTTAAATGTTTCCCATATTTTTTTTAGTAACATTGTGTTCCACATTAGCCTTAAATTTTCAGTCTATAAATTTTGTAAAAGTATAACAAATTTTGTTCAGATCGAGTCAAGCACCCAACACAATTGACGGATTTGATATGGTATCGAAAATTTGGATCTACAAAGTGGTGCAGGGTATAATATAGTTGGCTCCGCCCGACTTTAGACTTTCCTTATGTTACTTGTTTTTTTCGTCCGACTTTGTGTCACAAAAAATACCACTAGCGGATCCCTTACATACCTTTGTTCCCACATATACTATTTTGCTCCATTTATACTTTCACTAGCATTCAAAGCTAGCTACGGTTTTGTTTCACGAATCTTTGCAGCGAGGGGATAACCATTATTGCTTGTCATCAAGATATTGTTGGATCTGGATCTTTTGTAGTCATCAGCATCATTGTGTTGTCCTCGTCATCAGCGTTACCAAGCGTCATCATCACTATTATTCTGGTTATTGTCATAACGCTTACTTAAACGTTTTTTGTTTGTATTTAATTTTTATTCAAACATTTGGAACAAAAGGATATGCATGGAAGATGTGAATAATACAGTATAGTTGAATTCCCCTTCACAACTCTGTAGAATTTCCATCCTTTCTCACTCGCTCCTCTTTGTCGAATGGAAAGCAACTGGAAAACATTTTTTGTTGTAATTTACCCTGTAATTTTCTATAGGCGTTCGTTTGTTTATTCGCTTTGCCTTTGCCGTTAGGTATGTCATACGAATGGTATAGACTTAATAAAGTTGTGAGGGATTAAGAAAGAAATTTACTTTCAGATCACAAGTAGAGGATACAAACCACTCTTTGAAAGCTCAGTCAAGTCAAGCGCTTGCAGTTTGGGCTAACAAAGTTGACATCATCCCATAGTAGCGCTCACCATTCACAGATGCATTACGATTTGCATCTTCTTTGGAGAAGTACCGATATTCCAAAATTCGAATTTTGAAGAAAATTTTCTCTAAATTTTATTTCTATAGAATATTTTATCAACATTTTATTTCTACACGCTCACAAAAAATCGCTTCTGTAACATATACTCCCAAACATATTTTGCTTCAAGCATATAAATTTTTGGCTATTGCCCAAACATTTATATGTTTGATCTCTTCCAATATATAATATGTTTGAAAGCATATTGGTCTAAACAATATATGTTTGGGTAGTCTAAGTTCCAAACATTTTGTATTTTTGCATCCAAATTCAATAATGTTGTCTTCCAAAAAACAATATGTTATTATGTGAACATATAATATGTTTGGAAGCATTTTGCACCCAAAAATATTATATGCTTAAAAAAATTCTCCCAAACAATATTGTGCTCAAAATTTTATTTATTTATTTATATATTTACAATCATAATGAATTATGAAAATAAACAGGTAATAATATAGGTGCTAACAACATAGGTTTTCGACCTGAATGCTCAAAATTTTGTTTCTGCCCAATTGTATATTCCCCCACATCTTTCTCACTAACCTAATCTAACCTTCTCACTTCCACGAGATTTTTTAGTTCTTAGCACCTTTTTCTGTAATACAAACATTGTAGAAGAAATTATTCAATTGTATGATTTTTTTTTATTTTAATTTTACCTTTTGCCGGACGAGGATTCGAACAGCGGACCACACAGTTTGTAAGGATCAAAGAAGTAGCTGATCAATTGCCCAAGGAAAAATAAAATGTTAATTTTGTAATAACAAGCAACAACCACCAATTTAATTCAATATCGCTCCGTTAAATAGCGCTCCAAGCTACTAAACACATATATGTTTATAGGCTATTTCTAAATTAATATATGTTTGCATCCAAGCATATTATATTTACAAACATTTTATGTCCCAAACATAATATGTTCTAACATATTAACATATATGTCCCAAACATGTTATGGTAGTTTATGAACATTATATGCTTGCACTTAAAAATATTGTGTTTAAAAATTTGTGTTCCAAACATATAATGTTTATAGCCAAACATATGAAAAACAGTCTTTTTCATCCGTGTATAGATAATGTTCTCAAAATTTTATTTCTATAGCAAATTTTGTCAAAATTTTATTCTATAGAAAACTTTCTCAAAATTTTATTTTATAGAAAATTTTCTCAACATTTTATTTCTATAGAAAATTTTCTCAAAATTTTATTTTTATAGAAAATTTTCTCAAAATTTTATTTCTATAGACAATTTTGTCAACATTTTATTTCTATAGAAAATTTTGTCAAAATTTTATTTCTACAGAAAATGTTATTTCTATAGAAAATATTCTCAAAATTAGATTTCTATAGAAAATTTTCTAAAAATTTTCTCACAATTATATTTCTAACAGGTTGGCTGATAAGTCCCCGGTCTAACAAAGAAAAACACATTTTTTAGTCAAAAGTCGTTTTTATTATTCAACATAGTTCCCTCCAAGAGCGATACAACGATATAACGACCTTCCAATTTTTTGATACCATTTTGGTAGTACTCCTTCGGTTTTGCCTCAAAATAGGCCTCAGTTTCGGCTATCACCTCTTCATTGCAGCCAAATTTTGTCCCTGCGAGCATCATTTTGAGGTCTGAGAACAAGAAAAAGTCGCTGGGGCCAGATCTGGAGAATACGGTGGGTGGGGAAGCAATTCGAAGCCCAATTCATGAATTTTTGCCATCGTTCTCAATGACTTGTGACACGGTGCGTTGTCTTGGTGGAACAACACTTTTTTCTTCTTCATATGGGGCCGTTTTGCCGCGATTTCGACCTTAAAACGCTCTAATAACGCCATATAATGGTCACTGTCTCACAATTTGATATCTGTAGAAAATTTTCTCAAAATTTTATTGCTATAGAAATTTTTTTTCAAAATTTGATTTCTATAGAACGTTTTCTTATATATCTATAGAAAATTTCGATTTTATTTCTATACAAACTCTTCTCCAAATTGTTTTCTTTTTTTAATTAAAAAAAATTTTTCTATAGAAAATTTCCTCAAAATTTTATAGAACATTTATCAAAATTTTATTTATATAGAAAATTTTCTCAAAATTTTATTTCTATGGAAAATTTTTCTCGAAAATTTATTTCTATGGAAAGATTTTCTCAACATTTTATTTCTATAAACAATCTTGTCAAAATTTTATTTCTATAGAAAATTTTGTCAAAATTTTATTTTTTAGAAAATTTTGTGAACATTTTATTTCTATAGAAAATTTTGTCAAACTTTTATTTCCACAAAAAATTTTATTTCTATAGAAAATATTCTGAAAATTTGATTTCTATAGAAAATTTTCTATGAAAAAATTCTCTCACAATTATGTCTGTAGAAAATTTTCTCAAAATTTTATTGTTATAGAAAATTTTTTCAAAATTTGATTTCTATAGAAAGTTTTCTTATACATCTATAGAAAATTTCGATTTTATTTCTATACAAACTTTTCTCAATTTTTTTTCTTTTGTAATTAAAAAATTTTTTCTATAGAAAATTTCCTCAAAATTTTATAGAAGATTTATCAAAACTTAGTTCTATAGAAAATTTTCTCAAAATTTTATTTCTATGGAAAATTTTTCTAAAAATTTTATTTCTATGGAAAAAATTTGTCAAAATTTTATTTCTGTAGAAAATTTTGTCAAAATTTTATTGTATAGAAAATTTTGTCAAAATATTATTTTATAGAAAATTTTGTCAAAATGTTATTTCTATAGAAATTTTTCTCAAAAAATTTTTTGGCAAAATTTTATTACTACAGAAAAATTTATTTCTATAGAAAATATTCTCAAAATTTGATTTGTACAGAAAATTTTCTCTAAATTTTATTTCTATACAAAATTTTCTCAAAAATTTTATTTCTATAGAAATTTTTCTAACATATCTATGAAAAATTTTCTCACAATTATATTTCTGTAGAAAATTTCCCACAATTTTATGTCTGTAGAAAATTTTCTCAAAATTTGATTGCTATAGAAAATTTTTTCAAAAATTGATTTCTATAGACAATTTTGTCAACATTTTATTTCTATAGAAAATTTTGTCAAAATTGTATTCTATAGAAAATTTTGTCAAAATTTTATTTCCATAGAAAATGTTTCCAACATATTATTTCTATAGAAAATGTTGTTAAAATTTTATTTCTACAGAAAATTTTATTTCTGTAGAAAATATTCTCAAAAACTTGATTTCTATAGAAAATTTTGTCAAAATTTTATTTCTATACAAAATGTTCTAATATATCTATGAAAAATTTTCTCACAATTATATTTCTATAGAAAATTGCCCACAATTTTTTGTCTGTAAAAAATTTTCTCAAAATGTTATTGCTATAGAAATTTTTTTCAAAATTTGATTTCTATAGAAAGCTTTCTTATACGAGTATATCTATAGAAAATTTTATTTCTATACAAACTTTTCTCAAAAAAATTTTTTTTAATTAAAAAAAATTCTATAGCAAATTTCCTAAAAATTTTATAGAACATATATCAAAATTTTATTTCTATGGAAAATTCTTCTCAAAATGTTATTTCTATTGAAAAAATTTCTCCAAATTTTATTTCTATAGACAATTTTGTCAAAATTTTATTTGTATAGAAAATTTTCTCAAAATTTTATTTCTACAGAAAATATTCTCAAAATTTTATTTCTATAGAAATATTCTCAAAATTTGATTTCTATAAAAAGATCTTCTCATATATCTATAGAAAATTTTCCTAAAATATTATTTCTATGGAAAATTTTTCTCAAAATGTTATTTCTATTGAAAAAAGTTCTCCAAATTTTTTTTCTATAGAAAATTTTCTCAAAATTTTATTTCTATAGAAAATTTTCTCAAAATTTTATTTCTATAGAAAATGTTTTCAAACTTTTATATCCATAGAAAATATTCTCAAAATTTGATTTCTATAAATAATTTTCTCATATATCTATAGAAAATTTTCTCAAAATTTTATTTCTATAGAAGATGTTTTCAAACTTTTATATCCATAGAAAATTTTCTCAAAATTTGATTTCTGTAGAAAATTTTCCTCGAAATTTTATTTCTATAGAAAATTTTCTCAATTTTTCTTCTATAGAATATGTTCTCCAAATTGTTTCTATAGAGACGTATCTTTTAGTGGGAGAACAATGTTTTGAAAAATCTACTATAACATCAAGAATTCTACCAAACAGTAAAAAATCTACCATTGTACCAACTGTGGCAACCATAATTAGTGTGCGAAAATTCATATCAGATCATAGTTACCAAATAATTCTTTAGTAAAACTTTGTGTGCAATCCATGGTAGAGGGTACATAAGATTTGGGGCGGCCGAAAGAGCCGGTATATGGTTGTTTTTTCGGGGCAACTCTGCATGGCATCTCTATTTTCTTTATGTAAATTTATGCTCTTGTAACATGGCTCGTCGGTTGCATTTTCATGAATTCCTTGCTGTGTCTTTCACATGGATAATGATATTGTGATTGTGCTGTCGAGAGTATGTTTGCATCAGTGTTTGTATTAAAAAGTGTCTGTGTGTATGTGTTGAAATTCTTTTCACCAAGGCAAATCTTTGATTGTGTTGTCGATTTGTTTTTGTATGGTGGAGTGTGTGTGTATGGGTGGGTTTATGTAAATTGTGCGTGATACAAAATGAATTTTAAACAACACTTTGTGAATTAACATAATTTAACACTAAACAATTAAAATGTTTTGCTTTTATTTTATTTATTTTTCTCACAAAAAAATGCTATACAAACAAGTAATTTACACGTAAGCATTTTTCCATAGGCCGAGGGTTACTGTATAAAATTGAGCGGCGATTTAAGATTTAGGAAAAGTATATGCTCTAAATTCGGTTGTTTTGTAAGCAGTTGGTACTGCCTCTCTCCCTTACAATCCTGCTGAAATAATGCTCCATTTTTTGCTGGGCTATTACCACTATCCAAATCCCAGCAAAAAATGGAGCACTATTTCAGCAGGATTGTAAGGGAGAGAGGCAGTACCAACTGCTTACAAAACAAGCAAATCAGCGCTGATTTTTTTGGGCTATGTCCCGATTTACAGCAGCTTCTACATAGCGCTGATATAATTGCTCATTTTAATAGAAATATTGCTCAGAAGTGATATCTAATCTTGAGTATAGCATTGTTTGCGTGAAGTAAAACAGCACTACCTTTCACGCATCTATACTGCATGAATTGGTTGCAATAATGTAAACGAATGGTCATAAACTACACGCTCACAAAAAATCGCTTCTGTAACATATACTCCCAAACATATTTTGCTTCAAGCATATACATTTTTGGGTATTGCCCAAACATTTATATGTTTGATCTCTTCCAATATATAATATGTTTGAAAGCATATTGGTCTAAACAATATATGTTTGGGTAGTTTAAGTTCCAAACATTTTGTATTTTTGCATCCAAATTCAATAATGTTGTCTTCCAAAAAGCAATATGTTATTATGTGACCATATAATATGTTTGGAAGCATTTTGCACCAAAAAATATTATATGCTTAAAAAAAATTCTCCCAAACAATATTGTGCTCAAAATTTTATTTATTTATTTATATATTTACAATCATAATGAATTATGAAAATAAACAGGTAATATAGGTGTTAACAACATAGGTTTTCGACCTGAATGCTCAAAATTTATTTTCTGCCCATTTGTATATTCCCCCACATCTTTCTCACTTCCACGAGATTTTTTAGTTCTTAGCACCTTTTTCTGTAATACAAACATTGTAGAAGAAATTATTCAATTTTTTTTATATTAATTTTACCTTTTGCCGGACGGGGATTCGAACAGCGGACCACACAGTTTGTAAGGATCAAAGAAGTAGCTGATCAATTGCCCAAGGAAAAATAAAATGTTAATTTTGTAATAACAAGCAACAACCACCAACTTAATTCAATATCGCTCCCTGTTAAATAGCGCTCCAAGCTACTAAACACATATATGTTTATAGGCTATTTCTAAATTAATATATGTTTGCATCCAAGCATATTATATTTACAAACATTTTATGTCCCAAACATAATATGTTCCAACATATTAACATATATGTCCCAAACATGTTATGCTAGTTTATGAACATTATATGCTTGCACTCAAAAATATTGTGTTTAAAAATTTGTGTTCCAAACATATAATGTTTATAGCCAAACATATGAAAAACAGTCTTTTTCATCCGTGTAGTTTGATTACTCATTTACGCTATTGCCACCGATTCATGCAGTGTTGATACACTGCCTACTTTACGAGTATTGTATACCAAAAAGCGCAACTAAACTCTTACTGCTGAAGTAGTTTTTGCTGGGGTGGATCTACAAAAAAAAATCGAAATTAATTTATCCAATTAATTTTTTAATTGTAATGTCTTCAATCACGAAAATAATAGTATTAATTACAGTTTTAATTGGACTTAAAAAAAATACTTGATTAAAAAAATAATTGATTTCATTGGCAAATTTCAATTAATTGTTTAATTGATTCAATTAAAAATTTAATTGATGTCAGTTAATTTTTTCATTAAAAACGTAACTATTTTCGATTACTTTCTTAACTGACTTAGTGTTTTTAGTTTGAAACAATTTTTTAGTTAAAAATTAAAAAAAAAATCCATCATTTATTTTAATTGACTTAGTATGATTAAAAAGTTAATTGTATTTTTGTATTTTTTAATTAAAAAAATTAAAATTTTCAATAATTGACTTAATTAACTTAATGTTTCTATCTTGATTAAAAGGTTAATTGTATCAATTAATTAATTAATTGAAAAAATTTTCAACATTAATCAACTTTTTAATTGGAAATATTTTTGGTGATTTTTCTGTGTAAGAAAGATAGTCTCACATTTGATTCAACGTGGTTAGAAAGAAGTGTAGCAGACTGATCAATCGAAAAATTGGCCATCGCTAGCCAATACACTCAAAACTAAAACTGAACCCAATACACCCTCAAAAAAAATCGCTTCTGCCACATATACCCCAAACACATTTTGCTTCAAGCATATATATTTTCAGGATTGTGGCAAACAAAAAAATGTTTGTATTGTTCAAACATATTATGTTTCACCTTAGGGCATACACTGGTAGTAAAAAATTTTAATGAAATTTTCTTTGTGTGGATATATTTTTAAGGCGCCAATTGGTTACTTCCATTATTTTACTTGCAGCATACTCTCTAGGTCTCTCTTTCTAACCACATATATGTATATAGGCTATTTTCAAATTAATATATGTTTGCATCTATGCATATTATATTTACCAAAATTTGATGTCCCAAACACAATATGTTCTAACATATTAACATATATGTCCCAAACATGTTATGCTTGTTTATGAACATTATATGCTTGCACTTAAAAATATTGTGTTAAAAAATTTGAGTTCCAAACATATAATTTTTAACCCAAACATATGAAAAACAGTCTTTTTCGTACGTGTACGACACTAAGGCCAATTATTATTCTATTTTATTTCATGGAATTATTAAATTTGGAGAAAGTTACCTTGACTTTAATAAGTTTTTGCGTATGTTAGTTAAATGAACTAAAAGAGCGGGAAATTTTTCACAAACGGAGCACAAGTATTTACTAAATTCGTGTCTTCTACGAAATAATTCAGAATTTCCTAAAATCTGACAAAATAAGGACACCGCGACAAAGCAACATATCGTTGTTTAACTCAATCCACTGTATTTACGAGTTTTGCAACATATGGTCAAGCTTTATCGTGATGCAAAATCACATTGTAGTGCCTTTCCAAATATTGTGCCCGTTTATCGCCCAAAATTCGACTCAACTGGTTCCACCAAATAATCTTCTTTCCATGGATATTCGGCTCTGCCATCGATGTTGAGGCATGTCGGGGTTACCATATGTTTTTTTTCGCTCGAGATTATTACTGATTCCAAGCCCAAGATGCTGTTTCTTTAAAATATAGACAGTTTTTAGGGTGTTGTCCAATTTTAAATCTAGGCGCTATAAAATTAAAGTTAGGATTGAGTTTTCATTCTACGTCCACATTATAACAGATACTGCAATGTCCACAACGTTTCAAAATAACTTTAAACCAAAGATGCAATATTTCCAAAATAAGCCTTAGCCTCTAATTGAAGCTTTTTTGTACCCTCCACCATAGTATGGGGGTATGTTACCTTTGTCATTCAGTTTGTAACACATCGAAATATTACTCTAAGACCCCATAAAGTATATATATTCTGAGTCGATCTGAGCATATCCGTCCGTCCGTCCGTTGAAATCACGTTAACTTCCGAACAAAACAAGCTATCGACTTGAAACTTGGCACAAGTAGTTGTTATTGATGTAGGTCGGATGGTAATGCAAATGGGCGATATCGGCCCACGTTTACGTATAGCCCTCATATAAACGGACCCCCAAATTTCATCCGATCCGGCTGAAATGTTAAGGTAGGCTCACTCTTCTCTTGTCAAATATGGATGCAGTGTTTCAATTTGGGCAATCTGTCTATGCCATTATACTGTGATGTGGTTCGATGGTCCCCATATTGTAGAAACTGACCGGATGACCTTTGATTCAAATAGTCCGTCATTCATGTATTGGACGCTGTAAGTGCATGCATGATGTTTTTTTGTTTCTTACAAAAATTGTGCATACTTTTCGGTAAAACATACTGAGATACAAGATGCAGATGATGTCGTCTGCCTCTGTAGTCACACTGGATTCACTAGAATTTATGACATACCTATGCTATTTTAAATTTTTATACCAGAATTATATAAATCTTAAGGAGTACTAAGTATTTGGTTTTTTGTTAAAATATTGTCATAATTCTACATAACGATAGCGTGGAATTTGTATATTCGCCAAAAAGTATTGAAAATGTTATTACCAAAGTGGCCAAAATCGTATTGATAGCAATTGTCTTTGTTCTGAGTGTTTCAACGTAATATGACTCGGCTATAAAAAGGTGGTCCCTTGTCATTGAGCTAAACATAGAATTGATAAGAGAGAAGTTCACCATCTGTGATATTCTTTTAAAATTCAATTAAGATTTTAATTGAAACAAGTATATACACAGAAAAAAATATCACCAAAATATTTCCAATTAAAAAGTTAATTGAAGTTGAAATTTTTTTCAATTAATAAATTAATTGGTACAATTAACTTTTTAATCAAGATAGAAACATTAAGTTAATTAAGTCAATGATTGAAACTTTTAAAATTTTTAATTAAAAAGTTAATTGATACAATAAACTTTTAATCATATTCGGAAGACTAAGTCAGTTAAAAAAGTGATTAACATTTTTTTAAATTTTTAATTAAAATTTTTTTTCAAACAATCAATTGTTAATCCAAATAAAAATTCTAAGCCAATTCAAAAGGCAATTGAAAATAGTTACCTTTTTTTAATTAATAAATTAATTGAGTTTTGCAATCAACATCAATTAAATTTTTAATTGAATCAATTAAAAAGATAATTGAAATTTGCTAATGAAATCAATTAATTTTTTAATCAAGACTTTTTTCTATGCCCAATTAAAACTGTGATTGATACTATCATTTTCGTGATTGAAGACATTTCAATTAAAAAATTAATTGGATCAATTAATTTCGTGATTGAATCAGAAAAAAAATTTATCGTGTGTACGGCCGTAAGTTCGGCCAGGTCGAATCTTATGTACCCTCCACCATTGATTGCGTAGAAATTTCTACTAAAGACTGTCATCCACAATCGAATTACTTAGGTTGGGGTAACACTTGCCGATGGAAAGGTATCTTAAAAAATCCTTAATACCGTCTTCTAAATTGTAAGTTAGTCCATACGGTGGATATATTAAACAAAACAAAATTTTCTATAGAAATAAAATTTTGACAAAAATATCTATAGAAATAAAATTTTGACAAATCTATCTATAGTAATAAAATTTTGACAAAACTTTCTATAGTAATAACATTTTGACAAAATTTTCTATAGAAATAAAATTTTGGTAGATTACTTTTGGCGATAAGGACCAATTTTTGTGTGATTGGCCATTGGCTATATATATCTATAGACCGATATGGACCAATTTTCGCATGGCTGTTATAGTAGCGCAATGTATCAAATTTCAACCGAATCGAATGGATTTTGCTCCTCCAAGAGGTTCCGGCGGTCAAATCTGGGGATCGAATTATATGGGGGCTATATATAATTATGGACCAATATTGACCAATTTTTGCATGGTTGTTAGATACCGCATACTAACACTACGTACCAAATTTCAATCAGATCGGATTAAATTTGCTCTTCCAATAGGCTCCGGAGTTCAAATCTGGGGATCGGTTTATATGGGGTCTATATAATTATGGACCGATATGAACCAATTTTTGCCTGGTTGTTAGAGACCATATACTAACACCACGTACCAAATTTCAACCGGATCGGATGAATTTACGTAAAAGTGGTCCAATATGACCCATGTGCAATACCATCCGACCCAGGGCTGTGAAGCCGGAGTCGGAGTCTGAAGATTTTGCTGGAGTCGGAGTCGGGGTCGTAAAAATTTTGCTCGACTCCGACTCCGGCTGAAGCAAATTTTTTAAAACACCACATTTTTGTAACTAAGCAAGTTTTTACGCAAATTAGTTTCCATTGCATTATCCATTCGATCAATGTACAGCATGATTGTAAATGAAAATCAACTTCCAATTACGGCTATCTTTTTATGTTTCCTAAAATGTTAGACTAGCAGACGGGCTGGATCGATCCATTTTAATGCCCATATCAATTTATTTGAAATATTTCGAACAATCTATATTATTTTTATTTTAATTTTATTTTAAGGCCATATACATATGTGGAATATTGACTGAAAATTTTTTCAAAGTTGTTTTTTTCTAGAAAATTTTGTCAAAATGTTATTTTTATAAAAAGTTTTGTCAAAATTGTATTTCTATAGCAAATTTTATAAAAATGTTATTTCTATAAAAAATTTATTCAAAATTTTATTACTATAGAAATATTTTTTTCTATAGAAAATTTAGTCAAAATTTTATTTCTATAGAAAATTGAGTCAAAATTTTGTTTCTATAGAATATTTTGCAAAATTTTATTTCTATAGAAAATTTTGCAAAATTTTGTTTGCTACCCAAATTTTTTTAATTGTATTTCTATTGATAATTTTTTCAAAATTTTATTTCTATAAAAAATTTTGCCAAATTTTATTTTTATAAAACTTTTATTCAAAATTTTATTTCTATATATTTGGTCAAAATTTGATTTCTATAGAAAATTTTGCCAAAATTTTATTTATATAGAAAATTTAGTCAAAATTTTGTTTCTGTAGAAAATTTTCCAAAATTTTATTTCTATATAAAATTTTGCAAAATTTTATTTACTAGACAAATTTTTTTCCAAAATTGTATTCAGTGAGCATACAATTTTGGAAAAATTGCTGCTAAGTCGAAAACCTGTAGAAATGACTCAAATTTTCAATTTTTTCAATGAATGAATCATAAATGCATTTTTGCGAAATTGTCTAAACAAAGAAGTCTGATTTGAGATTTTATCAAAATGTAGATCTAAATACAAAGTTGTGCAGAGTATATTATAGTCGGCTCGCCAGACTTTAGACTTTCCTTGCATTTTTATTTTTCGTTAAAATTGTGTTACGTCCCATAACGTTAGATTTAAATTTTAATTACACAGATTTTGTAGAAGTATAAACAATTTTGTCTAAATCGATTCAGATTCAAATTCATGCATATGGAAATATAAACCTTTATATAGCTCGCAATAAATTTAAAGGATTTGAGATAGTATCAATAATTTTGGTCCACAAATACATATATTATTATATCATTATTTTATTTATTAAGCATTGCCCTAAATTTGAAATATAGAGTTCAATTGGCATCTAATGTGAAATTAAGACCTTTTTTGAACACATAAATAAATACGATACTTTATATCGATCCACTTACGGTACTCCCACAATAGAACTACAAATTAGTGGTATTAAAATGAGATTTAGTTATATTACCCGGAGTCGACTCCGGAGTCGGAGTCGAGCTGATGAAAAATGCTGGAGTCGGAGTCGAGCAAAATTGGCTCGACTCCACAGCCCTGATCCGACCTACATCAATAACAACTACTTATGCCAAGTTTCAAGTCGATAGCTTGTTTCGTTCGGAAGTTAGCGTGATTTCAACAGACGGACGAATGGACGGACGGACATGCTCAAATCGACTCAGAATTTCACCACTGTGTTACAAACGGAATGACAAAGTCAATATACCCCCATCCTATGGTGGATGGTATACAAATATTGGAGAGTTTTTTTCCTGTCTGCTTCAAAATCACCTTGTCACGTCTTTCCTAATATTGTGGGCATTTATCACGCAATGCTTGGCTCAAGTACATCAACTGAGCTCGATAAAAAGCTCCTGACTTTCATGATTTGTATGTAAATGTAAATTAAACTTCTTTTCGCTCTAGGACGCATAGTTTAGGAGATATGAACAAAATATGGTTTTCATATATAAAATTGTCGATTTATTCAGGATTTGTATGCAATTTTCCATATTGTAATAGGCGATCACGAATTAAGCTTCTTTTCGGAGTTGGAATTTTCGATTTTGTGCAGGTGATGACGAATTACGCTCCTTTTCGTTCTAGGACAAATTGTTTAGTAGATATGAGGATTAGTTCATAAAATTTTTAGATATATTTGTGACAAGGAAAATTTCATAGGACAATTTCAAAAAAAAAAATAAATAATAAAATTTACCTACAAGCAAAAAATCTTTTTGCAATAAAAATAAGTTAAATTTAGCTTTAGTTTAACTACACGCAAAGAAAAAAAAAACGTTTGGAAAACGTTTTTCTTTTGTTAGTTTTTTAAACTGTTATCACCAAAAAAATTCGTTTGTTACACATTTTTTTTGCAATAAAAAACAAAAATATTTTGGAACCATCAACACAGTCCATTTCGTTTATATCAAGCACTGTTCTTTTCTGACTTTAAGTCTTTAATAAGACACATTTTACAGTTCATAGTAAAAATTTAATATAGTAGTATGTAGTGCGTACTATGAAAACAAATTTGGTAATGCCATCAGTAGCAAACAAAAATGGAAAGAGATTCGGAAAATCGGCCTACTAAAACACGAAGAGCATGCAGTAAATGTCGACCTAAACGATCTTAACTTGAAATTTGTCAGTACACCAACAACTATCGTGAATCGAGAAGTACCCTTGGAGCATAGCACCATGCCCGAGCCTGAATTCGGTCTTGCTTTCAACCTCGTAACGCAATCAGAGGTCTATAAAGCTGTAATGTCAGTGACTTCAAATACCGTTGGATATGATGACATTCATCCAAAATTTGTTAGAATTATCCTGCCACATATTCTGTTGTACATTACACATGTTTTCAATACTGCTATAATGACCAGCAGTTTTCCTTCTAGTTGGAAAATCGCAAATATACTCCCAATACCAAAGGGTAATGGAGAGTTTCGCCCTATAGCTATACTGCCCTACCTATCTAAAGTCTTCGAGAGGATTATTCACAACCAGCTTCAGAGCTATGTTACTGCAAATAATTTACTAACTTCGCGACAATCTGGTTTTAGACCAAATCACAGCTGCATTACTGCACTCACTGATGTGGTAGAGACAATTCGAGCTGGGCTTGACAACAATGAAATTGGTTTCCTAATTTTGCTTGATCACTCCAAGGCATTTGATAGTGTTTGCCACACAATACTTAGTGAAAAACTGAGACGAAATGTTGGCCTCACTGAAACGGCAACACGTTTACTGATATCATATCTGTCACAACGATCGCAATACACAACGGATGGAACTAACAACTCTTCACTCCTTCCACTACCAAGGGGGGTACCGCAAGGATCAATCCTTGGACCCCTCCTCTACTCAATATACTCGAATGATCTACCTGACCAAATTAAGCATAATCATATTCAAATGTACGCTGATGACGTACAGCTTTACTCCTCATGCAAACTGAATTCCATTGCGACTTGTGTATCGAATCTTAACGCAGACCTGCAACGAATACTGAATTGGGCCTCAAAGAACTGTTTAATACTTAATCCTAATAAGTCGAAGGCAATTCTAATCCGAAACAGAAATGTTGACATAGGAGATAACGTCAACATTTACTTAGGATCCACACAAATTGAAATTGTGGATAAAGCAAAGAATCTTGGGGTAATTTTTAATAAGAATCTTACCTGGTCTGACCATATTTCTTCAACCTGTGGAAAAGTGTATTCAATGCTTAAAAATCTGTGGACTACCCAACACTTCACACCACTGAATATTAGAATACAGTTAGTAAAAAGCTACATATTACCAACCTTACTGTATGCTTCTGAAGTATTCGCTGATATAAATACAACTGACAAAAGAAAACTTCAAACTACTTTTAACAATGCAGTACGATATGCTTTTGGTTTGAGACGATTTGACAGAGTCTCACAATACTCATTACTGATACTGAAGTTGCCATTGGAAAGATACTTAATTTGCAAATCATTAGTATTGTTACATAAAATAATTCACACCAGTAAACCTTCATATCTATATGCCAACCTGATGTTCGCCCGATCATCAAGAGGAAAAAACATTATACAAATCGCACACCGTCGTCACTCATCAGAAAGACATTTTTTTATTAGTACGATCCGTCTCTGGAATCAACTCCCTAATGAGCTGCAGCTAATAACTAATACACAACGGTTCAAGAGGAATATTCTGGAATATTATTCAATCATGTGAAATATTTTAATATTGGGGACGCTAAATTTTTCTTTTTTTTTCACACTAATACACTTTAGAATATTGTTATGTATACTTATATGTTATTTTAATTAAATTTAATTTAATACATATTAATAACAATACTGCAATAATCTAACCATGTTACTCCAGTACTATAATTTATAAGATGTAATCTTGTTTTACTGGAAATACCATTCAATAAATGAAATGAAATGAAATAATGTTGAACATCTTTTCGGAATCTTCCGAACATATCTGGAATATATGTAAAAAAAAACTTTTTGGTGTTCGGTCGAAGCAGGGATCGAACCCTCAACGCTTGCCATGCAAGGCGGACGTAGCAACCACTGCTCCACGGTGCCCAACTAAATGTCAAATAAGGTTTGTTTAATCGGTTCGTGGGCGCCGCAAACTATGCTATATAGGTTAGGTTGTAGAGGGTGACATCAATTTTCTTGAATTGATGCCCACTTAGACAAGTATAGGTCCATTGTGATCCCTCGATGTGATTTTTCCATCTTTCTCCTTCCGAGGCGGTCCGCTTTGTCCCAGAAACTTCCACCTGCTCGTTCTCTTTGAAAGAAATCTCAGAATAACCAACCAGAGGCCCTGATGAATGCAAGTATGTTCCTTAAGCTGCATTCCCGCAGATCAGTGAGAGCCTGAAAGAAAAAGGAGCCCAGTATCTTGTTTAAGGAAAAAAAAAATATGTTTAAGGTGAAAAGTTGTGTTATGTAACTGAACTCTTTAAATATAATTATTAAATTATTGTGTAAAATGAATTTATTCAAACAATAAAAATAGTAAAAAAATATATGTTTACATTCACACATATTATTTTTATGAAACATACATGCCCCATACATAACACGAGTATATTCTAACATATTAACATATGTCTCCCAAACATTTAGTGTTACTTTACGAACATTACATATTTGCACTTAAATATATTGTGTTTAAAAATTGTGCCCGAGACACATTTTGTTTATATCGGAACATATGAAAAACATATTTTTCTAACAGTGTGATGTCTCAAGCCATAGATGCTTTAAAAGATAATATAATAGGATTGTCCGAACTGTTTATTTTTGGTGATTTCAACATCTGCAAAAAAGGAGCCTGTAGCCTGACTGAAAGACAACTACTAGCGAAGGAATTTGAAACACTCCTACACCCTCAAAAAAAAATCGCTTCTTTAACATATGTTCCAAACATATTTTGCAGGAAGCACATATATTATTGCATACTGCCGAAACATTAATATGTTTGTTTTATGTGAACATATTATATGTTTGGAAGCATTTTGAGCCAAAAATATTATATGCTTGGAAGAATTTTTCCCAAACACGATTGTGCTCATTCCCTAACATACTCGTAATTTTCACTTCTACGAAATTTTTTAGTTATTGGCACCTTTCTCTGTAATACAAATAATGTTGAAGAAATTATTCACTTTTATAAATTTTTTAAATTTTACCTTTCGCCTGCACGGAGAATCGAACCGAGGACCATACAGTTTGTATGCCAACACACTATCCACTGGGCTACGTAGCTGTTATAGTCACCAGTAGATAATTATCGTTTTAAGTTACATTTATGTAGCATATTTTGCAGCGCCCACGAGCCCATGCAAACATAACATTATTTAACAGAAACATACATTTGTTTGCCACGTGGAGCAGTGGTTAGCATGTCTGCCTTGCATGCAAAGGGTCGTGGGTTCAATCCCTGCTCCGACCGAACATTTTTTTTTTTTTTTTTTTTAATTTACACATTTATATTTATACTATATTAATTTTTTTAAATGAAACATCGAAATGTGCGTTATTAAAGATTTATAGTCAGTAACAGTGCTTGATATAAACGAAATTGAATGATTTTTGAATAAAATATTATTTTTTATTGCAAAAATAACAATCTTGTAATAAAAAACTGTTTTTGTACAAAACTTTAAAATTTGGAAGGAATTCAAAAACTAACAAAAGAAGAACGTGGAGTCGAGTATAAACATACATACATAATTTTATAATATAAACATAAATTTATTTAGGAGTGAACAGTTTTTTTACTAGCATTTAACACCATCGCTCTAAAATTCCTTTTATTTTTCTTTAATAATTCATTTTAAAGAAAATAAACTTTTTAAATTGTTTTAGCTGTAAAAGTCGAACTTAATGCCCGCTTTTATAAACGGTTTCACAGAAATTGTTCTCTTTTGACTCTTTTGCTGTGTTATATTGATATCTTTCGTCAACTCTCCCGGCTTCCATCTCTATTTCTCTCTATACTCTCTCTGTCGCTTTGAATAAAATATCACAACATATGTATGTTTAGTTGAAATTTGTAAATTTATATATGTTTGTATTCACACATATGATTTTTATGAAACATTCATGCCCCAAACATAATATATTCTAACATATTAACATAGATGTCCCAAACATTTAGTGTTAGTTTAGGAAAATTACATGTTCGCACTTAAATATATTGTGGTTTAAAATCGTGCCCGAAACACATTTAGTTTATATCGGAACATATGAAAAACATATTTTTCTAACAGTGTAGATCAAAATGCTAGCACAACAAAACATTTAACCAATATTGATTGGGCCGTTTTTAGTACCAACAAGCGAAATGTGAAATGTAATACATACACAACAAATCATAGTTACCATGACGATATTTTTATAGGATTATAAAAATAATATTCAAATAAATTTCAATATTAATATTAATAAATACAAAATACAGTATTTTGCAACCATGTATGAATATATATAAACAAAAATCGAGGAATTTTTCAATAATAAAAAACCTCAATGTTAATTGAATTTCTCTGCATTTCCTTGGTGGTGGATATTTAAGTTTCGGCCGGGCCGAACTTAACTCTGCTCTTACTAGTTTTTATTAACGCAAATCAAAATATTCTCATAACATTATGTGATTAGCGCCATATTTTATAATACTTTATTCTTTTAATTTTGTTTTCTCTTTAAAAGCCATAACTTTGTCTATTAGTTTTCAGTAAAAATTGCCATTTTGTATTTGCCAATGAAAGAAGTTTTTTTTTTTAATAAATAATGGGTACACACTCTTATTAAAAGTAACCGCATTGCTCGTAAATATTTCTAGTGTCGAAGCATTTAAGCCAAAGCATTACCTATAACCAATTTCCAATCAGGGTTTCACAATAAAAAGTGGGGAAAACCCAACAACAATAATTTCCACACAAAAAAAAAAAAACAAGTAAGGAAAGTCTAAAGTCGGGCGGGCCGACTATATTATACCCTGCACCACTTTATACATTTAAATTTTCGATACCATTTCACTTCCGTCAAATGTGTTGTGGGCTATATATAAAGGTTTGTCCCAAATACATACATTTAAATATCACTCGATCTGGACAGAATTTGATAGACTTCTACAAAACCTATAGACTCAAAATTTAAGTCGGCTAATGCACTAGGGTGGAAAACAATGTTAGTAAAAAAATATGGGAAACATTTAAATCTGAAGCAATTTTAAGGAAACTTCGCAAAAGTTTATTTATGATTTATCGCTCGATATATATGTATTAGAAGTTTAGGAAAATTAGAGTAATTTTTACAACTTTTCGATTAAGCAGTGGCGATTTTAAAAGGAAAATGTTGGTATTTTCACCATTTTTGTCGAAATCAGAAAAACATATATATGGGAGCTATATCTAAATCTGAACCGATTTCAAATTTGGCACGCATAGCTAGAGTGCTAATTCTACTCCCTGTGCAAAATTTCAACTAAATCGGAGCAAAAAATCGGCCTCTGTGGTCATATGACTGTAAATAGGGCGATAGCTATATATGGGAGCTATATCTAAATCTGAACCGATTTCAACCAAATTTGGCACGCATAGCAATAATGCTAATTCTACTCCCTGTGCAAAATTTCAACTAAATCGGAGTTAAAAATTGGCCTCTGTGGTCATATGAGTGTAAATCGGACGAAAGCTATATATGGGAGATATATCTAAATCTGAACCGAATTCAATAAACTTTGGCACACTTGACTACAATGCTAATTCTACTCTCTGTGCAAAATTTCAATGAAATCGGAGTACAAGGTTGGCCACTGTGGTCATATGAGTGTAAATCGGGCGAAAGCTATATATGGGAGCTATATCTAAATCTGAACCGATTTGAACCAAATTTGGCACGCATAGCTACCATGCTAATTCTATTCCCTGTGCAAGATTTCAACTAAATCGGAGCAAAAAATTGGCCTCTGTGGTCATATGAGTGTAAATCGGGCGAAAGTTATATATGGGAGCTATATCTAAATCTGAACCGATTTCAACCAAATTTGGCACGCCTAGCTACAATGCTAATTCTACTCCCTGTGCAAAATTTCAAGCAAATTGGGGTAAAAATCTAGCTTCTGGGACCGTATTAGTTAATATCGGGCGAAATATATATATGGGAGCTATATCTAAATCTGAACCGATTTCAATAAAATTTGGCACACTTGACTATAGTACTAATTGTTGTTCTTGTGCAAAATTTTAAGCAAATTAGGGTAAAGCTCTGGCTTCATATTGGGCGAAATATATATATGGGAGTTATATCTAAATCTGAACCGATTTCTTCCAAAATTAATAGGGTTCTATTCTGAGCCAAAACACATACTTGTGCCAAATTTGAAGTCGATTGGACTGAAACTGCGACCTAGACTTTGATTACGAAAATGTGTTGTGACTCAGGAGCCCACCCTGAGCATTTTTGCCAAATACACCATGTATCTATCTCGTCTCCTTCTGGGTGTTGCAAACATATGCACTAACTTATAATACCCTGTTCCACAGTGTGGCGCAGGGTATAAAGATTCCACTGAACAAGAAGTCTAAAAATTGCGGCGATAATTCTTTGGTTGCAATACAAATGAGCACAAATACCACCAACTAACCCCCACACACTTACACGTTCACTCATTTAATTCGATTGACCCCCTCCCTCCGCAAACCAAGCAACCATTGAAAATCACCTAGTCATTGGTTGAACTGAATCGAGAAATGAGGAAGAGGATGTGAAAAAAAACCTGGAATAGAAACTGAAGTAGCAAAACGATAAAGACATTTTGAACTTTTAGATCGTTATTCAATTTCCCAAAACAGCAAATTGCCGTTGTTAAACAACTTTCTGGGTTGGCACGCGATTCTAGTTGGGTGAATAGCGCAAATACATTGCCAAAGTCACTGTCGCCGACAGAGCCTTAATAAGCAGGCTGAACTAGAAAAGTGGAGGTTGGTGTCTCTGTGTTTGCTGATAACAGAAACAACAGATTTGCAATTGCATACAACACAAATACATAAATAAGCACACACATACAAGCACATATATTAATTGGAAACCACCTAGGTAAAGGATGTACAATGATGCCTGGATAAATATCCAATTCTGGATAAATATCCAATTCTAGATTTTCACCAATACAGGGTAGTTGCAATATGTATTGCAACCAACTTCATTTTGCTATAATTTCTAAACCGCTCATCCGGCAGCTGACAGATATATTCCATCGACCATTCATTTTATTCTGTACACTGAAAAAAATATTGTCGTGAGGTCAAAGATTTCATGTCTTTAAAATACGAATGCAAATTTTGCTTAGCATAGAAGACGCATTTCTCTAATATAAAGTATTTTTATTTTATCTAATTATACAATTATTTTTCGAGCTTTATGGACAGATATAGATTAAGGAACATGGTTAATAGAGCCATTGAAAAGAAAACGATAGATACAAATCTATACACGCCTGGACTGTACATGTTTCGGTTCGGGCGAATGAACTTTCCACAGCCTTTAGTATAGATCTGGCTGGGAGAGATAACTCAATTTTGGGCCTTTTATGCTAACTCCTTATGGAGAAAACATTTGGGAAATTTCCTCTTACAAATTGAATCATCTTTTCTCCCACTGTACATCATCTTTTCATATAACTTACAAGTCCCTTAATCTTATTTTTATTTCGTTTTGTTACATAGTAATGCAACAACACGAAATTTATTTTTAGAAAGCTAATTTGTTAGAATTCACCTAAGTGGTGAACAGTCGAACAATGCTTATTGTTTCTACAGTCAACTAGATATAATGCATTTATTTGGACGTCAATTGCCTGTTTCGGTATCAGGCTAACATGAAATATAATTTTTATTTTATTTATTTTTTATTTTTATTTTCATCATGTAATTTGAAGCCACTTAGCGGCCAATTTATATAAATTACAACGAACTACTAACTAAATTTTTCCTTGTCCAAAAGCCGATAAACTTTTCAATGAAGTCGTATTGTCCTTATAATTAAGTGATTTCTCTTAAAAATGGGTATCATAACATGAGAGAAAAAATGTTTGGGCTAAGGTCAACTTGACTTTAATAATTTAGAAAAATTCTTTAAATTTAATGAAATTGTAAGCATGTCCGTCCGTCCGTCTTTTGAAATGACGCTAATTTCCGAACGAAACAAGCTATCGACTTGAAACTTGGCACAAATAGTTGTTATTGATGTAGGTGGGATTGTATTACAAATGGGCTATATCGGCTCACGTTTACGTATAGCCCCCATATAAACGGACCCCCAGATTTAGCTTGCGGAGCCTCAAAGAGAAGCAAATTTCATCCGAGCCGGCTGAATGTTGGTACATGATGTTGGTATATGCTCTCTAACACCCACGCAAAAATTGGTCCATATCGGTCCATAATATATATAAATATATATAAATATAGCCCCCATATAAACCGATCTCCAGATTTGACCTCCGGAGCCTCTTGAAGGGGCAAAATTCATCCGATCCGGCTGAAATTTGGTACATGGTGTTAATATATGGTCTCTAACAACCATGCAAAAATTGGTCCACATCGGTCCATAATTATATATAGCGCCCATATAAACCGATCCCCCGATTTGGCTTGCGAGGCCTATAAGAGAAGCAAATTTCATCCGATCCGGCTAAAATTTGGTACATGGTGTTAGTATATGGTATCTAACAACCATGCAAAAATTGGTCCACATCGGTTCATAATTATATATCGCCCCCATATAAACCGATCACCAGATTTGACCTCCGGAGCCTCTTGGAAGACCAAAATTCATCTGATTCGGTTGAAATTTGGTACGTGGTGTTAATATATGGCCTCAAACTCCCGTTCAAAAATTGGTCGAAATCGGTCCATAATTATATATAGGCCCCATATAAACCGATCCCCAGATTTGACCTCCGGAGCCCCTTGGAAGAGCAAAATTCATCCGATTCGGTTGAAATTTGGTACGTGGTGTTAGTATATGGTATCCAACAGCCATACAGGAATTGGTTCATAACAGTCCATAATTATATATAGCCCCCATATAAACCGATCCCCAGATTTGACCTCCGGTGCATTTTGGAGAAGCAAAATTCATCCGATCTGCTTGAAATTTGGTACGTGGTAATCGTATATGATATTTAACAACCATGCCAAAAGTGGTCCATATAAACCGATCCCGAGATTTGGTTTTGGAGCCTCTTGGAGGAGCAAATTTCATCCGAGTGTGTTGAAATTTGGTACATTGTGCTAGTATATGGTCGTTAACAACCATGCCTAACTACACCCAGAAAAAAGTGCCTTCGAAACTAAAGGAAAAAATTTTCATCAATATAGTTTATCCATTTTATTTCCATTAAGGTAAATTTTTGTGAAAAATAATAAAATTTACTTGGTTCAGTAAAAAAATCCTAAACTGTAAGCAGTTAGGAATATTTCATTAACTAGAATATGGCATGGAATTTTACTCATACTATTTTCTTCGCTGGGTATAAGAATTTACTACTGAAAAAGAAAATTTTATTCACTGATAACAAAGCATTCGTAAAAATAAACAAAAACCGAACTAAAACCAAGTTTCTTAAAAATTAGTAAAATTTCTTATAAAATGATAATTGCGACTTCCTTTATAATAGAAAGTTTTTCATACATACGAACAACACTTGGCATAGAAAAATATTTTAGTTCATTCGTACTAAGAAGTATGCAATCCTTTCAAAACTTAAGGAAACACACTTGTTAGAATATAGGAAATTTTCCTAAATTTCTATTGTCTATCTGTAATCGATACCTGTCATCGTAATCGATGTGTTTGCGCGTGGGTGTAATCGATATATTTGCGCGTCGGTTGTTTTTTTAGTTGGAATCGCGTTGTTTTGGTATACGGAGAGATTGTTAAAAAATAATATGGTAAAATAATATAATAAATAACAAATAAAATATATAAAATATTTGTTATTTTAAATTAGTGAGAAAAATTTTCGTTTTTTTAAATAAATCTATCAATGTTCGTGATAGTGTATAAAGAAAGAAAACACCAGCAGAATAACAACCCTTTCATTTGTCTTCATTTTGGAATCTTCAATTATCAGGTAATATTCAGTGACGCTAACCTTTTGCAACAAAAATGTTTTATGATTTTTTATATTTGTAGGTATTGAAATTGTAAAAGGAGGACAAAATCGTTAGGCAGCAACTTATTAAAAGTGAAAAGTACAAGAAGAAGAAAAAGTGCGTTTTACAGTTGATAATATCACACGGAAATTGGAAATAGTGGAATAATAAACTAATATTTCAAAGAGATTCGATGCTGTTGATTCTTAATAAATATATTCAATATATTAATAAAACATGTCTTTTATTGAAGATAAAATTGCTTATAGAAATAAATAAAATTGTATTTAAAAACGAAGGTAAGCAGTTCTAATTATGAAGTAAAAGTTTTACCACAAATGTGTAAGATTTGTCGAAATGAATGAAAAAATTTCAATAAAATCATTCCATATATGAATTCAAATTAGTTAATTTTTTTCATTCTGTAGTATAGTGGTATATAAATATAGGAAAATGTTAACTAATATATGGAATGCATTATTCCTAATTTCTACGAAAATCACATCGTTCAAACAAATAAAAATGTCTTTGGCGCTATACGAAGTTCAACTTTCTTCGCAATGAGTTCATTTTAACTTAAAGAAGGGGTCACTTTTTTCTGGGTGTAGGTCCAGGTCTATAGTTATATATATATCCCTTAGATAAATCGATTTCCAATCAAACAAAAATTGGTTCATGTCAAGTTCATAATTGTATATAGCCCCCATATAAGTGACCCCATAGTTCAATTCTGGCTCTCTACGTACCGTGCAAAAAGTCCATATCGATTCGTAATTATTTGTAGACTTAACTATATATAACTTTTTTGTCTAATATATACCACGTATGGACTAACTCACAATTTAGAAAACGATGTTAAGAAGTTTTAAGATACCACAACCCAACACCCAGAAAAAAGTGCCTTCGAAACTAAAGGAAAAATTTTTCATCAACATAGTTTATCCATTTTATTTCCATTAAGGTAAATTTTTGTGAGAAATAATAAAATTTACTCGTTTCAGTAAAAAAATCCTAAACTGTAAGCAGTTAGGAATAGTTCATTAACTAGAATAAGGCATGGAATTTTACTCATACTGTTTTCTTCACTGGGTATAAGAATTTCCTACTGAACAAGAAAATTTTATTCACCGATAACAAAGCATTCGTAAAAATAAACAAAAAAACGAACTAAAACCAAGTTTCCTCAAAATTAGTAAAATGTCTTATAAAATGATAATTGCGACTTCCTTTATAATAGAAACTTTTCATATATACGAACAACACTTGGCTTAGAAAAATATTTTAGTTCATTCGTATTAAGAAGTTTGCAATCCTTTCAAAACGTAAGGAAAAAAACTTGTTAGAATATAGGAAATTTTCCTATATTTCTATTGTCTACATGTAATCGATACCTGTCATCGTAATCGATGTGTTTGCGCGTGGGTGTAATCGATATATTTGCGCGTGGTTTGTTTTTTTAGTTGGAATCGCGTTGTTGTGGTATACTGAGAGATTGTTAAAAAATAATATGGTAAAATAATATAATAAATAGCAATTAAAATATATACAATATTTGTTATTTTAAATTAGTGAGAAAATTTTTCGTTTTTTGAAAATAAATCTATCAATGTCGTGATGGTGTATAAAGGAAGAAAACACCAGCAGAATAATTACCCTTTCATTTGTCTTCATTTTGGAATCTTCAAATATCAGGCAATATTCAGTGACGCTAACCTTTTGTAACAAAAATGTTTTATCATTTTTTATATTTGTAGGTATTGAAATTGTAAAAGGAGGACAAAATCGTTAGGAAGCAACTTATTAAAAGTGAAAAGTACAAGAAGAAGATGAAAAAGTGCGTTTTACAGTTGATAATATCACATGGAAATTGGAAATAGTGGAATAATAAACTAATATTTCAAGGACAGTCGATGCTGTTGATTCTTAATAAATATATTCAATATATTAATAAAACATGTCTTTTATTGAAGATAAAATTGCTTATATAAATAAATAAAATTGTATTTAAAAACGAAGGCAAGCAGTTCTAATTATGAAGTAAAAGTTTTACCACAAATATGTAAGATTTGTCCAAATGAATGAAAAAATTTCAATAAAATCATTCCATATATGAATTCAAATCAGTTAAATTTTTTCATTCTGTAGTATAGTGGTACATAAATATAGGAAAATGTTAACTAATATATGGAATGCATTATACCTAATTTCTACGAAAATCACATCGTTCAAACAAATAAAAATGTCTTTGGCGCTATACGAAGTTCAACTTTCTTCACAATGAGTTCATTTTAACTTAAAGAAGTGGTCACTTTTTTTTGGGTGAAGTATTTCGATTGTGGATGACAGTCTTTCGTAGAAGTTTCTACGCAATCCATGGTGGAGGGTACATAAGATTCGGCCTGGCCGAACTTACGGCCGTATATACTTGTTTTTCAATTGTTCGATTGCTAAATTTTAAAAACCTTTTTCAAAAATTGATCACTAAACTCGTCGCTGGTAAATTTAAAGGCGACAAACAGCCACCATGTTAATGGCGACAGACGAAAAGCTACAACGAAGGCGTTTTCAGCAATAAGGGTGATTAATGATGCTCTCTAAAAAAATTTAATATGCTTAGTGTATTTGAAACCAATCACCCTGTATCCCCTTGGTAACGTCTTTTGGATGTCACATTAATTTGTGCACATTGTAAATGTGGTGGTTATGTTCCGAATGTGTTCTCGAGAAACAAAAGTTGCAATAGGTTCATGGTTTACTGTTTTGGGGTTTTCCGCTGCTATTGGTTTAGTTCGGCCATAATGGTTATTATAACATACAGAGGTGTACCATAGGTAAAAGAGAGAGGAAATCGATGTTCAATTTCGCACATATCGAAAACAGAAATTGAAAATCATTTTTAAAAATGGACACATTAAAAACTGACAACACAAGCACCGAATACATTTGTAGATTAGGGTCCTTCAACCATTTAGATGAGATATTTAGAGTATGAGTTTATTTATATTTGACTTAAAGTCTTTAAACAAATTAATCTATTCCATGACATTTGTTATGATGACAAACATACTGTTCAAAGCCGATAGCTTTATTTGTTACTTTACGTAACGGATATAGCACATTTCATGTAAGGAAAAACATCGATCTAGCACTGTCCGTCCGTCCGTTGAAATCATGCTAACTTTGGAACTAAAACAGCTATTGGCTTAAATCTTGACATAAGTAGTTTTTGTTGATGTAGGTTGGAACGCATATTCAGCTTTGACTTCTTGGGCTTCCTGGAGGAGCAAATTTCATCCGATCCGGTTGAAATTTGGTACGCGATGTTAGTATATCACGACCTTAGAATAACATGGTTCTAACTCGCGATTTTTTCAAAACTGAGTTATATGTAGGGTTTGACTCAATATCGCCTAGAGCATCGAATAAAACTCAATCGCAGCTGTTTAAGTGTATTTTAGGCAGTTTTTTATACCCTCCACCATAGGATGGGGGTATATTAACTTTGTCATTCCGTTTGTAACACATCGAAATATTGCTCTCTGATCCCATAAAGTATATATATTTCGCGTCGTGATGAAATTCTGAGTCGATCTAAGCATGTCCGTCCGTCCGTCTGTTGAAATCACACTAACTTCCGAACGAAACAAGCTATCGACTTGAAACTTGGCACAAGTAGTTGTTATTGATGTAGGTCGGATGGTATTGCAAATGGGTCATATCGGACCACTTTTACCTATAGCCCCCATATGAACCGACGCTCAGATTTGGCTTGCGGAGCCTCTTGGAAGAGCAAAATTCATCCGATCCGGTTGAAATTTGGTACATGGTGTTATAATATAGTCTCTAGCAACCATGCAAAAATTGGTCCATATCGGTCTATAGTTATATATAGCCGATCTCCAATCACACAAAAATTGGTCCACATCGCAAAAAATAATCTATCAAAATTTTATTTCTATAGAAAATTTTATTTCTATATAAGATTTTGTCAAAATTTTATTTCTATAGAAAATTTTGTCAAAATTTTATTTCTATAGAAAATTTTATCAAAATATTATTTCTATAGAAAATGTTGTCAAACTTTTATTTCTATTGAAAATTTTGTCAAAATTTTATTTATTGTTGTTGTTTTTTTTTTATTTCAGCTTAAAACCATGCAACCATACAAGTGTAGCTTAACCAACAGAGGAAAAGAATGTTTGTCAAATTTATTTGGGCAAAGCCCTATAGACAGCAAGATGGTTGGATGGACGCACGTTTCGGAATTACCTTTGCCACCGTCAAATCATCGATTTGAGTGCAATGGGCTGGGTTTATTTTGAGCGGTGGCAAAGGAAAACAGATATGTTTGTACGAATTTATTTCGACATAAGCCGGCTATCATGTAAAACCTTTTTTTGGAAGGATCAAGTGTGGTTCATTGTTGGGTTTAATGAACTACCTGAATTTATTCTGATAAATCAATGCATGGTTTTAAGATGAAATCAAAAAAACAACAACAATGATTAAAGAACAAAACCAACAATAACAAAACGAAAAAAATTATATTTCTATAGAAAATGTCAAAATTGTATTTCTATAGAAAATGTTGTCAACATTGTATTTCTATAGAAAATTTTGTCAAAATTTTTATTCTATAGAAAAAATTTTTTTAACTGAGTTTTATTCGTATGTTATCGGTTTTTTTGTTTAATATATCCCGTATGGACTAACTTACAATTTAGAAGACGGTGTTAAGAAATTTTAAGATACCTTGCCATCGACAAGTGTTACCGCAACTCAGGTAATTCGATTGTGGATGACAGTCTTTAGTAGAAGTTTGTACGCAGTCCATGGTGGAGGGTACATAGGATTCGGCCTGGTCGAACTTACGGCCGTATTTACTTGTTTTGTTTTTTGTGTACCTATATTCCCCCATTCTTCAAACAACACTGTACCAAATTTCATCAAAATCGGTTTATAATAGTGGCCTGAATACTGCGAACAACAAATACATGGTCAGGCGGACGGACACCAAGGGCTTAACCGACTCAGGAGGTGGTTCTAAGTCGATCGGTATATATTTTATGGATATTTCTGGTAGGCACAATTTTTCGCAGATGCCCTGACCACTATGTGGTTTAGGTTGCTGTGCCAATACTTATGTGTGGCACTGTATATTCTGGGTGGTGATGAAATTCTAAGTCGATCTAGCTATGTCCGTCCGTCCGTCTGGTGAAATTACGCTAACTTCCTAACGAAACAACCTATCGACTTGAAACTTGGCATAGGCATGTAGGTCGGATGGTATTGCAAATGGGCTAAATTAGACAACGTTTACGTATAGCCCCATATAAACCGACTTTCAAATTTGGCTTGTGGAGCCGATCCCGTTGAAATTTGTTACGTGGTGGCAGTATATGGCCTCCGATACCCTTGCAATGGTCCACAATTATATATATAGCCCCCATATAAATCAGTCCTCAGATTTGACCTCCGGAGCTTCCGATTCGGTTGAGAATTTGTACATTCTGTTAGTATATGACCTCTAGCAACCATGTTATCCGAAGATTTTACTTCATGAGCCAGTTTTATGTTTTTTCTAAATAAATTTTCCACTAAGAAAATGTTGCTTATGCAGAATGATATGGTTCTAACATATGTTACCTTAGAACCAGATAATTAAATATTTGTTGCTCTTTTAGAAGGCCAAAGTTCTAACTGCAAAACTTTAACTGCTGCAACTCGGAGTACCTGATCAAAATCTAATTTTTTAATCAAGCATCATATAAATAATGAAAATATAATGGTCTGAATAAAATTTAAATTATTTTGTACCAGAAATAAACAAATTATAACATTTTAAATATTGAACCTCAATTTGTCACGAACTGTACTCTATTCACTTAGAACCTTTCCATTCTAAGGTCGCGATATGTCTTCTAACAACCTTGCCAAAATGGGCCCATATTGGCCCACATCGGTCTACAATCATACATAGCACCCATATAAACCTACCCCCAGATTTCACTTCTGGAACCTCCTAGAGAAGCAAATCTATTTGATTTACGATTTGATGCTCTTAAGACCATTGTAAAGTTACTAAACACTCTAGTGCCTTAACAAACACTTACACCCGCATATACATGCCTACAAACAGAGGCAAGTGTTTGCCGTTGTATTGTTGTTGTTGATAAAATATCGAAATTTATTTGAGGCCAATTAGTTTAAGGTCAGTGGCATTTGTTATTTATTACACACTCACATGAATCCATACTGGAGGTGTGCACGTGACACGAAATTGTCGTGACTCACGAAAATGTTCGTGACTCACACGTGTGTCGTGAGCAACGGCGTGAGTGTGCGTGAGTCATGAAAATAATATCTTCGTGAGTGTGCGTGAGGAACGAATTTTGGAAAAACACGCTCACGAAAATAATCCTCCTTAGGAACATAAAATGCCTACAAGTTGAATTCAATTATAATTTTAGTGACATCCTAGGTGTTAAGAGTTTTATAACGTTCTCGATTTTAATCATACTCATGTTTACAGTCAGGTTCTATAGGTAAATTACTCATCAAATTATTCGTGAGTCACGACATTTAAAAGATTTTCGTGCGTGAGTACGTGCGTGAGTACAAATTTTCTATTCGTGAGTGTGCGTGAGCGTGAATCCTACCAAAAAATATCGTGCGTAAGTGTGCGTGAATAAGGTTTCTCCGTCGTGAGTGTGCGTGAGCTTGAGTAAAATATTACTCATGAGCACACCTCTAATCCCTACACACTCACACACACAAACACTATTACTACTTTTATATGGATATTTCAGTTTGAGAAGGACACACGCAGAGAAGAAACAGCGTTGTCACGATTATATTCATAGAGGAAAATAATACGATATGGGCTTTTTTTGTGGTATTTTGGGTCCATTAACAAGTGTGCCGTAGATGGTGTGTATCGTTCCCCTGTTTAGGTATAGCCCCCATATAGTCCGATCTCCTGATTTGACTCCTTGAGCTTGTGGACCACGCAATTTTTATGAGATTTGCACGAAACTTTAAATCTAGAGGTATTTTAGGTCCACGTATAAGTATGCCGAGTATGGTGTGTATTGGTCCACATTTTGGATGGTCCCCATAAAGACAGATCTTCGACAAGACGAATCTGAGAGGATACAAGCAAGAACTGAGAAAGGCTCAGCATAACTCTTGGAATGATTAGTGCAGCAGCATTGAGAATACGTCCGAGGCTTCCAGACTACGGAAGGTACTAGCATCAACTAACTCCGCTCCAGGTTTCATTAAAACATCGGAGCGCAATTGGACAACGTCCAGTGAGGAGCCGC
The DNA here is from genome assembly GCF_050003625.1 of Haematobia irritans. Taxonomy (NCBI): domain Eukaryota; kingdom Metazoa; phylum Arthropoda; class Insecta; order Diptera; family Muscidae; genus Haematobia; species Haematobia irritans. The sequence continues at coordinate 121,685,436 of NC_134400.1, forward strand.
TGGAGGTACTATTGGACACACATTTTCCTGGAAATCAGACGGTCGAACCAGGTTCTGGCGGTACCACAGGAGCTCAACGGTCGCTTCCTATCGAGGAAATTGTATCGGAATCTAGAATAAAATGGGCGTTAAACTTAGCATATGTTCCAGGAAAGTGGAGGGAAACAAATTTTCATACCAAAAGCGGGAAAAGCCTCTCACTCGAATGCGAAGGATTTCCGACCAATCAGCTTATCATCATTCCTACTTAAGACTCTGGAGAGGATGATAGATATTTATCTTAGAACTAGCATCGATTCAAGTTTGTTCTCGAAACGACAGCATGCATACTCGAGACCGCATTACATGAACTAGTCAGCTTTATTGAAAGCTCACTATCTGTCAAAGAATACACAATCGTGGCGTTTCTAGACATAGAAGGGGCGTTCAATAACGTCCATCTGAGCTCGATATTAAATGGACTGACAACTCTGAATGTTGATCCAGGTATACTTAGGCTGTTAGACGAACTTCTAAGGGAGAGGCATTTCAGCCACACTAGGACAAGCAAACATACAAAGGTATGTGAACAGAGGCACTCCTCAAGGAGGAGTTCTATCACCTCTTCTTTGGAATGTTGCTATAAACAACCTTCTGGTTTCCCTAGAAAAAGAAAGGATAAAAGTGGTGGCATACGCAGATGATGACTGAGAAATGGGTCAAAGATAATGGTCTAGGGGTAAATCCTTCAAAGACAGAACTAGTCATGTACTGCAAGGATCGCAAAACTCCCACGGAGAGGCCCATTTCCTTAGGGGGTATTGAAATTCCCTTTGGCGAGTGTGCAAAATACCTTGGCGTTATTTTGGACAGGAAGCTGAACTTTAAGCTTAATATTGAAGAAAGGGCGAGGAAAGCAACGGTAGTTTTATACTCGTGCAAAAGGGCAATACGGAAAAGTGGGGACTAAAACCAAAAATTGTGCATTGGCTATACACGGCAGTGGTTAGACCTATAATGCTATATGGTGTTGTAGTCTGGTGGCCAGCACTTCACCAGTCGACAAGTTTAGACAAAGTTCAGCGTATGGCGTGCTTGTGTATCTCAGGTGCATTCAGCAAGACAGGAACAAATTCCCTTAATTTCATACTGCATCTATTGGCTTTAGACATTTTGGCCAAACAGTCAGCTGCAACAACGGCTGTGCGGTTGCGCGAGCTATCGCTGTGATCGGAAAAAAGTTACAGTCACAGTTCCTCAAAATAATGCCAGATTTGCCTAACGTGGTGGATTACACTTTGGCGAGACCACTTTTTGACAAAAAGTTTGAGACTCTAATTCCAAACAGTGAGGCGTGGTGTACACGGACCCCGGGGAATAAAAGATATGTAGATTTCTACACTGATGGCTCCAAATTGGATGGACAAGTGGGTTTCGGAGTATATTCTAAAGATCTGGAACTTCGAATAGCGAAAAGGTTACCTGATCACTGTAGTGTTTTTCAGGCTGAAATATTAGCAATAAGAGAAGTGGTGAATTGGCTGAGAAGTAATGCTCCAAGCAATATTGGCATTAATATATACTCAGACAGTCAACCTGCAATAAAATCCTTGGACTCTGTGTTCTCAACTCGAAAACGGCCATCGATTGCCCCAAATCTCTTAATGAGATGGCTGAGCAGAACAATATTCACCTAACATGGGTGCCTGGCCATAGGAACATACCGGGGAACTGCGAAGCAGATGAGCTAGCAAGGTTAGGAACTACCTTACATATTCCAGGGGAACCAGAATCTGTTGGTATGCCTCTGGTTACCTTCAAGCTCTTACTGCGTGAGAAGGCTGTCATGATGGCAAATGTTCGATGGGAGAATTGCAAGGGTTGTACCAAGCAAATATGGCCCCATTTAAACTTAAACCGCACACTAGATATGCTAGTGTTCACGAGACGCCAGATATCACTCCTGATATCTGCTATAACGGGTCGCTGCCTGATAGGCGATTTTGCAAAAACTATTGACGCGAAGAATAATGAATATTGTATGAGCTATCACGACGCGGAGGGAAAGGAATCAATAAAACACCTCTTGTGTGAGTGTCCTGCATTTTGTTTAAGGCGTAAGCAAATTTTAGGGGCATATAGCTTCAGATTACTGGCGGACCTGGAAAACGTTAACTTAAGCAGTCTGCTAATGCTTTTGGAACAATCTTGTTGGTTCAAAAGAAGAAAATAATCGAGAAGGTTCAGCGGTTAAAACTAGAAGTGCACATACGTAATAGGTACTTTTAGTTAATGTGGTATCACAATGGACTGAATAGTGAGCCTGAATCTTAATCGGGCTGCCACTTTAACCTAACCTAAGACCGATCTCCCGATGTGACTTCTTAAGCCTGTAGACATCCGTTTTTTTTCGATTTGCCTTACATTGGAAATCTAAAGGTATTTTTGGTCCACACATAATTGTACCGAAGATGGATTGCTCCATATTTTGAGATTTCCACAAAGCTTTGTTAAAACCAGGAAAATTTAATGCCCTGTTGTACTTTTTAACTGCAGTTCACGATATTACACCATCTCGTAGAAGAAAAAATTGACAAAATGTCTATTGCTTGATGATCGGTGGTTGCTGAAAATTCGGTTCGTTGATGATCGGTGTTGGATGAGAACGTCCGCTCATACTGATTCGGTAATTGATGAGGAATTTGGGTCGCCGATGTTCAGTAGTGATGAGAACGTCGGTTTATCGGTTTATGTAGTTGATGAGAAGTTGGGTTCATTTCTAATCGGTGGTGGAGGAGAACATCGGTTCGTCGATGCTCGGTAGTTGATGAGAAATACGGTTTTTTGATGATCGGTAGTTGATGGTTCGTTGACAATTGAAAGCTATTGTATTCGTTAAAACGTGGATGGTTGTTCTTTGGTGAGCAGTTCGGTTCGTTGGCGGTTGGGAAGTTGTGTATTCGTCGATTTATAGTCGATCGGAATCTTGTTTATTGGACGATTTGTAGTTTATCGGCAACTGCTGATGATATCTTCGGCTGCTAGAGTTGATTGTTGCTGTGTGGTGTCAGCTTCGCTATCGGCAGTGGCACGATAGTCGTACGCGGTCGGTAACCGATTACGCTCGGTTTTAGTATCAATGACAACTACCATGCAAACTCTCTGCGGGGGAACAGTAGGGCCGGAGGTCTCTGTGGTGGAACACACACGCACAGAAAAAACATGTTTGGACATGGTTGCCGCATCCATTTAATGCTTATATAGAGTAGGTAATTGTCGCGAAAACCATGTATTTTGCCTTTGTAAAAATAATTTTCGAGCGGAGAAAAATATATGTTGGCAATAAGCATTTAAATGGCTCTCAAATGCCGCAAACATGTTCTATTATTTAAATGATAGAATTTGAGACCATTATATGGTCTGGAAAATCATGTACCTGACCATTCAATTTTTTTGCAAAGAAAAACGTATTTTTATGTACATTGTTTTCGTGACCATTTAATTTTTTAACTTGTTTGCAGCGGAAATAATTTTATAAAAAGCAGTTGCACACGATTTTCATTTTGTTGATTGTTTCTTGGAATGGACGGAGAATACGGAATTATTGTGTTTTGTGTTAATTTATTTATTCAGAAGTGGCACGTGGTTTTATGTGAACACAAAAAAGGAAAGTGTAATTGAAAAAAATATACCTGATTTTTGTTCTGCATTTTGATATATGGTATCATTTATTTCTATTTGCAGTTGCATGATGTCTGCGTTGATACATTTGATGGGCACGAAGTAAATATGGAATGATTACTTATTGTTGAAATTGAACCAAGATGGAGTGTGTAAAAATATGTGAAGTTTGCTTGCACAACATTATAAATACAAAAAAACAATGAATTAATTTATAAATAAATAAAAACAAATAAATAAAGTTAATTTTGTGTTTTCTTTTCTTGTGTTTTCTTTTAGCAAAAGGAAAATTCCATTGGGCTGTGGAAAATTTCGATAAAAATAATAAAATCTAACTGCGTTTTAGCATTGGTTTAACTACGAATTTTTTTCTGTGTGGTGTGCATCGATCTGTGTTTTGATATCTCTTCAATATATCCCGATTTCACTTCTGGAACTTCTACACAGCGCAATTTTTATCCGATTTGCATGAAATTGGAAATTTAGAGGTATTTTGGGCCGTAAATAGGTGTGGCGAATATGATATGAATCGGTCCATATATTGGTATAGCCCCCGTGTGGCGTCCATATATGAAGAGTTTTCAAAGGAAACAATTATATTTTATTCATGGTCATGGGTATTTAAGATTCGACCCGGTCTATCTTAAGTCAGTATATACTTTTTAACTCTTCAAAAGGCTTTCAGCTTTTAACTACGTCGAAATTGAAAATGTACCGAAAGTAATGGTAATGCATACTTGTTTATATTTAGGAACGTGGGTTGACCCCCCACATCATGTTTTCTCTGAAATGTTCCGACTGTGGTTGAGAATTGCTCCACATCATATCGTGTAAGATATTTTTACCCTTAAAACCACCCCCCCCCCCCCCAACGTGAAAAACCCCTTCTATGTGGGGGATGCTGAAAAATGGACATAAGTTACAAAAGCGATGTATTTAGTGGGTGTACTTATTCGGTAGGACGGGACCGATTATTTGATTCCTTAAAATACTCGTACTTAAATGAGATAGCCCGATTTGAGCTCCTTCATTCTTATGTTTAGTTTACCCCTTATGATCAATCCCCTGATTTTAGTTCATTAGCGATTTTTTTTTAATATCAACTTTTGTCCGATTTACCTAAAACATTTTTGGTTTGATATTTTTTGGACCACTAAATTAATAATTTCGAATAACGGATTACATGTATCATTAGTTTCACTATACAGTTTTAAGAAGAATTTCGTATAGTTCGAATCCTAAATCGGACATATCATTTTTTAATGTTCTTCTCCATTCTTTAAATTATTAAAATTGTATTTAATATTTGTACCTTTAAATTTCATTGAAAAAAAATATATATATCACGTACATGCTTTTTAATTCTGTCATTTTTGTATGACATATAATTTAATTTGTTACTTCATAAAAGCCAATGTCTATTAATGAAGGGATGCCGCATTGTTTTATATCCTACGGATTACCATTGATGTATGTTAATTATTTTTTTTAGTACTTCATGTCAGTGATTATGCATGTAGTACGGTTTGATGATAGCATTTTTATCTGCAAAATACTGCCGTTGTGTACTCTGATATCTCCACACTTTATGTAATGAAATTAAATCAAAAACACTTAACTATAAAATTGATTCATATACGTGTGGGTGGTAGAGAGTATCAGAAAAATAACAATTTGTTCTTATGGCAGACTGTAGCCTCTACTGTATGAAATCTAACGGAGAGTTTTATTAGCTCTATCTTGCAAACAAAAAAACTGACAGACGGACGGACAGACGGAAATAGATATACACAGGTACAATACTGAGCTCATCAATATCAGCATTATGGTATATATCACAAATATTTCTGAGCCACGTTGTAAAGATCCAAAATACACCAGAGAGAATAAAAATACAAGAGAACGAAACTGTGAAGCGAATTGCGTCAGTAGGTGGCAGTCATGAGGAAAATTTCTCTAATATCATGAAGTTTTTGTCGGCGTTTCTCTCACATATCATACAGTTTGCGTCGGCGTCACCCAGTTCAGTTTTCTGCCGACTTTACGAAACGTAAATAGGATTTAAAACCTACTTTGTAGTAACAAATGTTCTTTTTTTTATAAATATTTTCATTCCATTAAATTTTTTGGCAGACAATTTGAAATTATATCTACCGATGCATTTATAAACAATTTAAACAAAACAGCGCTTCAACCGCCACGTCGCACAGTGGGGTTTTTGATGTCAAAAGTGGGAATTAATTCGAAGTAGCTTTCCCTGTTTATAGTTTTAACTTTTTTCGGCCAAATTCACTAAAAGACATAAAACCAATCAAATTTTAAATATTTTTTAGTCCACATTTTATTTGTTTTCCATTAGTTAATTTGCAACAAAAAAAGAGAGAATGAATATCTGCTTTTTGATCTGATTCTTAACAATTATTATCATCATCATCACAATCATCATCGTCAGTAAAATTACTATATGTATCATTATCATCAACACTGGCATTTTGATCACCATCAAGATTTGACTCAAATATCAACATTTGAATTGCTTCCATAGGCAAATTGTGGGGTTTCTTCTCTTTTAATTTCTCATTTCTGATATAACTGGATCCGAAGTGTGTTAATTAACAGTCTTTTAAATATTTCTTCATTTGACTTTTCCATAGAACATTTTCGCAAAAAATGCTCTGTAAAATTTTTTAAATCTTTGTTTCGAGCTTCTTGCGCTTCTTCCGACAACTGTCCAATTGGAAGTAAAGCGTGGTTAATTATTTCTGCTCCAAGTAATAAATATTTGTGCACAGTTGGAGACATAGGGGTTGAAAAATGTATTTCCATTTAATTTCAAAATGTGCAAAAAAGTGCAGACAACTTTTTCATCTATGCTTTCAAAAGAGTTTATTGTTTTAGAAAAAATAAACTTTTTTACTTAATTTGGCTTTATTCACAACTATTTGTCGACATATTTCTCGAAATCCTCTAATTTAAAGACTTACGAGCGAAACTAAATTTCAAATAATAGCACAAGTCACATATAAAAACAAAAAACACAAAAATAATCTTATTAACCTGAGGATGAAGGTTCCATTATTATTTTTTTAATTATCGCTTTAGAAAACACTCAAAACTAATTTTTAAGACACCAATAATTTACATTTATATCGCACGCAAGGAAAACGTAAAATAACTCCAACTTCAAACATATATAGTGACACAACGGTACTTGTCAATGACACAATTTTTGCGCTAGTGATGTGGAATTTTGTGTACTTTTACCGACTATAAAAATTTTTTCGGTTCTCCTAAATTTAATTTTTCAATTAATTCCCATTTTTGGTATCAAAAACCCCAATGTGCGTCGGTAATACCAAAGCTGCAGGCATTGTGCGACATCTATACGGTTGACAGTTGTTGTCTTTGTAGAAAATTTTCGTCCTCTTGTGTTTTCATTCTCTCTGAATGCACTGCTACCATAGCTGCCATAGTTGGTAGAATTCTACCAAAAATGGTAGTTTTTTTTACTGTTTGGTAAATTGGTAGAATTCTTGTTATTTTCGTAGATTTTGCCAATATTAAAAAAAAATCTATAGAAATAAAATTTTTAAAAAATTTTCTATAGAAATAGAAAAAAAATACAAAATTTTATTTCTATACAGAAAAAATGTAAAACTTTTCTGTAGAGAAAAAATTTTAAAATTTTCTCTAGATAAAAAATTGACAAAATTTTCTATAGAGAAAAATTTTAAACAATTTTCTATTGAGAAAAAATTGACAATTTTCTATAGAAATAAATTGGCAAAATAAAATTTTGACAAAATTTTCTAGAGAACTAAAATTTTGACAAATTTTTCTATAGAAAAAAATTCGACAAAATTTTCTATAGAAATAAAATTTTGAAAAAAAAAATTTATGTAGAAATAAAATTTTGTCAAAACTGTCTATAGAAATAAAATTTTATCAAATTTTTCTATTGAAATAAAATTTTTAGAAAAAATTTCTATAGAAAACGAATTTTGGTAAAATGTGGAAATAACATTTAGACAAAATTTTCTAGAGTATAAAACTTTTGAAAAAATATTCTATAGAAATATAATTTAAAAAAAAAAATCTATAGAAATAAATTTTCTATAGAAATAAAATTTTCTATAGAAATAAAATTTTGAAAACATTTTCTATAGAAATAAAATTTTGAAAACATTTTCTATAGAAAAAAAAAATTTACAAAATGTTCTTTAGAAATATTTTCTTCTATAGAAATACAATTTTGACATTTTCTACAGTAATAAAATTTTAACAAAAATTTTTATAGAAATACAATTTTGACAAAATTTCTATAGAAGTAACGTTTTGAACAAATTTTTGTTAGATATAAAATGATGACAAAATTTTCTATAGAAATAACATTTTGAGAAAAATTTTATCAAAAACTTCAAAATAAAATTCTTAAATTTGATAGATTCTTGGTAAAATTTTCTTCAAATTGTTGTGGATTATTTTTAGCACGAGCGGCAACCGTGACTTGTACATCCAGGGACATTTGATATTGCAGTATTACTGTGATTCGGAAGATTTATGGAAACCGGAATTTGTACCAATCGAAAGATATATTTTAGGAGAGTTCCATTTTATATTCCGGGATTGGGCTTAGTGTTGCAATCTGCCAAGTGACTGCTGTAGTGTAAAATTTTTAGTTTATACGAACTCAGAAGGTTTGGACATACGCGAGCTATATGTGTTGTTTAGAGCAACTTCATTTTGCCAACCGATATTACCATGTGACCTATTGTGAGATGGATACAACCTTAGGTATAAGTTGCACCAACGTAAATGAAATATTGCACCCAGAGAATGAATATGATCACCTCAAATATGTTTCAAGAGCACCATGTAACTTTTTCACAGCGACCATGTAGCATTTTTGTCCCAAAAATATTCTTTTCAAACATAATATGCTTTCCGAAATCAGATACATAATCTCCGAGAAAAGAACATGGTTTCGACAAACATTCTACATGTTTTCTGCATGCACTTCTAGCCTTAACCACTGAACCTTCTCTATTATTTACTTTTGTTCAACCAACCAGATTGCTCCAAAAACATTAACAAACTGCTTAAGTTAACGTTTTCCAGGTCCGCCAGTAATCTAAAGCTATAATTACGCCTTACACAAAAAGCAGGACACTCACACAAGAGGTGTTTAATTGATTCCTTTTCCTCCACATCATGACAGCTTATACAATAGTCATTATACTTCGCACCTATAGTTTTCGCAAATTCGCCTATCAGGCAGCGACCCGTTATAGCAGATATCAGGAGAGCTATCTGACACCTTGAGAACACTAGCATATCTAGTGTCCGGTTTAAGTTTAAATGGGGCCATATTTACTTGGTGCCGTTACAACCCTTGCAATTCTCCCATCGAATATTGGCCATCATAACAGCCTTCTCACGCAGTAAGAGCTTGCAGGTGGCCAGAGGCATACCAACAGATTCTAGTTCCCCTGGAATAGGTAAGGTAGCAGTTCTTCGGTATGTTCCTATGGCCAGACACCCATATTAGGTGAATATTGTACTGCTCAGCCATCTCGTTGAGAGATTTGCGGCAGTCTATGGCCGTTTTTGAGTTAAGGAACACAGAGTCCAAGGATTTTATTGCAGGTTGACTGTCTGAGTATATATTAATGCCAATATTTGTTGGAACATTACTTCTCAGCCAATTCACCACCTCTCTTATTGCCAATATTTCAGCCTGAAAAACACTACAGTGATTAGGTAATCTTTTCGCTATTCGAATTTCCAGATCTTTAGAATATACTCCGAACCCCACTTGAGCCATCAGTATAGAAATCTATATATATTTTATTCCCCGGTGTATGTGTACACCACGCCTCACTGTTGGGAATTAGAGTTTCAAACTTTTTGTCGAAAAGTGGTTTTACCAGGGTGTAATCCACTACGTTAAGCACATCTGGCATTACTTTGAGGACCGAACTATGACCGTACATTTTTTCCGACCACAGCGATAGCTCGCGCAACCGCACAGCCGTTGTTGCAACTGACTGTTTGGCCAAAATGTTTAAAGGCAATATATGCAGCATGGCATTAAGGGAGTCTGTTCCTGTCTTACTAAATGCGCCTGAGATACATAAGCTCGTCATACGCTGAACTTTATCTAAACAAGTCGGTTTCTGAAGTGCCGGCCACCAGACTACAACAGCATATAGTATTATAGGTCTAACTACTGCCGTGTATAGCCAATGCACAAGTTTTGGTTTTAGTCCCCACTTTTTCCCTATTGCCTTTTTGCACGAGTACAAAGCTACCGTGACTTTTCGCGCCCTTTCTTCAATATTAAGCCTAAAATTCAACTTCCTGTCCAAAATAACGCCAAGGTATTGTTCACACTCACCAAAGGGTATTTCAATACCCCTTAAGGAAATGGGCATAACCGTGAGAGTTTTGCGATCTTTGCAGTACATGACTAGTTCTGTCTTTGCTGGATTTACCCCCAGATCATTATCTTTCGCCCATTTCTCAGTCATCCGGAGAGCTCTCTGTATAATATCTCTGATTTTGGATGGGAATTTTCCCCTGACTGCTAGCGCCACATCATCTGCGTATGCCACCACTTTTATCCTTTCTTTTTCTAGGGAAACCAGAAGGTTGTTTATAGCAACATTCCAAAGAAGAGGTGGGGAGTGCCTCTGTTCACATACCTTTGTATGTTTGCTTGCCCTAGTGTGGCTGAAATACGTCTCTTTATTAGAAGTTCGTCTAACAGCCTAAGTATACCTGGATCAACATTCAGAGTTGTCAGTCCATTTAATTTCGAGCTCGGATGGACATTATTGGGGCGTTCAATGTCTAGAATCGGCACGACTGTGTATTCTTTGACAGATAGTGAGCTTTCAATAAAGCTGACTAGTTCATGCAATGCGGTCTCAGTAGACCTGCCCTTCGAGTATACATGTTGTCGTTTCGATAGCAAACTTGAATCCACGCTAGTTCTAAGATACATGTCTATCATCCTCTCCAGGGTCTTAAGTAGGAATGATGATAATCTGATTGGTCGGAAATCCTTCGCACTCGAGTGAGAGGGTTTTCCCGCTTTAGGTATGAAGACGACTTTTGTTTCTCTCCACTTTTATATATCACCGTCAACCAGGGGATAATTCTTTTAGCCACTGCTTGTAATTCCGCCAGAGTAATTCCATCAGGCCCGGGGGATTTGAATGGTCCAAAGCTATTTAAAGCCCATTTTATTCTAGATTCCGATACAATTTCCTCAATAGGAAACGACCGCTGAGCCACTGTGGCACCGCCAGAACCTGGTTCAACCGTCTGATTTCCAGGAAAATGTGTGTCCAATAGTACCTCCAGTGTCTCCTCACTGGACGTTGTCCAATTGCCCTCCCATGTTTTAATGAAACCTGGAGCGGAGTTAGTGGATGCTAGAAACCTTCCGTAGTCTGGAAGCCTCTGACGTATTCTCAATACTGCTACAGGAATCATACCAAGAGTTTTGTTGAGACCTTCTCAGTTCTCGTTTATATGCTCTCAGATTCATCTTGTAAGTGTCCCAATCCTCCGGAGCTCTTGGGGACTTTGCTTTTTTAAAGAGCTTCCTGCAAGATTTCCTCATATTACGTAACTTCGTAGTCCACCATGGCGGCCGATTTTTCCCCTTGGCTTTCCTCTAGGGCAAGCAGCTTTCAGTTACATGTTGAAGGCCTTAGTAATCCGTTCATCAAATTGAACGATTCCCTATATCTATTCCAATCAACTTTCCTAACATTTGGAAATATGGAAATATGGTCTTGGTGGTATGAACATCAAATTTGAAACTGATTTAACGATGATCTGAGAAGCTATGTTCCCTCAAAACTTGCCACTCAGATATCTTATCATTCAGTTCCGGAGTTTGCGTTGGATCCCACTCAATTTATCAATCGCTCAACACATGGCTTGTGTCGATTGGTCGAAAGAAATGCTCTATAAATACGATCACTGTACTTCGAAATACGTCTATGACATCGTTATAGGTAATGAATCGTAGATTTAAGCGAATTCTGAGTGATACACAACCCTTTCGTTGTCTTTAAAGAAATCAGGCAAACCAAGAAAGATGGATCGATAACTCTTCATCAAGACAATGCGACCTCTGCGACATATCGACTCAAACAATTGCATTTTTTAGCACTCAAAACATCGATTTAATCGGTCATCCTTTATATAGACCTGACTTGGCATCGAATGATTCATCGTTTTCTAATCCCGTGCGTAAAAACTAACAGGTTGGCTGATAAGTCCCCGGTCTGACACATAGATGGCGTCGCTAGTATTAAATGCATATTATTTTTGTATATAGTACCAACCTTCAAATGATTCGTGTCAAAATTTGACGTCTGTAAGTCAATTAGTTTGTGAGATAGAGCGTCTTTTATGAAGCAACTTTTGTTATTGTGAAAAAAAAATGGAAAAAAAGGAATTTCGTGTTTTGATAAAATACTGTTTTCTGAAGGGAAAACATACGGTGGAAGCAAAAACTTGGCTTGAGTTGAGTTTCCGGACTCTGTCCTGGGGAAATCAACAATTGATTGGTATGCACATTTGACCAAAAACAACAACGTGTTGATGATTCTGAGCGGTGTTTGCAGCTGTTAACTCGTTATACACCCGAGTTTTTCCGTCGATATGTGACAATGGATGAAACATGGCTCCATCACTACACTCCTGAGTCCACTCGACAGTCGGCTGAGTGGACAGCCACCGGTGAACCGTCTCCGAAGCGTGGAAAGACTCAAAAGTCCGCTGGCAAAGTAATGGCCTCTGTTTTTTGAGATGCGCATGGAATAATTTTTATCTTGAGAAGGGAAAAACCCTCAACAGTGACTATTATATGGTGTTATTGGAACGTTTGAAGGTCGAAATCGCAGCAAAACGACCCCATATGAAGAAGAAAAAAGTGTTGTTCCACCAAGACAACGCACCGTACCACAAGACATTGAGAACGATGGCAAAAATTCATGAATTGGGCTTCGAATTGCTTCCCCACCCACCGTATTCTCCAGATCTGGACCCAGCGACTTTTTCTTGTTCTCAGAACTCAAAAGGATGCTCGCAGGGGACAAAATTGGCTGCAATGAAGAGGTGATCGCTGAAACTGAGGCCTATTTTGGGGCAAAACCGAAGGAGTACTACCAAAATGGTATCAAAAAATTGGAAGATCGTTATGATCGTTGTATCGCTATTGAAGGGAACTATGTTGAATAATAAAAACGAATTTTGCATTTTTCTTTGTTAGACCGAGGACTTATCAGCCAACCTGTTAAAATGAGAGGTCGACGTTTTTCGACAACTCAAAAAACGGTTGATGCTTCAAAATGAATGTTTTGGAAGTACCTCAATCAGAGAGGCAAAAGTGCTTCGAAAATTGGTTCAATAAAATAAAGCGACTTTCAATGATTTTTTGTTTTTCGTTTCTCTAATCCCGACATACAGTATCCTTTACAACTATCATAAACATTTCAGTATTATGCCATAAGAAAAAACGAGTTTTTACAATTGAATATAAATTTATTCAATTGATGTTTAACATTTTATGAAGCTAACCTAAACAATAGAATGAATTGATATAATATAGCATTACTCCATTATTTCTTATTCCATTACTAAAAAAATCTATTGGTTTTGATAATTTACACTGAAAGGAAGTGTACGTCATGATGACGAATTTTTACGTCCCGGTAACGAATTTTCGTCAAAAATGAGCTAATCTATGATTTCATCCCGGTGATGTGATTTTCATCATGGCAAATAATTGAAATTCATCCCTGTGATCAACATATTGACATCTCACGGATCACTTTATTACATCCAAGTGATTTTATTCAATATTTTATTTCTTAGAAAATCTGTAAAATTTTATTTCTATAGACAATTTCGTCAAAATTTTATTTCTATAGAAAATTTTGTCAAAATTTTATTTATATAGAAAATTTTTTCAAAGTTTAGTTCCATAGAAAATTTTGTCAAAATTTTATTTGTATAGAAAATTTTGTCAAAATTTTATTTGTATAGAAAATTTTGTCAAAATTTTATTTCTATAAAAAATTTTGTCAACATATTATTTCTATAGAAAATTTTGTCAAAATTCTATTTCTGTAGAAAATTTTGTAAAATTTTATTTCTATAGCCAATTTTGTCCAAATTTTATTTCTATAGACAATTTTGTCCAAATTTTGTTTCTATAGACAATTTTGTCCAAATTTTATTTATACAGACAATTTTGTTAAAATTTTATTTATATAGAAAATTTAGTCAAAGTTTAGTTCCATCGAAAATTTTGTCAAAATTTTATTTATATACAAAATTTTGTCAAAATTTTATTTGTATAGAAAATTTTGTCAACATTTTATTTGTATAGAAAATTTTGTCAAAATTTTATTTTTATAGAAAATTTTGTCAACATTTTATTTATATGGAAAATTTTGTCAAAGTTTAGTTCCATAGAAAATTTTGTTTGAATTTTATTTGTATAAAAAATTTTGTCCAAATTTTACATCTATAGAAAATTTTATTTCTATAGAAAATTTGACAACATTTTATTTCTATAGAAAATTTTGTCAAAATTTTATTTCTATAAAAAATTTTGTCCAAATTTTGTTTCTATAGGAAAATTTGTCAAAATTCTATTTCTATAGCAAATTTTTGTAAAAATTTTATTTCTATAGACAATTTTGTCCAAATTTTATATCGAAAATTTTGTCAAAATTCTATTTCTACAGAAAATTTTGTAAAATTTTATTTCTATAGACAATTTTGTCCAAATTTTATTTATATACACAATTTTGTTAAAATTTTATTTGTATAGAAAATTTTGTCAAAATTTTATTTGTATAGAAAATTTTGTCAAAATTTTATTTGTATAGAAAATTTTGTCAAAATTTTATTTGCATAGAACATTTTGTCAAAATTTTATTTGTATAGAAAATTTTGTCAGAATTTTATTTGTATAGAAAATTTTGTCAATATTTTATTTGTATAGAAAATTTTGTCAACATTTTATTTCTATAGAAAATTTTGTCAAAGTTTAGTTCCATCGAAAGTTTTGTTCAAATTTTATTTGTATAGAAAATTTTGTCCAAATTTTACATCTATAGAAAATTTTGTAAAAATTTTATTTCTATAGAAAATTTTGTCAACATTTTATTTCCATAGAAAATTTTGTCAACATTTTATTTCTATAGAAAATTTTGTCAAAATTTTATTTCTATAAAAAATTTTGTCCAAATTTTGTTTCTATAGAAAATGTTGTCAAATTTCTATTTCTATAGAAAATTTTTGTAAAAATTTTATTTCTATAGACAATTTTGTCCAAATTTTATTTATATAGAAAATTTTGTCACAATTCTATTTATACAGAAAATTTTGTGAAATTTTATTTCTGTAGACAATTTTGTCCAAATTTTATTTACATACACAATTTTGTTAAAATTTTATTTGTATAGAAAATTTTGTCAAAATTTTATTTGTATAGAAAATTTTGTCAAAATTTTATTTCTATAGAAAATTTTGTCAACAATTTATTTCTATAGAAAATTTTGTCAAAAATTTATTCTATAAAATATTTTGTCAATTTCTATAAAAGATTTTGTCAAAATTATATTTCCGTAGAAAATTTTGTCAACATTTTATTTCTATAGAAAATTTTATCAACAATTTATTTCTATAGAAAATTTTGTCAAAAATTTATTTCTATAGAAAATTTTTGTCAAAATTTTATTTCTATAGAAAATTTTGTCAACATTTTATTTCTATAGAAAATTTTGTCAAAATTTTATTTCTATAGAAAATTTTGTGAAAATTCTATTTCTATAGAAAATTTTTGTAAAAATTTTATTTCTATAGAAAATTTTGTCAAAATTATATATCCGTAAAAAATTTTGTCAAAATTTTATTTCTATAGAAAATTTTACCCACATGCGAGATAACATAAACTTTTTGCCAACTTTTAATATTATCTCTTCTACAATATATTCCACCAACATTTGCTTCATAGACGATTTTGCATTCACTCACTTCATTGATATCTGCAATTCGGATTTCCATTCATGGAAAAATTGCTAACTAACTCAAGGGTAGAAAATTTATAGAACATTTTGTCAAAATTTTATTTCTATAAAAAAGTTTTGTCAAAATTTTAGTTCTATAAAAAATTTTGTCAAAATTTTATTTCTATAGAAAATTTTGTAAAATTTTTATTTCTATAGAACATTTTGTCAACATTTTATTTCTATAGAAAATTTTGTCAACATTTTTTTTCTATAGAAAATTTTGTAAAATTTTATTTTTATAGAAAATTTTGTCAAAATTTTATTTCTATAGAAATTTTTGTGAAAACTTTTAGTTCTATAGAAAATTTAGTCAAAATTTTATTTCTATAGGAAATTTTGTCAAAATTTTATTTATATGGAAAATTTTGTCAAAGTTTAGTTGCATAGAAAATGTTGTCAAAATTTTATTTATATACAAAATTTTATTTGTATAGAAAATTTTGTCAAAATTCTATTTCTGTAGAAAATTTTTTTAAAAATTTTATTTCTATAGAAAATTTTACCCACATGCTAAATAACATAAACTTTTTGCCAACTTTTAATATTATCTCTTCTACAATATATGCCACCAACATTTGCTTCATAGACGATTTTGTATTTACTCACTTCATTGGAATTTAGAATTCGGATTTCCATTCATAGAAAAATTGCTAAGCAATGCTTCTATTCCAAACAATCTTCGCTTACAAATTCCTTAGGAATTCTCTAGCTTGCCTTTAGCGATAGTGCATTCGAAGGATTCTTTGTCTTTGGATTTTCAAAAGCTATGTGAGTAGGATGCATTAATTAGTCCGTCATGTTTGATCCCATTTCCCATGTCTCTTTTATTCTATTCCATATTATTTGCAATTTTTCCTTCCTTACTTGGCCTTATGTTTCAGACAACGTAACAAACGAAGATAGCATTGTGATTTCCATCCTTGCCAATCTTCTACAGCATTTAATTGTTGACGTTTTTTGCAGTTTTCATTTCACATTGCTCGAGTGGGACATTGGCTGCTATTGTTTTTACGATCTGATGATGGGGTATCAAAGGAAAGTAAATAATCTTGAAAAATCTCTGCTTACAGGGAAATTAATTAACTTTCAATAGCAACAAATCAATTACTATCAGTATCAGAGTCAGCTTGTTTGAGACTAAGTAGAAATACAAAGATAACTAATTCCAGTGCTTGAAATCCCAGGATTATTTTAACACAGCAAATAGTAAAGAAGGCAACTAAAACTAAATGCAATAAACCGGCAAAAGCAGAAAATTCTTAAGTAGAATAAAATCTGTTTTTAAATACGGCTGTATTTCAAAACAATCAAAGTGAAGCTATTAACTCTCAAGTATTGTATGGTCCAAATTAGAAGAGAAAACAAGCAAGAAATGGCACTGTGCCCAGCCGTGTTGAAGTTTATATATCCCTCTTTATAGGTTTGTAGAAAATCGTTGATAATTTAATGAGTGAATCTACATTGAAACAAAAGCATGTCCAGTTCCAAAAGATTTTACCTTTATTCTAATAATTTTGGTATTGATTCCGAGTCAACGAATCGGGGATTGAAGTCAGAATACATTTAAAATACAATTCTCTTTTAAATATAAGTTTTGTGTACTTGATTCTTGGAAACAAATTGTGTTGTTGTTCAAACAAATTGCGTTGTTGCTATCAAAGTCTTTTGTAAACGTGTTAAAGACAACTTAAATTTCCAAATTCAGATTCGACTTCAAGTATCTGACATCTTTTGGACAAGGAAAAAAATTTTCTAGTCGAGAAATGCTTCTTGTATGTTAAGCAAAATTCGCATTCGTATTATAAGGACATTAAATGTTTGGCCTCTCGACAATTAGTTTTTTCAGTGTATGACACATCTGTTTTGTAAACATCCATCCTTAAATGGATGGTAAATTCCACGTACTTTTATTGCAAAAAATTATTTGCAGTAACTCATCAAAATCAAATCTTTCATTTTCTCTTCTACAAGAAAGCTCACATGTACAGTAAAACCACTCAGAAATGGACAAACACAGTCGCCTTAATTTTGTCCACATGTATTTTTATACCCTAAACCACATAGTGGTTAGGGTATAATAACTTTGATCTGCCAAAAAATGTGCTACCAGAAATATTGATGTTAGACCAGGGTTGGCCTGTCACGAACTGTGACTTTTGCGACATACATTTGCGACGGTATAATACGTATGTCGCAAAAGTCGTAAACCTGCTGTAGAAAACCAAATTTTGAATAGAAGAAATCCTGAACATTTTTTAATTTAGTTTGACAGCATTCGCTGTGAGTTTCTGCCGAAATTTGTGAAAGTTTTCCAATGATCAAGCCTATTTTCTGGTATCGAAATTCCCGTTGGTGAGTGTGCAAAATACCTTGGGGTTATATTGGACAGGAGACTGAACTTAAAGCTAAGAAAGGACGAGAAAATCCACGGATACCCTGAACTCGTGTAAAAGGCAATAGGGAAAATGTGGGGACTAAAACCGAAAATTGTGAACATTCCTAAGAATTGAAACTTCTTCGCACATACCATCGTCTTGGATATCATCGAATTCGCTGCCTAGCTGACGCGACTAAAGTATTTTCAGTTTGCGACTTTTGTTACTTTTTCTACATTTACGACGCGTATGTGACGTTTACGACGTTTACAACTTTGCGACAGTCGCAAACCTAAAAGAGTTTGATGCAGACCATCTCTGTGTTAGACCCCATAAAATATATACTGATCGACTCAGAATCACCTCTTGAGTCGATCTAGCGCTTGGTGTCCGTCCATCTGTCCATGTATTTGTTGTTCGCAGGATTCCGGTCGCAATTATTAACCGATTTTGATGAGATTTGGTACATTGTGTTTTTTGGGTGCAGGGACGAACGCTATTGAATTTGGAAGAAATCGGATCAAATTTAGATATAGCTCCCATATATATATGTATCGCCCGATTTCGACAAATGGGGTTACGTTGCGCTTTTTTACTCACCGATTATCGTCAAATTTGGTACTAAGTAATCTTTTTTATCACCCTTCAAGTGTGCAAAATTTCATCGGAATCGGTTCAGATTTAGATATAGCTCCCATATATATGTATCGCCCGATTTTCCCAAATTTGACCACAAACCCCTTATTTATTACCCGATCTTACTCAAATTTAGCAAAAGGTAACCGAAGCTGCCAAATATGATCCAACTCGGTTCAGATTTAGATATAGCTCCCATATATATGTATGGCCCGATTTTCAAAAATTTGCCCTAATAACCATATTTTTTACCAAAATAGTCTTATTTATTACCCCATCTTACTAAAATTTTGCACAAGATAGCCTTCTATTGCATCAATCCAATCTGCCAAATATTATCAAAATCGGTTCAGATATAGCTAAATTCACATATAGATATAGCTCCCGGTTCAGATATAGATATAGCTCCCACATACGAGGGCAGTTCGGAAACCAAAGTGCATGATATGGTATTAAATGATCGACGAATAAAAGTGCGTGAAATTGCTAATAATATTCACCTAATATTGGTATGCCCCTGGCTACCTGCAAGCTCATGCTGCGTGAGAAGGCTGTTATGATGGCAAATGTTCGATGGGAGAATTGCAAGGGCTGTAACGACACCAAGCAAATATGGCCCCATTTAAACTTAAACCGCACACTAGATATGTTAGTGTTCTCGAGACGTCAGATATCACTCCTGATATCTGCTATAACATGTCGCTGCCTTATAGGCGATTTTGTAAAAACTATAGGCGTGAAGTATAATGACTATTGTATGAGCTGTCATGATTCGGAGGAAAAGGAATCAATTAAACACCTCTTGTGTGAGTGTCCTGCATTTTGTGTAAAGCGCAAGCAACTTTTAGGAGCATATAGCTTCAGATTACTGGCGGATCTGGAAAACGTTAACTTAAGCAGTCTGCTAATATTTTTGGAACAATCTTCACTGAAAAAAAAGCATGTCCGGTTCCAAGGATTTTGTCTTTACTTTAAAAATATTGGTATTGATTCCGAGCCAAAGAAGCGGAGAATACAAGTAAGGATACTTTTAAGACACAATTCTCTTTTAAAGTTGGGTTTTGTGTACTTGCTCCTAGGAAGCGAATTTTAATTTTTCGCTTTTTCAGCTTCTTTTCTTCATATGCTGTCAAAGTCGTTTAAAAACGAGTTAACGACAACTTTATTTTCCAAATTAAGACTTGACTTCCAGTAGAAATTATGATATGTTTCAAGTAATAAACGTCTTTAAAATGAAGTGTTGAAAAATATGTCCTATATTTGAACGATTTTTTGCTTTGTAGTCAAGATGCAAAAAGGCAACAAATTTAAAGACAATTTCATTAAATGTAAAGAATTTTTCTGAGTTATTGAAGTCAAGTTGACCTTAGCCCAAATATTTTTTCTTTCATGTTATGATACCCATATTTAAGCGAAATCACTTAATTATAAGGATAATACGACTTCATTGATAAACTTTATCGACTTTTGGACAAGGAAAAAAAAACTTTATAGTAGAGAATCGCGTCTTCCGTGCTAAGCAAAATTTGCATTCGTATTTTAAAGACATGAAATCTTTGACCTAACGATAATTTTTTTTTCAGTGTTGTTGGTTCAACAAAGAAAAATAATCAAGAAGGTTCAGCGGTTAAAACTAGAAGTGCCCATATGTAATAGGTACTTTTAGTTAATGTGGTATCACAATGGACTGAATAGTCTAAGTGAGCCTGAATCTGCCAGTTTAACCTAACCTTTAACCTAGCAAAAAATATTGGAAATATTTAAATCTAAAGTCATTTCTGCATTTATGATTTATCGGTCGATACATACGTATTAGAGTATAGGTAAATTTGAATCATGCTTACGAATTTTTGACTCAGCAGCGTCGATTTTTTTTAAGGAATGTGTGCATGTGGGCTTTGTCTAAATCTGAGCCGATTGCGCTAAAATTTGGCACACATTACCAACATTGTAATTGCTCTCTATGTGGAAAATTTTAAAATTTTCGGAATGAAAGTTTTGCCTCCGTGGTGATATGAATCTAAATCGGGTGAAATATATATATATGGGAGTTATATCTAAATCTGAACCGATTTTGACCAAATTTGTCATGCATATCAGAGTACACCACTTTAAGTAAATTTTTTAACTAATTTTAAAGAGTCGTGCGAACTGCAAAAGAGTTAAAAATAATAAATATTACGAGATTTTCATAAAATTTTTCATAACTGGGTAGAAGTGCGATTAACTACTAAATTATAAATTACGAGCTACTTTATTTTAAGAGTATATAACACCAAGAACAAGTAGTCTTACACTCATCGTTTAGTATACCGATCGGCTTAGAATTAAAGTCTGAGTCGATTTGGTTGAAATCGGTTCAGATTTAGATACAATTTTACTACCATTTTATAAAATTGAACTGACTGGTATGAGCAAAAAATGTAATACGTGTAAGTAAAAATTTCGTTACTGGCACGAAAAACTGATCAAACTATATCAGAGTACACACTTTAAGTAAAATTTGTAACTACACGCAAAGAAAAAAAAAACGTTTGGAAAACGTGTACCGAAAACGTTTTTCTTTTGTTAGAGTTTTTTGAATTGCTTCGAAAATTTTAAACTTTTATCACCAAAAAAATTCGTTTGTTACAAAATTATTATTTTTTCAATAAAAAAAGTTATTTTTGAAACAACGACACAGTCCATTTCGTTTATATCAAACACTGTTCTTTTCTGACTTTAGGTCTTTAATAAGACACATTTTACAGTTCAAAATTTAATAGACTACAATGAAATGTTGAACATTTTTTCGGAATCTTCCGAACATATCTGGAATATATGTACAAAAAAAAAAAAAAAAAAAAAAAAAAAAAAAAAAAAAAACTTTGGTCGAAGCAGGGATCGAACCCACGACCCTTGGCATGCAAGTCGGACGTAGCAACCACTGCACCACGGTGCCAAACTAAATGTTTGTTTCTGTTAAATAAACTTTGTTTATTCGGTTCGTGGGCGCCGCAAGCTATGCTATATAAATATAACTTATATGGATATTTATCTATTGATGACCATAACAGGTACATAGCTCGCCGTCCAGGCGAAAGGTAAAAAAAAAATTAAAAATTTATAAAATCGTATAATTTCTTCTACATTGTTGGTATTACAGGAAAAGGTGTTAAGAACTAAAAAACATCGTGGATGTGAGAAAGATGTGAGGGAAAATGCAATTAGCAAGAAAACAATGTATTTTTTTTTTTTTTTTTTTTTTCAGTTTGTCCTTATGAAATTGTTTTTACATCCTGGAAAAGAATAAACGCTTATCACAAATATAATATATACTTTTCTCCTAAATACACTTCCTTACATCGAAAAGCAAATGAGAAACGAACTTTGTTTGTCTAAAATTTCGTTTGGGAGGAAAGAATTATTTTTTTGCGTGTAATTTTAAAGAGTCGCGTGAACTGCAAAAAAGGTACAAATAATAATTATTATGAAATTATCATAAAATTCTTGAAATACTTTTCTCCCAAATACACTTCCTTACATCGAAAAGCAAATGAGACACGAACTTTGTTTGTCTAAAATTTCGTTTGGGAGGAAAGAATTATTTTGTTGCGTGTAATTTTAAAGAGTCGCGTGAACTGCAAAAAAGGTACAAATAATAATTATTATGAAATTATCATAAAATTCTTGAAATTTGAACTAACTGGGTAGAAGAGCGATTAACTAAATTTAAGTTCAAAATTTGTTATAAATTACAAGCTACTTTATTTTAAGTGTATATAACACCAAGAAGGAGTAGTCTTAGACCCATCGTTTAGTATACCGAAAACTTTGAAATTTGATCAAACTATATCAGAGTTAAAGAGTCTTGTGAACAGCTAAAGAGTTAAAAATAATAATTATTACGAGATTTTCATAAAATTTTTTTCTACCTGGGTAGAAATGCGCTTAACCAAATTGAAGTTCAAAATTTTTCATAAATTACGAGCTATTTTTTCTGTGTACAAATGCACCAACAAAGTGGTAGCATTTATCATACTTAGACCTCAAGCTCGATAATAAGTGACCATCGTCAGTCTCATTTATCCATCCCACATCACTTGAAACGGAAAAGTCAAATTTTTGTCTCTGCCTTTGTCCGAATGTATAGACCTGTATACGAGGGCAGTTCGGAAACTTCTTAGCCTAGCACAAAAAGCGTGGTATAAACAGAAAAAAAGTTAAGTGTTTTGGAAACTCCCATCTCTGTTATGAACACATGTTAAATTTTGTTTCGATCTGGCAACTCCTTCATATAGAAACAGGTGTTCAAAAAAGACGCATCCGCAATTTTTTTTACAATGGAAAAATTAGAAATGCGTGCTGTCATTAAATATTTACATAAAAAAGGTTTATCGGGACAAGATATTCATAATGATATGGTGAATGTGTTAGGTGGAAGTGCTCCTTCATATGCAACAGTAAAACAGCAACAACAACAGAAATTGTAGCCAAAGTGCATGATATGGTACTAAATGATCGACGAATAAAAGTGCGTAGAATTGCTAATATCATGGGCATCTCAAATGATCGAATGTATTTAATTTTGCATGAAGAACTACAGATGAAAAAGCTTTCTGCAAGATGGGTGCCGCATTCACACAAAAAAAAATATCTGATTCAATCACGAAATTAATTGATCCAATTAATTTTTTAATTGAAATGTCTTCAATCACAGAAATTATAGTATCAATTAAAAAATTAATTGACAGTCAATTAAAAAACTAATTGATCCAATTAAATATTTAATTGATACTATTAATTTGTGTGATTGATTTTTATTTCAATTAAAAAATTTGTTGACTCAATTAAATTTTTAATTGAAAATTTTTTAAAACTCAATTAAAATTTTAATTGGAAAAATTTTTGTGAATTTTTTTTCTGTGTTTGTTAACAGTCGATCACAAATGCATAAGAATGAACATTTCTCAAGCTTGTTTGGATCGTTTTAAGCGAAATAAAATGAATATTAAACGTCGTTTCATAACTGTTGATGAGACATGGATCCACCACTATACTCCAGAGACAAAAGAACAATCCAAACAATGGACTGAAGCTGGAGGAAGTGTCCCAAATAAGGCAAAAACAATTCAATCGGCTGGTAAGATTATGGCAACGGTTTTTTGGGACTTCAAAGTTATTTTATTGATTGACTATCTGCAAAAGGGTAAAACAATAAATTCAGAGTACTATTGCAACCTATTGGATCAATTAAATGTACAAATTCGAGAAAAACATCCTGGCTTACAACACAAAAAAAACAATTTTTCATCAAGACAACGCACCAGCGCACAAGAGTGTTTTAACAATGGCTAAAATCAACGAATTAAAGTACGAGTTGCTTGACCACCCACCTTATTCTCCTGATTTATCTCCCAGTGACTTTTACTTGTTTTCAAATCTAAAAAAATTCCTTGCTGGCAAGCGTTTTACCTCAAATGAAGATGCAGTTACATTTGTAAACCACTATTTTGAAGACCTTGAGGAAAACTATGTTAATCAAGGGATAGAATTGCTAGAAAAGCGTTGGACTAAGTGTATTGAAGTTTCAGGAGATTATATTGAAAAATAAAAATATTTTTGAAAAACTAACTATTCTCTTTTATTGATAGGCTAAGAAGTTTCCGAACCGCCCTCGTACATATGAATGTGGAACTTTCTTTTTTTTCATATATTGCCAACTTTTCATAATCCTTTCCATCTCATTTTATATTCCCCTATGTCATTGCCTGGCAGTATGTGTGTTTTAATGTTTTTGGCACTTTTAAGACACTCTTTGGCACTTTTGTCAATTTCGGCAGACACTTCAGTTTATTTGGCCAAATAAAAGTTGGAATTACTGCAAAGCAAATATGTGCATACTTCTACACGGAGGTATGCCATTTTGGAAGAAATGTATGTCTCGATTGCGTTCGTGTATTTTGTGTGTATTTTCTTTTGTGAAAATATTTGTTATATTCATCGAAATCGAAAAACAAACATATTCTAGGTTTTTGTCGTCAATGCCATATTTCTCTGACTCTGACTCAAAAGACAAACAACAAATGGCGATTGCTTTTTGTGATGTCCAAGTCAATTCGATTGTTATAACACATACCTCTAGAAATTTTCCCCATCCCAACGATTTTTTCTTTATTCCAAGCAGGGCTGTGGAGTCGGAGTCTGAAGATTTTGCTGGAGTCGGAGCCGGAGTCGTAGAAATTTTGCTCGACTCCGACTCCGGCGAAACAAAATTTGAAAAACACTTCATACCTTTGTAACTAAAGAAATATTTCGACAAAAAAATTTTAATCGATCAACGAAAAATGAAGTACTGGATTTCAGGCCATTAAAAGTGACATTTCACGGTGATATAAAAAGTAGGTTTTATTAGAATATGGGCTTAAATGATCAAATGTATTGTCCATTTTTAAAATATAACAACCCAGCAAAAAAATTTGGAAGTTATTCCAAAGGCACAACTTTAAAATCACTTCCAGAAGATGCACTCCCAATGATGTTCTTTATTTGAACTACCCAGGAAGTTCTCTTAATTCAATTTTTTATAAATTGTTTTTTTTTTTTCATACTTTCAATGGGTAATTTGAACTTTTAAAAACAGAGTAACAATTCCTAAAATGGTACAAACCATTTAAATATTGTCGAAAAAATGCTAAATCCAATCTGAAAAAATTGTGAATTTTTGAAAATATTTGAGGTGAAACTTTTCCGACAAGCGTTAGAATCCATTAAAAATTATAAAAAATTATAAAAATTATTTATTTGACAAAATATTACAGAATTTTTTAATTTACATCCAAAAGATTGAATTCGGATCACACCTAAAGAAGTGATGGAAATTCAGTGCAACGGCTGTTGAAATGGAGGACTTCCTTCCTATGACAAGCTCATGTTAAATTCATCGCTTCTGCGTCAATTTTGCACCACTTCCGGATCCAAAAAGAACATTTCCATTACTTTTTTGGAGACGCTTGTTTTGCTGGGAAGTATATACAGCAGTAGGTTCGGCCGGGCCGAATCTTAAATACCCACCACCATGAATAATATATTATTGTTTCCCCTGAAATTTCAGGGGGGTTTGAGGACAGATCAAGCAGAGCAGTTCAACCAGTACACATCACGAAGATAAATTTAAAGATTTTACCTACTAAGACTATATAAGATTCTGGATTTATAAGAACCATTTTTGTTTGAGTTTAAGAGGTATCATTAACATCTCTTGTAAGTGTGCAAGAAAATTATAAAATAACGTCTTGATTTGAAATCTTAAATCCGTAGATTTTCACCCGAGAAGTAAAATCTGGAAATTTTACATTGAATTTCAAGCAATTTTCATGATCATTGCGCCTTCTATACCCTCATGGAGGCACCGGTCTATATGGAGGCATTACCAAATGGACCCATAAAAACTTTGTCCGATACACGTTTTGTGAGCCTAAAATACCAGAATATTTACAATTTCAGTCAAATCGGATAAAAACTACGGTTTCTAGAAACCCAAGGAGTTAAATCGAGAGATCGTTCTTATGGGAGCTATACTAAAATATGAACCGATATTCAGAGTTTTCGGCACGGCTCTTTATGGCCCGAAAATACCTCTAGATTTCCAATTTCAGGCAAATTTGGATAAAAACTTCGGATTCTAGAAGCCCAAGAAATTAAATCGGTCTATATGGGGGCTATACCAAAACATGGACCGATACTCACCATTTTTGGCACACCTCTTTATAAAGGGTGATACGGTCAAAATTTGGTCAATATAAACTTGACGTATTTCTTTCAATTTTGCATTTAAAAAACCTGAACACCACTCATTTTGAAGGTGTGTGTGTGTAGAATGTTGCTCCTATTTTGATTTTGGAATTCACTCTTCAGTTGTCAAAATGCCGTCCAAGCAAGAAGAGCAGCGTATCAAAATTGTGCTCGCGCATCGCGAAAATCCGAGCTACTCGCACGCAAAGCTGGCAAAATCGCTAAAAGTTGCCAAATCAACCGTTACAAATGTAATTAAAGTGTTTGGGGAACGTTTGTCGACAGCCAGGATGTCTGGATCGGGGGGAAATCGAAAACCGGAAGCCGCTGAGACGACAAAGAGAGTTGCCGGTAGTTTCAAGCGAAACCCTAACCTCTCTCTCCGAGATGCCGCAAATAAGCTAAAAAAACGAGCCGGACTATCGACTTACAAGAAGGTAGTGACTCCAAATCGCGATGATAAACAAAATACGACGGCCAAAGCGCGATCCCGGAGGCTGTACACGACGATGCTGACGAAGTTTGACTGCGTGGTAATGGACGACGAAACCTACGTCAAAGCCGACTACAAGCAGCTTCCGGGACAGGAGTTTTATACGGCAAAAGGAAGGGGAAAGGTAGCAGATATTTTCCAGCACATAAAACTGTCAAAGTTCGCAAAGAAATATCTGGTTTGGCAAGCCATCTGTACCTGTGGCTTGAAAGCAGCATTTTCATAGCTTCCGGGACTGTCAACCAAGAAATTTACGTGAAAGAGTGTTCGAATAAACGTCTGCTGCCTTTCCTGAAGAAACACGGTTGTTCCGTACAGTTTTGGCCGGATTTGGCATCTTGCCATTACGGTAAAAAGGCCATGGAGTGGTACGCCGCCAACAACGTGCAGGTGGTTCCCAAGGACAAGAACCCTCCCAACACGCCAGAGCTCCGCCCAATTGTGAAATACTGGGCTATTGTCAAGCGGAACCTAAAGAAGACCAAAAAAACTGCTAAGGTCGAGCAGCAGTTCAAGGCAAACTGGCTTTCTGCGGAGAAGAAGGTGGACAAGGTGGCTGTACAAAATCTGATGGCATGTGTCAAGCGTGAGGCCTTGCAATTCGGCTTTGGGAAAGCGAAAGCCTAACTGAATAGTTTTCCTGAATTTTATACTAATTGAACTTGAAAAAGAAATTTAATTTGATTTTTTAAATAAACGATTTCACCGATTTACACGCGTTTTCCCTTGACCAAATTTTGACCGTATCACCCTTTAGTTCTAAAATACCTCTAGATTATAAATTTCAGGTAAATTGAATAAAAACTGTATATACTCATGATAAAGGTACAATTTTAAGGAACCTAAAGAATTTTTGGCAGGCATGTCGAGTTCGTAGATGGGTCATACCGGACAATTTTGTGATATAGCACCTACATATAAACCCAACTTCCGATTTATTTTAAGAAATTTTTCTCATAAGATTTGTCAGAAATTTCGAATTTAGAGTTTCGAATTTAGAGATCCATAAATAAATGCGGAAATTTGCCAAATTTTCAGATAGCCCTACATAATTGCTTGAGAAATCTCCTTATACACCCAATGTTATTGACCTGAAATTAAAATGTAGAGTTCTTTACAACCCTAAAATGCTGAGGTTTGTCGTCGAGTCGTATCAACATTTAAAATTAGAGTTCTTTTAGACATATAAACACATATGGTAAAATGGAATACTTATATCGGTCTATTTTTGGAACCTTAAAAATACAATTGGAATACTGTTAAAATGAGATTTAGGTACACCACCTGGAGTCGACTCCGGAGTCGGAGTCGAGGCTAATCAGAAATGCTGGAGTCGGAGACGGAGCCGAGCAAAATTGACTCGACTCCACAGCCCTGATTCCAAGTATGTCTCAAAAATTTTATGAACTAAACTGCAGTAACATTTCAATGACATAAAAATTTGTTTAATTCTAACTAAAACAGAAAAAGTTTTTCGTACACTTCTCAAAAACAGTAGGAGTGAACTACAGCGTGGTTAAAATGGGAATGATCTGGCGCCTAAACTTGTTTCTTTATTTTTAGTTAATTTTTGCTTTTCGAGAAAGATGGATATCGTAAATAGTAGATAAAAATCCAAAAAATGTCGGAAATTTTTCGTTAATTTAATGAATTTAAAAATTTGGAATACAATTTTCGCACGAGATAGTTCATTTTTCCCATAATGTAGTGTACTTTTTTTTCTGTGTACGCTGCACGAATGTGGGTCTTCGGTATTATGACCCATTTCCTGTAAAGCGTCATTTTGAGATGATCGACACTTTGGTACTTTTTAGTGCCAACCTCTATAAAAAAAGAGAGATATTCGGAGATTTTGCGGTGGAAATGAAGCGCGGAATCTCCTTTTTAAGCCATTCTTGGTTGACGCTAAGTGCAACGATGGTGAGTTCTGATAGAAGGTCTATGGTCGAAGTTTTTGTCTGTACAGGGCTGTAATACTGCCTTTAGCGCATTTTTCCGATTTTATTCGCCATTTATGTTGGCCCCACGGTCGATGAAAACTAGCGGGGGGCGAACATCGGCGGCCCACAACATTACGGCGATTAAGTTGTGATATCCCATCAAATGTGTACATATTCAGCTAAAATTATTTGCGAGTAAACTCGATTATGTTTGTTCTGCTGATTTGAACTGGCCTCTTTCGTTCAAGCGAAGCAACGTCTTCACCCTCAAAAAAAAATCGCTTCTGTAACATATACCCCAATCACATTTTGCTTCAAGCATATATGTTTTCAGGATTGGTCCAAACAAAATATTGTTTGTATTGTTTAAACATATTATGTTTTACCTCAGGCATACACTGGTACAAACAAATTGAATGAAATTTTCTTTGTGTGGATATATTTTTAAGGCGCCAGTTGGTTACTTCCATTATTTTACTTGCAGCATACTCTCTAGGTCTCTCTTTCTAAACACATATATGTTTATAGGCTATTTCCAAATTAATATATGTTTGCATCTAAGCATATTATATTTACAAACATTTTATGTCCCAAACATAATATGTTCTAACATATTAACATATACGTCCCAAACATGTTATGCTACTTTATGAACATTATATGCTTGCACTTAAAAATATTGTGTTAAAAAATTTGAGTTCCAAACATATAATGTTTACACCCAAACATATGAAAAACAATCTTTTTCGTCCGTGTTGGCTCTATCTAGACTAACTTTTTTTTTTTTTGTAAATCGGTACTTGCACTTTTTGGAACTTCAGTGAATGATTTTTCAACATGTGTTGCATCCATTCTCGTGATATGTTCAGTTCACGAGCACGTTTTCTACCACTGCGGATATCGGATAAATCTGGTCGGATAATTTCCCGTGTTGTTATCGAATTGCTTTTTTAAGCTTGTAAACAAACTACGAATGAAATAAATCTGTCAGCTGTCACACGAGCGGTTTAATTATAATGGCAACCTGAATTTTGTTGCAATATATATCAACCACCCTGTATGTATGCAGTCAATCTACCTATGTTATCTATGTTGTTCCTATGATGGCAAGCCGAAGTTTTAATCGAACTTAACAAAATTTGGTATGAAGAAATGAACAGACTTTACATGGAAACAATATTTCGGTCCTCCCACACGCAGAGAAGAAATGTGATCACTCCAAAGCTGTTACTTTCTCACGGGGAACATGTAACATGTTTGTCGCAACCTATTATGTTCTCGAAAATTATGTATCTGATTTCGTTAACATGCTATGTTTGACGAGAAACTAGTATTTTCGCGACAAACCTGTTACATCCCAGCAAAAAATTTGGAAATTCTTCTAACGCCACAACTTTAAAAGCACTTCCAAAAATGTCCTCCCAAAGATGTTCTTTATTTTAACTGCATAAGAAGTTCATTTGAGTCAATTTTTTATAACTCGCTTTTTTCATATTTTTAATGGGAAATATAAAATTTTATTGTTTCAATTAGGTTAAAAGCACATTAAGAATTAATAAAATAGTTATTTAAATTTTGCCGAAAAAAATGTTAAATCCATTCTAGGAAAATTGCGAATTTTTAAAAATATTTGATGTCAAACGTTCCAGACACTCGATATAATGCACTAAAAATCTTAAAAAATTTTAAAAATTATTTATTCGTCAAAATATCACAAAATTTCCTAATTCACATCCAAAAGACTGGATTCGCATCACACCTTAAGAAGTGATGCAAATTCAGTGCAATGACTGTAGAAATGGTGGACATCTGTCCTATGACAAGCCCGTGTTAAATTCATCGCTTCTGCGTCAATTTTACACCACTTCCGGACCCAAAAAGGAAATTTTCAACACTTTTTTGGCGACGCTTTTTTGCTGGGATGTTTCCAGTGAAAAACTAACATGATGCTCTTGAAACATTTTTGGGGTGATCATATTCCTTCTCTGGGTACAAACGAAATTTTTGACAAACGAACCATTTTTCCCATTTACATGTTACTCTAAACTTTGACGTTTGTACAGAATGTGAAAACAATTTAATTGAAACTAACACCCTTTTTTAATAGTATCTTCCTGTGTATCATGCTCAACTGCTCATACAAATGGCCCGATTTATTGTCAGGTTCACCTAGATTGTTCGTCCAACACGGACCATATCTTATCCACTGGTCCATGTTACTCTGAGAGTCGTCAATACAAAAATATCGCTAGAGCCATCAATGCGCATAAAGTCAAACAATTCTATTTATAAACCAAATTGTAGGACACACATAAGCAGATGCAAAGAAACTTTTTTTTACGAAAACAAACAAAACAACTTAGTAGCAAACGACAGATTCATATTTTCTTACAAATGTTGTTCCACAAAAATTTACTACGAAAGCGGGAATAATGTAATTAAAAAAAATCGCAAGAATTTGAAAGGGTTTACTTGCGGCACAAATGCAGCAGTTTTGTTTAAAAAAGGACACATTTTAATAATAACCAAGTTTTATATTTACGGCCAAAAAATATTTTTTATATGAATCCATTTTCCAACATACAGAATGTAATTTTAATACAAAAGTATATGCGGGTAGTGGAAAAAACTGGGTTAAGGACTTTCTTGTTCTTATCATGAGAATCCCAATTAGTATCGATCTTTCATCTTTATATTCATTGAAAATCTTTGCTTGTTTTACTATGATGGTGTAATTTCCTGTTTAAATCCTTTTGAAGAGTCACTTCATCAGTTGGTATTTCTTCCGAACAAATATTTTCGATAGTCTATCATATTTGACTTGACTTCTCGATTATGCTGGATAATTTGATTGCTTCATTATTTCGTTTTTTTTTATTTTTTTATTTTATCGTTAAGCAGTCCTCATATCACTTGAAAGATATTATTCAAGTGGATAGGGCAGTGCTAATTAGCTTTGAAAAGGTTTACCCAAAAGGGTGATTGAAATTGTATTAAATCAGTTAGAAAATTTCACCACTATTACAGAGTGGGAGAAACCACCTTTAATTATTTTTTATACCCTGCTCCACACTGTGGAACAGGGTATTATAAGTTAGTGCATATGTTTGCAACACCCAGGAGACGAGATAGACACATGGTGTCTTTGGCAAAAATGCTCAGGGTGGTCTCTTGAGTCGATATAGCCATGTCCGTCTGTCCGTGAACACATTTTTGTAATCAAAGTCTAGGTCGCAGTTTTAGTCCAATCGACTTCAAATTTGGCACAAGTATGTGTTTTTGCTCAGAATAGAACCCTATTGATTTTGGAAGAAATCGGTTCAGATTTAGATATAGCTCCCATATATATATTTCGCCCGATGTGGACTTATATGGCCCCAGAAGCCAGAGTTTTACCCTAATTTGCTTAAAATTTTGCACAAGAAGAACAATTAGTACTATAGTCAAGTGTGCCAAATTTTATTGAAATCGGTTCAGATTTAGATATATCTCCCATATATGTCTTTCGCCCGATATGGACTAATACGGTCCCAGAAACCAGAGTTTTACCCCAATTTGGTTGAAATTTTGCACAGGGAATAGAATTAGCATTGTAGCTATGCGTGCCAAATTTGGTTGAAATCGGTTCAGATTTAGATATAGCTCCCATATATAGCTTTCGCCCGATTTACACTCATGTGACCACAGAGACCAATTTTTTGCTCCGATTTAGTTAAAATTTTGCACAGGGAGTAGAATTAGCATTGTTGCAATGCGTGCCAAATTTGGTTGAAATCGGTTCAGATTTAGATATATCTCCCATATATAGCTTTCGCCCGATGTACACTCATATGACCACAGAGGCCAATTTTTAACTCCGATTTAGTTGAAATTCTGCACAGGGAGTAGAATTAGCATTATTGCTATGCGTGTCAAATTTGGTTGAAATCGGTTCAGATTTAGATATAGCTCCCATATATATCTTTCGCCCGATTTACACTCATATGACCACAGAGGCCAATTTTTAACTCCGATTTAGTTGAAATTTTGTACAGGGAGTAGAATAAGCATTGTTGCTATGCGTGCCAAATTTGGTTGAAATCGGTTCAGATTTAGATATAGCTCCCATATATATGTTTTTCTGATTTCGACAAAAATGGGCAAAATACCAACATTTTCCTTGTAAAATTGCCACTGCTTAGTCGAAAAGTTGTAAAAATTACTCTAATTTTCCTAAACTTCTAATACATATATATCGAGCGATAAATCATAAATTAACTTTTGCGAAGTTTCCTTAAACTTGCTTCAGATTTAAATGTTTCCCATATATTTTTACTAACATTGTGTTCCACCCTAGTGCGTTAGCCAACTTAAATTTTGAGTCTATAGATTTTGTAAAAGTCTATCAAATTCTGTCCAAATCGAGTGATATTTAAATGTATGTATTTGGGACAAACCTTTATACATAGCACCCAACACATTTGACGGATGTGATATGGTATCGAAAATTTAGATCTACAAAGTGGTGCAGGGTATAATATAAAGGGTGATTCTTTTGAGGTTAGGATTTTCATGCATTAGTATTTGACAGATCACGTGGGATTTCAGACATGGTGTCAAAGAGAAAGATGCTCAGTATGCTTTGACATTTCATCATGAATAGACTTACTAACGAGCCACAACGTCGAATTTTCAGTGAATGGGCCCTAGAAAAGTTGGCAGAAAATCCGCTTTTTTATCGACAAATTTTGTTCAGCGATGAGGCTCATTTCTGGTTGAATGGCTACGTAAATAAGCAAAATTGCCGCATTTGGAGTGAAGAGCAACCAGAAGCCGTTCAAGAACTGCCCATGCATCCCGAAAAATGCACTGTTTGGTGTGGTTTGTACGCTGGTGGAATCATTGGACCGTATTTTTTCAAAGATGCTGTTGGACGCAACGTTACGGTGAATGGCGATCGCTATCGTTCGATGCTAACAAACTTTTTGTTGCCAAAAATGGAAGAACTGAACTTGGTTGACATGTGGTTTCAACAAGATGGCGCTACATGCCACACAGCTCGCGATTCTATGGCCATTTTGAGGGAAAACTTCGGAGAACAATTCATCTCAAGAAATGGACCGGTAAGTTGGCCACCAAGATCATGCGATTTGACGCCTTTAGACTATTTTTTGTGGGGCTACGTCAAGTCTAAAGTCTACAGAAATAAGCCAGCAACTACTCCAGCTTTGGAAGACAACATTTCCGAAGAAATTCGGGCTATTCCGGCCGAAATGCTCGAAAAAGTTGCCCAAAATTGGACTTTCCGAATGGACCACCTAAGACGCAGCCGCGGTCAACATTTAAATGAAATTATCTTCAAAAAGTAAATGTCATGGACCAATCTAACGTTTCAAATAAAGAACCGATGAGATTTTGCAAATTTTAGGCTTTTTTTTTTTTTAAAGTTATCAAGCTCTTAACAAATCACCCTTTAGTTGGTCCCGCCCTACTTTAGACTTTCCTTACTTTTTTTTTTTTTATGGTAGACTGCATGAACATCTATCTTCCTCAATGAATATTTGTTTCTATGCTGCAAAACAAACTTTCCCAATTCCAAAGATACTGTCTTTATTAAATTTATGGATTTATTCACCTTTTGTCATCGTGTAAAACCAAAGTCGTGTCAAAGTCATGAACCTATTAACTGCAACTTAAAATTTTAAATTCAAACTCGACTTCAAGTAGAAATTATGTCATGTTTCATGGAAACAAAGGTGTGACAATATTTTGCAAAAACAAAATCCTTTAGAAATGAAACACTGAGAAATGCTCCTATAGAAGTGAACTTCTGGGAAATTTTCCTATAGAAATGAAATATTGAACAAATTTCCTATAAAAATATTTTTTTTTTTAGAAAATTTCCTATAGAAATGACATTTTGCAAAAAAAATGAAATTTGAGGAAACTTCCAATAGAAATGATATCTTGAGAAAACTTTCAATAAAAATGACATTTTGAAAAAAATTTATATAGAAATGAAATTTTGAGAAAATATCCTATAGAAGTGATATTTTGTTTAAATTGCCTATAGAAATGAATGTCTATAGGAATGTCTATACATTCCTATAGAAATGAAATTTGGACAAAATTTCATATAGAAATTAAATTTGGAGAAAATTTCCTATAGAAATGAAATTTTGACAAATTTTTTTTTGAAATAATTTCCTATAGAAATGAAATTTGAACAAACTTTCCTATAAAAATAAAATTTGGGCATGACATTTTCACAAAATTTCCTATGGAAATTAAATTTTGTCTAAATATCCTATAGAAATGTAATTTTGAGAACAATTCCTATAAAAAAATCCTATAGAAATGAATTTTGGACAAAATTTCATATAGAAACTAAATTTGGGCGAAATTTCCTATAGAAATTAAATTTTGAAAAAAAAAACAAAATTCCTACAGAAATGAAATTTTGAGAAAATTTCCTATAGAGATAACATTTTGAGAAAATGTTGTATGTAAACGAACTTTTGTCTAAATATAAAATGTTGTTTAAATTTCCTATAGATATAAAATTTTGAGAAAATTTCTTTAAAAATGAAATTTTGACAAAATTTCATATAGAAATGAAATTTGGACAAAATTTTCTATGGCATGATATTTTGTGCAGAATTCCAATCAAAATTAAAGTTTGAGAAACTTTCCTATAGAAATGAAATTTTAACAAAATTTCATATAGAAATGAAATTTGGACAAAATATTCTATCGAAATGATATTTTGTGAAGAATTCGAATCAAAATGAAATTTTGAGAAAATTTCCTACAGAAATAAAATTTTGAGAAATTTTCCTATAGAAATGAAATTTTCAAAAATTTCACAAAATTTCGTACAATAATCAATTTTTGACAAAATTTCTTATAGAAATGAAGTTTTGAGAAAAATTCCTATGCAAATGCCATTTTGACAAAATTTCATATAGAAATGAAATAAGAAAATTACATACAGAAATGATATTTTGAAAATTTTTCCTATAGAAATGAAATTTATACAAAATTTCCTATACACTGAAAAAAATATTGACCTGATATGGAAATTATGCAACTTAAATTTTAGGACTCGAAATTTACGCAATGCTTACGCTGTTTATAATCCTTGCTTCAAATCTTGAAATTTTGCGTCCCTCTGTTGAAGTTGTAGATCTCTGAAGTAAGGGAAATGTTCCTTAAAATAAAGAAAAAAAAAATTAATTTAAAGAAATCGTCTTTAACTCAACTGACATATCGAATCTTTAAATATAAGATAAAAATGCTTCAAATATAGGCTAAGACTTATTTTAAGGATTTGCATCTTTGGTTTAAAGTTTCGCAAACAGAGAATAAATATTCGATGAATAAGATCTGTATCCAATTTTAATTTTATCGATCCTAGATTTAAAGCCAGGGATGTCCCTAAAAAATGTCTTTATTTTAAAGATACCGCATCTTTGGCTCGGAATCAATACCAAAATCCTTAAAGGAAGGTCAAAATCTTTGGATCCAAGTAAACTTTTTTTTATGTAGAAATGAAGACTTGTCTAAATATCCTACAGAACTGAAATTTTGAAAAAAATTCATACACAAATAAAATTTTTGAGAGAAATTCCTATAGAAATTAAATTTTGACAAACTTTACAATAGAAATTAAATTTTAACAAAATTTCCTATAGAAGTTATGTTATGAGAAAATTTCCTATGGAAATGAAATTTTATCTAAATATCCTATGGAAATAAAATTTCGTTTAAATTTCCTATAGAAATGAAATTTTGAAAAAAATTTCCTATAGAAGTGAATTTTGGACAAAATTTCGTATAGAAATTAAATTTGGGCTAAATTTCCTTTAGAAATGAAATTTTGAGAAAATTTCCTATAGAAATGAAATTTTGAGAAAATTTCCTATAGAAATAAATTTTGGACAAAATTTCCTATAGAAATTAAATTTGGGCGACATTTCCTATAGAACTGAATTTTTGAGAAAAGTTCCTATACAAATGAAATTAAAAAAAAAAAAAATCCCATAGAAATTAAATTTTGAGAAAATTTCTTATAGAAATGAAATTTTTACAAAATTTCCAATAGAAATTAAATTTTGAGAAAATTTCCTATCGAAATGAAATTTTGTAAAAAATTCCAACAAAAATTAAATTTCGAGAAAATTTCCTACAGAAATAAAATTTTGAGAAAATTTCTTTTAGAAATGAAATTTTGACAAAATTTCATATAAAAATGAAATTTTGATAAAATTTTCTACAGAAATGATATTTTTTTGAAGAATTCCAATAAAAATTAAATTTTGAGAAAACTTCTTGCAGAAATAAAATTTTGAGAAAATTTCCTACAGAAATAAAATTTTGAGAAAATTTCCTATAGAAATGAAATTTTCACAAAATTTCGCACAAAAATCAATTTTTGACAAAATTTCTTATAGAAATGAAATTTTGATAAAAATTCCTATACAAACGAAATTTTGAGAAAAATTCCTATGGAAACGAAATTTTATCTAAATATCCTATGGAAATAAAATTTTGCTTAAAATTCCTATAGAAATTAAATTTTGAAAAATTTCCTGTAGAAATGAATTTTGGACAAAATTTCGTATAGAAATTAAATTTGGGCAAATTTCCTATAGAAATGAAATAGAAATGAAGATTTGTCTACATATCCTATAGAACTGAAATTTTGAGAAAAGTTCCTATACAAATAAAATTTTGAAAAAATTTCCTATAGAAATTAAATTTTGAGAAATTTTTCTATGGAAACGAACTTTTGTCTAAATATCCTATAGAAATAAAATGTTGTTTAAATTTCCTTAAATGTAATTTCCTTCCCATAGAAATGTAATTTCGAAAAAATGTGCTATAGAAATGAAATTTTTACAAAATTTCCAATAGAAATGAAATTTTGACAAAATTTCTTATAGAAATGAAATTTGTTTAAAAAAATTCCAATAAAAATGAAATTTCGAGTAAATTTCCTACAAAAATAAAATGTTGAGAAAATTTCTTTTAGTTCGAAATTTTGAGAAAAATTCCTATGGAAACGAAATTTTATCTAAATATCCTATGGAAATAAAATTTTGCTTAAAATTTCTATAGAAATTAAATTTTGAAAAATTTCCTGTAGAAATGAATTTTGGACAAAATTTCGTATAGAAATTAAATTTGGGCAAATTTCCTATAGAAATGAAGATTTGTCTACATATCCTATAGAACTGAAATTTTGAGAAAAGTTCCTATACAAATAAAATTTTGAATAAATTTCCTATAGAAATTAAATTTTGAGAAAATTTTCTATGGAAACGAACTTTTGTCTAAATATCCTATAGAAATAAAATGTTGTTTAAATTTCCTTAAATGTAATTTCCTTCCCATAGAAATGTAATTTCGAAAAAATGTTCTATAGAAATAAAATTTTTACAAAATTTCCAATAGAAATGAAATTTTGACAAAATTTCCTATAGAAATGAAATTTGTTTAAAAAAATTCCAATAAAAATGAAATTTCGAGTAAATTTCCTACAAAAATAAAATGTTGAGAAAATTTCTGTTAGTAATGAAATTTTGACAAAATTTCATAAAGAAATGAAATTTGGACAAAATTTTCTATCGAAATGATATTTTGTGAAGAATTCCAATAAAAATTAAATTTTGAGAAAATTTCCTATAGAAATGACATTTTCACAAAATTCCTACAAAAATCAATTTTGAAAAAATTTCTTATAGAAATGAAATTTTGAGAAAAATGTCTATACAAATGAAATTTTAAGAAAAATTCCTATACAAATGACATTTTGACAAAATTTCATATAGAAATGAAATTAGAAAATTACCGACAGAAATGAAATTTTGAAAAAAGTTTTGTATATACATGAAATTTATATAAAATTTCCTATAGAAATGGAATTTTGATAAAATTTCATATAGAAATGAAATTAGAAAATTACCGACAGAAATGAAATTTTGAAAAAAGTTTTGTATATAAATGAAATTTATATAAAATTTCCTATAGAAATGGAATTTTGACAAAATTTCCGATAGAAATGAAATTTTAAGAAAATTTCCTATAAAAATGAATTTTTGAGAAAATTTCTTATAGAAATGGAATTTTGACAAAATTTTTTTGTCAAATTTGTTGGGTAATAAACTGTCTTGGTTGGAGCTACTTTTGTAATATACTGATATTGGGAAATAGTTCCGTTCATTTGTTTCATTTGTTTTGAGAGCAAAACAAGAGTTCAATCACTACAGGTTGCGAATATTTTTTGGGAGAAGAGATAAAGTTATAAAAGTACGATATCCATGTTCTCGTCTAGACATACAATGTGGCTCCTTGCGGTTGGATGTAATGACTTACCTTCATTGGACGATTTCTGTTATCTTACATTAAACGTTCATGGTTACTACCACAAAGCAAATACATTTGTTATTTATTTATCGCAAACTAATTTTTTGCTTTTATTTCGTCCAAGTTTAAAATTTAGCTCTTGGTAATGCTTCAGAGAAGTACTTTCCTCAAAGGATATTTCAATGTAAAATTAACCAATTTTTGAAACAAGCTACTATCAAGATTATTTGGTAATGATAATTTTTGCTGGGTAATGGATTTATTCTTATATATACACCCCAAAAAAATCGCTTCTTTAACATATGTTCCAAACATATTTTGCAGGAAGCACATATATTATTGGATACTGCCGAAACATTAATATGTTTGTTTTATGTGAACATATTATATGTTTGGAAGCATTTTGAGCCAAAAATATTATATGCTTGGAAGAATTTTTCCCAAACACGATAGTGCTCATTCCCTAACATACTCGTAATTTTCACTTCCACGAAATTTTTTAGTTCTTGGCACCTTTTTCTGTAATACAAATAATGTTGAAGAAATTATTCACTTTTATAAATTTTTTAAATTTTACCTTTCGCCTGCACGGAGAATCGAACCGAGGACCATACAGTTTGTAAGCCAACACACTATCCACTGGGCTACGTAGCTGTTATAGTCACCAGTAGATAATTATCGTTTTAAGTTACATTTATATAGCATAGTTTGCAGCGCCCACGAGCCCATGCAAACATAACATTATTTAACAGAAACATACATTTGTTTGCCACGTGGAGCAGTGGTTAGCATGTCTGCCTTGCATGCAAAGGGTCGTGGGTTCAATCCCCGCTCCGACCGAACACTTTTCTTTTTATTTACACATGTATATTTATACTATATTAAATTTTTATAATGAAACTTCGAAATGTGGGTTACTAAAGATTTATAGTCAGTAACAGTGCTTGATATAAACGAAGTTGACTGATTTTTGGATAAAATATTATTTTTTAGTGCAAAAATAACAATTTTGTAACAAAAAACTGTTTTTGGTACAAAACTATAAAATTTGGAAGGAATTCAAAAACTCTAACAAAACAAGAACGTGGAGTCGAGTATAAACATACATAAATAATTGTATAATATAAACATAAATTTATTTAGGCGTGAACAGTTTTTTACTGGCATTTAACACCATCGCTCTAAAATGCCTTTTATTTTTATACCCTGCTCCACACTGTGGAACAGGGTATTATAAGTTAGTGCATATGTTTGCAACACCCAGAAGGAGACGAGATAGACACATGGTGTCTTTGGCAAAAATGCTCAGGGTGGGTTCCTGAGTCGATATAGCGATGTCCGTCTGTCCGTCTGTCCGTGAACACATTTTTGTAATCAAAGTCTAGGTCGCAGTTTTAGTCCAATCGACTTCAAATTTGGCACAATTATGTGTTTTGGCTCAGAATAGATCCCTATTGATTTTGGAAGAAATCGGTTCAGATTTAGATATAGCTCCCATATATATATTTCGCCCGATATGGACTTATATGGCCCCAGAAGCCGGAGTTTTACCCTAATATGCTTAAAATTTTGCACAAGAAGAACAATTAGTACTATAGTCAAGTGTGCCAAATTTTATTGAAATCGGTTCAGATTTAGATATAGCTCCCATATATATCTTTCGCCCGATATGGACTAATATGGTCCTAAAAGCTAAAGTTTTGACCCAATTTGGTTGAAATTTTGCACAGGGAGTAGATTTAGCATTCTAGCTATGTGTGCCAAATTTCATTGAAATCGGTTCAGATTTATATATAGCTCCCATATATAGCTTTCGCCCGATTTACACTCATATGACCACAGAGGCCAATTTTTTGCTCCGATTTAGTTGAAATTTTGCACAAGGAGTAGATTTAGCATTGTAGCTATGTGTGCCAAATTTGCTTGAAATCGGTTCAGATTTAGATATAGCTCCCATATATATCTTTCGCCCGATGTGCACTTATATGGACCCAGAAGACAGAGTTTTATCCCGATTAGCTTGAAATTGTGCACAAGGAGCACAATTGGTAGTATAGTCATGTGTGCCAAATTTGATTAAAATCGGTTCAGATTTAGATATAGCTTCCATATATATTTTTCGCCCGATATGGACTTATATGGCCCAGAAGCCTGAGTTTTTGCCCAATTTGGTTGAAATTTTGCACAGGGAGTAGATTTAGCATTCTAGCTATGCGTGCCAAATTTGATTGAAATCGGTTAAGATTTAGATATAGCTCTCATATATACGTTTTTCTGATTTCGACAAAAATGGTCAAAATACCAACATTTTCCTTGTAAAATCGCCACTGCTTAGTCGAAAAGTTGTAAAACTCACTCTAATTTTCCTAAACTTGTAATACTTATATATCGAGCGATAAATCATAAATAAACTTTTGCGAAGTTTCCTTAAAATTGCTTCAGATTTAAATGTTTCCCATATTTTTTTACTAAAATTGTGTTCCACCCTAGTGCATTAGCCAACTTAAATTTTGAGTCTATAGATTTTGTAAAAGTCTATCAAATTCTGTCCAAATCAAGTGATATTTAAATGTATGTATTTGGGGCGAACCTTTATATAGCACCCAACACATTTGACGGATGGATATGGTATCGAAAATTTAGATCTACAAAGGGTATAATATAGTCGGTCCCGCCCGACTTTAGACTTTCCTTACTTCTTCTTTAATAATTCATTTTAAAGAAAATAAACCTTTTAAATTGTTTTAGCTGTAAAACTCGAACTTAATGCCCGCTTTTATATTTGGTGGTATCCGTCAACTCCTCGTGGCGAAAACATATGCTGTTTGTTTTTCAAATGTCTATTCTCTTGGTTCCGAATATCTATTCTCTTTATTCAAATTAAATAATATTTAGACTTAAGCATATCAAATTTTTGGCCTTATCATAAAACAGTTTTCCGAAACAACATACATGCTTTCGCTGTGTTATGTTGATATCTTTCGTCAACTCTCCCGGTTTCAATCCCTATTTCTTTCTCTATACTCTCTCTCTGTCGCTTTGAATAAAATATCACAACATATGTATGTTTGGTCGAAATTTGTAAATTTATATATGTTTGCATTCACACATATGATTTTTATGAAACATTCACGCCCCAAACATAATATATTCTAACATATTAACATAGATGTCCCAAACATTTAGTGTTAGTTTAGGAACATTACATGTTTGCACTTAAATATATTGTGTTTTAAAATTGTGCCGTAACACATTTGGTTTATATCGGAACATATGAAAAACACATTTTTCTAACAGTGTAGAGTAAACAAATTTTATTTATCAGACTGAATTTCTTTCACTCCAAAATGCAACTCCCCACAAATGGGGTTAATAGATCTTCACCCTTGCCGAGTAGCAAATAGTACATGGGCAAAATGGTGGAGAAATACTTTATTTTTGGTTGCCTGCATTCGACTTGATAAACCAAAAAAAAAATATATATATGGAGGAAGTAAATAAAATGGAGACTCATTAAAGGGCAATTAAGGTCACCATCATCCAAGGAATGGTAGAAGTTATTACTTTGCAACTATGCTGTTCATAATTTTCACGGTACATTGGTGTTATATTAACTTGGCTTACAATGAGAGATGATTGCGTGACTTGGCAAAAATCGAAAAGCTTCTACGTGAATCACGCTTGTTATATATTGTGAGTAAATTTTTGATATTTCTGTGTAAATCCTTGCCGAAGGTGACAAGTTTATTCAAATTTGATAGGAGTAAAAAGTGTTAGAATTTTCGGTTGCCTCCCAAAAGGGTTTAAACGGATTTCTTGAGTCAAGTGCAAAACATATATGGAATTTTAAAGAATTTTTCAGAATTATTAAAGTTGGCTTTAGTCAAATAACATTTTCTTTCTTGTGAAGGCAATCAGTTTTAAGTCGAAACTATAAAGACAAACATACTTCACCAATAGAAAAAATCATGAACGGCGTGAAAGTTTCCAAAGATCCGATCTTGAAAGTAAATCAACACGGAGAACGGACGATGTAAATCTAACAACGATGGAATGACGGAATCGGTTGTCAAAAGAACAACCAGCTTT
This sequence comes from Haematobia irritans, assembly GCF_050003625.1. Classification (NCBI taxonomy): domain Eukaryota; kingdom Metazoa; phylum Arthropoda; class Insecta; order Diptera; family Muscidae; genus Haematobia; species Haematobia irritans. The sequence continues at coordinate 121,728,853 of NC_134400.1, forward strand.
CTTGATCTGAAAACGTAATGGTTATCAATTTGTACAAAAAACCGCTACCGTATCTCGAGCCTGGATTGTCTGCTCCAAACGCGTTAACAGTCGCCTTAGTACATTGCACCACCGACTGAGTTGCCATAAGTACATCTAACGAATATTTTGAGACTTTTCATGGCCAAGCAAAAACAGGGAACGTCTTTCATGAAATCGTGAACGCCAGTGGACGAAACCATGATGAACATCCCGTTTTGATTTTTTGTGAACGTTTCCGTTTCATTTTGTTACCGTTCGTTCACGATTATGGAAAATAATTTTTATACCCTCCATACATCTGAACCGATTTCAGCCATATGCTTAGCAATATTCGTATTTTAAGGACATCTTTGGCCTTATGACAATATTTTTTGCAGTGCATATTAACTGATCCGTATATTTCACTTCCGGATCAGTAATTGCGGCGCAAAAATTGGTTCATGTCGTTTCGTAATTATTTATACACTGAATAAAATATTTACGTGATATTAAAGATTACGCAACCTCAGTTTTAGGATGCGAAACTTCATCCCATCTGGTTGAAATTTTGTACGTGGTGTTAGTATATGGTCTCTGACAACCATTCAGGAATTGGTCCATATCGGTCCATAATTATATGTAGCCCCCATATAAACCGATCCCCAGATTTGACCTCCGGAGCCCCTTGGAAAAGCAAAAATCGCCCGATCCGGTTGAAATTTGGTACGTGGTGTTAGTATATGGTCTCTGACAACCATGCAAGAATTGGTCCATATCGGTCCATAATTATATGTAGCCCCCATTTAAACCGAATCCCAGATTTGACCTCCGGAGCTATTGGAGGAGGTCACCAATGTGGTATCACAATGGACTGAATAGTCTAAGTGAGCCTTACCCATTGGAGGAACAAAATTCATCCGACCCGGTTGAAATTTGGTACGTGGTGAAATTTGGTGCATTGCGCTAGTATATGGCCGCTAACAATCATGCCAAAGTTGGTCCATATATGTCTATAGTTATATATAGCCGATCTCCAAAAATAATGTACCAAAATGTTATTTCTGTAGAAAATTTTGTCAAAATTTTATTTCTATAAAAAATTTTGTCAAAATTTTATTACTGTACAAAATTTTGTCAAGATTTTATTTCTATAGAAAATTTTGTCAAATTTTGTTAATCGGCGTTTTTTTGTGTTAAATATATACCCCGTATGGACTAACTTACAATTGAGAACACGGTGTTAAGAAGTTATATGATACCTTGATTGGGGAACTAGGACCTATATACACTACCAGTAACCGCTTGGGGAACTAGTTACCGTGTTTCACAGTCGATTCCCTTATGGCGGTACCAGTAATCGCCTAGGGATGTTTGTTCCTACTATACACTACCAGTAAAGGAACTAGTTCCCCAAGCGATTGCTGGTAGTGTATATAGGAACTAGTTACCCAATCGGTTACTGGTAGTATGTAAAGGAACTAGTTATTCAATCGGTTACTGGTAGTCTAAATGACTACCTTATACACTAAAAGTATCGGATTGGAGATTGGCAAGTGTTACCGCAACCCAAGTAATTCGATTGTGGATGACAGTCTCTAGTACAAGTTTCTATGCAATCCATGGTGGCGGGTACATAAGATTCGGCCTGGCCGAACTTACGGCCGTATATTGTAAGTTAATCCATACGGGGTATATATTAAACTAAACAATGCCGATTAAATACGTATATAATTAAGTTTGACAAAATTTTTATAGAAATAAGACTAAAGTTTTTATAGAAATAAAATTTTGACAAAATTTTCTATAGAAATAAAATTTTGGTAGATTATTTTTGGTTCGAGTGGCAACCATGATTATGAACCGATATGGACAAATTTTTGTGCGATTGGGAATCGGCTATATATAACTATAAATAGATATGGACACATTTTGGCATGATTATTAGCGGCCATATACTAACACCACGTTCCAAATTTCAACCGGATCGGATGAATTTTGCTCCTCCAAAAGGCTCCGGGGGTAAATTTGGGGATCGGTTTATATGGGGACTATATATAATTATGGACCGATGTGAACCAATTTTTGCACAGTTGTTAGAAACCATGTACTTACACCATGTACTAACTTTCAGTGGGAGCGGATGAAATTTGCTTCTATTAGAGGCTCCGCAAGCCAAATCTGGGGATCGGTTTATATTATGGACCGATGTGGACTAATTTTTGCATGTTTGTTAAAGTCCATATACTAGTTCTATGTACCAAATTTCAGCCAGATCGGATAAAATTTGCTTCTCTTAGAGGCTCCGCAAAGCCAAATCTAGGGATCGGTTATGAGGGCTATATATAATTATGGACCGATTTGGACCAATTTTTGCATGGTTGTGAGAGACCATATACAAACACCATGTACCAAATTTCAATCGGATCGGATGAATTTTGCTCCTCCAAGAGTCTCCGCAAGCCAAATCTGAGCGTCGGTTTATATGGGGGCTATACGTAAAAGTGGTCCGATATGGCCCATTTTCAATACCATCCGACCTACATCAATAACAACTACTTGTGCCCAGTTTCAAGTCGATAGCTTCGTTCGGAAGTTAGCGTGATTTCAACAGACGGACGGACGGACGGACATGCTTAGGTCGACTCAGAATTTCACCACGACCCAGAATATAATATACACTTTATGGGGTCTTAGAGCAATATTTCGATGTGTTACAAACGGAATGACAAAGTTAATGTACCACCCATCCTATGGTGGAGGGTATAATTAATATACCCCCCATTCTATGGTGGAGGGTATAAAAATTGTACAAAATTGTACAAACTTTTATATAGCTCCCAACAAATTTTAAAGAGTTAAGATTGTATGAAAAATTTTGATATACATAGCGGTGAAGGGTATAATATAGTCGGCCCCGCCTGACTTTAAACTTCACTTACTTCGGTTTTTTTTAATAAAAAAGTTAAAGAAATCAATTAATATTTTATTAGAATATATGTGTCCATAATATTCAATTTAGAATTAATAAAAAATTATTAGATTTATGTTTTTCTTTCATATACCAGTAAGTAGCAATTTTTAATCGTGATCATATGGAAAGCTCAACTCATTCCCACATCTTAAAATGAAAGACGAACATGAAGAAAATCAACCACATCATCCTATAAGATGAAGGAAATTATTTGCTCACCATAAACTAACACCATACGTAAGGAAGTCAAAATTAAATTAAACTCCCACTGGTGTCAGTCAGTTAATATTTCCTCTTCATTTAATTTTGAAGCTTGTATGGGGGAGCTTATAATGTTTTTTTTTTCCAACGCAAAGCAAAGCAAAAACTATTTTGCCTCCATAGAGAAGAAGTATGCATGTGGCCCATCATACAAACCTACCGCCTTAAGTTTGTTCACTGTGATTATGGAAATGCTCGTAAATCACAAAGTTCATGTTTTATTGAACTGTGATTGTGTAACTGATAAGACGTTCGACGCAATTCAGCCCGATTTGTGCTTTTGCTATGGACTCGATGGGAACTGTTTAACTTCCGCCTCCGCTTGTTCGAACATACAAATCAGTGAGAAAAAAATCATTACGAATCGAATGTAAATAAGAAGAGAAAAAACGAAAAAAAACAACCATATGATATATACAACGTTTTGTAACATTTGTTTTTAACATAATGATTTATGACAACGCAATCACGTTTTTAATGCCCTACTCACACAAATGGACATTTTTATATGTGGGTATGTGTAGGCAGTGTGATTGTATATACATATATATTTGTGTTTGATACGAAGTAGGAATTTTAACAATGAAGACATTTTGTCCTTATAGTTAAGTGATTCGACTTAAAAATTGGTATCTTTATATGAAAGAAAATTTTGTCCGACTAAGCTCGATTTGGCTTTAATAATTCTGAAAATTCTTCAAAATTAATGAAATCGTTTTTAAATTTGTGAAGTTTTTGTATCTTGACTACGAAGCAAACAAGTGTTCAAACTTGCAAAAAAAAGTTTGGGTCCCCAACTTGCGATCCGGAAGTAATGCAAACTTGGGTCATCCCCATTGAATTTTACATACACTCAAAAAAAAGTTTACTTAGATCAAAGATTTTGACCTTCCCTTAAAGATTTTTGGTATTGATTCCGAGCCAAAGATGCGGCTTCTTTAAAATAAATAAAATTTTTTAGCGACCTTTCTGGCTTTAAATCTAGGACCAATAAAATTAAAATTAGGATACAGATCTCATTTATCAAATGTTCATTCTCTTTCAATATATCAGTTAATTTAAGGACAATTTCTTTAAATCAAAAATGTGTTTCTTTACTTTAAGGAAAATTAGCCTTAGTTCAAAGACATGCGACTTTAACGGAGGATGAAAATTTATAAAATTTATGTCCTAAATTGAATAAAAACAAAAATTTTGAAGCAAAGAATATAAATTTTATTTTTATTAAAATTTCATTATTTTAAAGAAATTTGTCCTTAATATTTTATAAATTTCTCATCCAAAAATTTAGATTGCGTAATCTTTAATATCACGCAAATATTTTTTTCAGTGTAGGCTTGTCATAGAATAGAAGTACTTCGTTTGTGGACCCTTTGCATTGCTTTTGAAGTTGTGCCTTGGATGTTTATTTGGATGTTTATGTATCTACGGAATTTTTTCGGTATGAGATTGAATCTATGACCTTACACTGGTTGAAAAATGCTTCGTACTATTAACGAACGGGCTTCGTCGATTTTTTTTTCGTTAATACAACAAAATTTTTCGTTATAAGGACGAAAGTGATCGTTAACCCTGATATTATGTGGGGTCATTTGATGACCAATATGGTATTTTTCATCAGCGTATTTCTTACTGCTGGAATATAAATAAAGTTCTTACTAGTCAGTGCGTGAATTGTTGATATGTACTGAATTCTTGCTGAGTAGTAAGAACTTTT